>NC_077223.1:75845269-76470463 GCF_024763615.1 Phlebotomus papatasi
AAAATCCGCAATTATTAAAATTTCTCAATGAAAATCACATAAGAATACTTCAAATAATTCTACCAATCAATTAATATCATTACCTGAATTTTTTTTTTTTGGAAAAATTCCCACCAAAAATCATCATGACTCCACCTTTGGGAGTTTTTTAATTTTTTAAAAAAGCCAAAATCTGCTCTAAAAACCGCAATTCTTAAAATTCCTCAATGAAAATCACATTAGACTACTTCAAATAATTTTACCAATCAATTAATATCATTAGCTGAATTTTTTTGGAAAAATTCCCACCAAAAATCATCATGACTCCACCTTTGGGAGTTTTTTAATTTTTTAAAAAAGTCAAAATCTGCTCTAAAACCGCAATTCTTAAAATTTCTCAATGAAAATCACATTATAGTACTTCAATTAATTCTACCAATCAATTTGAATTTGAATTTGAATTTGAATTTATTGATAACCAATAGGGCATGCCCTCTTACAAGAAAATTGTACAGAATAAAAGAATAAAAATTAGAACAAAAGAAAAGAAACGAAATACAAATGAATAACAGAAATTAATTGAAAAGAAAAACGAAACAAAATGAGGTCAAAAATCACTCAATCAATGACGCAAAGCGATTCAAAAGCTCCCGCTTACGAGTTCGTGGGAGTTCATTCCAAAAAATGACTCCCCCAACGAATAAAGAACAGCGCAAGATGCGACCCACCGATCTCGGAATGAGCAGACACGAAGACCTCTCGGACGGCCCGCGCTCAATCAGCCCCGCAAGATATGCCGGTCGACCTGTCCACAACAGGCGACAGATAAACTCAACAGCCCGAAACTGAAGGTGGTCCAGGAATGGCCGTCCCAGAATCCTGGCGGCCCAAGAGGTGACATGATCAAAGCGACCAAGGTCAAATACATACCTTACAAGGGAGTTAAATGCTCTCTTCAGCATTTTTAAAGAAGTCTTGTCAGTGCCAAAAAAAAGTTCCGCCCCATACATGAAGTGTGGAACGAGCAAAGCTCTAGCCAAAAGTAGGCGAGTCTCGACCGGGGTAAAGGACTGGAATCGACGCAGAGTCCGAAGACCATAATAAACCCTCCTACACACCTCAGAAAAATGATTACTCCATGTGAGAGTATCATTAAATAATAATACCCCAAGATTCTTCACAGAATCAGTGAAAGGAATCACCTCATCTAGCAGAACAATAGGAGGTACAGCGGGGCACCGAAAACGACTATGAATGACAATAGCCTGCGACTTTTTAGGGTTTAATACAAGGCCATTATCAGACGACCATCCAGAGATTCTACAAAGGTCATCATTTAAAGCATCAGAACAGAATTCCGGATACCCATAGTCGCCAAAGCAGTAAATCTGAAGATCATCTGCGTAGAGGTGATACGAGGAGTATAGGAGTTTTAAAGGAAGGTCGTTAATAAATAAAGAGAATAATATAGGACCCAAAATTGAACCCTGAGGCACCCCCGCACTACGCGTCAACGGTAAGGAAAGTGATTCCCCAGACCTAACAACCTGAGAGCGGTTCCCAAGGTATGAGGCAATCATAGACACTGCCGTGTCAGTAAAACCGAAATAATATCGAAGCTTATCGAGCAGTAACCCATGAGGAATCGAGTCGAACGCCTTCGAGAAGTCCAATAAAATTAAAATTGCAAACATGTCATTATCCAGACCAACCGCAATGTCATGCTGGATCTTGAGAAGGGCTGTCGTGGTGCTGTGACCCTTTCTGAAGCCAGACTGGAAACTACACAATAGCTGATTTTGTTCTAGATACGACTGCATCTGGTCGAGAAGAAGCATCTCCAAAGGCTTCGACAACGCGGGTAGGATACTAATAGGTCTGTAGTCCGAGGGATCAGAGGGAGAGGCAACCTTTGGGATCGGAGTGACCATGGCAAGCTTCCAATCATCCGGAAAGCAAGAGCTAGTGATTGAGAAATTATATAAATCTGTAAGATGAGGCAGCAACACAGGGAGCAGAAGGCGGATAAACTCAATAGAGAATCCATCAACTCCAGCAGCATTCGATTTCACGCTATCAACGGCCAGCAAGACATCACCGGGAGTAACACAGGCAAAGCCGAAGCCATATATCAATATCAATTAATATCATTAGTTGAATTTTTTTTGGAAAAATTCCCACCAAAAATCATTATGACCCCACCCTTGGAAGTTTTTTAATTTTTTAAAAAAGCCAAAATCTGCTCTAAAAACCGCAATTCTTAAAATTCCTCAATGAAAATCACATTACAAAACTTCAAATATTTCTACCAATCAATTAATATCATTAGTTAAATTTTCTTCTTGGAAAAATTCCCACCAAAAATTATCATGACCCCACCTTTGGGAGTTTTTTAATTTTTTAAAAAAGCCAAAATCTGCTCTAAAAACCGCAATTATTAAAATTTCTCAATGAAAATCACATTAGAATACTTCAAATAATTCTACCAATCAATTAATATCATCAGTTAAATTTTCTTCTTGGAAAAATTCCCACTAAAAATCATCATGACCCGACCTTTGGGAGTTTTTTAATTTTTTAAAAAAGCCAAAATCTGCTCTAAAAACCGCAATTATTAAAATTTCTCAATGAAAATCACATTAGAATACTTCAAATAATTCTACCAATCAACTAATATAATTAGTTGATTTTCTTTTGGAAAAATTCCCACTAAAAATCATCATGACCCCACCTTTGGGAGTTTTTTAATTTTTTAAAAAAGCCGAAATCTGCTCTAAAATCCGCAATTATTAAAATTTCTCAATGAAAATCACATTAGAATACTTCATATAATACTACCAATCAATTAATATCATTAGTTGAATTTTTTTTGGAAAAATTCCCACCAAAAATCATCATGACCCCACCCTTGGGAGTTTTTTAATTTTTTAAAAAAGCCGAAATCTGCTCTAAAATCCGAAGTTCTTAAATTTTTTTTAATGAAAATCACATTACAAAACTTCAAATAATTCTACCAATCAATTAATATCATTACTTGATTTTTTTTTTGAAAAATTCCCACCAAAAATCATCATGACCCCACCCTTGAGAGTTTTTTATTTTTTCAAAAAACCCAAAATCTGCACAAAACCACAATTCTTAAAATTTCTCAGTGAAAATCACATTAGAATACTTAAAATAATTCTACCAATCAATTAATATCATTGGTTGAATTTTTTTCGGAAAAATACCCACTAAAAATCATCATGACCCCACCTTTGGGAGTTTTTTAATTTTTTAAAAAAGCCGAAATCTGCTCTAAAATCCGCAATTATTAAAATTTCTCAATGAAAATCACATTAGAATACTTCAAATAATACTACCAATCAATTAATATAATTACTTGAATTTTTTTTTTTGGAAAAATTCCCACCAAAAATCATCATGACCCCACCCTTGAGAGTATTTTAATTTTTTAAAAAACCCAAAATCTGCTCTAACAACCGCAGTTCTTAAAATTTCTCAATGAAAATCACATTAGAATACTTCAAATAATTCTACCAATCAATTAATATCATTAGTTGATTTCCTTTTGGAAAAATTCCCACTAAAAATCATCATGACCCCACCTTTGGGAGTTTTTTAATTTTTTAAAAAAGCCAAAATCTGCTCTAAAAACCGCAATTATTAAAATTTCTCAATGAAAATCACATTAGAATACTTCAAATAATTCTACCAATCAATTAATATCATTAGTTGAATTTTTTTTGGAAAAATTCCCACCAAAAATCATCATGACCCCACCCTTGGGAGTTTTTCATTTTTTTAAAAAACACAAAATCTGCACTAAAAACCACAATTCTTAAAATTTTGCAATGAAAATCACATTAGAATACTTAAAATAATTCTACTAATCAATTAATATCATTAGTTAAATTTTTTTGGAAAAATTCCCAACAAAAATCATCACGACCCCACCCTTGGGAGTTTTTCATTTTTTCAAAAAACCCAAAATCTGCACAAAACCACAATTCTTAAAATTTCTCAATGAAAATCACATTAGAATACTTCAATTAATTCTACCAATCAATTAATATCATTACTTGAATTTTTTTTTTTGGAAAAATTCCCACCAAAAATCATCATGACCCCACCCTTGGGAGTTTTTTAATTTTTTAAAAAAGCCAAAGTCTGCTCTAAAAACCGCAATTCTTAAAATTTCTCAATGAAAATCACATTAGAATACTTCAAATAATTCTACCAATCAATTAATATCATTAGTTGAGTTTTTTTTGGAAAAAATCCCACCAAAAATCATTATGACCCCATTTTTGGGAGTTTTTAAATTTTTAAAAAAAGCCGAAATCTGCTCTAAAAACTGCAATTCTTAAAATTCCTCAATGAAAATAACATTAGAATACTTCAAATAATTCTACCAATTAATTATTATCATTAGTTGAATTTTTTTTGGAAAAATTCCCACCAAAAATCATCATGACCCCACCCTTGGGAGTTTTTTTTTAATTTTTTAAAAACCCAAAATCTGCACTAAAAACCACAATTCTTAAAATTTCTCAATGAAAATCACATTATAGTACTTCAAATAATTCTATCAATCAATTAATATCAGTAGTAATAATCGCGCTGAGTACTGTTTGGTGGGCGTGGCTTTCCATCGCGCACGATACTGTTTGGTGAGGCCACATCGATAACTCTGGTCGATGGGCTACCTTCAGGCCCTTCCCCCCAGCCCCTGTTGCCCCTCCCCGCTTCATTATTCTTATATTTTGTTAATAATTTTAACTGAATATCGCGCAGATTACTGTTGATGAATGATTTTCATTGGATATCGCGCAGAATACTGTTAGATGACTGATTTTCATTGGATATCGCGCAGAATACTGTTAGATGACTGATTTTCATTGGATATCGCGCAGACTACTGTTGATTCTTATTGGCTATCGCGCAGATTACTGTTGAGGAATGATTTTCATTGGATATCGCGCAGACTACTGTTGATTCTTATTGGCTATCGCGCAGATTACTGTTGAGGAATGATTTTCATTGGATATCGCGCACAGTACTGTTGTTTGAATGTCAACCGTTCTGGTGGCCATATTGGGCTTTTAAGCTGTAAATTTTAGATGGCCATCTTGAACTTTTTAGAACTTTAAGACTTTTTGAGATTGCGCTTTTAGATGGACATTTTGAATACTTGAATTAACGGAAATTACACTTTGGTGGACTCTTTCTCATGTAATTTTTTCCTCCCTATGCAATTGTATGTGAAAAGATCTGCCGTCCATGGGAATTGATCACGGGACCTCTCGGTTGCGAGTCCAGTACCTTATCCATTACACCAATCGAGGCATGATAGAATCTATGCAGAGGTCTTTCCTATGCAGTAAGCGCAATTTTCTGTATACTTTGTCATATGCACTGACCATGTGTGCAAAAATGCAAATGCAAGTGTCATAGTATGCGTGAATTGCACACACACACACACACATACTCACAGACGAACATTGCCATATCGAGCAGAACTACATCAATGCATTCTATCTATTTATTTAGTATAGATTCAACAATTACTCATACATTGTCATATCGAACAGAGGTAGAATTGACATAGTTTATGAATTTACTAGTATATGTTCGTTGCTTACTCCCACAATGTCATATCGAGCAGAGCTACAATTGATCATATGTACGTGTTTGTGATTACAGCTCAATCCCTTCATGGGCTCAGAATGTTCCATATGATCACTGACGTCATATTCAGAAAGAAGGGAGTGATATTGCTTCTTTTCTTCATTATTGATATGCATGCAATGCAGTTATTTATTTGATCAGTGGAATTTCACAATATTTTGAAAATTTCAGATCTATCAACTCCTTAGAAGAATTGCAAATTGTGTTTTTTTTGCTATTAATGAATGAAATTTTAGTTGAGATTCTTCATAATCTTTTTCTTCTGCATTGTCCAAGTGTGGAAAAATGCAAGTGCAATATGAGACCTTTTCGCTCACTCGAGCTCGAGACCATATGGGAGAGACTCTTTCTATCATTCCCGCTTGATGTCGTCATGAGATTTAAGCCATTTTCGTTGGATATTGAACGAATAACGTCACTGAGTTTAGATTTGAATGTAATCCGTTTTTCTTTGGCATGCAACTTTTGAGCTTATGTCTTTAAATAATGTTTGCAATATTTTATTTTTTTTCTAAAATTGTAACATAAATTACTAAAAATAACATGGTTTTGCATTTATTTGAATTTCTCTGACATCATACATAGACATCTCTTGATAATACGATCAAATGATCTTTATGTAATTTATCTAAAAAATATTTTTCATGCAGCGAATTTAGAATCCCAATTTTCAAATAAACTGACAATCGCAGATGTTACTATGCATTTCTATACAATTGTGGGATTATTCGAAATACGATCTCCTCTATCATGCATATAGTAAAAGAATTAAAAGATAAATGAAAAATTATTATTGAGTGCAAAATTTCATGTCTTGTGTGTGAACTCTTTTGAACGCAAGTGAGGAAAGAATGGAAAAAGTGTTAGATTTCTGACAACTTTGTATTACAATAATTGGCATTAAAGAATTTTTCCTAAATAGCCCCAAAATTTTTTTGAACAAAATGATTCAAAGTGATTGATGTTTTCTTTTTATGATAATTTAACAAGTATAAAAAAAATCTTTTAAAAAATGTACAGTATTTACCTAAGAATTTGACTAAATGGGGAAAAGGAAGTGGAATAAAATAAAATCGAAACCGATTTTTCGTAAATAAAAGTAACTTCACTTGTTGTAATTTAGAAAAAATGTACTACTTACCCCTCACATCCTACTTCTACACTTTTTTTTCTAAGATGTGAACATGACATGTCCGAACATGTTTCTACGGATATGAAACAAATATTTTGCACACGTCTGCATAATTTTCTCGGAAAATTTCGTTAGTACGATCAAAAGATCCTAAATTATTTTAGAGGAATTTTAGCAATTAGAAGAAAAAACTTTTATTTGTATGTCAGATTTAATGGTGAGTGGAGGTTAAATTCTCAGTGAAAAGTAATAAGTCGCAAAAAAAGTTGTCTGAAAATATGGAAACCCAAGAAAGATCACATCAAGTTCCAAGTATAATAAAGGAAAAGCAGCGGTTCAACAAATATAATCCTGATCCTTCTGAAGAACTTCGCAAGGAAGAGGAAAAATATGCAAAAAATCGACATCAAAATACAACTCCTGAACTACTGAATGCATACACCTACTTTCTAAATCGAACATGTACATTGTTTATCACGATCGGGTTTTCTCCAGAGAATTTTTCACCAGTTGCTAAAATATGTGCCGTAAGCTACTGGGATGGAATTGACGCTGTAGAATTCACCCAAAATACATGGACAACGTTCTGTGCCAATGAACAAACTTTAAGGAAATTATTGGGAGAGGATGCTGGAAAGGATGATGCCAACATGAAACTGGAGTTGCTGAATATTCAACTTGACAACTGCGTGAACATTCGTAGTTACTGCGCTGTGGAAAATTCTGAACTACTTATTCTCAGCCAAAATAATGGAATTGATCGTTTATCTCTAAATATTGCAGAATTTGAGAAATTAATGTTACTTTCTGAATTTATAAATGCAACTTTGATTTACAATAGTTCTGTACAGTGGTATGTACAAGAATATTTTGAGAGATACAGCAATGTTTGTAAATCTTTAGGTGTGCAAAGATTGGAAAATTCTAATTTTTCAAACAGCAATACTTTTGATCCACCAGTCAATTATTTTCGCCTGTTTCATGAAATTCCTTTTGTAGCAAGTAAATCAAATATTTCTTAAAATGTAACATGTGTATAAAAATCAAATGATGTCAAATAAAAAGATGGGAAAACGTAAATGTAAATTGTTTTAATCTTGTATATTTGCAATCTGAATCCTCTTAAGATAAGAAGAATGAAGAAAAAAATGAAACTTCAATTGCACAGGGTTATGCATTATGCCAATATTTATCTATACCAACATTCCCTTTTCATCTCAACATATTAGGTGTGTGATTCCTTCATAATCACACCTATTTGCTATGTGAGCAAGATTAAAGTCAATGAAATAAAATTATTTGTAAGAATTTTGTCTTGTTGTGAAAAGAAATTGTTTTACAATCAATTATTTCAACATCACACAATGTTTCATCTATGCATCAAGAAAAACACGACATGTTTCATTGATGCATCATGAAAAAAATCAATATGAAAATCCACTGAAAAATTTTACCAACATAAAAAAAATCTGCAGAGAGATATCATATTTTTTATCATCTTGCATTTTTTCTGCATCAAAATATTTTCTTCACGTGAAAAAAAGCTTCAAAGTGGCGTCTGGCATTTTTTCTTAATGTAATCTGATTTTTTCTTTGCAGCTTTAGCAAGATTGTTTTAATTACATTTTATAGCACAATCAAAAATGATTGTATCGAACTTCTTTGACAAAATCTACTCGATTGCATGCAACTACTTTTAAACAATTCACATGATTCCTCATGTTGATGGCAACATAAAAACAAAAAAATAATGATACTTTGATCAGATGCGAAAGAAAACTCATTTCATTGTTTTACAATCAATTTTATTTATAACTTAGTCGGTTGTAGTTTTTCATTACACAAAAATAATCTTGACTTCATTTTTTGTTTTCTTCACGAGAAATATATTCTTGTAGTTTCAACGTATGGCTCTCGGCATATAGGGCAATGTCTTGTTTTTGAAGCACATCCTTGACAAGCAGCAACGTGTCCACAAGGTAGGAAAGCGGTATCGTATTCATTGTTGTAGCATATTTTGCAGATTTTATGTGATTGCTGTACAATATCGTATTCTGCTTCTACATTATCACAATCCAAAATTTGATCGCCAAAGAATATCTCGAACAAATTATCAATTGTATTTTCATCATTAGTGTTAAAGAATTGTACCATCAATTGTTTTTTCTCCAAAATAGTTATGCTTTTTCCATTTTTCATTTTTCTTGAAATTTTTTCCACTACACCGCGACGTAAAATCTCATTTTTGTTTTCATAAAGTAGGCCGATCATTTGCGCTATTGTCTTTTTATGTAAAATAAATTGCACCAAATCAGACTCTGATTTTTCTTTTGCCAAAGCTTCTGCTAATTGTCTCAAGCTGTGCGTGCTCATTGCGATATAGATTTTTTCTGAGTGATTTTTTAAGATACACCATGTTAAATAATTGTGAAAAATGTTTGTAATGAACAATTTTCAACGAAAGAAAGAAAGGGGAGAGGGATTTTTGGGTTAAAAACGCTCTAAATTTATACTTTTAACTTTTTATTGCAAATGATATAGAAAATTATACATCACTACTAGAATTTTCAGATGAATATACATGATCTGAAGCAGGTTTCCTAGAATAATATAACGTTTGTTCCTCAAAATCAGATAAAAAATCTTCCGCAGGTACTTGATCTCGTTCTGAATCAGTCACATATTCTACAAGGTAAAGATTTTTCTCCTGTTTTTCAAAGTATTTTTCTGTGAGCTTATCTTTTATTTTACACATGAGTTGATCTTCAACTTCTTTGTTAGACTCCTCTACCTCACTCCTTTGAATTTTGTGTAACTTCTCAGAAGCTATGTCACGTTCCAATTTATTTAAAATTTCTTCTATCCAAGATGGCGGGTCATCGGAATGTGGTCTTTTTTCGTGTAAATCTTTCCAAAATTTTCTCAGCTTCTTCTTTCGTAGGATTATGATTTATCAAAAACTGCAGAACAGTTTCGTCAAATATAATTTTTATGAATTTCTTTATTCAAAAATACGGAACTCACCATGTTATTGTGTATCCGAAATATGTATTCTCCGTGAATTAGGTTGGCCTATCTTTCGTAAAACAAACATTATTGGTTTGACTGTCGATTATAGAATAACAACAATTTTACACACTTGGTTGAAATATCCAGTTCAAGTTATGCATCACTTAAAAAATTATCCAATATTGCGAAATTTAAATATTATTTTTCACACGTGCAATGAAAAATGTCTCATAAAAGTTTCAAAATTGTACGATATTTTACTGGAAAAACACCATACGTGATAAAAAGATGAAATTTGAGATTTTCCTTCTTTGTATGCACTAGGACATGTTTCGAACAAGTCTTGATGGCATTAGTAAAATACACTTACACGATCGCAACTTTTCTTGGAAAAAATCCATTCCCAGTTGAAATATGATCCTCTGCACACGTGCAATTAGGAATTTTTTAATAAAAATACTAAATTCCGGAATGATTTCCACTTGACTTGGATTTTTTTACAAATTTTTATTGCGTTTGTTTAAGTTGTGTTATCAGGGCTAAATCGATAAAGGTTTATTGAGTTGTATTAGCCGGTTAAAATCCCGAAAATACCGAATTGGTTGATAAAGGTATCATAACTACTCCCGCAGTTGCTTTCACACTTGCTAGTGGCAAAAGAACCAAACGCAATAAAAATTTGTAAAAAAATCCAAGTCAAGTGGGAAAATATCGTTAAAAAATGAGTGTAATGTGTAAATTTTAATGAAAAATTTTTGACACTCATAAATCAAGAATATGTGCGCTAAAAAACGATTTTCGTGGATTCTACAGGAGAGGTTTGAAACATGTCCATGCAAAAGGAAAATCTCCAATTTCATTTTTTTGTTGCAAATGATGCTTTTCCAGGAAATCATTCCGGAATTTAGTATTTTTATTAAAAATTCCTAATTTCACGTGTGCAGAGGATCATATTTCAACTGTGAATGGATTTTTTCCAAGAAAAGTTGCGATCGTGTAAGTGTATTTTACTAGGGCCATCAAGTCTTGTTCGAAACATGTCCTAGTGCATACAAAGAAGGAAAATCTCAAATTTCATCTTTTTATCACGTATGGTGTTTTTCCAGTAAAATATCGTACAATTTTGAAACTTTTATGAGACATTTTTCATTGCACGTGTGAAAAATAATATTTAAATTTCGCAATATTGGATAATTTTTTAAGTGATGCATAACTTGAACAGGATATTTCAACCAAGTGTGTAAAATTGTTGTTATTCTATAATCGACAGTCAAACCAATAAGTTTGTTTTACGAAAGATAGGCCAACCTAATTCACGGAGAATACATATTTCGGATACACAATAACATGGTGAGTTCCATATTTTTGAATAAAGAAATTCATAAAAATTATATTTGACGAAACTGTTTTGCAGTTTTTGATAAATCATAATCCTACGAAAGAAGACGCTGAGAAAATTTTGGAAAGATTTACACGAAAAAGACCACATTCCGATGACCCGCCATCTTGGATAGAAGAAATTTTAAATGAAATGGAACGTGACATAGCTTCTGAGAAGTTACACAAAATTCAAAGGAGTGAGGTAGAGGAGTCTAACAAAGAAGTTGAAGATCAACTCATGTGTAAAATAAAAGATAAGCTCACAGAAAAATACTTTGAAAAACATGAGAAAAATCTTTACTTTGTAGAATATGTGACTGATTCAGAAGGAGATCAAGTACCTGCAGAAGATTTTTTATCTGATTTTGAGGAACAAACGTTATATTATTCTAGGAAACCTGCTTCAGATCATGTATATTCATCTGAAAATTCTAGTAGTGATGTATAATTTTCTATATCATTTGCAATAAAAAGTTAAAAGTATAAATTTAGAGCGTTTTTAACCCAAAAATCCCTCTCTCCTTTCTTTCTTTCATTGAAAATTGTTCATTACAAACATTTTTCACAATTATTTAACATGGTGTATCTTAAAAAATCAATCAGAAGAAATCTACATCGCCATGAGTACGTACAGCTTGAGACAGTTAGCCGAAGCGTTGGCAAAAGATAAATCAGAGTCTGATTTGGTGCACCTCATTTTGCATAAAAAGTCAATTGCCCAAATGATCGAACTGATTCATGAAAACAACAATGAGATTTTACGTCGCGGTGTAGTGGAAAAAATTTCAAGAAAAATGAAAAATGGAAAAAGCATGACTATTTTGGAGAAAAAACAATTGATGGTACAATTCTTTAACACTAATGATGAAAATACAATTGATAATTTGTTCGAGATATTCTTTGGCGATCAAATTTTGGATTGTGATAATGTAGAAGCAGAATACGATATTGTACAGCAATCACATAAAATCTGCAAAATATGCTACAACAATGAATACGATACCGCTTTCCTACCTTGTGGACACGTTGCTGCTTGTCAAGGATGTGCTTCAAAAACAAGACATTGCCCTATATGCCGAGAGCCATACGTTGAGACTACAAGAATATATTTCTCGTGAAGAAAACAAAAATGAAGTCAAGATTTTTTTGTGTAATGAAAAACTACAACCGACTAAGTTATAAATAAAATTGATTGTAAAACAATGAAATGAGTTTTCTTTCGCATCTGATCAAAGTATCATTATTTTTTTTGTTTTCATGTTGCCATCAACATGAGGAATCATGTGAATTGTTTAAAAGTAGTTGCATGCAATCGAGTAGATTTTGTCAAAGAAGTTCGATACAATCATTTTGATTGTGCTATAAAATGTAATTAAAACAATCCTGCTAATGCTGCAAAGAAAAAATCAGATTACGTTGAGAAAAAATGACAGACGCCACTTTCAAGATTTTTTTCACGTGAAGAAAATATTTTGATGCAGAAAAAATGCAAGATGATAAAAAAAATGATATCTCTCTGCAGATTTTTTTATGTTGGTAAAATTTTTCAGTGCATTTTCATATTGATTTTTTTCATGATGCATCAATGAAACATGTTGTGTTTTTCTTGATGCACAGATGAAACATTGTGTGATGTTGAAATAATTGATTGTAAAACAATTTCTTTTCACAACAAGACAAAATTCTCACAAATAACTTTATTTCATTGACTTTAATCTTGCTCACATAGCAAATAGGTGTGATTATGAAGGAATCACACCTAATATGTTGAGATGAAAAGGGAATGTTGGTATAGATAAATATTGGCATAATGCATAACCCTGTGCAATTGAAGTTTCATTTTTTTCTTCATTCTTCTTATCTTAAGAGGATTCAGATTGCAAATATACAAGATTAAAACAATTTACATTTACGTTTTCTCATCTTTTTATTTGACATCATTTGATTTTTATACACATGTTACATTTTAAGAAATATTTGATTTACTTGCTACAAAAGGGATTTCATGAAATAGGCGAAAATAATTGACTGGTGGATCAAAAGTATTGCTGTTTGAAAAATTAGAATTTTCCAATCTTTGCACACCTAAAGATTTACAAACATTGCTGTATCTCTCAAAATATTCTTGTACATACCACTGTACAGAACTATTGTAAATCAAAGTTGCATTTATAAATTCAGAAAGTAACATTAATTTCTCAAATTCTGCAATATTTAGAGATAAACGATCAATTCCATTATTTTGGCTGAGAATAAGTAGTTCAGAATTTTCCACAGCACAGTAACTACGAATGTTCACGCAGTTGTCAAGTTGAATATTCAGCAACTCCAGTTTCATGTTGGCATCATCCTTTCCAGCATCCTCTCCCAATAATTTTCTTAAAGTTTGTTCATTGGCACAGAACGTTGTCCATGTATTTTGGGTGAATTCTACAGCGTCAATTCCATCCCAGTAACTTACGGCACATATTTTAGCAACTGGTGAAAAATTCTCTGGAGAAAACCCGATCGTGATAAACAATGTACATGTTCGATTTAGAAAGTAGGTGTATGCATTCAGTAGTTCAGGAGTTGTATTTTGTTGTCGATTTCTTGCATATTGTTCCTCATCCTTTCGAAGTTCCACAGCAGGATCAAGATTATATTTGTTGAAGTGCTGCTTTGCCTTCATTACATTTGGAACTTGATGTGATCTTTCTTTTGTCTCCATATTTTCAGATAAGTTATTTTGTGATTTATCACTTTTCACTAAGAAAATGCCTTCCACTCATCAATAAATCAGGGATACAAATGAGACTTTTTTTTCCAATGTTCAAATTCCTATAAAATATTTTAGGATCTTTTGATCGTACTGACGAAATTTCCCGAGAAAATTATGCAAACGTATGCAAAATGTTTGTTTCATACACGATGAAACATGTTTGGACATGTCATGTTCATATCTCAGAATAAAGTCTAGAGGTAGGATGCGAGGGGCAAATAGAACATTTTTCTAAATAACAAGTGAAGTTACTTTTTTTTAAATTGTTTTTCAATATAATAAATAAAATTTTGTTAACATTTATTCAGGGGAGGATGAAGCTTTACGGTCAAGAACTAAAATTAATAGTATTCAGTGATGAAGTGCTAGTGAGTGCAAAGCTAAATTTCTTTTATCAGTGTAAGAACGCAAATGTTTGACTTTATTTTAGTGAGTATCGCTTGAATTTTATTTTTTATGCCTATTCTACTGAGAGTCATCTTAAAAAAATTGATCTTCTACTAAAGAAAGAGGATTTCATCTTCTATTTTGTGATATGTGCCACAGAAATATACATAAATTTGATAATGAGTCATCAATGAAAAATGCATAAGTTAATTCAGCATCCCAGGTACCGAATTATAGAAGTGTATACAACATTTCATTCATAAAAATCAATTTTGTATGAAAAGTTGGTTCCTATTTTATTTTACTCTGCTGCCATTTCTCCACATAATCAAGTTCTTAGGTAAATATTGTACATATATTTACAGATTTTTTCATATTTGCTAAATTATAATAAGAGAAAACACAAATCAATAATTCACTTTGAATAATTTTGTTCTGTAATGTTGTAAAAATTCTCTAATGTCAGAGAAAAAGAACATTGTAATACAAAGTTATGAGAAATCTAACACTTTTTACATACTTTCCCACTTGCGATCAAGAGAGTTAAATGATTCATACACAAGACAAGAAATTTTGCCCACATTGACATTTTTTCATTCATCTTTTAATTCTTTTATTTTATGCATGATACAGGAGTGCAAATTTCGAATAATCCCGCACAACTGCATAAAAATGCATAGCAACATCTTTGATCATCAGTTTGTTTATTTGAAAATTGAGGATCTGAAACTAAGATTCTTGAAATTTCATGGCAGTCACCATCTGCAATAAGCAGAAATTCAATATATTTCACGAAATTTATCACTTCTTATCTGAAATAACTGAATGAAAAATATTTTTTAGACAAATTGCATAAAATTGATCGTTTGATCATATCAACAAGAGATGTGAATGATGTGAGATACAATCGTGTAAGTGAAGAATTAAGATATTTTTCGGCAATTTATGTTACAATTTAAAGAAAAAAGTTAAATATTTCAAATAATATTGAAATACGCAAGCTCAAAAGTTGCATGCTTTGAAAAACAAAAAACTGTTTACATGCAAATCTCAACTCAATGACGTTTCAATATCTATTGATCAATATCCAATGAAAATGGTTTAAATTGCATGACGGCATCAACATCATGCTGTTCAATAACCAATGAAAATTATTGATAGTTCTTATCGCCAGTAAAATTAGTGAATATTGCGAAATTCCACTCAATTTTACAATTATATTGCGCACTGCAAGACATTTTTTCCATGTTGCTTCATTCATCTGAAGGAATCAAATTGTCGCACAAAGACTCATACAAATAGTCTCTCCCATATGGTCTCGAGCGCGCGAAAAGGTCTCATATTGCATTTGCATCTTTCCACACTTGGACAGTGCATATAGGCCAGAGAGTATAGAGAATCCCGCTTACTGCATAGGAAAGACTTCTGACAAACCTTCTATCATGCCACAATGGCACAATGGATAAGGTGCTGGACTCGCAACCGAGAGGTCTGGTGATCAATTCCCATGGATGGCAGATCTTTTCTCATATAAATTATATAGGGAGAAAAAAATTACATGAGGAAGAGTCCACCAAAGTAATTTCCGTTAATTCAAATATTCAAAATGACTATCAAAAAGCGCAATCTCAAAAAGTGTAAAGTTCCAAAAAGTTCAAGATGGTCGCCTAAAACTTACAGCTAAGATCAATATGGCGTCTGAAACGGATCACATTTCAAACAGCAGTATCGTACTCCATAGCCAATGAAAACGCTTCTTTCAGCAGTATCGTACTCCATAGCCAATGAAAACGCTTCTTTCAGCAGTATCGTGCTCCATAGCCAATGAAAATGCGTCCCTCAACAGTATCGTGCTCCACAGCCAATGAAATCGCTTCCCTCAACAGTATCGTGCTCCACAGCCAATGAAATCGCTTCCCACTCAACAGTATCGTACTCCACAGACAAGCCACGCCCACAAATCAGTATTGTGCTCCATATTCAGTTAAAATAGTTAACCAAAACGCAAAATAGTAGCCGGAAAGGGCGGGGGGGAGAGGAGGGCGGGGGAGAGGAGGGCGGGGAGCGGGGGAAAACCGACCTGCAGGTAGCCCACCCACCAGAGTTATCGATGTGGCGTCACAAAACAGTCTCGTGCTCCACGGAAAGCCACGCCCACAAAACAGTACTCTGCTGTCCCCTTACTACTCATGGGTCTTCTCAGGTCAAAAAACAGGCCTTTTTTCTGATAATAATTTATTGTGTCGAAAATATTTTAAAAATTACAACTTTTGGGATATGAAAGAGTAACTTTAGAACAAAATTAAAAACAATCTTTTTTTGAAAAATGTTGAAAATTCGACCGTTGGTAGCTAATTTTCGGAACTATTCCTCAAAAAACAGACTTTGCGGTAGGCAGGATTTCTCCCAGAAGGTTCATCTGAAATCAAAAAACCAAATATACTCTGTTAGAGGATTAGTTGGACCCCTGGATGAACGAAGAATTTTGGAAAAAAAAACAAAATTTGGATTTTTGGCAAAAGTTTTTATAAAAAAGTATCAATTTTACACTATTTTTCAACACAATTTGTATTGTAAAAATGGTTCTGATTAAAGGAAGTGCAAATCCTTCGTTCAAACAGTAGATAATACTTCTCAAAACAAGTATGCAAAATTTCAGAAAGATTAGTTCAGTAGACTCTGAGTTGCTTTGAGTAATCTTGATTACCGTATTGTAAAACGGTGTTTTGAGAAAAACACGTTTAAAGTTTTACTCTACCTCCGAGAGTTTTACTCCGATTGACTTGAAATTTTCAGAAAATATTTTTCAAATGTTATACTAAAATAAAAGAAATTTAATTGATAGAATTGATAGAAATTGATTTTTTGACCTGAGAGACCCATGTAACCCTTTAACGAACTAAATTTGTAATTTAGCTTCTTGAATAATTCATCGGGAAAATGTCCCTCCATGACATACTTATTCCAACAGGGTCCTGGAAAGGATAACCTAATTTGTTAGGCCACGCCCTTTCAAAATTTGGAGGGAATGAAAAGGATACAGTGCCCGCTTCGTTATCCGGATAATTGGGAGATAATATGGTAGATGTCCGCTTTGTAATCCGGATGGATTTTTTGAATTTGTTCAACGTCTCGAAAATATAATACAGTTTTTTTTTTGTAGAATTAGAATAAAAGTTTTAAAGAAGCTTAAAAAGACATAATTAGGGAATTCTACGCTGTTATACTTCATTTATTAAACAAAAACATCACAGAATAATTCATTTTCATTGCTGAACACACATGCATACATGACCTTAAAATTATTTTAAATGAAACCGTCGAAAATTCGTCCGGATTACGCCGATCCGAATTAGAGAGCGGGCACTCTATTTGATAACTTTCAAGGTATCGTTATAAGGTTTGATCTTTAAAATAATTTTAAACAGCCTTTCAGGGCAAGTATGGATAAATATTGAGACTCTGGGCAAGGAAAATTCATAAAAAGAGATGGACGTGGCTTTAGAGTGGACGTGGTATCTCACTTTTTCTTGTAATTTTTCCTTGAGCCTTTAAACTCAGTGGTCCTATTGGCTGTTTAGAAACTACGAACCATCGTGAACAAGGTTAAACCTTCGGGCTTGAACTTTTACTAGGTCATGAGATCACAAACTAACCATAAAATGGTGATAAAGAGACTACGTAGAAAAAAATATGTCGTAAAATTGTTCGTAAATGTTTGTGAATTTCTACTAGACTTACGAAATGTTCGTAAATCGTATAACCCACTAGAAAGTTAGTAAATGTTTGTGCTTTTTCCACAAACATTGTTCGTAACATGATTACTTTACAAGCATATTTCGTTCTTTTACAAACATTTGTTTGTAAATGTTCGTAAACACACAAAAAATGTTTGTATAATTTTGTCATTTGTTCGTAAAGTTTTGTAATTGTACGAACAAATATTTGTAAAAGAATAAAAAATGCTCGTCAAGGGATAATGTTACGAACAATGTTTGTGAAAATGTGCATACTTTTACGAATGTTTTTCCTTTGGTTGGTCAAATGATTTACGAGTATTCTGTAAGGCGCCCAGTAGGAATTCACAAACAATTTGTGAATCACAAACATTTACGAATAGTTCTACGAATTGTAAATGGTTAAAGTAAAAGGAAGGTAGTGAATGAATAAGATTGTTTATGATTGGATTTTGTACTTACCAGCACTTATTACTGCTCGAACTCCACGGATAGAGCAGTATAATCCCTCGATTTTTTCACCCCCCCCCCCAAATTTCCACCTCCCGGAGACCACTTTTCTCAACAAATCTTTGCGTTTCAGACAATTTCTGAGAAATGTCGTCACGCTGTTTGTCCGTCTGTCCGTCTGGCTGTCGAAAGCACCAGAGGCCAAACGGTAAGAGATAGCGACTTGGGACCTTCGGGGGACTCCCCATAAATCGATCCAAGGATCATTAACATGTCTCACATTTTTCCCCCACTACTCCCCTTCCCCTCCAAAAGCATGTTTTTTGGGATTGCTCGAAAACGCGTCGTGCGATTATTTTCATTTTTGGATATGTTTTAGAGATTACCCAGACGAATATTTCGTCTATATACGAAAATGTCCTTGAATCATTCCTAATAATGATTTTTCAAGGTCAAAGTTAAGAAAAACACTAGAGAGTATTTATCAAGCGAATGGTATCATATCTAGGCTCGTTGGAAAGGTCTTGAAATTTCCTTTAAAACTGATCCGGTTCCAATCGATTCTGGACAGGTAATGAACCAGTTCATAGCCAATAACTAATTTTTATCCGAAAGTCAATTCTATTGCTTTTGAATGATTATGAATCGTTTCAAATCGGTTGATAACCGATAAATGGTAAATGACGCGAAAGTACTTTTGAGGTATATCATCTAGCCTGGGACGCTTTGCCACCCCTTTTATAATATTTTGCTGTGTTAAAAAAAACATGACAAATGCTGTAATGGGGAATAAGATGAGTGTTAGAATTAAAGAAAAGCTTCCGAATAGCAAGGGAGCAAAAAGCCACCCCCACAATGACCGGTACATAAAGTGAAAGCTGCTTCACCCTTTGTAAATTTCTGCCAGAGTTTAATCGGCAAAAAAAGGGATTATAGAATAAAAGAGGCATCTTTTTTGTCTTTGATATTTTTTTTCTGGCTGAAGCAGAATCATCGGGAAGTGGAACAAAGTTGAATTTAGCATCACTCAGCCGAGAGAATGTCAGGCAATTGTCGAGCAAATCCAGCATAGCGGATGAGATTAATGAATCGAAGCAAATGCTATTTGATAAGCACTTGGGTGGAAGTAGCAGTGGAAGTAGAATGTCTCTGCTGAGACAGAGACTGATTAAAGATACAAGTGATGATTGTCTAAGTTCAAATTATCCCAATTCATCCTACTCCACATTCCGCGATATGACTGTGAGTAGCATTTCGAGTGCACAGGCATCAAGTTCGGCTCTCTTTGAGGATATCATGGAGACATCGTGGAAGGAATCTGATTTAGAGGCTAGTATGTCCACACATCCGCCCCATGCATCGTCAGTGGCTCAATCTTCGGATAGTTTTGAGTATGACAATGCCAATGATCGCAATAGGATCAAGCAGATGGAGGAATTGTGGCAGAGAAAGAGTACATCGACGGATAAAGTGTGGAATTCACCACAAGCTGAGAGGAAATTTCTGATGCAGCAGCAAAGGATGAATGAGTTTATGAAGCAGAAGGAGCAAGGGGAGAAGATGAAACTTGTTCTAGGAGTACTGGAAACAGATGATTCAGAACATTCGGGAAATATCTCAGAATCCGAAAGGAGTTATACGCCTTTAGTGGCTAAGAATCTCTGTCCAAATGTTATGGTGGGCATGGGGATGTCTGTTAAGGAGCCCAGTCCAGCATCAACGGCAAAAACCGTCCAATCAACTATACCAGAGGATCAACAGAGGAGAGAAGCCTCTGAGCCTAAAGATCTCTGGCCAGGTCTTAAGAAACCTCCACCGACTTTTTTGAACTTCACCCGCGATTCTGAAAGTGCATCGTCCTCCCTTGTTAGTCATCTGTCTGGGTATACTCATGAGTACCTGGCCAAGGCGAGGAAATTCGGAGCTGTTGTTGGAGCTCTCCGGAAACCAGGGCACCATGTAGGTCCAGCTAAAAATCCCGAATGCCAATGTGAACACTGCCGAAGATGGATGGCTGAGAGGGACAAGGGTAGAGGGAGATCTACTTCCATCTCTGAAATTCCTCTGACATTTGAGGGCTTCCGTACGAGAAGGAATTATATTTGAAGAAAAATATTTTAACATGCATTTAACTCATACAGATTACTTGAAAGGGAGTGGTGTCCTTAGCAAGATAATGGCTATTGGTATCAAGTCCTAAGTTACTAGCATAGTGGTTATGGTAAAAAATCTTGCGCATATTCATCAGTTGACTTGAAGTTCGATTTTTCAATTTTTAATCAAGATAAATTGAATATTTCGAATTTGGATTAACAAATTGTTAATTTTGCAAAAAATGCGAAATTGTTATGCTTCCTTTTAGCGCCGTCTTTCCGCGGACTCTGTCCTTAGAAAAGCAGTAAAAATAGTCCGGCTAGTATCTTAAGTCCTTACTAAGTATTTAATAAGTTCTTAACTCAATGACTTAATTTTAAGGAGTTGGGGTCGTCTGATACTTCATCGTTGAAACGGGATCTAGATGGCCCATAATACTTCTGGAAACTGTCAAGATTAGTGTGAAATATCACTGAAACCTTTGAGTTGAGTTGATTTGAGTTGTAGGACACCCAACTACTTAAAATATATCCGAAAATTAGTCAAACGTCAGCGCTTTGTGGCAAATAGGGAAAACAATATAGCATGACTCAGTCTTAACATTAAGTACTTAGTTAAGGTCTTTGTAAAAGTCCTAAATTAAGAACTTTCGACTAAGTACTTTTTAAGTCGTTTATTCCTCAAATTACTTTGATATTTGTCTCATTATCACAATTAACGCACCCTGTGTTTAAGGTAGCTTTAAGTGGTGCAGGACGAACTTTTGAAATTCCTCTGCAAAGTTCCACTTGCCTGGAACAAAAATCATTAAGATGATGATTGAGTTAAACTCCTGGAATACAAGTTCGTGAGACTAAAAGGGAATAAACAATAGAGTTCAATACTCTTTTGTTTACATACTCCCGGATTATACTCCGGAACCAGGGAGAAGATTTATTGGAATTTAGAAATCTTTCACGTAGCCCAAACTCACGTAAAAGTTTAGACAAAATATCAATTTTTTTTGTAATTTACGTTCCAGGATAGCAACATAATGTCACAACAAAAAAGATTAAATAAAATTTAATACACTTGTCAGAAACATTCCGGATATAAAGCTACTGGGAGTAAATTAAAGGCATTGAAATAAACTTACAAAATCTATATTGACTCTGCAGATTTCACTGCAATTTGAACACATAATTAGTTGATTACATTTTATCAATTAAATTAGCGTTTACCGTAACTTCATTTTTACGATTTTGAGATATATACATATTTAGAATCAGCGTAATTTTGTTTAATTAACGCACTTGACAAAAAGAAACTTTTATAAGCCCAATAAAAATTATTTTAAACACAAATTATTGTAAGTGCCCTTAATTCAGAAAAATTTATCAGAATTTGTCGTAACTTCCATTTTTGGGGAAGTTACGATAAATTTCCATACCAAATTTTCAGTAATCAGCATTTGCCGTATCTTCTTTTGCTCATTTGCGTGGTTTGTAATTTGTAGCAAAAATGTAACATTTCTCAATAAAACGTTCACAAACTCTTCCAAATATCCAAAGTCGCTGCGAATAATGCACCGTGAAATCATTTTAATTCAATATTTGTTAGAAAAAAGTAAAAAAATCCCTACCCATTTGTCGTTAATTCAAAACAAAACAAGCGACACGGCGCACAAAATTTATTCAATAAAAGTTACGAAATAAAAGCTTTTAGTGAGAGGGATAACAATTTAATTGCCTAATTCAGTCAAATAAAGGCGCTTATTATCACTAGAATAATTCAAATTGATATAATGCATTTTAGAAAATTGTCGTAACTTCCAAGATTTCCATACATTCAAAGTTACGATAAAATCTTATTGTGTTTCTTCCAACATACATCTAAAAAATATCTCAGCTTTTAAATCATTTTATAAAGATTTTCTCGAGCTAACTTACAATTTATTAGTGCCACTTTTATTATTTTGACTCAAATGTATCGCATTCAGGGCTCATTTTTAAGAAAAATAAAGCTAAACTGAAAATTTCGTCTCCTTAAAAGTTGTCAAAAGGAAGTTACGACAAATGCTGATTTAATTGACGATTTATACATCGCATACTATAGGGGAGACTGGGGCAAAAAGTCACAAATCGAAAATTTTAAAATTCAATATCTTCCAAGATAAATAAGATAGCGGCTTAAAATTTTTTCTATAGATAGTCTACATAGGTCTTTTTCAATGTCGTAAGTTTGTTAGAATTTGAACAAGGAATTTAGAAAATAAAAAAAATATCGAAATTTTTAGCCCTATTTTTGAAATATTTTCCTTGCAGAAGATATCAATTATTAGTTACTTATATTAAATTTGATGAACTGGTGAATATTTCCCAAATTGCCTGTAGATTCTTTGAATACGAATCCGATATCTATTTTAGAATTTTACAAAGATTCTTTTCTGCAGAAATCCTTTTATTAAAAGTGGCCACTTGGGGTAAAAAGTAACAGAAGCTATGGGGCAAAAAGTAACAAAAAACGAAACAATTTCTGATGTCTCACGGCGAGAAGAAACGTCATTTCCATGTCTCGCCGCAAATCAACTGATGAATTTTGCATTGAAAATTTTTACAATAACCTATGATTTTTGTTTCACAATTTCAAAATTGTAACTTCCCAAAAGAAATAGCACAAGAATTCCATTTATCACAAGTGAATTGTTGTTACTTACCAATGTTATCACATCAGAATCATTAAGAAATATATTTTTAAATTGAAATCTCTTAGCATTTTTTTGGATAATTGAACTGTCTGGATTACAAGATAAGATATTCATGTGATTTTGGGATTAAACTGAGGCAATGTGCATGACAGGGTAAATGTGATTTTCTGGCATATTTTAGGCACAATCTCGACTGTCAGAGTCTTCGAGGAAGTTGGATCTTCTGCGGAAGGCGCTGGAATTGCGACGGAATGAATTGCCACCAGATTCGCCGGCTGCTAAGCAGCTTAAGCGAGAATTACAGAGTGTTCAGGCTTCGAGTCCAGTTCCCGTAACTTATACATCACTCCAGCCCTTCCGTGGGGGATCCGAGGGGAAACCCGTGCAGTCGCATTCGTCTCTGAGTCGATGTGCTGCTGTTACGGGGAAACTCGAGGTAAGATTAATGGGGTGTCAGGATCTTTTGGAAGAAGTTCCAGGAAGATCACGACGAGATAAAGACACCACATCCAGTCCAACGGGAGATTTGAGGAGCTTTGTCAAAGGGGTAACAAGTAGAAGTTCCTCCAAGAGTTACAGCGTGAAGGATGAGACATCATCGGAAATTATGGCTATCATTAAACTGGACAATATCACAGTGGGTCAGACATCGTGGAAGCCCTGCTCACAGCAGGCATGGGATCAGCGCTTCTCAATTGACCTAGATCGGTCGCGAGAGTTGGAAATTGGCATTTATTGGCGCGACTGGAGATCACTGTGTGCTGTCAAATTTCTCCGATTGGAGGAATTTATCGATGATATCCGTCATGGAATGGCACTACAATTGGAACCACAGGGATTGCTGTTTGCTGAGATTAAATTCCTCAATCCCATGATCTCACGGAAGCCCAAACTTCAGCGTCAACGGATGATTTTCAATAAGCAACAAGTGAAGAATATCCCAAGGGCCAAGCAGATGAATATCAATGTAGCCACTTGGGGGAGACTCCTGAAGAGGAATACACCGTCCATCCAGAGCCAACAGACACCACAGCCGGCAACACCAACGACAGTTGGCCATGAAAGTGGAAGTGGACCTCAGCCAACGCAATTGGTCTTTGATACGTCCATCACGGAAAATGATCCCGTGGAGACACCTGGTGAAAATCCAGATGTCAATATTGTGGGTCTTAGCGGTGCCAGACCTCTTGGTGAGTTCTCTCACTGCCCCCTTCCAACCGACATTTGTACTAATAACTTGTCTTTCCTACTGCTACAGGTATTCAGGGAATGGCTATTTTGGGCCAGGAAGCTGCTGCTGTGGTCAATCAGAAGAATCAGAATAACAATGCAAGTGTGTCGATGCCACCGCCAAGACCACAGCAACCGCCTCCAATTCTCACATCCTTCCAACAGAAGAAATCTCCGGTGACTACACCGACAACGCCACCCACCTCCGTCAAAATGGATAAGGAGGTAAGATTGAATTTTATCCTATTTTTCGTTTTGTGTGTATAAAGTGTACAGAATAGAAAGGATGAAGGTCGATTTGTTTGAATTTTGCACTTTGTGTCTTTGGAATTACTCATAAAATTTGCAATCAAATAATTCTACAGATAAATGAGATATTTAAAAATTCTTCATAACAACCACATGTAAAAAAATACAAATACTTGAGAAATTATTAATTGTGACCATCGCCGTCTTAGTAGTAATTTCGAACCTCCGGAGAAAACTGAAAAAGCTGAATGCTAAAAATGCTAGAAATAGAATATTGGAATTTTAGAAATAGATGTGGCGTATCTTTTAAATGAGGCTTATTCTCTTATTTTCAAATGGAACTGGACTTTACCGCTTTTTAACTGGAAACTGGACTTTTACTTCGCTCATCTACACAGAAAAAAAATATTTTGTAAAATTGTTCGTAAATGTTTGTGAATTCCTATGGGGGAGTTACGAAATGTTCGTGAATCATATAACCCACAAACAAGTTCGTAAAATTTTGTACTTTTTCACAAACATTGTTCGTAAAATGATCATTTGACGAACATTTTTTGTACTTTTACAAACATTTGTTCGTAAATGATTGTAAACACACAAAAAATGTTCGTAAAATTTTGTCATTTGTTCGTATTTGTTCGTAAATTTTTGCCAAACAAGCAAAAATTCACGAACAAATGACAAAATTTTACGAACATTTTTTTGTGTGTTTACGAACATTTACGAATAAATGTTTGTAACAGTACAAAAAATGTTCGTCAAATGATCATTTTACGAACAATGTTTGTGAAACAAGTACAAAATTTTACGAACATGTTTGTGGGTTATATGATTCACGAGCATTTCGTAAGTCTTACATAGGATTTCACAAACATCTACGAACAATATTATAAATTTTTTTTTCTGTGTATGGGGGAGTTACGAAATGCTCGTAAATCGTATAACTCACAAACAAGTTCATAAAATTTTGTACTTTTTCACAAACATTGTTCGTAACATGATCACTTAACGAGTATTTTTTGTACTTTTACAAACATTTGTTCGTAAATGTTCGTAAACACACGAAAAGTAAAATTTTGTCATTTGTTCGTAAATTTTTGTTTATCTAACGAAAAACAGATCGTATTATCTGATCGAAAAATGATGTATGCACGAAATGTAGATACGAATGTTCTCTACAATTATGTCGAAGTAATCATCAAAATCGGTTCAGCGACAAATGCGGTTCAGCATAATTGAGGTTATGTGATATTGAAATTGGTTTTTCGACTGTGGCGCCCCTGGTGTTGGTCCCACAAAGTTCAAATGTTCTAGAAAGTTGTAGCACTTTGTGAGATCTTTCGTTTAAGCCCCCACTCATCAAAATCGGTAAAATAGAACCGGAGATATGATTTTTTGAATTTCGTGAACTTTAACCTCTCATATCTCCGGTTCTATTATAACCACAGCGCACTTACGCCCCATTTTGGAAACGTCCTAGACTAGACTACAACACTCTAAAATTTGATTAACTTGCACAATGCCGTTTTTGTGAAAAATGAGTTTGAATTTTGATGAATTTTGACGCTATCGCAGCGCCACCTGTGGTGACTTTTTGAACTTCCATCTGAAAGCGCTCATCGAGACGAAACCAAAAACCCAAAATTTAGGTCAAAATGTTAATTAGAACTGGAGATAGAGGCCGGTCAATATTCGAACTTTGACCCTTTATAGCTCGGGTTAGGGGTTATGGATCGACTTAAGTATTTTTTTGTTTAATAGGTATAATTTGTGGCTACAACATTCTAAAATTTCAGCCCGATGCACAAAGGAATTTTTGAGTTATTTAATTTAGGAAATTGAAAAATTTTCTTTTTAATAATAGCGCCCCTAGCGGTGGTTTTATGAACTTGCGATGTTAGAAGAGGAAGTGGCATTTCACGAGAGCTTTCCAAAAAGCCCTCACTTTTTAAATTCTGATAATTGGAACCGGAGTTATGGCCATTTTAAGACATTTTTTTGGACCCTTATAGCTCGGGTCAGGGGGGTCGCGGGACCTTAAGTTTAGTATTGATGGAAAGCTCTAAGGCCCAGCTATAACATACTAAAATTTGAGTCCGCTGAATGCCATAGGGGCGGAGCTATTGAGAAAACAAAAAAGGGGGTATTCAAAATGGCGGAAGGAGGGGTGGGGGGTGGGGGGTGGGGGGGGTGGGGGGTCAATGCACCAAGTTGCAATTTTCATGCGATATATAACCTTTGCCGAAAACCGCAAGTCGACATCTCTTTTAGTTTAGGAGCTATTAAGCTCCAAAGAGCGGCCGGCCGGACGGACGGAAACGGTTTTTATTCACCCATATATTCATGATCAGGAAGTGTCAAAACACGTTTTGGCAAAGTTTGAGCTTGATCGGACAACATGAAATTTTGGTAGGATTATAGTAGGTGAGATTATTAAGAATCTCACCTAATATGCTCTCTGTAGTGCCTTTTAACCTTAGACCTTGAAAGACTTATTAGGAATGATTTAACGGGATTTTCGTATAAAGACGAAATGTCCACTTTGTTAAATTTCTAAAACACATCCAAAAATAAAAAAAATTAAAGTAATGGAAGTAAAAGAAAAGTAAAGGGGGGGGGGAGGAAGAAAACCAAGTGTATGTTAATAGTCCCAGGGTTGACTGACAGGGGGAGGGGTCCACCGAATGTCCCAAGCCTTTATCTCTAACCGTTTAATCTATAGACGTGGTAACAGCCGAACAGACGGATGAGAGATATCCAAATGTGCGATATCCAGGTAAAGTTTTTTTTCGATCGAACGTTTTTTGTTTTTTTTTCTTTTTTTTTGATACCGTTCCGTGCTCTAAGTACTGCCTTATTGATTTATCGATTACTAGCAGGCATCATAATCGTGACTGCCAAAACGTATACGTAAAAAATAGGGCCAGATTTGACGAAGTGGGATTTCACATGGGACTAAAAAAGCTAAAATTGTATAATGAAACGGTTTATTTAAAGTATATTAGTCCCTTTTGATTGAGTCCCAATTTGACGAAACGTATAGATACGTGTACAAAGTTTCAGAAACCAAGTTATTGAAGATCTAAGTTGTCAAACTTCAGAACTTCATGTCTCCGATTCTGATTTACCGTATTTAATCATCTATGTTGTAAAGCGTAATTTAAATAACTTACAAAGCTCTACTACTTTCAGGATCTACATTATGCAGAATTCTTTTAAATTACCAATTTTGATGATTCATTTATAGGAATTACATCAAATTCAAATTTTAATATGAATATCTCCGTTCGGCTTTCAAGTTTTCGATGACAAAACATTTGGTCCAAAGTTTGATGGCCTAAACGGTCTACATAATTCTAGTTAAAATAAGTTTTTATTAAGTTTTTTGTTTAAATTGTCCGTGTTTTTATGTTGATTGCAATTTTATGAGGAATACTACTTAAAAAAAACTTCATTGATATAACTTTAAATCAATGAAGTTTTTTTTGACAAAACAATTTAAGAGTGATTTGAAAACCTATTTAGTAGTTGCTTGCACCTAAGATTTCTGCACTTTTACGATAAATAGGAATGGCTTGAGAAATCCAAAAAAAAGCCTTTGAAATTAGTTTTCTTTCTGCAATTTTGTAAATATATTGGCTATATTAGAGCATTTTCCAAAAGAAAAGAAAAGAAAAGAAAAGAAAAGTGTTGAAACGTAAAAAACATTGAGCTACTATTTGGGCCCAAGAGAACAAGAGGAGGGGAATGGGCAGAAAGAGATGATGATGAGTGCGCTGATGAGCATGATTTTGGTGCATCTTGGGAATGTTATCTGGTGCGTTAGTTACAGAATGCACTGCAAGAATTTGATTTTCTGCAACATGTCGATCAGCCACAGCAGCTGCCACACGTGGATCTCCCGTCGAGGCCAGAAACAACCACGCAATCCCAGACACAGCAGCAGCAGCAGCAACACGTGGGACAGGAGTCCAGCTCAGCCCTGTCGCGTGAGCTTTTCCGACCGGTGCTGGCGATGCCACCCGTTGTTCTGATGGGCGGAACGCACTTTGGGGTGCCCGTCGTCACGCCCAGTCCCATTGTCGAAATGCCACCGTCGCCGGCGCCGAGTCAGTTGCAAATTGTTGACTTTCCTGATGACGATTGCATCGAGGTCAGAAAAATTTGCTTGCTGAACAAACACTTAAAAAAAAAAAAAAAAACCATTCGCCTCTAATACTCATCTAGCAGCAATCGTTTTAAAATTTATTCTAATTCGCTATTTTATAGCTCTCTATCAAACCATCTCTCTCTCAGCATTTCTCTTTTCTGGCAAAAAAAAAATTGGCTCTAAAGTAATAATCACTCAATTACTAAAACCTTTTTTTTCTGCAATGTGTGTCTGTGTTATGCGTCAATACTAAACAATCTCATTCTTGAAACATATATAAATATATTGCCAATCGAGATTAATTTAATTGGAAATAAATCACCATTTATCTGAGAGTGCCTTTAACGAGATAATTGACTTAAAGTGCTTGAGAAAATGATGGAGAAAGTGCAGAAGAAATTCCATTAAAAATCAATTTTGAATTTTTCTAAACAAACTCTAGCCAATAAATTCAGCTAAGTCCAATGGATTTACACACGGTGAGAGAAAATACAATTTCTTGAGCAATTTACTACGATTTGGTAAATAGAATTTTATTGAACAAACACTTCCTCTTGACCATGACTTTGCACACATATCTTGCAATACGAGGAAATCAAGGTTAGATTTTCTGCACAAATAGTAATCAATTTTCGAGATAGTGGGCATAATTTTCATGTTATACGAGTATTTTTACCTTTGGAGTAACACATTTTGTATTTCCGTCATCTATATCGTGGAAAAATTGAATAGAGCTCAAAATAAAATAAATATAACATGATAATAATTTATAGAATGTGAATTTAGATTTGAGACCTTAATAAGATCTTAAGTACTGTTCTTCTATTTTAATGGGTGATGCCTGTTTTTTTTTAATTATGATTTTAAATCGAGGTTTAAAATATGTAGAGATGAATTTGAGTGTAATTTCGGACACTTTGCTTGTAATTTTGGACAGCTGATATGTCGCAATATAAGTGCAATTGTCATCTATTTCAAGAACCATTATCAAGTCCTCCTCTTGTTTATGAGAAGGAACCGTAGGATGTCAGAATTAAACAGAGATAAACTCTTTACTTAAGCATTCCAAAAGCGCGCAGCACCCGTATTCTCTTGCCCTTCCAGATTTTTTCTTTGGCGTTTTCAATAGCATCTGGTTCATTAAAGCGATGCTTCTATGTTTCCTTAGGCATTGTGTCACCTAGGCCTCACGAAAATTAAAAATTTAAAGCATTTTGAAAAAAAAAAGAACAACTGTACAAAATAAGAAACACAATTTCAGTGGTAAATCTGTGACAAAATTCTTAAATTTTTACACGAAGAACATAATTCATAAGGAATATTTCACTTCAGGACATTAACAGATTTTTGTTAACATCAATTAACACAATATTCAATGAATTTTTAATTATATATCAATTTAAAAATGTCGAAGAGAAATTATTGGTATTTCACTACTCATACTGAAGTTCCAACAAAGTAATTTTAATTCATATTCAAAATTGAACGAATTTAGTGTTAACATCTTCTAAAATGTATAAATATTTAGATAGAATACATTATTCATTAAATATTGGAAGAAAATTCTATGATTTCAATAAATTTATTTGTAGTGTTCAAGTTTACCTTCAAAGTGTCCAAAATTACAAACTGTCCCAAATTACGCATAGTTCCCCTACTTAGCCATGCCTTAAAATACGAGTTTCACTATTTTATTATTAATCCTATCTAAAAGGACTTCACCTACAGAGAAAAAAATATTTTGTAAAATTGTTCGTAAATGTTTGTGAAATGCTATGACAACTTTCGAAATGCTCGTGAATCGTATAACCCACAAACAAATTCGTAAAATTTTGTACTTTTTCATAAACATTGTTCGTAAAATGACCATTTGACGAACATTTTTTGTACTTTTAAAACATTTGTTGGGCCACCTTTTTTGTTCCTCGAATTTCCATGAATTTTTAGTTTTTACATACTCTAGACTCTAGAGATTATACAATGCAAAAGAATAACAAAAAATGTAGCTTCGACAAACGAGATGACGTGAAAAAGATATTGGAAGAATTCCCGAAGGGTAAGGAACTATGCGAATGAAGGTGGTCGAAATAGGGCACCAAAGCTATGTTTACATTTTTATTCATTTTAAAATGTATTAAGAATGATTTTAGAGTAAATAAAGACGGTAAACTCTTTACAAGGCTTGGAGCAACACTCTATCAGAAGAAAGAATAAAAAAAAATTTAGAGTAAATAAAGACGATAAACTGTCTACAAAGTTCTAAGCAGCACAGACTCTTTCCACGATGAGTTTTTACAACGCAATTTAAATTCAAATTATACTTAAAATTTAACGGTCTTTGTGTTAATACATCCTAAAATGAATAAATATTTAAAATCAAAATGAGTTCATTGACTATTCGTAGATTACATACATAATTTTAATTAATTTATTTGCATGGCCGAAATTACACTCAAAGTGGCCGAAATTAGATGCTAGCCGAAATTTCGCACTTCTCCGATAACAAAAATAAACCACTCCTCCAATAAAACTTATAAAAATATAAAATATTAAACTTAGAATATTATAATTTTCATTTTTTATTTAACACTTATACGGTTTACAATTTTCGACAATATTACGAATACGATGAATAAAAAACGGGGATATTTGTAGGGAAATTGTTTTTCAAATAGGCCGAGCTTCTAATGGGGTCATTGTGCAATCAAGTTTCACCTTTTCTAAGCGCTTTTTCACACTTGTTTTTGTATTTGCAGAGAATTATAGACATTTGAGATTAAGACAAGTCCTGACTTAATTTATGTTTTTTTTCTCCTAAAAATCTTGTTAGAGGCATGGCGTATTTTTTGTGAAAAATTAATTGAAATATTGTTAAGAATGAATTATTTATAGAACCTCCTTTAAATCTATTGGAAATTATGGAAGTTCAACTTCTGTCTTTATTTTTATTAATTGTCCAAAAAATATAGTTTGTGCTAAAAGGAGACGGGACCTTAAATTTATTTTTGAGCGAAGTTCCTTAGTGCAATAATTATTCTGTAAAATAAAAGATTAAAAAACTATGATTGTTATTTGGCAATTAACATAATAAAGTTAAAATTTTACAATTTTTTTTTAAATTGTGTTTTATCAAATCAATGCAATTGCTTTCGGGTTTATAAAATTTCTCTAGGTCTTGTATACTTATAAGGAATTATAACTTATTGTTCTAGGTAGATTTTTAGTAGACTTCTCATATTCAAAAATGTCTTATCAATCATTAAAATAAATTTAAGTAATAGTATTTTCTTTCATCACAATCTTAAGAAAAAATTACTGAAATTTGTGACAAATTCATATAAATTATATAAGAGAAATTTCATATAAAATCAATTTGAACTTAATACCAAGCACACAATAAATTTTGTTTTGTAAACATGTTTTTGACATTTCAGTAAGAGTGAATGAAACTTAGATCTAGTCTTCTCGCTCTTTCTTATAGGAAATTATGAAAACATGTTTACTAAACAAAAGTTATTGTGCGTTGGCCATAACAAAAAAAAAGCATTAGAATTAAAATGTCAATCATGCTGCGCTTTCTCTATCAATTTTTTTTTTAATATTACCCATAAAGAACTTCTGCTAAATCTTGACAATGTAAAATTTTTAGGTGGTTCAACCTTTGGAGAACCTATCAATAAACAACAATCCGCAATTTGCTGGATCGGCAATGCCACAGCCAATGTTCCATCATGCAATGCCCAAATACCATCCGCCACCGACTCAGCCGCCACCAGCTCCGCCAGTTGCTCAAATGTCTCGGCCTCCAGCTCAAGGAATTGTAATTCCGCCACCGACTGAGTTCATTGGCGATGGCCCACCGACTCCAGCATCCAGAAGGCCCATTCGTGGTCAGCTCCAGTACCGTGACAGTGCATATGAGTCACGACGTCAATCCCAGACGGCCGGACTCAATATTGACAGCTTCAAGTTGCTCAGTGTACTGGGCAGGGGGCATTTTGGTAAGGTGATCCTGTCGCAGTATCGCAATACAGGGGAATATTTTGCCATTAAGGCGCTCAAGAAGGGTGACATCATATCGCGCGATGAGGTGGAATCTCTGTTGAGTGAGAAGCGTATCTTTGAAGTGGCCAATGCCATGCGTCATCCCTTCCTCGTGAACCTCTTTGCGTGCTTCCAGACGGAGCAGCATGTTTGCTTTGTGATGGAATATGCAGCTGGAGGGGATCTTATGATGCACATCCATACGGATGTCTTTTCTGAACCTCGAGCTGTCTTCTATGCTTCATGTGTTGTCCTTGGACTTCAGTATCTCCATGAAAGCAAGATTATCTATCGTGATCTCAAATTGGATAATTTACTCCTGGATACAGAAGGTTTGTTGTCAACTGTTTGGCTTCTTTCATCACAAAAAGTGGATCATCATGAAAATGTTTCATTTGGGATTTTTTTCTAAAATCAATATTCTAGGCTACGTAAAGATTGCAGATTTTGGACTGTGCAAGGAAGGAATGGGCTTTGGTGATCGTACAGGAACTTTCTGTGGGACACCAGAATTTCTGGCCCCCGAAGTCCTCACGGAAACATCTTATACACGTGCCGTGGACTGGTGGGGCCTGGGTGTTCTCATCTTCGAGATGCTCGTGGGTGAATCTCCTTTTCCCGGTGATGACGAGGAGGAGGTGTTTGACTCAATTGTCAACGACGAAGTGAGATATCCACGATTCCTGTCCCTAGAAGCCATAGCAATTATGAGAAGGGTAAGTTTATTAACTTTTTTCTTTCAATGCATTATCCGAAATTTCAATTTCATTTTTGGTTTTTTTTTGATATTTTTTTATTTATTTTTTGAGAAATTTTCATCATTAAAATAAGATAAAAATTCAGTATTCGATCTCTTAGAAAATTAAAGAGAAGAAGAATTTAAATATTCAGCCAAATGCCTTCAATAACCTCGCTAAACGTCTAAAGTTTTGCGTATTTCGAATTAATTAAAATCCAGAATTAAAAAATTAAGATAGCAATTTTGAAGCTGTATAAGTTTCTTAGGTCTGCACAAAATATTCATTTTGGCACATTTTGCCTCACGTTTCCCTAAATAATTAATGTTTTTGATGCACGTTTTAAGAATGTGGAAAAAATATGGTCCTCATAAAAAAGGAAATGCGAGATGTTGATATATAGTAAAAAAAAAAGTACTAACAAATAAGATAAGATTGTTACGTGAAAGATACACTGAAAACATACGAGATTCTAAAAATATCATCATAAAAGAGTGACAAGAACCAGTGATCATTTCAGTCTTCCAAATATTTCTTTAGGAATTTAATAGAAGAACTTCTCTTTAGCAATGAAATGATTCACAGAGTCTTCTACATTGTTTTATTTTGGTGTTATTTGGATTGTAAACACCAGAGAAATATTTACAAGTGCTAAATTTGTTGACATAAATTGGAATAAGAGTTAATTTTTGTTTTACTGAGAAGGTTTTAAAGGTATCTCGTGTGGTATTAATTTTGTGCAAATTTTATATTATTGAATTCAGAAAATATACGAAAAAAATAGTTAAGAAATTTTAATCAAGAAATTATGAATTATTTTATATTAGATTTTCCTTATTGCTGAATTGAATGAAGATGTTAATGTTTTTATTGCATATTAAAAGCGGATCTTACAACAGTTACAATCTTAATCTAAAGTCTAAAATTCGTTGAAGTTCGTTAAAAAATACATTTATTTAATAATTTAGGTACTTAGTCAGTAATTGATAAAAAATGATCAGCAAAAATTTAGTAGCAGTTCTCTTTTGACCAAAGTTTTGACATTTAGGATAAGTGTGCCAAATTCCGGCCAGCTTGCAATTCCGGCCACCTTTTTTGTTCCTCGAATTTCCATGAATTTTTAGTTTATACATACTCTATAGAGTATACAATGCAAAAGAATAGCAAAAAATGTAGCTTCGACAAACGAAATGTCGTGAAAAAGACATTGGAAGAATTCCCGAAGGGCAAAGGAACTATGAAAATGAAGGTGGCCGAAATAGGGCACCAAAGCTATGTCTACATTTTTATTCATTTTAAAGCGAATTAGGAATGATTTTAGAGTACATAAAGACGATAAACTGTCTACAAGGTTCAAAGCAACAGTCCTTAAGTAGAAGGAATAAAAAAATCAATTTGTATTAAAAATATTACATTTCAAACTTGAGACTTTGTCACTTGCATGCAACTATCCCGAAATTTGGCACACTTACCCTATAGCTTTTGCTGACTTTGCTGAGATTGTGATTACCAAAAACGCATATAGTACTTTGTGGAAAATTCATAAGGGAAGTTTTTCAGACCTTTCAGGCTTCCCACATATTCTGGCTTCGAACACTTCATAGTTTTCCCATATTCTTTTAATGAATCTGACCTACGTTTTTTAGGAAAATGTGTGTTTTTAGCTATTAGAATAAATATATTGCCATAAGATCAGATTCAATAAAGGAATTATGGGAAAAATATGAAGTATTCGATAGAATGTGTGCAAAGCCTGAAAGCCATTCCCTATTGGTTATGTTTACGCGAATATTCGGTTTTGATAAGATCATTAGATTTTCTTTCAATATCTCGTGTATAAAGTAATTTTCCTTTCCCAAAAATAGGCCACCATTTTAAACATTAAAATGGAATATGCATTTTCTGTTAGTAAATCAACTGTTCGATCAGTAAAAAGTCAAATTGGTCAGTAAATAGGCAAATCAATTTTTGTGAATTTTCACAAATGATCAATAGTGAAAAATCAGTGTGTGAAAGAACATATTAGTGATCATAAATCTTTTTAAGACCTTTGTGTCAATGATTAGGAGAAAGTACTGTCCCTTGGAACGTTCATGCCTTCGAATAATGTGAATTTTCTTTTATTTTTCCTAGAGACTTATACACAAGTATCATATAATCGTCAATAATTAATGATAAGCTAACTAATATTTAATAAAAATGTGTAAATCTCTTAGAAAGAATAAAAGAAAATTCACATTATTCGAAGGCATGAACGTTCGAAGGGAGAGTACCTTCCCCTAATACACAGAAAAAAATATTTCGTAAAATTGTTCGTAAGTGTTTGTGAATTCCTACTGGGAACTTATACGGGCTTCAGACCTAAGGTTTAGCTATATGGCTTAACATCTCTAATTTTTTATCAATTACAATTTTTTGGAAAAATTTAACTTAGGATTGGATTATTATGGACAAATGATCTATTAGGCTCTCAAAAAGCAATAAAATTTCTCGCAATTTAAGATTTTGAGACATTCAGGAACTGGGTAGGATAAACCTCTAGTCTGAAACCCGTATTACGAAATGCTCGTAAATCGTATAATTCACAAACAAGTTCGTAAAAGTTTGCACTTTTTTCACAAACTGATATCCAATCGTCGTTATTTACGTTATTCAAGAGGACACTAAAGGCAAAATAGGAAAATTCGGTATCATGTCTAATTCATACAGAATTTTAGGGCTCCTTTTAGATTATAAGGGCTCAATGAAACACAGGCTGATCCTAGAAAACATTTAATCAGTAATATTTATGACAGGATGAGATAAATCTTTACTGTCAAATTTTATAAATATTCTGGAGGATCAGCCTGAGTCTATTTGGACCCTGATGGTGTTATTCCAATGAAAAATGAAAAGGGAAAATCGTTCTCGTGAACATTTTTTTAGCACGTGACTGTTCTCAGATGCTTTTGCATTATCGACTTTACTTTGAGTTGGTTCCAGTCTCGACTATTTTCCCCAGCCTCGGCATGTTCTAAAACCACCAAAAAGTCATGATAGGAACCAATACATGGAATAATCGACTATGTATAAGCAGTTGAGAGCAGTAAAGTGCTATAAAAAAGATAGAGGACTGTCCAGTGATTGCCAATGTCTACAAGGATTTCTAAAAAATCGCTGTAGCTGCCGAAGATAGTCCATATCCAAGACCTAAAGCTCTATACAAGATTGAACGAGTGTTTTACTTTGTGAGGTGATTTGAAATTCACTGGCCATCACCGAAGAGTCCCCTATCTATACGTTATAATTCCAATCCTTCATCCAATTGCTTAAAAAATGTTCAGGAGAAAGATTTTCCCTTCTGAATATGTCCTGTTAGCGCTTTACTGTTCTCAAGTGTTTCTGCATTATCGACTTTTCATCGTAGTGGCCCTGTCCCGACTATTTTCCCTAGCCTGTGTTCTATAACCACTAAATGGTCGTGACTAGTACAGTAGACTCTCGCTCAATCGGCTCTTTTTCAATCGAGCACAGAATTTTGTTGACAATTTTCACGTTCGATTTTAAAGCAAATTTGTTAAAATTCGCTGCAGTTCTCCTTCACTGAGGGAAATCCGAAAAAGTTAAAATAACATTCCGGAAATGTTAATTTTACCCTGCATAATTGATCCAAAATCGGTGTAAATATTACACTTTTTAGGTGTATTGGGGGTTAAAGTTATCCTTTTTTATGTTAATTTTGCTCTTAAAAAGGTGTAAAATTAACATTAAAAAATGTTGATATATTTTTACACCTAAAAAGTGTTAACCCTCTAACGGTGTTTTCTTTAAAATGCGAAAAAAAAGTTCTAAAACAATGTTTTCTAGGATAATTATGATCCAATAAAGTCGAAAAAACCATCCATTCTTCATTATCTCTTTTAGTTTAGGCTCTAGGTGAGAAAATATAGAAATTTTTTGAAACTCTTTTTGCTACTAAAATTCACATTTTTAGTTTTTTCAAATTTTTTAAATAAAATATACAAAGTAGAATGACATATCTTTCAATAAAAAATTAATTTATTTTAGTCAGATAACTTTAAATCGGTATTTTATGTAAATTGGAAATGAGTTTTTTTGCACAAATATTTTTTGTGGCTTTTTCTCTGACCTGTCACACAAAACTGGGAATAGCAACAAAACGAGGAGTCAAAATGAGTTCAAACTTTCAAGAGATGTTTATAAGACTATTACCGAGGACACTATAGCACTTTTAAATAAATAAAACCTTTATTGTCGCTGTAAATGTGATTTTTGTGAAGACCGCCTGGAGGCGGTCTTACCCGTTAGAGGGTTAAAAATATGAGGAAAAAAAGTTAATCGCACCCTCTTTTTTTTCTCAGTGTTGCTTTATATTTTGGCTTCCAAAATCCAACCTCGCGTCCTCGTCGTGGAAGCTGGTAACGGTTCACCGGCTAAAGAGGCTCTGGTAGGGTCCTCCTGAAGGGGGTTGGGCGATGGACTAACAATTCATCCCCGGAAAAACAAATTGTTACGAATCACTCAAACAAGCCTCGGATCGGTCTGAACTCTCGAAGACGACATTGCAAACGGAATAAGGATCACGATTTGTACTTTGGATCATGGAATGTGTTTAGCCTGTTTAGACCAGGTGCCTTGAACATGTTAATAGGAGAATTCGAAAAGTATAAGCTTTCATTATTGGCAGTGCAGGAGATTAGATGGCCGGATGAGGGGATGAGAAATACAAGAAATGGACATGTGTTTTACTACTGCGGTAGTCAAAATAATCAACACCAGTTTGGAACTGGATTTTTAGTACACAAAAAACTTAAGAAATCGATTATTGGTTTTACACCAATTTCAGAACGAATGTGTTCTATTAGAATAAGAGGAAAGTTCCATAATCTTACTATTTTTAGCGTGCATGCACCTACACTGGACAAAAGCGATGAGATTAAAGAAGAATTTTATGCAAAACTCGAGGAAGAGTACGACAGAGCCCCTAAGTACGACGCAAAGTTGATACTAGGGGACTTTAATGCTAAAATTGGTAAGGAAAAGCCTCTCAAACCCACAATTGGAGATCACAGCCTGCACGAAGAAACAAATGACAATGGTTATAGGTTGGTGGATTTTGCGACTGGTAGAGGTGCTATAATTTCCTCTACTTTTTTCCCTCATAGAAAGATTCACCTTGGTACTTGGCAATCCCCGGATGGTGCAACTGTCAACCAAATAGATCATGTAATATGTGATGCGCGACATGGCAGAGAAGTATTGGACGTTAGAAGTTACAGGGGGGCAGATGTGAGTACAGACCACTTTTTAGTGAGAGTTAAATACAGAGCCAAGATTGTTGCTGAGACAGCCAAGGAAAAACCTCAAGCAAGTAAGTGGGATGTCGGAGCCTTAAAGCAAGAACATGTCAGAGTCACCTTTGAGCTAGAAATGGAATCTCAACTAACCCAAACCTCTTTTGAAGAGGGAGGATGTGTGGAAGAAAAATGGCAAAACATCAAGGCAGTTGTCACTCAGGTTGCTGATAAAACTCTAGGTAAAATAGCTAAGAAAAAGAGAACAGAATGGTACGACTCTGAATGTGAAAAAGTTGTCAAGGATCAAAATGATGCTAGGCTAAAATTACTTCAGAGAAGAACTAGACAAAACGAGAAAGACTACAAAAATAAAAGAAAGGAATCTCACAAGTTGCTGAGGAAAAAGAAGCGAGCCTTCCAGAAAAAGCAAATCGAAGATATTGAAGCAACAGGGAGAAACAAAAGTGAAGTTAGATCATTCTACAAACAAATCAGGATGCAAAGAAATAACTACCAGCCTAGGCCATTGACATGCAGAGACATTGATGGACGCATTATCTCAGAGAAAGAAAAATGTATGAAACGGTGGGCGAAGTATTTTGAGAATCTCCTTAATATACATGAGGTGAATGGTGAAGACAGTGAAGATTTCACGGAGGAAGATCCCGAAGAAATGGAAGAACCAAGCATAGAAGAGGTGAGGGATGCAATTGATCGATTGAAAAGAAATAAAGCTCCAGGAGAAGACGGCATACCTGCCGAATTATACAAGGAGGGAGGCGACATGCTAATACATGCCATTCATGATCTAGTGAAAGAAATATGGAGACAAGAAACGCTACCTGTCGAATGGAGAAAAGGCATAATCTGCCCAATATTCAAGAAAGGAGATAGGTTGAACTGCAACAATTATCGTGGTATATCCCTATTAAATACGGGATATAAGGTACTTTCTAATATAATATACCGCAGGCTAATCCCATTCGCGGAGAAGACAATTGGAGATTACCAATGTGGTTTTAGACCCGGAAGATCTACAATAGATCAGATTTTCACACTAAGACAAATTTTGGAAAAATGCACCGAACAGTCAATTGACACTCATCACCTATTTATAGACTTTAAACAAGCCTATGATAGCGTGAACCGAGAGAAATTGTGGACTGTAATGAAAACCTTTGGTGTACCAAATAAATTAATAAGAATGGCCAGACTGTCCGTTCAAGACAGTTCCTGCTGCGTGCGGATAGGGAATGAGAGCACTTCTGAATTTAAAGTGTGTTCTGGGCTAAGACAGGGGGATCAAATGTCACCGCTCCTATTTAACTTTGCCCTGGAGGCAGTGATACGAGAGGTGACAATAAATCCACGTGGCTCAATTTACAATAGGTCGGTGCAGATATTAGCATATGCTGATGACATCGATTTGATTGGAAGAACAAAGAATAATGTACAGAAAGCCTTTGAAGAATTAGAAACCGCGGCTTCGAATATAGGTCTTTCAGTGAGCCAACCCAAAACTAAATACATGGTGGTGTCCAAGAGGAAGCGGCAGCAGGATCAGATTGTTTGTGGAGGAAGTAAATTTGATAGGGCAGACGAATTTAAATACCTAGGCACTTCTGTCAATTCGACGAATGCAATGAGCAGTGAGATTATGGCCAGAATCCTGCAAGGAAACAAAGCCTTCTTCTCGCTGTTGCATTTATTTAAATCCCGATCTCTTTCTACTCAGACTAAGATTAAACTCTATAAGACACTTGTACGCCCAGTGGTAACCTATGCATGCGAGACATGGACTCTCACAAAAATAGATGAACGTAAGTTAGCTGCTTTCGAACGAAAAATTCTAAGAAAAATATATGGTCCTGTCGAAGAGTCCCCAGGCGTGTGGAGAATTCGCTGGAACGAAGAAATCTACAGCTTGTATAAAGATGAAAAAATAATAAATGTCATTAAAAGCATGAGGCTGCAATGGGTAGGACACGTTCAAAGAATGGAACCACATATGCCAGCGAAAAGAGCGATGGATGGAATCCCACCTGGAAGAAGAACAGTTGGGAGACCAAAAACAAGGTGGATTAACCAAGTAGAGGGAGATCTGGACAAACTAAAAGTTAAAAACTGGAAGAAGTTGACGGGAGACCGGACGGAGTGGAGGCGGGTTGTGAGTGAGGCCAAGGTCCTAAATGGACTGTAGCGCCAATTTGATGATGATGTTGCTTTATATTTGAGCGCTTTTTGAGGAATTTACAATAATTTTGATGCCCAAATCTCTCGATAATTTGGATGACATTTTGCCCCATATGCCCGATTGAGACAGAGTCTACTGTAACACAAAAAAAGTCGATTATGTAGAAGAAGCTCTTGAGAACAGTAGGAGAAGGTGCCCATGCTTTACACGGTTCCAAGCTTCATAATGACTAAATTTTTCCTATGTTTTTTCAATAAATGTGACTCATCGCACCCATATTTTAAAATCTAGGGGAAAGTGTCCTGTTTTTAAAATATATTGCAGAGTCGCATTTATTCAGAAATATAGGAAAAATTCAGTCATTATGAAGCTCGAGAGTGTGAAAAGCATGGGCACTTTCCCCTAAAATGCTAAGAAAAACATGTTCAATTTTCATTGTAATAGCGTCATTTGTAATTCTTCGTTTAATTCTTTTTTTTCTCTGCCGATTTGATACAGTTAGGAAATCTCAATATTTCTGAATTACAAAATGATTCTGAATTACCTTATTATATCCTAATTGCTGAAGAATTCTTCATGAACAGTTGAATATCCCATTAAATTTCTCTATAATTCCAGCTGTGCTGTGCAAATTTTTAATTTAAATTTCCAAAGAGCAGCCATTAATGCATAATAATTATAATTCCAATGATATCTTGATAGTATAGAATTTGCATTAAGGCCTGTTTAGCAAGAATATCGCTGTGTTCAATTGGCTGTAAAACTGTTTGTGACACCTTTTATTTGAATTGAGGATTATAATCTAAATCGAACAATTAAGATCGTATGATATAACTGTTTTAAATGTTTGTATTTTGCGGGCAATCAATATTATTGTAGGAATATTAATGATTCTTAGTGTTAGAAAGAATTAATGAAGGGTTGAATAAGTTTTAGGGGAAATGAAATATTACTGCAGTCTGATTAGTAGGACCAGGAAGATCAAAGTGTGGGAGTGTTTTAGACGTTTTAGAGAGTTGTTTTAATAGGGTGTAACTTGTTGACATTTGTAGTTGCTGAGAAAGAATCCTGAACGACGCTTGGGGTCGTCAGAGCGTGATGCAGAAGATGTTAAGAAGCAGGCTTTCTTCCGGCAAATTGCCTGGGATGATTTGCTCATGAGAAAAGTGAAACCACCGTTTGTTCCAACAATTGTAAGTTAGATAAAGTTGGTTTTGTTTTTTTGATTGGTTTGGTTGAAAAATGTTTAATGTTCTGTGTGTAGCGTCATTTGGAAGATGTGTCGAACTTTGACGAAGAATTTACATCAGAGAAGCCACAATTGACACCACCAAAGGAACCACGTCCGTTGACTGAAGAAGAGCAAATGTACTTTAAGGATTTCACCTATATGGCTGATTGGTGTTAAAAAGATCGATCCCAAAACGTATTTACTAGATAAAAGAAATAAGCTGAAAGTCTTACGAATATTTAAGAAATTAGACAATATTTAAAGAAAAAACTGTTTATTGTTGGCAATTTTTATTCATCTTGCCTGAGAATTTTTCTTAACAATGGTACGGTTTCGAATTTTCTCCTCAATATTTAAATAGAGATGGAAAGGATATTTTTTTATTAGTGAAGATGAGCATCGCAACAAAAATTAGAGCTTGATACATTGCAAAACAAAAAAGAATTATTGTGGTAGAAAAAAAAAGAATTTATTGTGGTCACCATTGGTTCCGTAGATTAGGAGAAATAGACTCTCAATAGTGGTGGAAATTTGTTTTTTTTTTCTTGTGATGATGATAAATTGTTCTGAGGAAATTGCGCGTAAAATTGCAATGGTGGAGAAAATGCTGATAAGGTTTCAAAAACTATATTTACTATTTATAGAGTGTCAAGTTGAAATAATTAAATAGAATGTGTATGCTATTAGTTGTGAAAATAACAATAATATTTAACTAGTTGTCATCAGTTTTTTTTTATATGCAAGATGAAGATTAAATTAAATGATGATTTTCTCTTTGATTTTATTAAATTGTATCCAAAGTGGATTTGCAATTTTCACTGTAAATAGATAAAGAATTTTTTTTTGAAACGATGATGGAGAAGTTAAAAGCAATTGCAGAACATTTTTGCCAAATTATCAATTCTAAAAAAAATAAATAAAAATAAGTCGAGGTGAAAATTCTGTAGATTCTTACTGCGTTATCGAGAAAAATAAAATTATCAAAAAAATAGCAAATTGAAAAAAAAAGAAAATCAAAGTGTAATAAATATCATGTCGAGATTTTTCCTCTATTATCACTAATATTTACTATTAAAATAAATATCATTGACATTTTCCCCTTATTCTAACTATTTTTCCCTATATTAGTGTTCTATATCTCATTAAGATTATCTGTCTGCAAATTTTAGAGACTGCTCCCCATTTTTTGAAAACTTACATTTCGATCGGCAGTCTAATAAATGTAAGTTTTTTTTTAGGAAGTTTATTTAGATGAAAAATGTAACATTTTATTAAACTATTTTACTTCTATTTGTATTTTATATCAGTAAGATAAATTGAAAAGGATTTGTTCAAATATTTAAGGTGCCTTTTAATGAGACGAAAAATCAAATAAACATGCAAAAAAAATTGTCCAAGACGTGATGTTTTCATAAGCAACTCTGCACGCAATCTTTCCGGCACTTCCGTAGGTAAATATGTACCTTGTGCCTTTTGCGGCACTTTTTTTTCGCAGCTAATAATGTCTCGCAGCTTTTCTTACGAGTGAGTCTCCCGCAGCGGAAAGATATGAAGACTCTGGGCCTTATCAGGAGAGCTTTCTCCCGATGCCACCGGCAAATACCTGAAGATCATGAGTCAACACACTCGAGAACGTCTCTTCCTACGTAATTTGCTTCTTGGAGTATCTTAAGTCAATATTTAATCATTCCAGAGCTATTGCTACACTTGCGACTGTGTGCGCTATCACAAAAATCCACGTGAAAATTGCACAATTCGATGAAACAACAATATTCTAATAACCCATTTAAGGTCTCGAAAAACTCTTCACGGCGACAGAGGCAAAACACACAAAAAAAACACCTAATAATCTCATCCCAAACCTCCCAGACAGTATTCTAAACTCGCAGTGAAAGGCTAGGATCTTTTATGTCCAATCCACATAATCAACAATCAATTGATCACTCATAGGCTATTGTCTGGGGGAATTTATGGATTTTTATCTCAATGTCATGATTGTTATTTTTCTCAGAATTAATTCACCAGAGAAGGTTCATGAGAATTTGATGGGAAAACCATGAAATATACCTACTCATAAAATTCTTTTCGAACTTTTAAATTCAACAAAGCTCTTTAGGTTGTCTGTAGACTAAAATAAGTGATTAAACTTTTGATCGTTATAACTGTGTTATCACACTTGCACATTAAAATTTTAATGTGATTCACATTAATTGTCGCTGGTGAGAGTCCAAATGTGTAATTTGTGTGTTTGAATCATTTTATATTCAAAATTTGATCTATTTGTTGATAAAAAGGTAGACTTGGCCCGCAAAATTTCATATAAATTGATTTATAGCATTAATGCGAAAAATTAATGCGATTTTCTCTTTAATTTTTTAATGTGAAAAATATTTATGCTTTAGGTAAATTTAAACTTATTTTTGCAGTCCAAGTCCACTTCTTTATCAATAAATAGAAAAATCCCAAATGTTAAGTGACTCAAAGACACAAATAACATATTTGGACGCTCACAAGTGACAATTAATGTGAATCACATTAAAATTTTAATGTGCAAGTGTGATAACGCCGTAAGAATCACGTAAGGATATTAAAAATGTACACCCTGTTGACAGGAATTCGATCGAAAATGTTTGACTAACTCACAGAATTATAATTGCACTTTATTTAACATTAATATTGTAGTCAATAATTTTGGAATACTATTTTCGGAATTCAATTTCAATCACATTACTAACATTACTACCTTTTTAAAAAGTCAATGACTGAACTTGTAATCACCAGAAACATCGCAAATAGTTCCTTCAATGGGTGATATTCACAAAAAAAATCACAAATGAATTATTTTTATTTATAATTGGATTATTAGATATAAAGAAAGAGCAATAATTTAATTTAAAAAAGCTATTTTTGTGTTATATAGAACTGCTTTATTTTCTGAATATTTTCAGTACTTTCTTTTATTTAAATATTTTCATTAAATTTAAAAATAAACTATTAAAACTAAATTAAATAATTAAACGGGAACTTACATTGTCATAGATAAATATTATTTAACGTTGAGTTACAGTTACAATTATTTTAATCCTGTATTGGTAAATCCTGATTAGTCTCTGAGGTAGTCGATTAGTCATTATACTCAATATTTGGTTTTCAAGTTATAGACAAAATATTGTGGGTATAAGCCGACGTTAATTGCAATCAACAATAGGGAAAACCGGAAGTCGTCGGGAAGAGATAATCACTCAAGGAAGCACATCAACTATCATCAGAGCTTTCGGCTCGGTCTCCAAGCCTTCATCAGTGAGTGGTCAAGTCTTGCAATCTTTCTCTGAGACCAAAACCCTGAACGAGTCTCAGAGAAAGATTGCAAGACTTGACCACTCACTGATGAAGGCTTGGAGATCGAGCCGAAAGCTCTGATGATAGTTGATGTGTTTCCCTGAGTGATTATCTCTTCCCGACGACTTCCGGTTTTCCATATTATAGACAAAATAAGTTATTTGCTGAATACCGGGAGTTGCCATCTGGAAAAGATAGAAGAATATATCCCAACAGAGGTAAAAATACATTTTGTTGCACTTTTCCCGCATCGTTTTTACACGAAGTTACGTACGAAAAATTTGGCTTAGCTTCGATATTGATAATATTTTCCTTTATTCTTTTCCTAGATCTGTCTTCTATGCGGAAAATTCTCTTAGCTAGTTCCAGCATGTACATTCATCCATAGAAAACACCCCGCTCTGATCTCCCTAAATTTTTCTTGGCATTTCATGATTTTAGTCATTTTTCGAAAGGTTCAAAAATCTAAATTAAATATTTTTTGATTTCTGACAAATTTATTTGAATTAATTTAAAAATGTATTTTATAGTAATTTAAACTACTAATTTAAGATAAATTTCTAATTAAAATCTAAGGAATTTCACATTTTTTTTATTTGAAAGAAATCCCCATTATTTTAAGGGTAACACATTCTTGGTAAGTAAAAAATTTAAATTTTTAACTAGGTAATGATTATGGCACACCTTTTAAATCACTAAAGTTTCATACACGGAAAAAAATATTTTGTAAAATTGTTCGTAAATGTTTGTGAATTCCTGTTGAGGACTTACGAAATACTCGTAAATCGTATAATCCACAAACAAGTTCGTAAAAGTTTGTACTTTTTTCACAAACATTGTTCGTAATACGATCACTTAACTAGCATTTTTTATATTATTTACAAACATTTTTTCGTAAATATTCGTAAACACACAAAAAAATGTTCGTAAAATTTTATCATTTGTTAAAAGAAATTGTTAAAAAAATTTGTCATTTGTTTTTATATGGGTCGGCTTAAACCTTTATCGGTTCTGCTGTGTCCGGACAAATTATTTAGGACTATTAAGCACTTCCCATTCCTCCATTCAAACTTATCCCAACTCAATCTTAAGGAAAGTATTCTCCCTTCGAACGTTCATACCTTCGAATAATGTGGATTTTCTTTTGTTTTTCCTAAGAGACTTACACATTTGTACTAAATATTAGTTAGCTTATTATCAATTATAGATAATTAAGTGATAATTATGTGTAAGTCACTTAGGCAAAATAAAATAAATTCACATTATTCGAAGGCATGAACGTTCGAAGGGAGAGTACTTTCCCCTATATATCGGTTTCTGTGTTCCTGAGGTACACACATAATGCCGTTTTTATATTATGGCAGACCAGCCATGGTTGAATCAGCTGCGAATGTGTATTTGGATCGACAGATCTCTTCATACCGAACTCCTTTCTGTACCAGCCTCACTTGTTTTTTGGTGATTCAATGCATTTTTTCATTCATTCACTGGATTAATTCGATACGGCAGCTGAAGAATCTCCAACTTCCGCGTTTCGAACCCAAGGGCCTTTACACACTAGGTGCAATTTCTTTAAAAAATGCCTTTTTCAAAGAAAATTTCCCCTATCCTTCTGGACAGAAACGTCAGATTTTTTTTTAAATGCAATTTTTGACGAAAATGTCTTCTAGTGTGTAGACGAAATATGACCTCACAGTCAAAGACACTAGAGGAGACTGGGGCAAAAAGTAACAAATCGAAAAATTCAAAATTCAATATCTTCCAAGGTAAAAAAGATAGCGGCCCAAATATTTTTCTATAAATAGCCTCCTTAGACCTTCTTCAATGTCGTAAGTTTCTTAGATTCGAACAAGGAATTTAGAAAATAAAAAATATCGAAATTTTTAGCCCTATTTTTGATCTTGCAGAAGATAACAATTATTACCTATTTTTTTTTCAAAATTGATGCAATGGTAAATATTTTCTAAATAATTTGGATTTTTTGAATACGAATCCGCTATCTATCTTTTACTTGGGGTAAAAAGTAACAAAAGTTATAGAGCAAAAAGTAACAAAAAGCGAAGCAATTTCTGATGTCTCACGGCGAAAAGAAACGTCATTATCAGGTCTCGCCGCTATTGTTTGCATTGGTCAAACGATTTGCAGTCTTTTGTGTGTTTTTTTTTCTAAAATAGCTTGAAAAGCGCTTTTCTCATTTTCTCACTTTTCTCGCAGAGAAAATGGTGTTTTACAAAGGTGTAGATGAATAAATTTTCTATGAAAATATGTCCTCTAGGTACTTTTTCAAATTTACGGAAGTCTGTAATGAAGCGAATCAAAATATGATAATACCAAATGTCTGGTACTATTTGCCCCAGCATTTTTGAGAATGGTCACAAAATTACCTTTTAGAAATTGTCGAGCCTTTTAGAAATTATTTCCTTACAAAATAGAGGAATATTACTTTCACAAAGTTGTAAAGCGGTAAATTTCCTATAAAACTGCGCTAATTAGAAATTTTTGAAGCGCTCGAGTAGCTTGTAAAAAAAAAATTCGGTTTTGTGACTTTTTGCCCCAGTCTCCCCTATAACAAAAATAAATTCAAATTAAATTAGTGTTTAAAATTTAAAGCTATACTGATTATTTATTTCAATCTTCCCAAAATTGTGTGTATAATCCCATAAGGACGAAGGGGTCAGATTTTTTTTCTGACTATGAAAGGAAATTTTTTTTGACACACCGATAATTCAATCGTTCTTAAAAGTTTAATAATATCTCTCGACTAATTTTAAAATTCAAGAAAATTAAAAAAAAAGTGCGGCATTTCAATTTCAGCTTTCTTATTGTGAAGTATGTTATAGGGTAAATTAAGCTAATTCAAAACCTGCTCCAAATGGAAATTTTTGCTACTCCAAATGGAAACGTCATTGTTTTCATGCTAAATACAGTACTAAATTATTATATTTATATATTTTTTATACCACAGTTTCATTATTTAGTTAATTTTGCTCCACATAAAGCGAAAATCCATTCATATTCACAAATTTTAACTTATTAATTTTTCAGAAAAATTAAAAGTGTACCTTTTCATCGTCGAATTTTTCATAGATCGACCATGTTTTCCAATGAAAAACACAATGAGGTGACTGTCGTTTATTCATTTTGTTTAACATTCATGTCATATTTCTGGCTAATTTTAGTTAAATTAAGTGCTAATCTTTATTGTTAACGGTACGTGAAGTTTTCAAATGAAATAATTACCTATTTCGTGAACAAAAAGGGTTTTTCTGAAGTGTCTGCGAATACTTCAATAGGAAACCCCGGAAATATATTTTTTTTGGAGAGATTTTCTTATTGTTTAGATGGGAAAGGAGAAAATACCAGGAATAACAACAAATCCTGCACTCAGGAGCAACTCAACAAGGTTTTGGAAGCCTTTCGCCGCGGTTTCACTTACACTGTTTGTCTCCAATTAGAAACTTTCCCTTGTCTCCATTTGGATTAATTTGTTTCCAATAGAAGCATTTTACACTCGCGTATTTTTCTTGTATTTAAGAAGTTTTCAAATTATATTTAAAGAATTTTTCCTAAACAGTAACATTCTAGAAGAGTCAAGGAGCAAATTTATGTAATTCTCTTCAGAAAAAATATGAACTTAATGTGTTGAATCTTCTGTCAAAGTTGAAGCGTCTGGAAATGGTTTTGAATTAGGACATTTACCCTACTTCAACTTAAAAGCTTTAAGAAATTTAAAATTTTAAAATTTAGGATTTTTATCGGTGAATAAAGCGATCTTCAGACTAGAGGTTTAGCCCAGTTCCCGAAGGCCTTAAAATCTTAAATATCGAGCAATTTTATCGCTTTTTGAAAGCATTTTAATATTCCTATCTTAAGTTAAATTTTGTAAAAAATAGTGATTGATAAGAAATTAGAGCAGTTAAGCCATATGGCTAAGCCTTAGATGTGAAACCGGTATAAGGATCAACTTGTAAAGACCGGTATAAGGATTAGACGCTTAAAGAGTTATATCAGAATTGGGGGGGGGGGGGGTGGTAGATATCTGTAATTTTCATACATATGGAATTTAATTGTTTAAGCTTTCTTAAAATTGTGGATCCAATGTAATGCCCTAGACACACTAAGGACTTAAGCCGAGAGACGACTTAGTGGAAAATGATGGAAATGTAGTTTAACCTTTATTTTTAATATAATTACACTAAGCCGTCTCTCGGCTAATCCTCAAGTCTGTCAAGGGCCTAATTTAGTGATTTTTTCATATTTGTGGATTTTATAGGGAATCATTCATAAGTTATCCGAATGGACTTAAAAGAACAACAGGTGATTCATTCCCATTTTTAATGACAAGTGTTTCTGATTTTTCGGGTTCTGCGAAGCAATTTTTGGAGTTTTCTGGTAGCCTCCTAAACATTCCTTAGGCTTTTCCAATATAATTCACCCCTTTTTAATAAAATTAATTAGTTTATGGCTTTGACTAAAGACGATTTTCTTTAAGATAACTGTTTTTTTTTAAATCTTGACCCCTGTTTAGACGCTGAGAAAAAAACGGGGGTGCGATTAACTTGTTTTCCTCATAACTTTAACATTTTTTAGGTGTAAAAATATATCAACATTTTTAAATGATAATTTTACACCTTATTAGGGATAAAATTAACATGAAAAAGGGCAACTTTAACCCCTAATAAACCTGAAGGACATAATAGTTACACCGATTTTGGATCAATACTTCAGGGTAAAATAAACATTTCCGGAATGTTATTTTAACTTTTTCGGATTTCCGTCAGTGGATGAGTGCAACAAGGGGTGACTCGGGGGACTCATATGGAGAAACTCTTATGAACTGCTTAAAAATCCTAACATGAAATCCTAAACATGAAACTTAAAAATTGCTTCCCAAAATCCAAGAAACTTGAAGCTGATGGCAGTTAAAATGGGAATGGATCACCCCTTGCATATTTAACTCTAGAAAATACAGGAAATTAAGTGCAACAATTTGCTTCTTTTGAAGCTCCAATCTCTACATTAACTGCAATTAATTGTGACATAATTGCTCTATTTAATTTTCACGGTTTTCACTAGTTCTGAGATGTTTCTATATACTATCTGTCTTCAAACAAATCTTGTGTTTATTTCACGTGGGAATTTTTTTTACCTATCCATATGAGATACCGCGCAGAATTTGATTCATTCAATGCGTTGAAATGTTCGTAAGTTTATTTTTTTGTACTGTTTTCCCTATCGAATTTAATGAATAAATTATATTTGGGTACATAAAAATTCTATCTGAAATCACCTATTATCCCATAACGCTGTAAATATTTAATTTATTGTACATCGCTGCTAATTTTTCAATTATTCACAGAATAACTGAATTAAAAAGACATGTGATAACTCTTGTTTTTTTTTCTTTCTTGGATACAATAGGAAAATTTTATTGAAAAAACTAAGTGGTTTAATATAGAAAATTTCCCTAGATGGTTAGACTTTGGTGAGTTAATTGTTTACATGGATTTTGGTTCTAAAAATGCGTGTTTTTGAATGAAGTTGTATTGCGATCAGAAAAGTGAAATTTTACAATGCAGCACAACCTATTGTATCATAAATGGGTTCAATGGTAACACTAAACCGACCTTGACTTTTATCGAAAGTTTTACTTCAACGAATCTCAACTGTTTTGTAGTTTGAATTTCTTCAGTATATTTTCTTCAAATTTGAAGAAAATATTGGTGTTTTAAATATTTTTTTTAGAGAGAACAGAGTTTCAGAAAATCGTGATAGGATCGTAAAAAAAATAACTAGAAGTATAAATGAATGTATTTACTATTTTCATTGTCTTGAGTGAATTCACGTCAAATGGTGATCTTTAGTCATAGATCCAGAACTCTAAAAGAAGAATAATTAATATTGTCCTAGGCTGTGGGAGAAGACTCAAGCATCTTCATCATCTCATCAAACATTAATTGCTTCTTCGTGCTATTTGTTCAACTGGAAATAGAGCAATTTTTCTTCGCACTGTTCTAAGAAAAAGAAATAAGAAAACTGAACTGAGGTGAATTGTTAATGAGAATTTTATCATTTTTTCATTATTTAAAATTAGTAATAAATTTAAATTATTTTTCAATATAGGTGGTTGCGGTGAATGTTTGCCTTTTGGCACGAATCGCAAATATGTGTGCTTATCGGGTAAACTTTCTTTGGCGACAAAATATATAGCTGGATAAATATTGGTGGGCTGAAAACACCTATACACACCTGCCTTCGGTGGCGCAAAAGACGCTCTTAGGAAGTTAAATAAAGTAGCGTTGTGGAGCACACGAATAAAGGTGAATTTTCGCGATCACCACCAATCGCTGAGGTGGCTTTTAGGAGAATTCTCCGGCGAGGCAAGAAAATGCTGGTGTGGTGGGATGTGATCGTGAGGTGTGCGCGCTGGAAAATCGTATGAGATCGCAGTCAATATGTTTTGAGTCTCCTGGCAGTTTGTTCTTAGTAGTCAGAGTGCCTTCATCGCGGTAAGATCGACCAGTTTCTCCTGCCAACGCTGGTCCAAAAAAAAAATAATAATAATAAAGTGTCCTCGCTCCGCAGTCCTTTACACTTTTTCCTCAATTTTCCGCTCTCGCGTCGGGAGAATGGAACAGATTGTCCTGCTCCTCGGGTTTTTTGTGATTGTGTGTGCATCCAGTGAAATTGATGTGAATTTGTCCCCTGAGATCAGTGATGAGAATACAACGATCGCCGATGTTACCAATAGTACCCTCAGGGACCTGGTGGAGGAGATTAAGGTTACATCCACTTCACCCCAACCACCGCCCACCACGACACACGCTGCAAATGATCAGGAACTCCTCATCCCACCAGCCACCGTAAACGCCAATATCGCTCAAATGCACCACAGTAATGCCCCCAAGAAGAAAGGACCCATCGTGATCAGGTAAGAATACAGGAGATCCTTATCTAGAGATCTCAATTCTGGCTTAGGGGGTACATGGAGTAGTTGTAAAAACTTCGATTTTTTAACTCTTTCCGGACCGCAGCATATGCTGCAAGCCAATTTCACCATTTTTTAATCAAAAATATCTAATCTCAGAAATTAATTGAGGTTCTACAAAAAATATCTTACATTTGGACGTCCTTATAGTTTGTAATCTCTACAAGAATCGGATGTTTATCAACTCTGAGTAATTAAAAAACATTGTTTTTCATAGAATATTCATATGCTTCTTTGGGTACTCAGAGTCCCAAAAGAGACGAAAGAGTTAAATTAGATATTAGACTTCAGAGGACGAGCCCTATACACTGAGAAAAAAAGAGGGTGCGATTAACTTTTTTTCCTCATAACTTTGACATTTTTTAATGTTAATTTTACACCTTTTTAAGAGTAAAATTAACATGAAAAAGGGTAACTTTAACTCCTAATACACCTTAAAAGGGTAACATTTACACCGATTTCGGATCAATACTGCAGGATAAAATTAACATTTCCGGAATGTTATTTTAACTTTTTCGGATTTCTCTCAGTGTATGAATTGATATAGATACAATAAGGATCCTTGTCCACTGAAGATACAATGAAGAAGAAATAGTCGACATAAGATTAATCAGGGGAAAGTGGAGCACCTTAAAAATAAGGCTTTTTCTTCTATTTTCAAACACAACTACACATTTTCATAATTAATTAAGTTTCACAAACCAATTATGAAGCTGAATTGTATGATAAGGCTCAGTTCTATTTAAAAATGGGAGGAAAAAGTCCAATATCAAGGGTGCCTCACTTCCTCATAGCGAAGACATAAAAATCAGTGTTTAAGTTTAAGACCTACCCCATATATACTACTACCCCTGTTTCTCCTACAAATTGTCACTTTTAAAATTGTCAAGTCACTTTAAAAAAAATCAATTTTAAGTGATTTCATGTCTTTAATCATTCTCAACTTAACTTATCACACTTTGTCGTAAAAGACAATATTTTTATATACAGCAGATACGACAATTGCATACTATATACGGCAGGATGATAAGTAATACTCCTTCTGTCCCAAAAATAATCATCCGTTTAGGACAAAATTTTTTTGAGAATAAGGGATCTTTTAAGATGAATTTTTAATCTTCTGCAAATACCTCATGTATAAATATATTTAAGATTTTTACTTATAACTAAAGCATCCCTAGAAACAGGGCCGTAGCGCTCGGGGGCATTGAGGGGCAATGCCCTACCTTAAAACTTCCAATGCTCTACCTTAAAAACCAGAAACTAAGATAATGTTCTAAGTAAACTGTTCGTAGTATGATATGGTCGTGCAGAAATTAATTTCCTATTAAATGGCCTGATCTAATAGAGTTATGGATTGAAGTGCTTAATGCAATTGGTTAAAATCGTATGGAAAATCAAACGATAATTTTGTGAAAAATTTAAATATTTTCACAAACATCTTAAAAAAATAAAATAGAATATTTATCCATCAATTTGGCATTGTTATTAATGAGTTGAAATTGCAATTATTTGATGATTAATTAAATGAAATAATGCTCAAGATAGTTAAGAAGTTACGTGGATCAAGAAGACTGTAAAAATTTACATAATTTCTTAATTTTTTTCAGCATATTAAAAAAATATAATTAATTTAAGCTCTTAGGAATATAAAAGTATACAACATTAACATAACCTATATTTTCTAAATTTTTCATTTAAAATTTTTAAAAATTTAGTCATTGAAACCATATTTTTGGAGATTTTTTTTTTTGGAAAAAACCTACTTTTCGGTGAAGAAGTTTTCTCGGAATTGGTCCATCTAAAGTCCAAAAATCAAATATTTATATGTCGCAGATACGTCAATTGTATACTGCATATGGCAGGATGATAATTAATACTCCTTCTGTCCCAAAAATAATCATCCATTTAGGACAAAATTTTATTGAAAATAAGAGATCTTTTAAGGTGATTTTTTAATATTCTGCAAATGCTTTATGTATAAATATATTTAAGATTTTTACCAGTAACAAAAGAATTCCTAAAAATCATTTCTTAAGCCCAAAAGTTTTACCAAACGTACGATTTTTTTTGGGACAGAGGGAGTACCTAATATTTCCCCAAAACATAGCATTTCCATTATCTTTTGAAAATTTATTGGACTTAAAGTGAATTTTGCTACATTTGTAAGCAGAAACAGAATATTCTGTGTTAAATTTGTGTACAAATCAAAATCTGTGAAAATGGTTGTACGGCATTAAGTAATGCAAGCGACAAACGATATTTTTACAAATCTAGTTTTTAACTGTGTAGTAATAGATTAGGGGAAAGTGCTCATGCTTTGCACCTTTTGTACGGTCCCAAGCTTCATAATGACTAAATTTTTCCTATGTTTTTCAATTAATGTGACTCGTCGCACCCATATTTTAAAATCTAGGGGAAAGTGTCCTGATTTTAAAATATATTGCAGAGTAGCATTTATTCAGAAACATAGGAAAAAAATTAGTCATTATGATACTTGGGACCCTGCAAAGCATAAGCACTTTCCCCTAAATAATATTTTGTCTTAATGATTTTGAATTTGACGGTGCCAAATTGTATTTGAAAAAGAAAATGACATCATAATTAACTTCATATTAACTTTAAAATAGGATTTATGAAACATTCTTAAGATATCTTTCGTTTAAAAGCTGATAGATATTACCCTTCTTGATTTTATTTAAATACTGAATCTTTTTTTAAGTCAAATTTAGAAATATTATTATTTAACTATTCTAAAAAGGTATCTCACTTTAACAAGAGAGATTTGTAAAAAGAATATTCTTCTATACAGAAAATGGAAAAAAAAATTGTTTTTTTTTAATAGGAAAACAACATCCTTTTGGTAAAATTTAACCAAGATTTAGTTGGGCGCTTACAAATCTTTTAATTCTTCGAAAAGAAATCTTTAATTTTGATACTGATTAATTTAACTTCCATTAGTATAGAGCTTTATATTTGTTTTTTTTTATTTTATTTTAAATAATATTTTAAAGTCAATAAACTTCCCTTTGCATTTGCGGTAAGGAAAAAGGTAGTTCAATTTACGGTAAGCACGGATCCTGGACATTCCTTGTCTAAAAAAAACAATACAATTCCTCATACGATCCCACAGAACTTTATCGTTTCGCAAAAATCACTTCTTTTACCAAAAGAATGTTAATAAACGAAATTCGATCATTTGGATTTGTTTCATTGACCGCCCGCTATCTTCGTTGTTTCGTACACCGGACGATTATAAATTTTTGATCAGTGTAATGTTGCATTTTTTTAAACTAATTTTATTAGTAATTAAAAAATGAAATTATTTTTTTTCCAAACCTATAATTAGAAAGAGTAATAACCATAAGAGTAATGAAATCAAAAACTTGATTTTTAAAAATATTTACAATGGATTTTTAAAGTCTCTTTCACCAGAAATGAGCACTGTAAAAAAAAACTTATGATTTCTACTGTATATCAGAATCGAATAACTGTAAGGCGAATTATAAAACTGAAAATTTTGGTTATCGTTTCTTCCAGGATACAAAAACCTGGCACCTGTAAGTTTTTATGAATATTTTGAAAAGTACAAAAGTTAAAATTTTATCAAATTGTGTAGTAATGAAACATTTAAAGCAATTTATTAAACTTAAACTTAGGATTAGGACCTATTTCAATATTATGATGTCATATAAAATTATGTATCTTGACGAATTAAAAAATAAATAAATTTTAGTATAAAATAAAAACGGAATAAACGGTTTTAGTCACCTAAAATAAATTCGCCGGTTTAAGAATCGTCGGTATAAGGACGAAATGAGTATTCCTTTCTTATGCTCTATATTCTAATGAGTTGTTGTATCTAGTATTTAATTAAAATTTACCTCAAAGAAACTGTGGGACAGAATCAAACATGTTCAATTGGAAAAAGGCTATTTTTTGAATTACTTTTTCATTTATTTCTCAGTAATTGTTCCTATCACACAATGTTTTAATGTCCATACAAAAAGTCATCGTACTTTCATAAGATTTTAAGACATTTCTTTGGTCATTTAAGCGTAAAGAACCTAAAAGTCTTCTTAGGCTGAAAGACATGGCTCAGGGCTAAGCGCATAGGCCAAAAGCCAATGTCCTGTGCTGTTAAAACACAAAATAATTTTAATGCTTTTTTCTAGAATGAAATTATTATTATTATTATTATTATTATTATTATTTATTATTATTATTTATTATTATTATTTTTATTAATTAATAATAATCTGTGATACAGAACCAAAAATACAGCACAGAACTGGTATACCAAATGAAGTTTGAATTAGATCCTTGATACACTGAAAAAGTTTTGTTAAGTTGACAAATAGATCTTTTTAAAATTTTCTCAAAAGGATGTTGTTCACCAATTTTAGAACACTTTTTTCACATTTCATGAGGAAAAATTCTTTTTTTGACGAACTTCTAATAAGTTAACAAGTTGGCCGCAGATTTGGCAAAACCTTTGTATGGTAGAACATCCTTTGGACAAATTTTTCTTAAAAACTTGACAAAACTTCTTTTGGAACATTGTTTAATTAACATCTATTTCAGGTTTTGAAATAGCTATTTAATAATTTTTGGAAACGTTGAGAAATATCTCCATTAAATACTATGTTATAAGCATAGGGGGAAGCGGGGCATTTGAATTATAGTATTTAAATTGAAATCATTTTGAATGATATTAGGGCAAGTACACCAAATTTCGGCATAGTGGCATCCAACAACCAAAGCCTTAAGTTTGAAATGCAACATTTTTAATACAAATTGATTTTTTGTTACTTCTTTTTAAGGAGTGTTGCTTCGAAGCTTGTAGATAGTTTGTCGTCTTTGTTTTCTCTAAAATCATTCTTACGGTGCTATAACACTAGGATTTTCACAATTTAAATTTAAATTCAATTGAGCCAATTGAGCATTATAAGATTTCTAGAATTTACTTGAAAATTCTCACAGCCAGGACACATTTTGCAAGAAATTTGCTCAATTTTAAATAAGTGCCGCGAGATTTTTGATTGTGAATGACTCTGGAAAATGCGTGATAGTATAATTAAAAATGTCTTATAAGTCACTTATCTATTATTCAGAAGGATCCCCAAAGCCTGAAGAAAGATTTGTAGGGAAAGGGCTGATGAAGCGATTCTCATACATCTTGTTAAAAATCTGTGTGAAGTCATATAAACAGGAGATTTCTTGGCACAATAATTCTTTGGAGGAAATTAGCAAATTACTCCCAATACTGATGCTTCACTCGCGTACAAGTTTATCACTAAGTTACTGTACTTATCTTATTTTTTAGCCACAAATAATAATTATTAACTAGACTACTTGTTTAACTGCAATAAAATTGAAATTAGTGAGCAATTTTAACATTTTAATTTGCTGAATTCAAATTTATTTGAGCAATCACATTTATGCTATTTTAACATATTTAAACCAATTTTTCTGGGCCAAGTATTAGTTTTATTAATAAAATAAGTGAAGATCTATCAATTCAATTGATTTTTAGTGCAAAATAACGCATATAGAAACAATTCATCTGAAAATTAAATTGAATTTACAAATTGAAAATATCCTAATGTGATAGCACGGTTATACATTTTAAAATTAATGAAATTATAGACATAGCTTTGGGGGCATTGGGAATTATTTTGGCCACCTTGATTCTCATAGTTCATTCATGGAAATTTGAGGAACAAAAGAAGTGACCGAAATTACAAGCTGGCCGAAATTTGGTACAATTACCTTATGATGTCTTCTATTTTATGATATTTTAGTTTTTTGTGTTTTTCTGCTTCTGCTTCCTCGAGATCAGTTTTAATATTGTTGAGTATTTTACCAAAAGAACGTCCCGAATTTCTTATTTCCATAACAAAGAACGTTAGTAAATATATTAGTTTATAACCTACCTTTCTTTTATATTTTCTTCATTCTTTTAAAATAGATTTTTCGTTAGTAACAATAAAACCTTTCTTATTTTCTAGTATTTTGTTATCTATTTTGATTTACCTATAATTGTGTCCAATTAACATAAAAACAGTTCTACTTATTTGTGCCGTTTTAATTGGTCTTGTGTCTAATGAATAAATCGTGATAAATTATACATTCATTAAAATATTATTTTTAATAACTATCGGTGAAGTTGACCAGAAATAAAATATTTAAATAATACTCATTACGCATGTAAAACCAAAAACAACTGTGCTAATAATTTTAACAAAGAGTCTAAAAATACCAAATAAAAGATCTTGTCTTGTATCTGCCAATATCTAGATAGAAGAAGATCTTCCGCATAGTTTTTACAATTGCAAAATCATTTTTTCTTTAAACCAAAATTTATGTATAATTTTAAGTCCTTTAAAATATGTCAAAAATGCATTTTCCTCAGTTTATGGTGCCCCTCTCAAAAGATTTTCTTTGGAGAACAAAATCTTGTGCAACAGATAAAGTTTCCTGATAAGATATTCAGTGAAGTAAAAGACTATTTATGTTTATGACAGAGAAAATAGTAAACAAATTCTATTTCTTATTGTTCTGATCTAATTACTGAGTAGAGCACTTAAAAAGCTTTTCTTAAAATGTCTATTGAATCAGTGTAATTTCCTGGACTGAATCATTTTTCCACCATCAATTCAACAATATCACGTTTTCTTTTTGTTTTATTTTGAAGTGTAAAAATTTAATTTGATCGGATTTTTTTCTTTTATATTTGTATTTGTTTTAATACAGCCGGCTTTCTGCGTAAAAAACCAAAGAAACACTTTTTTGTTTTGGCGCAATTCTAGTCTCTATGCGTATATAAGAAATTGCTTACTTGGTAGTTCTGTGGGAAGTAAATGAAATTTTTAAGAAAAAAAATTAAAGAAAATTCTAATATTGTCACCTGAACACGTGCTAAATTTTCCAGCTGAAGAGACAGTGCAGAAATCCCAAGCTGGTATGGAGACTGATCGTATGGTTTTTTTTTTGCATTAGAAATGACGCGAACACCTTAGAACTCAGTGTAATTGCCAATGTTTACAGTTCACAGTGGCTCAATGAGATGAAGAAATTAATTAGAAAATTTCCAATACTTGTGCAGAAAACACGCAGACACATTGGAGTTAATTCCTTCCGGATACGGTGATCAATTGGCTGTGATCATGTGATCGAGAAGCGATCAATATCACCAAGCCGCATGCTGTTTTAGAATGCGGGCAAAAAGTGAAAGAAATTAGTTAGTTGATCTTGAGGACGGTGCTCTGGGTGTTTTGAAAATTATAGCATAGTATAAACTCTCATGGCTCGATCATCGAGACTCCCCCAAAGTACCGATCGCGAATTGCGATCGTGTGCAAAATTTCCATTATTTCGCACGTCTTTTGAACTTTTGCAATTTTTCTGATCTAAATGTGTGAAACCTTAAAGGGGAGGGCCCTCTCCGAAAACTGTCTGATGTTCGTACAGCCACAACATGGTATAAAAACAATTAAATAAAAAAAAAATAAACACTGCAACCAGAATCAATGTCAGAGCAATTCAGCATTGTACTCGATGAAATAATATTGTGTTTTTTATAACTCTTTTGGCGCGGATCCTCGTGCGCTGTGAATAATGCATTTACTGGTGATGCATATTTCATCATTTTGCAATACACAACTCTGTGCTATATGTATTTATTTGATATCAGAGAGACCCATGGAGTAGAAATTCAGATCCAATTTTGCTAATTATTGTGACTAATTAATATTGCAATCGCACACGGCACGATTGATAAGCGTCCTCCTCCAAAGATGCACACAGCAATTTCAATACCAGCATTTTCTATCTTCACTTAAATAACAATGGGAAGTAAGCAATACCTGATCCTCCAATACTGGTCTCCTTGGACACACGAAATTGGACAAGAATTAAATTCGCAACATAGCCTCCCATATCGGTAATTTATCAATCATCGCTATTTGCGATCTTCAGACCAAAACCAGCACTAAAAAAAAAAATTGTCTCAGCACGACCTCTTTTCAAGTGATCTCATACACGTAAATTGCACCTTTATCTTGGATACTTATTCCTATTGTCAACTTTTCTGGCAATCGCCCTCAAAATGTTCTCATTATGTTTGCATTCTAATTTTTCTGTATGAATTGCAAATGAGCTGACGCCAACTTTATCAAATTTAGCATTGGAAATGGATTTTAGAATATTTTTCACTATTTTCATGGCGGCACTTTGATTTTCGGAAATGTAATGAAGATCACTACAAACATAATTTAATTTACCATCCAAGTTTCATGATCACCCGGCGTGATCGTGTATCAATTTAGTGTTAAATTGCATTTTGTTGTACACCTCATTTGCATATGAAAATTGTCATTTAATTGAGATTACTTGGAATGATATTGATTAAGACGCCGGAAAATAAATACTGTGATCATTGTGAGATTTAAGAATCACATAGAATGAAGTGTATTAAACAAGTTTTGATTGTAAAAAAAGTAATCTGGACTATGATTTTTTCTTGTTTTGACACTGATTGATAAAGCGCAAAACATCAAATAAGTATATCAACCAAGAAATAAAAAATCCCGTGATCTTTTATAGAAGAAACTAGGACATTGTAAGGTATAAATTCAAATTAAAATTTGATATTGATAGAGCTTTTGCTTAGGCTTTTGGTTAAGAAAATAGTACACTGAGAAAAAAAGAGGGTGCGATTAACATTTTTTCCTCATAACTTTAACACTTTTTAGGTGTAAAAATATATCAACATTTTTAATGTTAATTTTAAACCTTTTTAAAGGTAAAATTAACATGAAAAAGGGTAACTTTAACCCATAATACACCTAAAAAGCATAATATTTACACCGATTTCGGATCAATACTGCAGGGTAAAATTAACATTTCCGGAATGTTATTTTAACTTTTTCGGATTTCTCTCATTGAATCGGGTTCTTCTCCTATTAGATGAGATTGTTAACAATATCACCTATTTTTAAATGGAACTAGGTCTTACCACTATAATTTACCTCCACAAATCTATTTTGAAGCTATAACACATTATGATTAGTTTTCTTTAAGAATTAGGAGAAAAAGGTCTTACTTCAAAGATACACCATTCCAAAGGTACACCACATTCTCCTATTAAAATGAAAAAAATGACCTGATAAAAATACCAACCTTTAACTGGATATTAAAAGTAAATTAATTATTTTTAAGGCTTAAAAAACACAATTCATAATATAGGAAAAGGCGGTCAGCTTTCGAATATCGTAATCCTTTAAATATTGTAATTGTGTTCTTTTTTCTAAAGCAAAAATTCTATCCTATATCAAGAATAAAATAGCATAGAATGTAAAGAAAAAAAACTATTAGAATAGATTTTTTTGCTAAGAGCTTGGCATATTTGACACGGATTTTATTAGAATTTCACTTATATTGGTCACAAATAAAAAAAAAAACAAAAGACTTTACCACTATTCAATTGTTATAATTTTTAATGCGAATGAAAGATTATAATTATATAAGTGCTAAAACGTATCTAAGTAAAAAAAAATATTTTCTGAGAAGAGCACCAGCGATCGGCAGTGTTCCTCAGATCGTTAGGTTAATACCGGTATTGTTACTTCAAATAATTTTTTTTTTTAATATTGTTAGCTACTTTTTAACATTTAACTCACACAAGAATGCCCTTCATTAGCTCAGGTTTAATCTATAAAACCAATTTTTCGTGAAACACCTGATTAAATTCGTTGCAATCCAAGGTACAGAGTGCAAGTTACATCTATTTTTATTAATTTATTCTTAATATTAAGAATTCAAATGCATAGATTTAGTTGAATGGATATTTAATAGACCAATTAACGAAACGAACGAAAAATGATCCCAATGTGTAGGTGCCTTAATCGAAGATTTACGTTTAAAGATTTATCTAAAAATTGTGAGGTTTGTTTCGGTTTTATTTTTTTCTAGAAAATTTCTTTTCTTTGAAATATTTTGAAGTTTAACCCTTTAAGGACGAGAAGTTCAAAAAACGAGGGTCAGAAAAAAGTTTTTTTTTCTAAATTTTTATAGCAAAATACGGTTTTCAAAATAGCAAAATCACGGGTGACCCAATCGTCCTTAAAGGGTTAAGATCGACTAATATTCATCAGAGACATATCAGTTTATTTTTTTGTTTGTTTTTGAAATCGAACAAGTCAGAACAGAAATGGGTTTATTTTAATATGGAATACACAGTAAATACAGTACTTTTTACAGTAATTGCATTACATAATAAATATATTGTAGTTATTATTTCGTTGTTTTGCAGGCTTAGTGATCATAATATTTTCTGTTATTTACTTAAAGCTAATACTTTATATATAAAATATGCAATCTCTTACATACACAGCCAGATTTGTTACATTTGAAGCAAATGACAAATTATCAGAAAAGGTTAGAAAATAAACTTCATTCCTATTTTTAAGTTTAAAATAATTAAGTAGAAATTATTTAAACTTAATTTTCTCAAGCTTCACGTAGGTATTCCATTTTTTAAAAAGGTAAAAAAAAATGATCGTCTTAACTATTCTCCTGAATTATTAATAATTTTATTGAACATTTCTTTTTTAATAGGAGAAGGTGGAGTTACATTGTTATACGATTTTTTCACATATTTCTAAAAGAAACTCTGTGTTCTAACATGATGTAATTTAGATAGACAAAACAATTGTGGATCTAAAATAATTGTAAGGACAGCTTCATTTAGAAATGGGCAAAAAAATCATATATCAATGTAGCCTCATAGCTCAAAATAGCCCCATATCCCCCTAATCACTGAAAGAGAGTTTCATATTACAAATTTTTGCACTCTTTTTAACGAAAATTGAAATCTTTTATTTTTGTATCGGAGAAAAATTACCCAAAACTCTCACGTAAAGCATTTCAATACAATTTGTGAAAAACGTGGTTTTAAAATTCAGTGCTTCAATTGCACGTCTTTCCAATAATTTTGGCCCTTAATTTCGAGGATAAATTTGCTTATGGCCACATTGAGCGTAAATTACAAACCTTACAATAATTTTGGTATTTTTATAAAAATTATAGTGTACATTCTAAATGTTTTGCTTATTTTGTTTATTAATAGGAATTTTAATATTCATACTACAGTAGACTCTCGCAAATTCGGCTCTTTTAAGATCGGGCTACTTTTCAATTCGGGCAGCGGTTACATTTGAAAAACATTTGTTGTCATTTTTCAAGTTTGATTATGATTATCAAATGAATCAAATGTGGTCAAATTTGGCATGGTTTGTCTTAGTTTTGATGTGATTTTGCATTATTGAGGGATTTTCATGCAATTTACGTTATTATATGAGTGTGTAAACTCAATATCTATATGCACATGAATAAAAAATCGTTGCATTTCAAAAGGTTTGTCACCCGAATTTCTGTCTAATTCGGCTGACATTTCGGTCCCAAATGCCCGAATTTGAGAGAGTCTACTGTAAATCATTCTTGGGAAGATGTTTAGATATAATAGCACTATATATTTTTAAGATAGTGTATGAACTTTTTACAACAGTAAATATAAGAAATTCTTGACACTTTATTATTCTTTAAAATTTTGAAGATTTCTTTCTGCGATATATACATATATATCCATAAGTATAAAGTCTACATCACCTTAAAAATTTCTTTTTAATTAGGAAAATTAGAAGTAGAGTTATTTGATTCTAAACTTTTTAATAAAGATATATGGTTTGACGGGTTCAACCAAAATATTTTCTTTCCTCAATAATCTTTATGAACATTTTAAGTTTATTAACTAAAATTTAGAATTTAGAGCAAGGGGTAATTTAAGGATATAAACTTTAGGAGGAGAATCAACAGTAGAAGTATGAACAACTACACTAAAGCGGTCTTCAGACTAGAGACTTAGCCCAGTTCCCGAAGATCTCAAAATCCTAAATAGCGAGAAATTTTAATGCTTTTTGATAACCCTATATGTCACTTATGTGTAATAATCCATTCTTAAGTTAAACTTTTCCGAAAAATCGTGATTGATAAGAAATTAGAGCAGTATAGCCATATGGCTAAGTCTTAGGTCTGAAGCCCGTATAAGAAAAAACTATAGAGTTGAAACAACTCTATCATCGAGTTGAATTAACTCGAAGAATATCGATAATTGTTACTCTTTTTCGTTGTAAATTTTAGTAAATAGAGCTGAAACAACTCTTCGTGCAAGTTGAATTAATTCGTCGGATATCGATGTAATTTATGTGGGAATGAATTTGGAGTTTGGAATGATTTCACTGGGAACGTAGTACCCGATCAGTAGAACAAATAGTATTATAGAGTTCTGTTCAAGGGAGGAGACGTGATGAAGTTGCATAGTACTGAATTAAACCATTTATTAAATTAAAAGGAGAGTTTTCCCTCGATATCCCCCTTTCCCAAATCCTGGGGGCTCAACCGGGATGGGGGTAGAATATTGCTGGGAAAAATAAAAAAGACGTGGAATTTTGAGGAGGCCGATATAAAAAAATGAGTGGAGAAAAACGATGAAAAATTAATGAAAAGACGTGATATGAAGTAAGACGTAAAAAGAACAATTATAGGTGAAAAGACGGTGTAAAAGCACAAGAAGTGAGAACGAAGAGTTACGAAGACGAAAGACGGCAACTGCTGAAGAGTCACAAGAAGACGAAAGACGGTAACTGCTAAAGAGTTGCAAGAAGACGAAAGACGGTATCTGCTGAAGAGGTACAAGAAGACGAAGGATAGTAACTGCAAAAGAGTTACAAGAACACGAAAGACGATAACTGTAGAACGAATGACGAAAGATGAGAAGCTTTAAGGAATTGGTTACTTGCCTTACCAAGTGTGGACTTGTGAAAGAATGTGAGAAGAGAAATTTGCCTTGCAATGGGAAGAAAAAGGATCTTGCACGACGAATTGTGCAATACGACGAATTATTGGACTTTTTGACGAAGAAAGGACTTATCAATCAATGCGTGAAGAGAAATTTGTCTTGTCATGGAAAAGAAGAAGAGCTTGCACTGCGCATTGTGCAACATGATGAAGCTTTAATTGATTTCCAGAAGAGTGAACTAAAGATCAATAAAGAAAAGGGTGTCCCAAGGATGCTTCAAATGTTGGTTCAGGACAAGGATGAAGACGAAACTCCAAATATGGAAAATACGAAGGAAGATGATGACAATTGGATTATGCAGATTCGATGTGACGAATATGAGAGTGATAAGGAGAAATTGGTTGATGAAGCTAAAGATGTCTACGACGAGTGTGAAGATAAAACTCATAAGACGGAAATGGCGAAAAAAGATGAATCTGAAGATGAGAATAGGATCAAACTGATACCATGCGAAGAATATGAGTCTGAAGTAGTGGAAAAATTACATGCAGAAGTTGAAGACGAGATCGCCTCATCTTCACCAAAGAAGACGAGATCAAGAAAAAGAAGATGCGAGCGTAAGGATATGTCAAAGAAGATACAGCTGAAGACGAAACAGCTAAAAAATGGAGAAACTTTGAATATTTCAAGAAGGAAGGACATAAGACAAGTAAGCTACCGAAAGAACACAAGACCGTTAAACATTACCAAAATGGACAGAAGACGAAAGAAGAAGTGGGGAATGATCTTTTCATGCTTGGGAATTGCTGTAACACCATGCAACGCTGGAGACTCGATGATTGCTCTTGATGATGATAAAAGTTTAATGAGGATTGACTCTGAAGTTGTCCGGGGGTCAACTTATTGTCAGGAAGGGCCGTGTGGGAATGAATTTGGAGTTTGGAATGATTTCACTGGGAACGTAGTACCCGATCAGTAGAACAAATAGTATTATAGAGTTCTGTTCAAGGGAGGAGACGTGATGAAGTTGCATAGTACTGAATTAAACCATTTATTAAATTAAAAGGAGAGTTTTCCCTCGATATCCCCCTTTCCCAAATCCTACATTTATTACTCTTTTTCGATGTAAAATTTCATCTTGACTGAAGTATATGCTCAAATGTTTTCGTTTTAAGAATATACTTCTGTCAAGAAGATTTTCGTGCGACAAAGTTCATATGGAACATCAATTAGAAATATGCCTAACAGTGTTTCATGAAGACATTTCGCTCGAAATAAGGAACTTGATGTAAAGAAAATAATCATAAAGAAAATGATAAAATAATAAAAAAATAAAATTGCAAGATCTATCCATTTTGGGATTTCAAAGAGTTATATTAACTCTAAAAAAGAATTTTTTAGCTCTTGAAACGAGTTATTTTCAGTCTTAAAAAGAGTTATTTACACTCTTTTGTCATGTAAATTTTAGAACAAAAAAGTTGAAACAACTCTTCCGAATATTACATCTAAATATAAGTAAAATCAACTCTAAAATATAGTTAATCGAAAATCATAACGAAAAAGAGTTAATTTAACATCGATTCTAGTAAGTTTTACTCGATTATTTTTCTGAGTGTACCAAAAACACCAAAAGAAGCACACACCAAATATTAAAAAGAAAATATATGGGGAAGTAACAATAAATAATAATGAAAATAATAATAATAATATAGTAATAACTATTTTCATCAAAAGACGCCTCTAATTAATTAGGAAAAATATAAATTCTTGCCATAGTTTAGAGAATTTACAAGACCTTGCTCCACCCACAAGATGTTTTCAAAATATCTTTATTGTTATAGTTTTATCGTTTTTGTTTTCCTTAAAACACCAAATAATGTTGCTATTTAATAGTAAAAAAAAATGTCCTTCTACCACAAAATAATTTGCCAAATTTATCAGTAAAACATTCTCTGAAAAAATCATATTTGATCTATTTTATTTTGATGATAATATTTTACCCAATGAAGGTATTGCTTGAAGAACACCAAGATCACCTATACCAGATCGGTATAAAGTAGTAAAAATGATTCTGTAGGCGCATGAATTATTTGGTTTTTCGCTAAACTGCTCTTGAAGTTGTTGATCTTCGTCAAGAGCCAAAAAAAAAATGAAGAGACAGAGAAAATGACCTCTCCATGTGCTATTGACCCAAAAGTGCGTGTTGAGGGAAAAGAATTTATATTATATTATTGTGATTATTACCAAAAAAATTCTTCTGTGGGATGTTTTCAGCTCCGAGCCTGATTGTCCTTCTCTGGAGAATGCGGATGAACTTTCGCAGACGCAACTTCTCAAGACACTGACCCACGGCTGCCGGTGAGTGCAATTTTCAATTTTTAGTGATGTAATAATATTGCCGGAAATATTTCAGCAATCTATTCTCTATTTTTTAAACTTCAAGTTCGTCAAATCACGTGCTTCACTTGATCTTTTTTTCTAGTTTTTTTTTCTAAATTAAATTTTTTGTGGCTTTCAGCTACGATCGCCTCGAGAGACCGGTTCACTACGGCGAGAATAATACCCGTCTTCCAGTAGACGTTTACACACGTGCTTACATCTATTTCATCCAGAATCTCGAGGCACATGATCTTCAGTTCAAGATCCATGTACTCCTCCAAATGCGTTATGTTGATCCTCGATTGGTTTTCCGGGAAGTAGCACCCAGTCGACATGAACCCATCATGGGTGAGGCATCTCTAAGGCAATCTCTCTGGGTGCCTCATGTCTTTTTGTCCAATGAACGATCTTCAAGTATTTTGGGAACAGCTGAGAAGGATATTCTCACATCGATCTCTCCGGATGGAACAGTGATCGTATCAACGAGAATTCAGGCTCAACTCTATTGCTGGATGAATCTCCAGAAGTTCCCCTTCGATGAGCAGAAATGTCAGACTGTTCTTGAGAGTTGTACGTATTGATTTATTTACTTTTTATTGAAAATGTTTTTTTTTTCTTTGTTCGTCTAATAGTGATTTTATGATTTCTGTTGAATGATTTTGTTTAGAGCATATCAAAATCAATTGAATTAATATCTCTGGATAATTTTGTAAGAAGCTCAAAGTTTTATAGCTCTCAAATTGGGTTGTAAAATATTTTTTATTGTACTGATCAAGTTTAAAATAATAATGTTATTCTCTTTTTTTATAAATAAGCATTCAAGCAGAGCAAAAAATCATTTTTATCGTTCAGTTAGAAAAAGTGGTGTTTTACAAAGGTGTAGATGAATAAATTTTCTATGAAAATATGTCCTCTAGGTATTTTTTCAAATTTACGGAAGCCTGTAATGAAGCGAATCAAAGTATGATAATACCCAACGTCTAGTACTATTTGCCCCAACATTTTTGAGAATAGTCACAAAATTACCTTTTAGAAATTGGCTCGATAAACGTATTTCCTTACAAAATAGAGGAAAATTACTTTCACAAAGTTGTAGAGCGGTAAATTTCCTATAAAACTGCGCTAATGAGAAATTTATGAAGCGCTCGAGTAGCTTATAAAAAAATAAAATATCCGTTTTGTGACTTTTTGCCCCAGTCTCCCCTAACGACGACGTTGAAAATTTATTATTATTATTAATAAGATTATTAATATTTTTAGAGGGACTCTGGTAAAAAATAAAAGAATCAAATTGATTCAAATTTGATCCTCTCGCAAAGGATGGATCAAATTAACATGTTCTATTCTATTATTAATGATAAATGTGCATTCAAAAATTTGAAATTTGATCCATCCTTTGGAAAAGGGTCAAATTTGGATCAGTTTGATCTTTTTATTTTTAAGAGTGCATAATAATTATTTTATAGATATTTTTAAACTGTTAAATGGTTTTTTTTAAATATTAATCATAATAGCATTTGACCGGTTAGGCTTTACACCTATAGGACCTATATTAAGAAGTGAGGAAGAGAGGAATAAAAATAAAATCCAAAAATAGACGTGCGAAACTTCCGCCGTCTGAACCTTTAAAACCTTCCTCTATGGAAAAATAAGAGAACAATATAAATCTTTGTAGTTTTCTAAGGTAATATTAAATCTTAATTAATAAATAATCATTATTAAAATAGTGAATCCTTTAAGTGAAGTAAATTAAGTAACAAATTACTTGAACTATTTTCGCTACAAAGTCAATTCTTTTAATAGCAAATTTTAATAGCAAAAGTCGAATCTTGGATTTTAGGAAGTTATGGGGGTAAATAATCACGCCGAGCCAATCTTAACTATCATAATATTAATAATTAATAGTAATAATATGCAATAAGCTTAATTCACCTGGTTGTATGTAATTGAAAATGACTATTCTTTAATTGCCGTAGAAAATTTACAAATCAACTTGGAGTGCGAGTCTAACAAAATAAATGCAAAAAAAATTAATTAGAAGTCGCAAACTTGCAGCGTGAATGGCAACCTCTTAAACAATTTTTATTATTTGAGATAATCACAGTGAAACTCAATATGAGACGAACTCTAACACAAATACTATTCCTATTTCCATTAAATACTTTCATAATAAAGTGTTATTTTTTTAATTCTAAGATCAAAAATTTAAGTACTAAATATTTAAATTGGCATACAATTTGGATTCTTTTAAGATATTTAATTTTAAAAGGTCGGCCTTCTTTTAAACTTTTTATGAAATTGTCAAACTTTTTTAGGTTTTCTTTAATTGTGAAACTTGTTGTGATGATAACTATTTAAACTTAAACCTAAATTTCCAAGTATTGAAAATTAGGTGAGCTTGTAATTTATATATCAAGCACTCTTGAGTTTTGACTCTGAATTAATTTTTCAGCTTTCCTATAGCTCCTTCAGCTCTTCTTTATCTCGAATTATAGATTTTTTATTTTTCTTCAACAGCTTTAAAGATCTTTAATTTTATTGTCAATTTTTTATTCACTTATATTAAATTGACGAAATTTGTCTTGAATTTTAAATCTTTAAATATTTAAGTGGGAAGTCTGTAAAAGAAGGCCAAAACCGTTTTTCGCTATATTCTTTGAAGGAGAAGTAAAAGACCAAACTTCATGATGTTCGATATTTGTTTATATATATTTCAAGTAGGGTAAAGTGATACAATTTGGACATAGTGTTACAAGTTGGACAATGGAACAAGTTGGACAGGAATTTTTTCTTGATAAATACAATACTAATTTTTTTTAAGCACAAGGAACCAAATTATAAAACTAAAGCATTAAAAATATACAAATAAAAATGAAGTACTAAATTTATCAAGAAAAAAAGCTCTGTCCAACTTGTACCATGGCCCAACTTGTACCACTTTTCCCTACCTAAATTATTTTTTTCGAAAAAATATTAGAAAATGGCGGACTAATGAATAGTTCACTAGAGCGCCTCGTAGAGCAATCTAAAATAATTTCAATTTTACTATTACTATTTCCATAAGTGTATTTCATAGTTAAAACAAAAAACCGGAGAAAATTGTAAAATATCATCTTTTTTAAAGGGTTTTTTTAAGTGCACATTTTGAGACAAAATATTGACTTTAACATGCAGTAAAAGATATTAATTTTTTTTATTTCAAATTTCATTAAGGTTCAACTAGAAGAAAATTTAATACTGAAGAGAATAAGCTTTAATCTATTTATATGGGTTCAAAAGTTTTTCTTAACCTTTCCCGTGCCAATTTTAAAAATGAGAATTGGAGAAATGCACTTTAAAGTTTTGGATGTTTGCCCGAGAACTTGCAAATCGCCTCAACGCTCTTTACTTTCGTCCTTGTAATCTTCGGAAATATTTCTGAAATTTTTATGGCATGTTCTTAGATAGTTTATCTATCGATTTAAACAATGATAAAAAATATAGACCACTTTTGACCTTGTAAGGTAAAGTACCCTCTAGTCGGCCGGTTTCTCAACTCGGCCAGTTGAATTATTTAACCAATTTATTAACGTTTTTTTGTCAACTTCTATGAAATTTTCACTGTTTTACGTTATATATAATATAATACACCTTATATTGTTAAATCGGTAAGACCATATTATAAGTAATCTAAGTAAATTGAATAAGTCGCACTGGCCGAGTTGAGAAACCGGCCGACTACAGGGTACTTTACCTTAGTTCAGGCTTCATCTTTGAACCCCTTTAGTGACGAGACAATTTTTACGGGCTGAAAATCAACAATAAAAATTAAACTGAGAAACATAATCAATGATTTCCTAACAATCAATCTTACACCTAACCTTGGAAAGTCCAACAGATTCTGATTCGGTGTATTTTGTGCTTCTATGAACGATAGGGAAAAAAATAGTCCAAAAATTTAAGTAATTTTTCTGATGATAATACCAATGAATAATATTTTTAGCTTTAATGAAAAATATTACGTAAGGTATGAGTATTGTAGTTTTTATTGCCAAAAGAGTTTTGCTTAAAAAAATTGGAAGTATAAAAGATAAATATAATCTATTATGAATTTGAGAAATAAAAAACTCGCCATTTTTGAGCTTAAATATTTACTACATAGCAAATAGCTAGAGACTTGCAAAAAATATTCTAGATTCCTTTAACCTTCTACTTTACAATTATGTACAGACATAAGAAAAAAATAATTTTGGGTAGTCAGGAAAAAATATTTTTTTATGAGACACCGGTGTTCCAATCGTCCTTAAAGGGTTAAGTCAGACCATCTCACAGTACCAGTGTTTACAAGTTTAAAGGAAATTATAATAAAACAAAAGAACAGTAAAAACTTACATTGGTCCATAGCAAAAAATTAATTTTTATCAGTAAAATTATTAAATATGGTTAATAAAAAAATCTTAAATCTTAAAAAATGAGTTTAGATTATATGTAAGATAGTTTAGCATGTAAGATGGTTGCAGATAAATTTGTAAAACTTTATTTTTTCTTGTACACTTTTTTGCCTTTAGAAGTACGCGTTGGAAAGATCTTTATAGGGGAATAATGGATCAGCTTTAAAACCCTATTTAATGCTTAAACCTCAAAATTTTATCTCAGGGTTAAGGGAGTAGGTTTTAAAATTGTAAACATTGTTGTTACTTGTATTTAAAAACCCTTTATAAAAGGTTATTCATAAGGTAATTTTCTCAACAATAAACACTGTTTTTTTTTTCATTCGAATTAAAACAGATTTGGTAGATTTGCAGATTTTTTCACTTTAAAATATTTGAGAAAAGCTATGAATATTTCTTCTCAAAAACCTCTAAAAGCATTTTAAAAGTTTAACTTTCTTACATTAATTGTTTTTCATTTTATATTTGAGGAAATTTTTAATAAAAAGTTCAATTTTATAAGTTAATTATATTTAGGAATTTGTTGCTAATTTCTGTGTTTTTTTTAACCACGGTTTTAAGCTTCATCCACAGTGAATTAATTGCTAATTTTCCCTAAATTGTCAATCCATCTAATAAATATTATTGTAAAAATAATTAAAAAAATAAATCAATTAGAAGTCTTAGGAGTATTTTTTCTTGTTAATTAAAATGAGAACCCATCGTCTTAAGTGGGTTAACACTAAACCTACCAAAACCCGGTCAAATTGACCGGTTTAAAATTAACACAATTTTAAACGGTACATTGTCACCATTGTCACTATCAAACTTTATGAATTTCTTAAAATATGCATGTAATATAATTTTTAGTGTTTAAATTTTAATTTTTTTGCTCTTTTCCAAGACAAATTTGTTGACCGCGGTTTGTCATTTGATCGAAAAACGACCAAAAACTGTCGGTAGGTTCAGTGTTAAAGATTATGGTCGTAATTGTTATTCCTTTTCAAACTATTTTTAATAAACACTTGTTCAAAGTATTCAAGACATAAAGAATAGCTAAACAATCAGTAGGTATCATACCAATCACTGAGAAAAAAAGAGGGTGCGATTAACATTTTTTCGTCATTACTTTAACACTTTTTGGGTGTAAAAATATATCAACATTTTTTAATGTTAATTTTACAGGGTTAATTTTTAAGGGTAAAATCAACATGAAAGAAGGGTAACTTTAACCCATAATACACCTAAAAAGGGTAATATTTACACTGTTTTCGGATCAATACTGCAGGGTAAAATTAACATTTCCGGAATGTTATTTTAACTTTTTCATTTTTCACTCAGTGATAGTAAATTTTTCAATTTGTTCAATTATAATTTTATAAAATTTTTCTACGAGCTCCTCAAAGTTAAAAAATTTAATAATATCCAAAAATTTATGAATAATTTTGTAATCCTTCAAAAAGTAAAAGTTTTCTGCTTCTTTATTTTAATTCCATTTATTTTTTATATTATTCTAAGGCATTTTTCCTATTTTTCAGGGATGTACAACACTTCTGAATTAGTTCTGCACTGGGAGCAGAAATCTCCAGTGACTCTTGCACCAGAGCTTCATCTTACAGAATACGTTCTGCTGAACAAGTGGACGAATGAGACAATGATAAATGCTGATCTCAGTGATCTTCGACATGGAGCTTTTGGTAAGAAATATTTTAATTAAACTCATTAAAGATGATGAGGAATTAATAAATATTGTATCCTATAACAGCCGGTAACTACAGTTCCCTGACCTTTACTGTCCATCTGGCTCGCGAGATGGGCTTTTACATGATGGACTACTTCATTCCCTCAATGATGATCGTAGCGATCTCGTGGGTATCATTCTGGTTGCAGGCAGATGCATCTCCACCACGAATTATGTTGGGCACAAGTACCATGCTCACCTTCATCACACTAGCATCCGCCCAGGGCAAGACATTGCCCAAGGTTAGCTACATCAAGGCATCTGAGGTGTGGTTCCTAGCCTGCACCGGCTTCATTTTCGGCTCCCTCGTGGAATTTGCTTTTGTAAATACAATTTGGCGCAGAAAACGCAATGTGGAGCTAAAGAAAGTCAACAGCAAGTACATCCTCAAATCTACCCTCACACCTCGACCCACACGGAAGGAAATGAGTGGGAATCTTCAGAAATCACATTCATGCTCTAGTCTGGACGCTCAGAGCATCACAACAGCTGCTCCGTCCTACAATAACTATCTCACAGTTCACGTAAGAAATTATACTACCTTCAAGAATTTATTTTAAAGAATAATAATGATTTTGAACATTTTATTTAGAGCTTCTCCAATAATAAGACAAGCCTTCCAGTAATCACAACACAGAGTTGCGATGACCTTACTCAGGAAAATGGAACAGTGATCAATATGGAGCCAGATTCCACGTCCACGCTCCAAGGCAACAGTGCTGTGCCATCACCTCAGCCCCAGAACACAGGCTGGACCACGATGACACCTCAGGAGATCGCCATGTGGATAGATCGTCGATCCCGATTTCTCTTTCCCTGTGCATTTCTTATCTTCAATATCTTCTATTGGAGCTTCGTGTACTGCCTCTGAGCTACGCATATCTTCGCATATTTCTATAGACTTTATCTCAAAGCTTTGCAACAAAGATTCCTTAGTCATATCTCTTAACTTTTTAACTCCTATTTATACTACAAATCCAAATGTTAAATAAAACTATTGCTTAAGAATCTCATTTTATCTGCCTTTTCTCTTTGTCTTATCTGCTCAGATTTCTGATTTCTGAATCACTGTTTAGGTAAGTTGTTGATTTTCCCTTTATTGCTCTCTTTTCTGAGTTTTTGCTACTTTACTGCTCGAACCCGAACTCAAAGAGATAACACTTTTTTTCAACTTGCTACCGGCCTGGAACATAAACGGTAAGAGATATCGACTTGTGGTCTTCGATGACCCTTCCCATAAGTGAAGATTAGCTCTAGACATTTTTCTCCTTTTCCCTCATCCCCTTTCTAACTCCCCAAATCATGTTTTTGGTTTGTTTAAAAAACGGTTCTATTATGGCGCTGGCACACCTTTTCAATTTAGTTAAATTCCATCGATTGGAATTTTACCTCCCTTACTCTTTCAAATTGAAATCAGATATAGCTGTCCCTTTCTATCAAATGGAAATTAAAATTTCATTTTCATTTTCAATTTCAATTTTAAATTTCATTTGGCAGCAAGAGATAACTGTATCTGATTTCAGTTTGAAAGAGTGAGAGGTAAAATTTCAATCGATTGAATTCCATTCAATTAAAAAGGTGTGCCAGCGCCACCTCCCTGAAGCTGGCCGAAGGCCAGCCGAAGGTTTGTGTCTTGGCTAAGGCCTATTCAGCCGAATGACATTCGGTTGAATAGGCCTTTTCCCCTCCGTCAGCTGATTGAATAGGCCTTTTCCCCTCCGGGTTTGAATTCAAAAATAACGGAAAAATTTTAACGGTTTGGGATGTGTAGGAATGGGAAAAAACTATTAATAAAAATTCAATCATCAATAAAATATGTTGTTCATTTTATTTTATTTCCTACTTGGTTGTGCTCCACATTAGTGGGGCACATTTTTTTTATATTCGGCTAGCATTCGGCTGGCTTCAGCTAGCTATATCGTCAGTTAAATCAGCATTTGTCGTAACTTCCTTTTGACAACTTTTCAGGAGACGAAATTTTCAGTTCATTATTATTTTTCTTAAAAATGAGCCCCGAATGCGATACTTTTGAGTCAAAATAATAAAAGTGGCACTAATAAACTGTAAGTTAACTCGAGAAAATCTTTATAAAATTATTTAAAAGCTGCAATATTGAGAAATATGTTAGAAGAAACACAATAATATTTTATCATAACTTCCATCGTTTATAAAGCCGTAACTTCCAATGTATGGAGATCTTGGAAGTTACGACAATTTTCTAAAATGCATTATATCAATTTGAATTATTCTAGCGATAATAAGCGCCTTTATTTGACTAAATTAGTCAATAATACTGTTATCCCTGTCCCTAAAAGCTTTTATTTCATAAGTTTTATTGAATAAATTTTGTTCGCCACGTCGCTTGTTTTGTTTTGAATTAATGACAGATGGGTAGTGATATTTTCTCATTTTTTTCTCGCAAATATTAAATTAAAATGATTTCGTGTTACACTATTCACACTGTCTTTCGATATTTGGAAGAGTTTATAAACGTTTTATTGTGAAATATTGCAATTTTGCTGCAAATTACAAGCTACGCAAGTCAGCAAAAGAAGTTACGGCAAATGCTGATTATTGAAAATTTTGTATGGAAATTTGTCGTAACTTCCCCAAAAATGGAAGTTACGACAAATTCTGATAAATTTTTCTTAATTAAGGGCACTTACGATAATTTTTGTTTAAAATAATTTTTATTGGGCTTATAAAAGTTTCTTTTTCATAAGTACGTTTAATAAACAAAATTACGCTGATTCCAAATATGTATATATCTCAAAATCGCAAAAATGAAGTTACGATAAATGCTGATTTAATTGACGATATAGAAAACTGAAATGAGCCGAATAGTAGCCGACACCCATTATTTTCTGTCCAACACATAATTTGATTATTCTAATGATTCTTTCTGCACAAAATATCATTAGAATAATTTCTTTTAATTATTTACAACGTTTTCTGTCTTCGTGCACGTGATTAAATTATTTTTTTCCCATTCTGTTTGTCTTCGGCTGGGATTTTGATCCCATCGAAATCGATTATCCGAATGCTTGTGTCTCGGGTGCGCCAAGAGCCGAGAGCAAAAGTTTTGCAAAAAAAAATGTTCTAATGCTTTTTCTTGCACAAAATAGCATTTGAAAATAATTTCTTTTAATTATTTACATCGTTTTTTGCTTTCGTGCACGGGATTAAATTATTTTTTCCCCATTCTGTTTGTCTTCGGCTGGGATTTTGATCCCATCGAAATCGATTATCCGAATGCTTTGGTGTCTCGGGTGCACCGACAGACGAGAAAAAAGTTTTGCAAAAAAAATGTTCTAATGCTTTTTCTTGCACAAAATAGCATTAGAATAATTTCTTTTAATTATTTACATCGTTTTTTGCTTTCGTGCACGGGATTAAATTATTTTTTCCCCATTCTGTTTGTCTTCGGCTGGGATTTTGATCCCATCGAAATCGATTATCCGAATGCTTTGGTGTCTCGGGTGCACCGACAGCCGAGAAAAAAGTTTTGCAAAAAAAATGTTCTAATGCTTTTTCTTGCACAAAATAGCATTAGAATAATTTCTTTTAATTATTTACATCGTTTTTTGCTTTCGTGCACGGGATTAAATTATTTTTTCCCCATTCTGTTTGTCTTCGGCTGGGATTTTGATCCCATCGAAATCGATTATCCGAATGCTTTGGTGTCTCGGGTGCACCGACAGACGAGAAAAAAGTTTTGCAAAAAAAAATGTTCTAATGCTTTTTCTTGCACAAAATAGCATTAGAATAATTTCTTTTAATTATTTACATCGTTTTCTGTCTTCGTGCACGGGATTAAACAATCTTTTTCCCATTCTGTTTGTCTTCGGCTGGGATTTTGATCCCATCGAAATCGATTATCCGAATGCTTTGGTGTCTCGGGTGCACCGACAGCCGAGAAAAAAGTTTTGTAAGAAAAATTATTCTGATGCTGCATTTCACACTAAATAGCATCAAAGTAATTTCTTTTAATTATTTATAGCGTTTTTTATTTTCCTGCAAAAAAAATTTTCAATCTGTTTATCATCGGCTGACAAGTGGAATTACATGTATCATGATTTTTTTTTAATCTGTGTCTTTGATTATGAACGCAAAATTTACTAAACGAAACGTTTTATCAAAAAGTATAAAATGCGAAATTTAACTAAATTATAAAATAACATCAATGACTGAAAGGACACTTTATGCGACACATATCAAAGAAAAACTGTTTGTTAGCCAATGTAAGAAGCGGTGGTGCAGTGGTCTAACGCGGAATTTGTTATGGAAGCGTTCAGGGTTCGAATCTGACCTCATTTTCAGTTTGATTCCCTTTTTATATCACTGTTTTTTTTTACTTTCCGCGGTTAATATGTATATTTTATCCTTAAATTATAATAGTTTTCACTATACGATAAAAACGAATCCAGATTTCCTAGTTCAATTTAAACGGAAAGTAGAATTTTACAAATTTTATTCTTTGAAACGAGAGGTATTCAATTAGGAAATCTCGACTTGTTTTTTACTCTGTAGTGAATACTACTAAATTGAGCATAAAATATGCATATTATAAAACGTTAAAAAATAAAAAGATGATATAAAACAGGGAAAAAAGCAGGGTGAATGTCAGACTCGAACCCGGGACGCTTACGTAAAACGCCATGTTCATGACCACTTTTTTTTTCGCTTCTCATGTCGACGTACAGCTTTTCTTTAATACGTGTTGCGTAAAGTGTCATTTTTTTTAAATGCTTTTTGGTTTTTTTTTAATTATTTACGAAATTTCACACTCTTTTGGTATAAGTATATTATAAATAGTTGAATCTTATGGTTTTCTGTGTATAGAGGAAAGCCACATATATTTTAAAGTTTGTCATCGGTTCGGTTTTTCATCCCATTGAAATTGATTAGCCGAATGTGAGGCTTGGTTGAAGCTAGAGTAAACAATTGCTTTGAAATAATTATTCTAATGTTTTATTGAGCACAGAATAGCATTGTAATTAATAATTTAGAATTAAATATTTTACTTTTTGTTATCGACAAAACTTCTCAACAAAGAAAAATTAACCTCCAATTTACAAAATTAAATTAAAAAAAAAAAAACGAGAATTTAATGTAAAAATGTATTCCATATTATTAGAATTATTAGCATTAGAATGACTAAATTATTTAAAACTTAAAGTTCAATGGATTTTTTCATTAAGAATATCCCAGACACATTTTCAGTTAACATTGTTCGGCTGGAATCGATGAGATCAGCCAAACTATTTTTTAAGAATAGGGGAGACCGGGGAGGTTTGGGACAGGGGTACTGTGAGACAAGGCGATTTTTTCATTATTTTTTTTTAAATAAACGAGATTTGACCACTACTCAATCGTAGGCAATATTAAGATGTATCTTAGCTAAAAGAATGGATATCCTCAGTTTTATTGTTTTAATTCTATGAACACTTTCTTAAAAATTGTATTTTTTTATTTCTCAGTTTTTCTCTTTGTATTTTAAATCAGCTATATATAATCAAAACTTTTTTATCTCATTAGCTAGCAGTATAATCTGGGAGCATATTTTTATAAAAGCTTCAGAGATTATACGCTCTTGTTTTTTACTTAAAGGTTTTAAATAACAAAACTATTCGCGGGGATGTTTGGGACACCTGAAAAGGGTTGAATGGGACATTGATTTTCGACAAGATTGTTGTTGAATTGTTTATTGTCAAAATAAAGTGTAATGCCCAGTACTGAAAATCTCTCTCTTGTGCAAAGTTTACCAGTTGAGCAGTTGTCTCCAACTACAGAGACAATTAAACCATAAATATCTTGGGAACTAATAAATTCTTCTCCTGAGGATATTCGCCTTTTCCCAATCCCGTTAAAAATTATTTTCTGGAAAATTTCTCGAGCAATATCCTCTACAAATCTCACAAGTTTTCTACAAAATGCAAAGTGAGAGCTTATTCAGAGAAATAAGGAAAAACAACTACCACGCTGTTGTCGTAAAATCAAACAGGAATCCGTCAATGAGTTCAAAACTAAGAGTGTCCTAGAGAATCTACTCGCCTGAGGAATTTGAATGATGATAATTCTAATACAGTGAGCGAAATTCAAATAGGGACGGACTTATAAGTGTGTGGTGTGGGTGGTCTGTAAGTCGGATAGACCTAATATATTTTCAGTACTGGGCATTACACTTTATTTTGACAATAAACAATTCAACAACAATCTTGTCGAAAATCAATGTCCCATTCAACCCTTTTCAGGTGTCCCAAACATCCCCGCGAGTAGTTTTGTTATTTAAAACCTTTAAGTAAAAAACAAGAGCGTATAATCTCTGAAGCTTTTATAAAAATATGCTCCCAGATTATACTGCTAGCTAATGAGATAAAAAAGTTTTGATTATGTATAGCTGATTTAAAATACAAAGGGAAAAACTGAGAAATAAAAAAATACAATTTTTAAGAAAGTGTTCATAGAATTAAAACAATAAAACTGAGGATATCCATTCTTTTAGCTAAGATACATCTTAATATTGCCTACGATTGAGTAGTGGTCAAATCTCGTTTATTTAAAAAAAATAATGAAAAAATCGCCTTGTCTCACAGTACCCCTGTCCCAAACCTCCCCGGTCTCCCCTATTCTTAAAAAATAGTTTGGCTGATCTCATCGATTCCAGCCGAACAATGTTAACTGAAAATGTGTCTGGGATATTCTTAATGAAAAAATCCATTGAACTTTAAGTTTTAAATAATTTAGTCATTCTAATGCTAATAATTCTAATAATATGGAATACATTTTTACATTAAATTCTCGTTTTTTTTTTAAATTTAATTTTGTAAATTGGAGGTTAATTTTTCTTTGTTGAGAAGTTTTGTCGATAACAAAAAGTAAAATATTTAATTCTAAATTATTAATTACAATGCTATTCTGTGCTCAATAAAACATTAGAATAATTATTTCAAAGCAATTGTTTACTCTAGCTTCAACCAAGCCTCACATTCGGCTAATCAATTTCAATGGGATGAAAAACCGAACCGATGACAAACTTTAAAATATATGTGGCTTTCCTCTATACACAGAAAACCATAAGATTCAACTATTTATAATATACTTATACCAAAAGAGTGTGAAATTTCGTAAATAATTAAAAAAAAACCAAAAAGCATTTAAAAAAAATGACACTTTACGCAACACGTATTAAAGAAAAGCTGTACGTCGACATGAGAAGCGAAAAAAAAAGTGGTCATGAACATGGCGTTTTACGTAAGCGTCCCGGGTTCGAGTCTGACATTCACCCTGCTTTTTTCCCTGTTTTATATCATCTTTTTATTTTTTAACGTTTTATAATATGCATATTTTATGCTCAATTTAGTAGTATTCACTACAGAGTAAAAAACAAGTCGAGATTTCCTAATTGAATACCTCTCGTTTCAAAGAATAAAATTTGTAAAATTCTACTTTCCGTTTAAATTGAACTAGGAAATCTGGATTCGTTTTTATCGTATAGTGAAAACTATTATAATTTAAGGATAAAATATACATATTAAACGCGGAAAGTAAAAAAAAACAGTGATATAAAAAGGGAATCAAACTGAAAATGAGGTCAGATTCGAACCCTGAACGCTTCCATAACAAATTCCGCGTTAGACCACTGCACCACCGCTTCTTACATTGGCTAACAAACAGTTTTTCTTTGATATGTGTCGCATAAAGTGTCCTTTCAGTCATTGATGTTATTTTATAATTTAGTTAAATTTCGCATTTTATACTTTTTGATAAAACGTTTCGTTTAGTAAATTTTGCGTTCATAATCAAAGACACAGATTAAAAAAAAATCATGATACATGTAATTCCACTTGTCAGCCGATGATAAACAGATTGAAAATTTTTTTTGCAGGAAAATAAAAAACGCTATAAATAATTAAAAGAAATTACTTTGATGCTATTTAGTGTGAAATGCAGCATCAGAATAATTTTTCTTACAAAACTTTTTTCTCGGCTGTCGGTGCACCCGAGACACCAAAGCATTCGGATAATCGATTTCGATGGGATCAAAATCCCAGCCGAAGACAAACAGAATGGGAAAATAATTGTTTAATATCGTGCACGAAGACAGAAAACGTTGTAAATAATTAAAAGAAATTATTCTAATGCTATTTTGTGCAAGAAAAAGCATTAGAACATTTTTTTTTGCAAAACTTTTGCTCTCGGCTCTTGGCGCACCCGAGACACAAGCATTCGGATAATCGATTTCGATGGGATCAAAATCCCAGCCGAAGACAAACAGAATGGGAAAAATATTGTTTAATCCCGTGCACGAAGACAGAAAACGATGTAAATAATTAAAAGAAATTATTCTAATGCTATTTTGTGCAAGAAAAAGCATTAGAACATTTTTTTTTACAAAACTTTTGCTCTCGGCTCTTGGCGCACCCGAGACACAAGCATTCGGATAATCGATTTCGATGGGATCAAAATCCCAGCCGAAGACAAACAGAATGGGAAAAAGATTGTTTAATCCCGTGCACGAAAGCAAAAAACGTTGTAAATAATTAAAAGAAATTATTTTCAAATGCTATTTTGTGCAAGAAAAAGCATTAGAACATTTTTTTTTACAAAACTTTTGCTCTCGGCTCTTGGCGCACCCGAGACACAAGCATTCGGATAATCGATTTCGATGGGATCAAAATCCCAGCCGAAGACAAACAGAATGGGAAAATAATTGTTTAATCCCGTGCACGAAGACAGAAAACGATGTAAATAATTAAAAGAAATTATTCTAATGCTATTTTGTGCAAGAAAAAGCATTAGAACATTTTTTTTTACAAAACTTTTGCTCTCGGCTCTTGGCGCACCCGAGACACCAAAGCATTCGGATAATCGATTTCGATGGGATCAAAATCCCAGCCGAAGACAAACAGAATGGGAAAAAGATTGTTTAATCCCGTGCACGAAGACAGAAAACGATGTAAATAATTAAAAGAAATTATTTTCAAATGCTATTTTGTGCAAGAAAAAGCATTAGAACATTTTTTTTTACAAAACGTTTGCTCTCGGCTGTTGGTGCACCCGAGACACCAAAGCATTCGGATAATCGATTTCGATGGGATCAAAATCCCAGCCGAAGACAAACAGAATGGGAAAATAATTGTTTAATCCCGTGCACGAAGACAGAAAACGATGTAAATAATTAAAAGAAATTATTCTAATGCTATTTTGTGCAAGAAAAAGCATTAGAACATTTTTTTTTACAAAACTTTTGCTCTCGGCTCTTGGCGCACCCGAGACACCAAAGCATTCGGATAATCGATTTCGATGGGATCAAAATCCCAGCCGAAGACAAACAGAATGGGAAAAAGATTGTTTAATCCCGTGCACGAAGACAGAAAACGATGTAAATAATTAAAAGAAATTATTCTAATGCTATTTTGTGCAAGAAAAAGCATTAGAACATTTTTTTTTGCAAAACTTTTGCTCTCGGCTCTTGGCGCACCCGAGACACAAGCATTCGGATAATCGATTTCGATGGGATCAAAATCCCAGCCGAAGACAAACAGAATGGGAAAAAGATTGTTTAATCCCGTGCACGAAGACAGAAAACGATGTAAATAATTAAAAGAAATTATTCTAATGCTATTTTGTGCAAGAAAAAGCATTAGAACATTTTTTTTTGCAAAACTTTTTTCTCGGCTGTCGGTGCACCCGAGACACCAAAGCATTCGGATAATCGATTTCGATGGGATCAAAATCCCAGCCGAAGACAAACAGAATGGGGAAAAAATAATTTAATCACGTGCACGAAAGCAAAAAACGATGTAAATAATTAAAAGAAATCATTCTAATGCTATTTTGTGTAAGAAAAAGCATTAGAACATTTTTTTTTGCAAAACTTTTGCTCTCGGCTCTTGGCGCACCCGAGACACAAGCATTCGGATAATCGATTTTCGTTGGGATCAAAGTCACAGCCGAAGACAAACAGAATGGGAAAAAAATAATTTAATCACGTGCACGAAGACAGAAAACGTTGTAAATAATTAAAAGAAATTATTCTAATGATATTTTGTGCAGAAAGAATCATTAGAATAATCAAATTATGTGTTGGACAGAAAATAATGGGTGTCGGCTACTATTCGGCTCATTTCAGTTTTCTATATAGCTAGCTGAAGCCAGCCGAATGCTAGCCGAATATAAAAAAAATGTGCCCCACTAATGTGGAGCACAACCAAGTAGGAAATAAAATAAAATGAACAACATATTTTATTGATGATTGAATTTTTATTAATAGTTTTTTCCCATTCCTACACATCCCAAACCGTTAAAATTTTTCCGTTATTTTTGAATTCAAACCCGGAGGGGAAAAGGCCTATTCAATCAGCTGACGGAGGGGAAAAGGCCTATTCAACCGCATGTCATTCGGCTGAATAGGCCTTAGCCAAGACACAAACCTTCGGCTGGCCTTCGGCCAGCTTCAGGGAGGTGCCAGCGCCATTAGATTTTCTTTTTCAATTTCGAAGGACGAGACACTTACGGACTGAAAATCAACAATAAAAATTAAACTGGGAAACATAATCAATGATAAGTCTTACATCTAACCTTGGAAAGTCCAATAGAGTCTGAATCGGTGTATTTTGTGCTTCTATGAACGATAGGGACAAAAATAGCCCAAAAATTTAAGTAATTTTTCTAACAATACCAATGAATAATATTTTTCGCTTTAATGAAAAATATTACGTATGAGTATTGTAGTTTTTATTGCCAAAAGGGTTTTGCTTAAAAAATTGGAAGTATAAAAATAAATAAAATCAATTATGAATTTGATTATTTAAAAATTCGCCATTTTTGAGCTTAAATATTTACTACATAGCAAATAGCTAGAGACTTGCAAAAAATATCCTAGATTCCTTCAACCTTCTACTTTACAATTATGTACAGACATAAGAAAAAAATTACTTTAGGTAGTCAGGAAAAATCATTTTCTTTATGGGACACCGGTGTTCCAATCGTCCTTAACCCTTTAAAGACGAGAAGCTTTCTGCTGAGCGAAATTCAATGAAATAAATTTTCTCTCGATATTTTAGCCTAAATAACAGTTTTATGGTTAGAAAAAAATTTCCTATCTCTAGAAGTCCTGAAAAACTAGGGTCATATATGACCCAATCGTCCATAAAGGTATAAAAGCATAAAATTTTCCAGACGACTAGTTTACTCGTTTGCTCTGTTATTTTTGAAGGAGAAATAACTTGAATATATTTGTGATAATAAGAAGAGTTATTTAGAGTACGAATAAAAATTAAAACGATCAAAAATTAATTTTAAAAATATCTCATTCAATTTTTGGTCTCAAAGAATCTTGAAGTCTGGATACAATTGGTATTATAATCCTTTTTTTCTAATAGCACCATGTGCACCTGCGCCTTTCGTAGTTTTCTTCAAAACATGTTTCATGGTAATGAGTAGGTGCAATGTTAGTTGTCTCTGCAAATTTCAGACGTAGTTGCACATTGCTGTGAATCCGGGAGTTCTTTCGGCGTTGATGCGTTCTCGATGAAACTTCAAAGTCCACTTCATCCACATCTTGTTCCAAGTATATTTTGTCGCTTTCGTTCAGGACAAAATTGTCGTCTGGGCATTATGTGGATGATTTCGTGGTCATTGATCTTGGATTTTTTTTCCATTTTTGAAGTCATCTACAAGAGTAAAAAGTTATGAATTTACAACATTTACGTATAGAAGTATTTTATAAATTATCAAAATATTACCTGCTTCATATTATCACACAATATTACACGTATAATTGACTATTTTGCGCACACATGAACAGAAACATGAAACATTCTGACCTCAAAACTTGGAAAATCCATTCGGTATTTTTTTACTTTTATGGACGATTGGGTCATATATGACCCATGAAAATTATAAAGCTTTTCTGAAAATACCAATGAACTATAATTTTTACTTTGTTGAGAAATATTATGTATAGTTATTACAATTTCTAGTCAAAAGAGGTTTCTGCTTAAAAAAATAGAAATATTAAAAATATTAAAATTCAAGCACCACTGTGATAATTTAAAAATTCGTAATTTTTGAGCTTAGATATTTTTTATATAGCAAGTAGCTGGAGATTTGCAAAAAATATTCTAGATTCCTACATCTTTCTACTTCGTGATTATGCACAAACATTAGAAAGAAATAACTTCAGAAACAAAGTGCACTACGTTCGGTATTGTGCCAAGGGGTAGAACTTGGTATCTGGTAGATCCCGGACTGTCCTTCGATAATGGAGATCCAGTGCCATACGCTGACCCAGAGAGTTCGCTTCGTTATCTTGGTGTTAGTGTCTCTCCTTGGAGTGGGATGGGATCTGGACACCTACAGGAAGGACTTGGGGAATGCTTGAGGAGAGTTAGGCGCCTGCCTCTTAAGCCCCACCAAAAAGTCCTTCTCATAAGTAGATATATAATACCTCACTTTCTGTACCAGATGACGGTAATTCCTCCCCCAATGACCGTCATTCGACACCTGGACCGGGACGTGAGGTCCTGTATAAAAGAAATCCTCCATCTTCGGCAGTCCGTGACCAACGGATTGCTGTACTGCCGAAACAAAGATGGGGGTCTGGGTATCCCGAGGTTCGAGACCCTTGTGGTTTCTACTACGCTCAAGCTGGGCATCAGGTTACTACAATCTGATGACCCAGTGTTGCGCCACTTGAGCGAGGCCTCGGGTCTCCAGAACCGACTGGCAAAAATAGCCAGATGTGCCCGCATAGAATGGCCGGCACAGTCGGAGCAGGTCGCCGAAGAGTACAAGCTCCGTGAAAGGAGGCGCTTAATCAACGACTGGGCGGCCAGTAAATCCCAAGGTGCGGCTGTCTGTGCTTTTAAAGATTCGCCTGGGGGTAATCGGTGGCTGTTCCAGCCCACGTTGCTGAGACCCTCGAGGTACTTGACGGCACTGAGAGCCCGTACTAACACGTTATGGAACAAGGTGGCGACCAACCAGTTCATCCAGCACAATGACATTAATTGTCGAAAGTGTGGCACCATGCCAGAAACACTGGGGCACATTGTGGGCATCTGCACACATACCAAAGGCAGAAGGATGCGACGACATGATGAAATCCGTGACCTTGTCGTGGATGAAATTGCTCGTCGCGATCCTGGGGCGGAGCTCCTAAAGGAGCAGACAATGTCCCCTCCAGGTGGCGGAAATCTCAAACCTGACTTGGTAGTGAAGAACCAGGAAGGGGTCTTCGTGGTCGACATAACTGTCCGCCACGAGGACGGAGATGGCCTAACCACCGGGATCAGGGACAAAGTCTCCAAATATACGCCCCTCCTAGAAACTGTGCGAGAGTTGTACAGCACAGCTACCTCGAGTGCAGTGCTGCCAATCGTAGTTGGCACTCGGGGAGCCATCCCCAAAGAGACAGTGGAGAGCCTCAGGCGCCTAAAAATATACACTAAAAGGCTCGAAACCACCGTCTCAATGATAGCCCTTCGTAGATCCATAGAAATCTATCACCAATTCATGGACTACGATGGGCGATCACGGCCTCGGGAAAATTGATCACGAGGTCACCTCCAATGTCGGTGCATGAGAGGGAGGTGTTTATGTTTGTGAGTTGGCTTGTTTTCGGTGACCAATGTAAACATGTGGTGTGTCTCTAACTGTTAAGTGTATATCCCGACTTTTTAGAGATATTTTTAATTAACTTATTAGTGACGTCCATTTTATTTCAGACTTTTAAATTATTAAACTGTGATAGCCTTCAGATCTGTGATATCTTACTGTGATATAGATAGATAGATAGATAATTTATTCATCACAATGTTTTAGAAGTACAAATTGTTGATCATGCGTTAGTATGTAGTTTTTTCTTTCTGCGGCCACCGCCGTCTTAGTGTTGATGACCAACCTCCAGAGTGAAATCAGAATTTTAATTCATTTATTTATTTATTTAATAATTTATTTTTTGTTATTCCTCATCCACCGACCATTTAAGCCCTGGGAGGGACAAGACAATGGGGACTGAGCTGAGCTCAGTAATAATTTTAGGTGACGGAGGGAATAGGCGAACGACGGCGTGAGATTACTTCCACGCCACCTCAAATCAGCCGCCCTCCTGCAAGAAAAAAAAAAAAAAAAAATTCTAATTTTAGGCAACCGGGCCACAAGAAACCGGGAAATCCGGCCAAGTTCCATTGGACAAATGGCCGCAGTATATATAGTCAGGAAAAATTATTTTCTCTATGGGTCACGGGTGACCCAGTCGTCCTTAAAGGGTTAAAGGATTAACCGTTTTGGTGTTTTGGTTAAATTTAGATTTTTTTTTGAAAGGCCTTGAAATTTCCAACCTGGATGCATCGGAATTATTTGTCAATTAATAGGTAAATAGCGGTATCGGTAAAAATCGTGACACGATTAAAGGCCAAACCGTAAGAGATATTGAGTTCTGATCTTCGATAACCCCACCTATAAGTCAATGTTATCTAGGGCAGTATTTTACCGGGTATAGCACAGCATCTATTGTCACACGATCGAGCACTCCGTATTTAGGAGAAAATGCTCTACCCAATCCGCAAAAAATTACTCTGACTCAAAAATGACTGGTTAATAAATGGTCAAAAAAATTACTCCTAATTGGAATCTTAAAAAATAGTCGTATTCGCGTCGAATTTTGGTCACAGCATTACTCAAGATTGAATTAGTAATATAATAGTTATTTTACGGTTCTAAAATTTACTCTACCATGCAGTAACAAAAGCGACTCCAAATGACGGTATTTTTCCGTACAAAATATGACGCGCCAAAAACAATGCATTTGGCGTCCTTCTCTAGCGCATAGGTACGAAATTGACATACACACTGAATGAGCCATCCGACATGTCGAAAATTTTCCCATTGGATGGCAACAACACAAAAGAATCTTTTAAAATTTTCACTAAATAGGTCTTTTCGACACAAAATTTAAATCACAGAACACTCCAAAGACTGGAGCAAACTCCTAAATCACAAAATTTCATTTTGCAAAAAAAATGTTTGTATATATATCATGCAAAAAATTGCCTAATTTTCACTTAACTTCTGTCGGCACTGTACTTTTTCGAATCACAAAACACATCTCTACTGAAGGAGCTCTTCCTCCCAATGTACACTATTATATTGTTGAGAAAACACGCGAAAATATCAATTACTTTGAGAACTCACAGCTCTGAATAGTTCTATTTGCCATTTGACAAGTGAAATTTCCCCTCAGATATATCCAGTGAGGAGAAGAATTTTTATTAGTACACTGGAAGTCGGCGTCATATTTTAGTCGTAGGCGGGTAATCTCAGAGTTATTATGACGCCAAATGACTTCCGTAATTACCGTCATATTATTCTCCGCACTTTCCGTCATTCGACTTTCTGACGACCGTCATAGGACCCGTTTTTGGAATCCAGAATACATACATCCAACGGTAATCTTACTCCAAATTGCTATTTGGGTACCTTCGGACGATTTATGCTTCGCACAAATTTTTTTTTCAATGTGTTATAAATGAATTTGGCAAATTATGATATTATATTTAAATAGGTAATCCAATACCTCAAATTTTCAGAAAAGATCTATGGGTGAAATTCATAAGGAACATAGAGAAAAAAATTGAATTGTCTGAAGCATGAGTCGTACGAAGGTAGCGCGCTTTCCCTTAAAGCTGAGATATTTTGCCACCCCTCTTTTATGATTTTTTTTGTTTTTATGTTGGTTTTGTGAACATTTCTGAGAAAAAAAACAAGCTCAAACTTACTTTCTAACTAAGAGATTTCAAAGATTGGGATAAAGTAATACAAGTTGGGCATAGTGTTACAAGTTGGACATGGCTTTTTTCTTGATAAATACAGTACAAAATTTGTTTTTAAGCACAAAGAACCAAATTATAAAACTAAAGCACTATTAAAAATATAGAAATAAAAATGAAGTACTAAATTTATCAAGAAAAAAAAGCCCTGTCCAACTTGTACCATGGTCCATCTTGTGCCACTTTACCTTACTTTAAAAAATGACCGCTAATTCAATAAAGTCAGTCAATTTTAGTGTATAATATTATTTTGGGCTTTTCCATATTTCGAAAATTTTTCTGACTAAATATTCTTAAGGGTTAGCGTCAGGCGAATAATACGATTTGAATTAGTTTTCTTTCTAGATGTTTTAAAATGCTTTTATTCCGTTTTGTATAATTTTGTAAGATTCTCCCAAGGCAAGGGGTTTATTAAATTTTATAACAGAGATTTCCACTATTTTTTCTAGACCTTTTTAATTTTCCTAACGAATTCCTTTGTATTTATTTTTATTATTAGTTTTATGAAAAAAATTCAAGCAGTGGTTGTCTCGTCCGTCTCGTCCGTCTCGTCGGTTGTTGTTGGATTGTTGTTGATGCATAACGTTTCTTTTCAATTTAAATTTAAATCTATTAAAGTCGACTTTAGACGAGTTTCTTCTTCAATGTGCTAGAAGCGCCTCTCGCGGTGGTTTAAGCCAGTAGTTGTGAAAGTGATTTTGTTTGTTCATCGCATCCGCGGAAAATTGCATTTTCCTCTGTAATTTAGTGCAGAAAAACCATGAGTTTGGAAGAATTTCCCGAATACGAAGTCCCAGGGGCGATTAAACGTGATTTCTACCCATATGAATCCAATGGAGGGTGAGATTTTGTCCATTTCAGTTAAACTTTGAGGTTATGTTGCAGTGGCTCAGCAATTTATTCTTTTGCCAGGAGCGTTGTTGCCATTGCCGGAGATGACTTTGCAGTGATTGGAGCAGACACTCGACTCAGTTCTGGGTACTCCATCCATTCACGGAACCAGGCAAAATTGTTTAAGCTGACGGATTCATGTGTTTTGAGTGCCGGTGGCTGCTGGTGCGATATCCAGGCTCTCACGAGTCTGATCAATGCTAAGATGCAGATGTACAAGCATCAACATCAGCGGACCATGTCCACTAATGCCATTGCCCAGATGATTTCTATCACAATGTACAACAAGAGATTCTTTCCCTACTACACCTCCACAATTGTGGCTGGCTTGGATGTCAATGGCAAGGGAAGGGTCTTCAGCTACGATCCTATTGGAAACTGCGAGGAGTCGGATTACAAGGCAGGTGGATCTTCTGGGGCTCTCCTGATGCCTGTACTGGATAATCAGGTCGGCTTCAAGAATATGGAGAATGTCCAAAACAAAAATATTACCGTGGAGAAGGCAGTTGCTCTCACTAGAGATACATTCATCTCGGCTGCCGAACGAGATATCTACACTGGAGATGGGATTATCGTCAACATAATTACCCAGGATGGCATTGAAGAGAAGCGCTTTGATCTGAGAAGAGACTAAATTGTATTTTTTCACGTGAAATTTCCAATAAAATTCTTGTACGTGTGCGATAGGCTTCCGGATAAACATAACCTAAGAAACCCTTAATCCTTTTACATTCACCTTCTTATGATTCTTCTGGTAGACAAGTTCAATTATGGGAAGAGCTTGCAAGCAAAATACGTTAAATCGTGCCAACGTCGTGTCTAAGGGGAAGTAGCTAGCGGCCAGTTAAGAAAAATGCTTAATAATTTGCTTAAAATAAAAGCTCTAAACCAGTTTTTGGCATTTTTAAATATGCCAATTAGAACTCTAGCACTAGCATTCCATTTATCAATATCTACATTTGATTTTTTAACATTTACAGAAATTAGTAAAAAATTGGTAAAATTGCAACCATACAATGTGCATATTGCTTCGGCCATATGAAATCAGATGAAGAAGATATCGGCCAAGAGTGGAGCAGGTATCGGCCGAAAAATAAAACCCTTTAAAAAAATAATACAAATTTGAATATTTTTCTTATTGATTACGATGTAATCGAAGAAACACTCTCTGCCATCCATTCCTTATAATAAGAACGGATAATTGCCCAACTATCAGGAGCAGTTTTTATCACTTTACAGGGAGATTGTTCGTGAAGGAATGTCTGCAACTGCATCTTCTAATTTTTTACCATAATTCTGATCCTATTCTGTACGACAAAGTATTAACGTAGTAGATTTAACGACAAGAAAACCAATTTCGGCTTGTTTCATGATCCCCCACAAGCTTAGATTATTCTTTTTCTTGACTTATGTCCTAGACACTCTTACGACTTAAGCCGAGAAACGACTTAGTGGAAAATTATGGAAATGCACTTTAACCATTATTTCTAATATGATTACGCTAAGCCACCTCTCGGCTAATCCTCATGTCTATCAAGACCCTTATAGTACTGGCTTACCAGTGATTTTCCTTTTGATTGTCTTCCAGAAAGTTTATCATTCAGGGTCAGTCTGGGCACTCCATACTTTGCAGACGTTTTCAAGAGGATTCACCTGTCGTCATGATATCTAGCACATTTTTCAATCCTTCCTCTGAATATTGTAGTTGTAGTTTCTAAGACACCCTTCAAGATATTTAATATTGATAAAATGCAAAATTTACACTGGGTAAGTTCTTTTTCAAAACAAAAACATAACCTCTACTGCTCGTGAAAATGACATCGAAATGATCGAAATACGATGAAAAATGGCCGATGAGATTTGTACTTGGAACAAAACGCACTTGTTCTCAATTAAGAAATTAATTCTGATTATGCGTAGCGAGACAATTAAAAAGTGTTCTGATACTAAAAGTAGAATAATTAAGTAGTATTTTTTTCATTCATACAGATTCGTAAATCATTTAAATAAGGTATTATTCCTTATTTTGTGTCACTGAAATTCTAGTCTAAAATCATAAGAATTTGAGAAATGGCTGATTTTTGATTAAGACTCCGATACAGTGATTCAATAAATTAGATGCATAATTATATTTTCTTGAAAATTCGATGAAAAACTTAATTCAGAAGATTATAGAACAAACGCAATATATTTTGCTTTAGGTAATTGGCAAAACTTAGTAATTTTTAATATTCATTTTATCTTGGTGGTCGATATCTTCTGCAAGCTGGCCGATATAAGGTCTAAGGTGCATGGTCGATATGTCCTTCTCTTACCTTACTTCTTCAAGAAAAAATGTTTGAAAATATTTCATTTAACGAAAAGAACGAAAACAAGAAAATTTAACCCCCAAACCAATCGCAATAGCTGTGACTTTTTATATTGAAAACAAAAACTAAACATGTCGGATAGGAGAGAGCTTCTCCGGCATATTTCTGAAGATTTGAAGAGAAATACAGATTCTCTGGTTATTAATCACATTGAACACGATTCCCAGACATACCTGGCTGTAACTAAGCCCAATTCCAGCATTGTAAACATAATAATTCCCTATATTTTCGGGAAGAAAGTTGACCTTGCAGAAGTGTGCAACATTGAAAAAAGTCTCCTTCCGGAAGGGCAGAAAATGTGGGTATTCCGCAAGAAAACAATAATTTTCATCTAATGAGTCTCTTGAAATACATTTACAGTGTTACAGTGGCTATTTGCGATGAAGCTGGAACTGTTCTGTACTACAAGATGAAGGATATACAATACTCTTGAAATTTGGGAATTCCCTAAGGCAGAAGTCCTCTATTTCGGAGGATTTGCTCCTTGACTGCATAAAACCAGCCGGCAATTCTAGTGTTTTCGAGACAATCTGAGAAAGCTCTGCAACCCTCCATGCTGCTAAGGATTCCAAAGACTGCTAGATCAGCGAGATTTGGCTTCTTTCCGCCGAGAAAAGGTGTCTTCTTATTCTCCACGGCATCCGTCCATTTGTCCAAGGCATCGTAGATGTGACCCCGGACATCGTCAGAGAGATCATGGCGCTTCTTGAGACGCTTGCTGATGGCCCACATGGCTGCAGCTCCCACGTAGACCATGAGATTTCTTTCCCAGGCTGGGAAATGCTGAGACCATTCGCCTACATCCGAAAACCACTCAAACGTCTCCAAAGCTTCATCCTTCGTGCGGTAGACATTTGGAGAGATCAAATGTACCAGGTGGCTGTCTGCCCATGTGCGCCATTTGCGTTCCTCCTCCAGCATTTCCTTGGACAGGGATCTGGGTGTTCCATCTTTGAACATGAGGAAGTACTTGTTCATGATGTCTGCCTTCTTAGATCCCTTCTCGTCCATGAACGTAATGTTGGGATAGTAAGATGCCAGCTCAACAATATTCTGACTAGGATCACGCAGGAAACTCGCCAGCACTGAGACAATCATGCTGGAGTCCGTAAGCTGAAGAAATCTCCCATCCGGCGTCTTTACTAGCATCGTAGGAACCTTTTTGGTTGGTGACCACTTGATATCCTGCCTCAGAACTGCATCAACTTCCACAATATCGTACGAGATGCCACTATAGTCGAGATATGCCCGAACTTTACAGCAAAATGGACAGGTCTGGTACTGAAATAGAGTGATTTTCAAGCCACTCTTGTCCTTTGGATTCACAATGCTCCGCGTGATTTTGACATTGGGAAATTTGTCCAGGAAAAACAGCTCTTCTTTCTCATTGACGAGATGAGCCTTTGGTTTGGATTCTGTGACGAAAGTGTATCCAGCATAACCAGTGCCCAAAACCAGGCCCAATCCCAATCCCTTGAGGGTTAGCTTGAGAGTACTGGGAGACTTCTTGGCTGTCGTGCCAACAAATCTCACAAAATTCCCATTGAGGGACCTTGTCAATGTCGGCTGGCCACTGAAGCGGATTAAATACCTTCCAAGGACGGTGAATTTGTTGTTGGCCATTGCTTTTCTTCCTTGGAATTCACTTTTTTCTGAGAAAATCCCCGCAGGAGGACAAAAACTTGACACCGGGAAGGAAACTACACCAATAGAGGCGCTGGGATCGCAAGAAATTTTGAAAAAAATCTTCGGAACTGCCACAGGGTGATCCAATTGAAATGAGAATGAGGTGAGTCCTCCTTTACAATTTCTTTAATTTATCCTGACTAGTCTTATTCCTAACACTTTAAAACCCAAGGGGGAGATATTAGGGTGAAAATGTGTACACTACTTCCCGACACTTCCACAATTTGCATGGAAAAGCCTTTACACTTCCAGCATTTCGGGATACTCCCGAAAATGATGCAATACTTCCAGCACTTCTTGCACTCCAATGCACTTCTCATACTTAGAAATTCATAATTTATTTAATCTGATGAAAAATTCGACCAGGACAATTAAAAAAAAACTCAAAAATTTATTTTTACACATATTTTTAATATTTTGCTAAATAAACCCCCAAATTAATAAATCAATAATTTATTTAATATTATTAAAAATCTAATTAAGAAAATTTAAAGTCTTTAGGAATTTATTTTCACGTATATTTTTTTATTTTGCTTATATTTTGAATTTTTAGCAGAAGATATTTTTGAATACTAACAATTTTTTTTGATATTATCTGTGTTTTATGAGCAACATAATTTCTTTTTATTGGTTTTTTTAGGAGACCAGTGAAGCTGTTTTTGAGAGAGTCTCTATAAAATGTATTATCGTTTCTAATTTATTTAAACTGTGATGGAAAGTCTGTATGAGACCAAAACTACAAGTGCAACAATTAATTTAGCACTTCAGAAGTACAGTATCGGCCAAAAAAGTCTTGACTAAGTTATATTCGAGAAATCAGGTGCAAACAATGATAAAAAAATACTTTTTTTTCTGTTTGCCAATGAATTGCCAGTAATCCATAAATACTATTTATCCATTTGAAAAAAAAATTATTTTATTTAACCATTAAGACCATTCTTGAAGATTTCCCAGGGAAATCGAGGGGAAAATTCTCACGGTAAGAGGAAAATTCCTTCCGGAGATATATGAAAATTCCGTGGCGAGTTCATGGGAAATATTGGGGGAAATTCTGTAAAAGTTAAGCTTATACTTCGGGCGAGATGGTTTTGTGGTTGCAAAGTTCATATAGAACATCGAATATTTCATAAATCAATAGGGGAATTCAAGCAGTCGTGTGAGGGAGCACGTTACATAAAAGTCATCGATTGAGTAACAAAAATGATAAGGTAAAAAAGAGTGAAAAAAATTGAAGAGACATAAAAGAAAAAGAAGTATAAAGATAAGAAATAATAAAGGAAAAAAATCAAAGAGGAATGAACAATGTGGGGATTTTTTTAAGGATTTCCCAAGGATTTTCCTGAGAATTATCCTCAAGTTTTTCCGATCTTTCCCGAAGAGTTCCTAAAGATTTCTTTGAGAAAAGTCCCCTAGTTTTTCCGACCCCTGACTTTTTCAGGGGAGTTCACGGGTATATCCCTGGGTAAAATCTCTAAGTTTTCCTCACAATTCTTAGGAAGTTGGCCGGAATTTCCTTAAGAAAAGTCCCCATTTTTCCGTGTCATATTATCGAGGATTTCTCAAGGGGAGCCAGAGAAATTTTATCCCCCGAGGTGGGGAAGATTCCCTAAAAAAACAATATTGTTGTACTCAAAATTAAAACCTTTTACAATTTCCAAAAAAACTCTCTTACTTTATTCTCGAATTTCACAATGTGCGTCACCTTTTTCATTCACTTGACAGTTCTAAATTCACCACACCTTTTCCCTCCAAAACTCTAATAATATTTTCCCCACTGTTTCCCGAACGCCACACAGCGGCCAGTTTCCACAACAAATATTGAAAATTCGTATTTTACCTATAAAAAACCGACTTGGCATTTTATGCCAACTGGGTTTTAACGTGATTTTTTGCGCCGGGTTTTAAAGGGTTAAGAAAACAAAATCAATTGCGAAAAAAATGAGTGTTTTATTACATTCATTGAGTCAAAAAGAAAAAAAAATCCTGTAGAAATGTACATTTTTGTGGGAGAGTCCGGAAAGGGGAGGTTTTTAAAATGCAAAATATTTACACTGGGCTTCCATTTATGGAAGTTACACCTCGACTTGTCCCATCTTCTGCAAATTGTCCGATACTTGGAATTCTGCTCCAGTTGACGCAACAATGTCCTCAACGGTCACCCCATCGGCCAGTTCAATGAGTGTCAATCCTCTTTCACCGTCCACGGTGAAGACACATTTTTCCGTGATAATCATGTCCACACAATTCTTGCCCGTGAGAGGTAAATTGCACTTGCTGAGAATTTTGTGTGAGCCATCCTTGGCTGTGTGTTCCATGGTAACAATAGTTTTAGTTCCTGGAGCCGCTACGAGATCCATAGCACCTCCCATGCCCTTCACCAACTTTCCCGGAATCATCCAATTGGCAAGATCACCATTCTGGGACACTTCCATTGCTCCCAGTACGGTTATATCGATGTGACCACCGCGGATCATGGCAAAACTGTCATCTGAGCCAAAATACGAAGCTCCAGGCACAACGGTAACAGTTTCTTTGCCGGCATTGATGAGATCCGCATCGACTTGGTCTTTTGTGGGAAAAGGTCCAAGACCAAGGATTCCATTCTCTGACTGTAGCATCACATTGACCCCTTTGGGGATGTAATTGGACGAGAGAACAGGAATTCCAATGCCAAGATTAACAAACATCCCATCACGGAATTCTAAAGCTACTCTCCTGGCAATTCTCTCACGATTCTTCGCGGCCGGAGTTGAAGCAATTGCCGATGCCTTTTCCGATCGTACCTTGAGCTTTTCAATTCTCTTCTCAAAGGACGGTCCCTTGACAATACGATGCACAAAAATCCCCGGAATGTGAATATTTTCCGGTGTCAGAGATCCCACAGGAACAATTTCTTCCACTTCGGCAATTGTGATCTTGGCTGCTTTGCACATGGGAGCATTGAAATTCCGTGCGGACTTGTTGAAGACTGCAAAATAAATCAACAATCTCATTTGCAAGTCAAATAGATGAAAAGGTCAACTACAACACGCTGCATTTACTCACTTAAATTTCCCATTTCGTCGGCTTTGTAGCCTTTGATGAGGGCAAAATCACCAGTGATTGCCTCTTCCATAATATAGGGCTTCCCATTGAAAGCCTGACTTTGTCTTGGTTGACTAGCAACTTCCACCTTTCCATCTTTCGTATACTTAATCGGTGAGCCTCCCTCGTGGATCAATGTCCCATAGGCAGTAGGTGTAAAGAAGGCTGGAATACCAGCTCCTCCAGCACGGATTCTTTCAGCAAGAGTTCCCTATTAAAAAAAACCACATTTCCTTATTTAAATTAATTCATATTTTGTCAGATGTGGATGATTGTTGCGCGGCCTTGGAGCAATAATATTGTCAATAGCAACTTTGTGGAAGAAATATTACTTCTTGCGTAATGATCTTGCTCTATAAGATTAATTTGTTTATTAAAGCAGCTGAAACATTTTCTATAGCCAAGTCTCATAATAAACGGAATTATCTACTTGATTTTTTTTGTATCTGAGGGCCCAAGTAGAATCATACTGATGATTCTCGAGAATATTTAGCGCTTAGCCCTTTAAATTTGCTTCGGCTAAGGACTTAGAACCATCGATTAGAGATCATTTGCATAAATTTCATTTACCTAAACCTTTACTGTTAAATTTTACAGGCTAAATATTCTCGAGGATCAGCCTGAATCTGTTTGGACCCCAAGACCGGCTTCAGACCTGAGACAACCATATGGCTTAATTGCTCTAATTTCTTATCAATCAAGATTTTTTGGAAAAAATCATTTTAGGATTGGATTATTAAAGATAAATAACCTATTAGGTTCTCAAAAAGCAATAAAATTTCTCACTATTTAAGATTTTGAGACCCTCGGGAACTAGGCTAAACCTAAAGACAGTCTGAAGGCAGTTTAATGCTCTAGACACACTTACGACTTAAACCGAGAGAAGACGGCTTACCGTAAGTATAATCAAAATAATGATCAGATTACATATCCAACAGTTTCTGACCAATCGGTCCAATCGGTCTCTCGGCTTAAGTCTATAGTCGGGCTTAGTTAGTAGGAAATTGATAAGAATTTAGTCAAATTATTATTTTGATTTTAATTATGATAAGTTGTCTCTCGGCTTAAATCCTGTCATAACTGTGCAAGAACAACTAAACAAGAAAGAAACAAACGAGAAAAAGTTTTTTAGAGCGAATTATATTCATGATCTTAAATTTGGAATTCTGGAGATTCCAAAATTCCGGACAAACCAATTTAGATTTCGTAGTTCGTACAACTTTCTTAAATCTGGATTAATAAAACAATAAATTAAATATAATTCTAAAACTAACTCTGAGCATAATTACTAAATGACGTATCACTAGAACTAGATCATCAATTCCGAACTTCCAAATAGATCTGTTCAGTATTTTGCGTTGTCCGGAATTTTTTAGGTAGAGAAAGACTCTCGCTCAATCGGCTCTTTTTCAATTGGGCGAAAAATTTTGTTGGCAATTTTCACGCTTGATTTTAAAGCAAATTAACTCAAATTCGCTGTAGTTTCTCTTATTTTATCCTGATTCTATATAATTGAACGCTTTTTGTGGAATTTATAACGACATTGACGCCCAAATCTCTCGATAATTTGGATGACATTTTGCCCCAAATGTCCAATTGAGAGAGAGTCTACTGTATACCCTATTAGGGGAGATAGGGGTAGATTAGCCAGCAAATGAAGCTTTTTTTTCGCGCGTGATTTGTGAAAAAATGATAAGGTTTGTCTAATGTTTTTATATTTCATAAGTAGCATTAGGATATTGGCTGTATGAAACAGTGTAGTCCAAGGAGGCTCTAAAATCCTTGAGTTTTTCTAGAAAGGATAATGAAAAACGTATGAAACATTGGCTACACTTGCCCCGGCCTGGGTAGATATAGCCACTTTTGGGGTGCTAATTGCCACCATAATTCCAGACGAAATATTAAACTGGAGATACCAAATATTGTTTCGCTTGATACATTGAAGCCCACTGATGCTAAATATGTCATTTAAACCTAAAGAAAAAGGCTTTAGCCGACTTTTTTATGACATTTTTGTAATTGCGGCAAAATTGATGCAAACATCCTGAAAAAATCTATTTCTTAAGTTGCTCATCCAAATGGCAATATTGCTTGGAATATCAACAGTAGGGGAGACTGGGGCAAAAAGTCACAAATCGAAAAATTCAAAATTCAATATCTTCCAAGGTAAAAAAGATAGCGGCTCAAATTTTTTTCTATAGAGAGCCTCCATAGACCTTCTTCAATGTTGTAAGTTTCTTAGAATTCGAACAAGGAATTTAGAAAATAAAAAATATCGAAATTTTTAGCTCTATTTTTGAAATATTTTCCTCGCAGAAGATAACAATTATTACCTACTTATTTTCCAAAATTGACACACTGGTGAATTATTTTCTAAATAATTTGGATTTTTTTTGAAAACGAATCCGCTATCTATTTTAGAATTTCATAAAAGTTCTTTTCTCCAGAAATCTTTTTATTAAAAATGACCACTTAGGGTGAAAAGTAACAAAAAACGAAGCAATTTCTGATGTCTCACAGCGAAAAGAAACGTCATTATCATGCCTCGCCGCTTGTTGTTTGCACTGGTCAAACGATTTGCAGTCTTTTGTGTGTCTTTTTCTAAAATAGGTTGAAAAGCACTTTTCTGAAAAACGGTTTTTTACAATGGTGTAGATGAATAAATTTTTTATGAAAATATGTCCTCTCGGTACTTTTTTCAAATTTACGGAATCCCGTAATGAAGAGAATCAAAATATGATAATACCCCATGTCGGGTACTATTTGCCCCAGCATTTTTGAGAATAGTCACAAAATTACCTTTTAGAAATTGCCTCGATAAACGTATTTCCTTACAAAATAGAGGAAAATTACTTTCACAAAGTTGTAGAGCGTTAAATTTCCTATAAAACTGCGCTAATTAGAAATTTTTGAAGCGCTCGAGTAACTTGTAAAAAAATAAAATATCCGTTTTGTGACTTTTTGCCCCAGTCTCCCCTACTTTTTCATCTAACAATTATCCATCCATGTATTAGTGAAAAATCATTGATAATTTTATCCCGCCACGGAAGAGTGGCTATATTTGCCCCGAGGGCTGTTTCAGTGTTTATCATCTAATATAAAAAAATTGGATAATTATTATCCAAGTGAAAAATATTTTTTAATTAGGTTTATTAAACCAGAAACGAGGTAAAACTATGAAATCTTGACTAGGAACACAGAAAACCAAATGCTGATCCAAAAACTGTACCATCAAAATTACAATTTATACCCATTTTATAAAAATGTTTCTAAATTTTAGGATAACTGGATCAGACTTATAAATATTTTTGGCAATATGGGGATGTGTTCCTACTTTCATTAAAAAATACTTTGCGCGATGTACATTTTAAGAAAAACGAGAAAAATCCACTGACTAATTCTACCCTTAGCTATAGGTACCCCGGTCTCCCCTATACGTTCTAAAATGTATTTATAGAAAGTTTGGACCCTATCCGGTTGAGATTGGCTAACTTACAGGAATGAAGACTGTTAAACATTTCATAAAAAAAATTATTTTTTTCAAAATGTTTCGCTTTTCGCTCTAGTGTTCTTACATTTCCAAGAGATTGCGACCTTTGGGACTTAAGACTAAACGATTAAAGATATCGATCAGCGCGGTTGAGCCACTAGAAGAATAACTCTTAAGTATTTTCAATATAGATTTTTTTTAATAATTTAATTTTAATATGTAGGCTTAGCTTAGATTTTAAAGAGCTACAGCTTTACAGATCTTCTCGATCTTCCAATTATTTCAAAATTGTTTTTGGGTTTTCTTTCTCAAAATTTTACGCAATGCAAGAGCTTTATGGAAAGGTCTTCACAATGTAAATTACGCTTAAAATTTAATTTAGTGCCACAATCTTTTTATGATCAGAGATTACTTACTTGTGGTGTGAGTTCCACTTCCAGATCTCCCGCCAAATATTGCTTCTCAAATTCTCCATTCTCACCAACATAGGAAGCAATCATTCGCTTAATTTTGCGCTTTTGGAGCAAGAGTCCCAGCCCGAAGTTGTCCACTCCTTCAAAGAAGACAAAAAAGACGCAATTGATTTATCTTCTTTTGCACTCTCCCAATTCATTGCGACTTTTTCAGCGGGGGCCCATATAGACTGATAACACACACGGCCAAACAAACTTAATCTAATTTTAACCTTCACCATGAATCATGTCATTCTCCGACTTTTTTTTACGTAATCTTGTTGGAGAGAACAAAAAATCTGCACAAGGAAGATTTGCTTGGGGGCTAGACGCGTGTGGTCAGGCGATTGATGACCTCGACCTAGTGACACACCCTCTCTGGGTTATCTCTTGGTCATGTACTTACCAGCATTGTTGGACACCACGGTGAAATTGGTGGCTTCCTTCTTGAGAAGGGCAGCTATGAGATTCTCAGGAATGCCACAGAGTCCAAAACCACCCACTAAAAGCTTAGCTCCATCCTTGATGTCATGCACTGCATCGATAGCACTTTCATACACTTTTCCAGATTTTCTCTGTGTTGAATAGTGCGCAAGGAGGATCTGTGTGATAAACAAGTTTATATTTATTCCACTGATCGCACGTCATCACCCCGTGGCCTTGATCGCGAGCCTTCCGGAGCAAGTGTTCCAAGTTTTTTATTATGCGTTTTCACGGAAAATTTCTAGATCAACTTACGCGAGAGGCAGGAATGCTGTGCCTAAAGTGGCGATAATTTGTGACAACTCGCTGGGAAACTGCACAGAGGACCATTTTCACGTGGTGTGGATATTACTTTCGAGGAGGAACACTGACCGGCCGTGGAGAACTTGCCAGAGAAAATGAGGAAAAATGTACACACGAGCAAATTCCGCGAAAAGAAAAAGCAGAATGTCAAATTGAATGACAATCGATGAAAATTTTTTTGGGAGGGGAAATTGTCATCAGCTGATTCGATGAAAATGGCGTAAATTGGTGTTTTTTCTCTGTGAGGGGGTGCTTTTTGTGTGGAAATCCCATTAAAATTCACTGGTTTTTCGCAAATAGAATGGACAGTCAGGTATGGCAGCAGATAGGGGAGCTCCTAAAGATTACTTTCATGAAGGAATATTCCAAAAAACATGAATATTTTGTCAAGAAATCGAGATGTTTTGATTGACGTACAATGGCGATGCTTTTTTATGACTCAATTTGACTTTACAAACATAAAAAAATATAATTTACACTTTATTGTTGCGACGGGCGTGAATTTTATCACATAATATGTTAAAAATAACTTTCAGGCACCTTCTGATGGTTACTTGTTGGAAGTAATTGACAACAATTGGCGCCAAGACGAACTCCCCCACGATCAGATTATTGTTCCAGTTGAGAATCTTCCGGATCTCGAGGCGGACAATGGTGACTCCCATTTGACGCTGAAGGAACAGGTGAGTTTGCAATATATCTCCTTCGCACTCCAGCGATTTTCATTCACTTTCCCTTTTGCTGAAGTTGCTGGTTAAGATTTTTGATATTTTCACTTCTTTCATTTAAATGCGAAACTCCCTGTTGATCGAGTTCAGATCTCCAAGAGATTTTCTATAAAGTTGCTTTAAACTAGAGATTTAGCCCAATTTCTGAAGCTGTTTTTTAGATTTTCAAAATTTAATGGGCCATTTGCCCCTAATAATCCTATCATGAGTCAAAAGTGTGCAAAAAGTCGCGACTGATAAGAAATTAGAGAAGTTGAACCACGTGAGTGAAGCCTTAGACCCCTTAGACCAGAAGCCCATAGCTCCTCGTTCAGGAAAAAATTATTTTAATCAAAATAGGGCTTCCTATTAGCCACAAAGGTTTCTTTGATAAATATTCTTTCGTGGCAACATTACATAATACTCTCATTTGGAGCTGGGATTTTTTTTATTACAAAATCTAAATATCGTTTGAAATAGTTTTGGTCTTCTCAAAGAAAATCTTCAAGCCTTTAAATTTAGCGTATTGTCAATTATCCGTTCTATTCTTTTCTGTACATCTTCTAAAACCTCTGCAACGTGTGATGTCTTATGACTTCCTCTTATAAATTGAGTTCAAACTGGAAAATAAGTGTCCCAGAACAGAACTCATAATTTGCAAACAAAGCATTTGACTAGATCAACTGATAATTTCCCAGACCATTATTATTCAGTATTCAGGGAACGACACTGTTTCCTGGTAGCGGCAATTGAATGCCATTGGGATTTGGGCAAGAATGCCCCTCTGTAATTACGACCAAACTGATATGATGTCCGTGCCCAGGCGTAAACAAGACCTAAGTCTCTGCACGGGGCATGAGTGCCTCAAGAAGAATATATACAGTAGGGTGGAATCACCAGTTCTCGCCAGTGCCCCACTTCTCGCCACTTACATTGAAATCGCTATTTTTCGCAATTTATGAAATAAATGAGTCGCAATTTTTTTTGTATTGTTTCTGCTTCTACGCATAGAATTGAAAAATAATAATTATTCGTTTTGGATTCACGATTTTGATCACTTTTTGGAGCAATATTTTAAGCAAGTGCATCGAATCCAACATCTCTTACCAAATGTACGAAGTGTCGTCAAATTTTCATCAGGGCAAAAATACCTATTTGGGTAAATAATTTGTCTATTGAATATTTAATTGCACTTGTGGAATACATAAAATTTGTATTTAGTCAATTAATATTTCATTTTATATTATTTTTGTATAAAAATGAGGCATGGCGAGAAGTGGTAATATTCTGGAATTGATTTTACCACCTGTCGCCATATCTTTTCAATAGGCGACGCTAACTTCACTTCGTACATTCTCAGTTGTCAAATCTGCATTGTTTACTTTCTGCAAAAGCCCCATAATTTGATTTCTCAAATAAAAGTGGACAAAAATCATTTAAAGAGAGTAATAATAAATTGATCACAAGGAAAGAGAAATGGTGAATGTATTCTTTTCATAGCATTGCCTAAAATAACCGAGTGTGGTTCTTTTCAAGTGGGTGGCGAGAAGTGGTTACAAATTTTACAAAACTGGCGAAAAGTGGTAAAAAGTGGCGACGAAATGGTTATTTTTGCATTATTAATAAAAATCAGTTTTTTAAGTAGTCCAGCATTATGTTCTAGGATTATTGTTTTCACGTATCTAGAGCCAATACATCTAAGTAACTTTGTGTCAAATTTGACTTATCTTGTAACAAGGATTCAAAAGTTATGATTAAATAAATTTAATTTTTTCCTAAACATGGCGATAGCCGGTTATTCCACCCTAGACTCTCTCTCAATCGGGAATATGGGGCAAAATGTCATCCGGTTTAGCGATAGAATTGAGCGTCAAAGCCTTTGTAAATTCCACAAAAAGCGCTCAATTATAAAGAATCAAGATAAAATAGGAAGAACCACCGCGAATTTGAGCAAATTAGCTTCATAATTAAGCGTGAAAACTCAACAAAATTTGTCGCCCGATTGAGAAAGAGCCGATTGGGTGAGAGTCTACTGTATTCAATTCCTCAAAGTTCGACAGCCATTAACCCATTCAGTCAATGTACCAGAAATACTTAAGATAGAATGTTCATATTTTGAGATTAGTTTTCTACAGATTACAAGATGAATTTTTTGAAAAGAAATAAATTTTATCTATTATGGGGGCGCGGGGATTTGCCCTCAAGCACACGACTTAACGGTCACTGAATTTAAATTCTGTGCATTAATTCATTACAAACTCTATTGCTTTAGATAGAGTAACTATCCAAGAACACCAATTGGGAACTAGAATTCAAATCAGGAAAGAGGCCAATTTTAACAAATTCGACGGGATGTCGTATTTTCCGTCCGCCATTTTGAGCAAAAATTTTGCATGACCTTCCACGAAGCAAGAAAAGAATAACAAAATGTATTTTCATCTCTGTCGGACTATTTTTCTCAAGTAATTGAATAACTAACGTTACTAAAAATCCATCCCCGACAGCAATTCAGATAAAAATTGCCCAGAAATAAATCATCAAAAATCACTGAATTTGCGTATGATGTATAATACCATGGTAAGGAATGGGTTAAGATAGAAATCATTATTCATCAAATATTGGAATAAAAATCCATAATTTTAATCAATTTATTTAAAGTGTTCAATTTTATCGTCAAAGTGTCTAAATTTAGAAACTGTCCAAAATTATGAGCTCTTACCCTATTGCTTTTTATAAATTGAGTTACGATCAAAGAAAAATAATCCTTCATTTGAATTAATTAATTACTAGTCAATTCTCTAGACAATTTAGACTATAAAAAGTATGCAAAATTATCCATTTTTATGTTCAAAGTTCAAACTTCTCAAACAGTCTATGACTTTTTAGAATATACTGAGTTCGTAAAACAACTTTAAATGAATCGACTCTTTAGGATTTGATTTTGATGATCTCTTTTTCGTATTTAAAAAAGAACCTTAAGTTATTATTCCCTCCGTTTTGAAATAAGTCGTACGTTTGGGGAAAAACTAGAGATTAAGGAACGGTTTCAGAGAATGTTTTTGTCATTTGCAAATATGTTATGTATGAACTATCCTCCATGTTCAGGGATAATATTGGAATCCATATGTTGAAGTTGCCCATTTTTCGCGTTTTTTTTTTCAAAGAGCTGCGGTAGATAGTTAATCACTAAAAAATGGATTGTGATTAACATTACAGGCTAGAATTTGTTCTAAATTTTCAGAATGCACAAGTAGAACTCAACAGTTATTACTGATATGAAATTTTTTATTGCTCAAATTTTGCACAATGAACAATAAAAAGAACATCCTTTTTTATGTGTTCGAATATCTGGATGCAACATGGTGAGAGATAGGGACTTGGGACCTTCAGCGAACCCCCCATAAGTTGACCCTGAGACCAATAATTTGTCAGACAGGGATTTGAAAACCGTTATTAGGAATGATTCAACGGTATTTTTGTATATGGTCAAGTGTCCGTCTAGGTAATCTCTAAACTAAAACATATCCAAAATTGAAAAAAAAAAATCGCACGACGTGTTTTCGAGCAATCCCAAAAAAACATGGTTTTGGAGGGGAAGTGGAGGGGTTGGGGGAAAGTAAGGGACATATTAATGGTCCCAGGGTCAACTTATGGGGAGGTCCCCTGAAAGTAACAAGTCTCTATCTTTCACCATTTTGCACCTAATTTAGATTGACAATAAAAGGCAAAAATAAGACATTTTTAAGACATTCGTTCCTCAACTTACCATCAAGACTGAACTCCTATTTTAGTATTCTATTACATAGATACAATAGTTCTATTACAAGAGGTAATTGTTGATACACAAAACATTTACCAACAAACTTTCCCTTAATCCCAATTTTTTCCCAAACGTATGACTTATTTCGAAACAAGAATTTTTCCCAAACGTACGACTTATTTCGGAACGGATGGAGTATTCTGTAAATATTAAAATTCTGTAAATATACACAATATTCCAATATCAATTGAATCTATGCATTATGAAAAGGGATGAGGAAACTTTATATCTAATTTTAAGCGATCGGTTTTGATCAAATAAACCATAACTGAATGTTTCCTAAACATTTGATTTGGGAATTTTTACGTCAATGTCTTATCTACACATTAGGAACCTACACTTTCTTATCTTCGGAAGTCAATTCCTAAATCTCAAAATTAGGGTTTTCTCTTGATATGAAAATTGCAAATTATCTTCAAAGTTGATAAATGAAATTTCTTCATTTTCTCCTTTGTGTTTTAGGAACAAAAGTGGAATGATCTAGCATTGGGATCATTGGCACCTGAATTGGCGCTCACTGATCAGAATATTGGTGGTATTTGAGCCACACCCAGTCGTGAATCTGTGTTTGAAAGTGAGATACAGGACGTTTGATAGAGTAATTTGTGTTAAAAGATTTAAGAAAAAAAGAATATGAATAGAAATCTACATTCCCCGACAAAATTGACGGAATTTGCAAGAGATTGGGATGATGAACCGGAGACATTGCTTTCGAAATTTGTCACAAAAATAACCAATGCCTACAATGCCAGCTACAATTCTGTCAATGTAGTCCCATCAACTTCATCTGGAGACTCTCCTCGAATTGTTCATCATCCTACAATTGTCGAGGAGAGTTTTCAGGGTGCTTCATCGGGTTCTTCTGTTTTGTCCCGAGATTCAACACCTAGTGAGGTGACAGAGGCCTCCCATGTCAGTACTCCCACGGATTCAATGTCAATAGTTGAGAAATATGCAGAAGTTGCTGAAGTGCGAACACCCACGAGTATTATGCAGAGAATTAGTAATTTGGTGGCGTTCGGAAATCGCGATTTACAGAGTTATCGTGATACAGAATTACAGAAATTCTGGATGCCCGATTCCAAGTCTAAGGAATGCTATGAGTGTAGTTTGAAATTTTCGGCATTTCGTCGGAAGCATCATTGTCGACTCTGTGGGCAGATTTTCTGCTCAAAGTGCTGCAGTCAAGTGGTCCCGGGGAAGATTATTAAGTGTTCAGAACCACTGAAAGTTTGTACGTATTGCTCTAAAATTGTTCTGAGATATCTAAATTCGCCGGAAATTCAGTTGGATTTGAAATCGGATTTGCAAGCTTTGCAGGATGATTTGTCAAATAAATTGGCCACTGAGGGTCCTAATGTTAGTAGTCCGGATTTATCTGTGAGTTCTCCGCTAAGGAGGAAAATTTCTGTGGGGTATCAAGAGGAGAAACTTGTGTCGTATCCAAATACAACACTCACGAGTGGTGACAGGAAGACAATTCTGCAGCAATTGACTTCTCTGCAGTCACTCAGTGAGGATTTCACAAAGTGTCTTCCGGTGCACAATCGTGGAGAGGATTTGGTGAGGTATTTAATGGCTAATCAGAAATCTTCAGATAGAATGCAAGCTGTAGCTATTCTCAATGCAATGATCGAAGCTGGATTCCTACTGGCGGTGCCACCGGGAAGTGAGGAAGCGGGATTTGAAGAGGATTGTTTGTACAAAAGTATTCAAAAGAGTGATATTCCAAGTTACCAAACTTGCTCGATTCATGGGAATCAGCAAAATGTTGAAGTGAGCCTTGTGACAAGGCCAACATTTGCTGAAGGGAACATCTTTGGAGATTTTCAGGATAATTCCATTAGTTCCATCAGGGATTTTGATTTGCAGAATAATCTGCTGTCAACGGCAGGATCAAAGCCACTTCTTGAGGCATTCTGTGCCCATGAAGAACGTCTGCTGCATCAATTGCTTCGGAATGAAAATCTCGATCCGGAATGGTCAAAAATTCTTATACCTCTCTGTGCGAGGGTGTCAAATACCATCAAACCGGGACAATATGGAGCTGATTTGATGGATATCAGGAGTTTTGTGAACTTTAAGAAAGTGCCCGGGGGAAAAAGAACGGAATCCCAGATTATTGGGGGCGTGGCTTTTACGAAGAATGTTGCTCACAAGGATATGATAACCAAAGTTGAGCGTCCCAGAATCCTCTTACTCCAATGTTCAATTGTCTATCAGAGAGTTGAGGGAAAGTTTGTGAGCCTAGAGACACTTCTGTTGCAAGAAGAGGAATATCTGCGCAATGTAACAGCTAGGATACGCAGTTTAGAACCCAATGTGGTCCTGGTGCATAAAAATGTGGCAGGAATAGCTCAGGATATGCTGAGAAAACGTGGTATTACCCTGGTGTTGGATGTGAAGTTGTCCGTGATGGAGAGATTATCGAGATATCTCGAGTGTGACGTTGTATCATCCATTGATTCCAATATTGGACGTCCAACTTTGGGTGTTTGTGATATTTTCTGCATTCGAACATTCACAGATGAGCAGGGTATGACAAAAACTCTCATGTTCTTTGAAACACCACCATCTCCAAGGGGTTTCTGTGTCCTCCTGCGCGGTGGAACTAACGCTGAATTGACAAAAGTTAAGAGAGTAGCTTCCTTTTTGCTCTATGTCAGATACAACTGGCGACTGGAGATGTCTTTCCTTCTCGATGAATTTGCCAGACCACCATCACCCAAACCCAGTATTTTTGATTCAAAAGAACAATCTCCCATTAAGCACACTGAAGAAGAAGAAGGCACCACAAAGAAAAAATCCATTCAAAGTCGTATTGAAGATAAAGCAATTCACAAAGAAGATGTTCCAGATTGTTCAGATCCACTGAGAGCAGCAACACTTCCAGCCGTGGACAGTGAACCAGAAGTGTCCGTTGTTGAACTTCATGTTCAGACACTCTATGACAACAAATTCCGGACAGCTCTGAGTTCTACAGTCCTGTCAGTTTCTCCCTTTGTCTCCTTTCCACTGCCCTTCCTTGAGACAGAAATGGGAAGAAAATGCCACTTGAGATCACGCTTCCCTAATGAACTGTACTACTCAAAGCAATTTTCCAGTCCAATAGAAAGATGCGCCAGTTTAGAGGATCCCTCGAGGAATGAGATAAAGAAGGATGTGGCAATGGTAAAGGCTTCCCATGAATTTGTCAATCACAAAATCACATCTTCAATGGACAGTAAGGAATTGCAAGGACTCCTAGCGAGTTTCCGAGCCACTGGAGGACGTTTGCTGAAAACCAGACAAATGACCAGGAAACCAAAGTTGGATGAGAAAGGTAAGAACACTGTTTCTTTTTTTATCCAGACTTAACTCTTTCGTCTCTTTTGGGACTCTGAGTACCCAAAAGCAGCATATGAATGTTCTGTGAAAAACAATGTTTTTTAATTATTCAGAACTGATAAAAAATCTATTCTTGTGGATAATTACAAACTATAAGGATGTCCAAATGTAAGATATTTTTTGTAGGACCTCAATTAATTCCTGAGCTTAGATATTTTTGATTAAAAAATGGTGAAATTGACTTGCAGCATATGCTGCGGTCCGGAAAAAGGAAAATATCAATAATCTAATTTAAAAAAAAGAGTGTGCGATTAACATTTTTTCCTCACAAATTTAACACTAAGTGTAAAAATATATCAACATACCTTTCAAAGGGTAAAATCAACATGAAAAAGGGTACCTTTAACCCCTAATACACCTAAAAAGCATAATATTTACACCGATTTCCGATCAATTATGCAGGGTAAAATTAACATTTCCAGAATGTTATTTTAACTTTTTCGGATTTCCCTCAGTGTAGGACAATTGATAAAGCAAGGAAATTCTAGATTTAAATAATGGGCAAGGCTTGGAGTCCGAACTAAAAACTTTGGGAAAATCGTCTACTTGTAAGCTACCCTAAGCTAGTTAATAAAGAATACGTTTCTTTTTCTTTTATTTCCTTTAGCAAATTATAATATTCATCATGTGAAAAATACTTTTTTATTAAGAGATAGTAGATGAACAACAACAATAGCATTCAGTCAAAACTAATAATTGTTACACAGTGCTTACTAAAAGAGATGGCAAAGCGTCCCAGCTTTGAGGAATGCTCGAACTCACGAGATAGAGCTCACAGTGAATTAGTTTTTTTGCATGTTCTTTTGGTATTACTGATATACTAGAGTTCAAATTGATACATAAATCACAAAAGCATTTGAAAATCAAAAAATCGGTACTTAACCGGTTTATTACCGATGGAGACCGATGCAGCCGGGTTCGAAATTTCAATACCTTTCCAAGAAATTCAAATTTAACCTAGGTTGAAAAATTAACATTCCAAAGTGGTTGACATTTGACCTTCAATAATTCAAAATGGAGAATTTTCCGGTCATAGGTATGTTTGGGCGAAATGTTCGCCTGGACTAGCTCTAAAACATATCCAAAAATCATTGAAAAAGCTTGGGCCAATTTTGAGAAAAACCGAAAAACATGTTTTTAGGGGAGGGGAGGGGAAAAAAGGGGAAAAATGTCTAGAGATATTGTTTTTTTTTATTGGGGGTCATCAAAGACCGGAAGTCGATATCTTTTACCGTTTAAGCTCCAGAACAGTGAAGAGTTGAAAAAAGACGATTATATAACTGCTCTCTCTTTGAGTTCGGGCAGTAAAAATCATAAACGGCTTGTAGTTTTTCTTTCCGAAAATTAAATCATAATCAAGGAGTATTGACTTCAACCTATAAAATTTAAGGGGTTACGTGGGTAAAACATACTGAAAAACAGCATATTTTCTTTAATGTTTTTCAACATAATAAAAATTTATTTAATTCAAGCTCTTAATAATTTAATTCTTTATTTAAAATATATTTTCTGAAATTTTTAATTAAAAATTTTAAAAATTCAGCCATTAGAATCTGATTTTTGTAGGCGGTTATGGAAAAATGGGGTGGCCAAGCCGGGTTTTGCGAAGTACTTGAACACGTGACTCAGTTGCTACACCTCAAAAGTATATTTTTGCATCATTTATTGTTTAACGGTTCTCAACCGATTTTTTAAGTAGATTAAATCACTCAAAAGATCACCCAAAATAGCTTAGGAGAAATATAATTGAATTTTTGATTTAAAAAAAATAGTTATCGGTTATAATTCGGTTCATTACCGATTCGTAACCGATTGGAATTGGCTCAGGCTTACCAGGAATTCCAAGACCTTTCCAACGAGCCCAAACATGATATCATTCGGTTTTGAAATACTCTCTGTAGAGCATTTTTATCCTGTAATCTTGGAAAATCGTTACAGTAGACTCTCTCTCAATCGGGAATATGGGGCAAAATGTCATCCGGTTTAGCGATAGAATTTAGCGTCAAAGCCTTTGTAAATTCCACAAAAAGTGCTCAATTATAAAGAATCACAATAAAATAGGAAGAACTACAGCGAATTTGAGCAAATTAGCTTCATAATTAAGCGTGAAAACTGTCAACAAAATTTGACGCCCGATTGAGAAAGAGCCGATTGAGTGAGAGTCTACTGTATTATTTATTAATTATTCAATGGTTTTTTTCAAATATGGATGAATATCTGCCTAGACAACCCTTGAAATATATTATAAAAAATTAAAAAATCGCACAACGCGTTTTAGAACAATCCAAAAAAAAATGGTCCCAGGGTCGACTTATGGAGGGGTCCTCCGAGGGTCCCAATTACCGAGAGAGCTTGAATAAGAGCTTGAATTATTTTTTTTATAATATTGAAAAAAGAAGAAAAAATATGCAGTTTTTTTTTAAATTTTGTGTGACATAGGCAACCCCTTAAGAGGATTATTGAGATTTTTCGTGAATATTGCGAATATATTTAGAGTATTTTGAATATTTTTCAAATATTTTGAATATTATTTTAAATATGTTAGAAAAGTTAAAATATTTTATTCGAATATTGGATCTAGCCCCTGTGATTTTGGTCACTTTCTTGCCTTCCGATGACAACAAACAATCCAACACTTATTATGTATCATGTATAATGCCCAACGCACAATAACTTTTGTTTTGTAAACATGTTTTTCACATTTCAATGAGAGTGACTGAAACGTAGATCTAGTCATTTCGCTCTCATAGGAAATTATGAAAACATTATTTTCTTTTGGTTACCCAGAGTACCCCGAATTCCTGTCAAAATCCCGAATAGGTTAAAATCTCAAATTGATCGAAGTCTTAAAAAGCCAAAACCAAAAAACCCCAAAAAGCTAAAACCCCGAATTCCTAAATTTCGAAAGCCAAAATCCTGAATTTTTAAAAGTGTTATACCCACGACTCCTTTTATCATCTTCCGTATAATTTTGTTCCTTTCCAAATTTTGTCCATTCGGGATTATGGCTTTGAGTATTTTGGCGTTCGAGATTATGGCCTTTCGGATTTTTGGCTGCTTACCAGAGAATATTTTTTGATGCTTTGCTATATCCTTTTGATGTTTTTCCAAAATTTTACATCTTGATAATGTGATGGGATGAATTAGAAAGGAATTTTTCATATGAATCAAGTGATTGATTAATCCTATACTTTCACTTGGATCATTTCGTTTCTTCTTCGTTTATCTCATCTAGATAAAACTTCATCATCTTTCACGGCCGTAAGTGAGGAGGACAGTCAAAAATGCATTGATGCATTTATCTACAAAGATGCTTTGGCCATTGAGAATCACCAGAGACTTCCGGTACTATTTTGCAGTTACAATTTCAATCCCAAATCCTCATGCCATCAGCCGACCTTCTGTGCCCAACCGTCCTTTCTCAATATGCAATTTTATGGGCAGAATGACATAATGTTGGGACATTTTCTAGAACGCTATTGCTTCCGTAGCTCCTATATTTGTCCATCGTGTAATTGTCCAATGATGGATCATGTACGGAGGTATGTTCATTCAATGGGATGCATTCAGGTGCAATTGGCTGAGGATCAGCAAAAGAGAAGTCCAGAAGCTGGGAATATATTGATTACTTCTTGGTGTTCAGTATGCAAGGAATCCACTCCGAATGTTCCCATGTCCAATGATACCCATTGTCTGTCGTTTGCTAAATATCTGGAGCAGAGATTCCATGGTCATGCGTATAAGAGACGGGAAGTTAGTGTCCTGCAGGATAGTACGGTGCAGGATGAGGGAGAAAAATGCAATCATTCCCTCCATCGGCAACATATTCACTATTTCAGTCACAAGGGAATTATTGCGAGTTTTAAGTATAGTCCCATTGAAGTGTGGGAGATCTCCTTGCCACCATTAGTTATTCAGTTGCGTCGGGCTAAGCCATATGATACCAATAAGGTTTTGGAGGACATTAAAATGTTCGCTCAGAAGGGATATGAGGTCTATGCGAAGATCTATGATCGCTTAGCGCAGATTTCAACCGAAGTGGAGTCTCCGAAGTTGATAAGTTTAAAGAGTCTTGTCAATAGGGATCAGATGATCTTCAAGCAGCGCGTTGAAATTGTTCAGACACTCCTTACGGAGCGTGAGGTGAATTCTAGGGATATCAATGATGCAATGTTGATGGTTAAGAGAGCTCTGGCTGAGAGTATTGAAGTTTGGGGTCCGCGTTTGCATGATGCAGAGACTCAGACAAAAAATTCGTCCTCTGTGGATTCTGGAGATGTTGAGGAGGGCAGTGAGTCAGCTGATGATGTAGAGGAGAACAATGGAAAGGGTGTAAGTCAAGCTGTTGATGTGATTCAGAGTGAGAAGAACAATAAGGATTTTTTCGATAAGAAAACTGTCAAAAATCTCCTAAGTCAGTTACTTCCATCTTCTGGACATGCCAATACTCTTCCATCACCTCTGCCTCTACATGAACATCATACCCTTCCACTTGGAGCCTTTCCTATTCTCGTACACGATCAGGATCTCAGTTCTATCATCTCCTACAGTCTCATGTCCAATGACTACAAGAAACATCTGGAGATTATGGCATCACCTCAAGCAAGTGGATCAACTGAAGCTGGCAGTAGTCCAAGTGTCAAGAGGAAGAATGAGATGGGCGGAGAGAAGGAAGATCGTGAAAATGAAAAAGAGCAGGATAAAAAAGGAAAATCTTCTCATCATATTGAACTTCATTTTCAAGATTCAACAACACAATTTACCTGCAAAGTCTACTTTGCTCGAGAATTTGATTTAATGCGCAATAAAGTTCTCATTCCACCACCCGGAAGATTCCAAACTGAAAAGGATTCCAAACAAACCGAAGATGCTACAGAGGAAGCATTCAAAATGCCAATTGATCGTATGGCCAGTAGTAGCAGCCTCGGTGGACAATCACAAAAAGTTCCAGAGTATCTAACCGCAGAAACTGAACGAGTGCGTCAATCCTTTGCCAGATCTCTCTGTCGAAGTATTCAGTGGGAAGCCAAGGGGGGCAAAAGTGGTTCAAAGTTCTCAAAGACAACCGATGATCGTTTTGTCCTCAAAGAAATGTCAAAGCAAGATGTAGCCATTTTTGAGAATTTCGCACCAAATTACTTTGAGTACATCCATGATTGTCTGCATCATGATAAGCCTACGCTACTGGCTAAAATCCTCGGAGTCTTCAAGGTGATCGTGAAGAAGAAGGATTCAGATCGCGAGAAATCTGTGCTCGTGATGGAGAATCTCTTTTTCGATCGTGAAATCTCCAATAAATTCGATCTCAAAGGATCAGACAGAAATCGTCTGGTGGATCCTACAAATCAGGAGGGAGAAATTGTGCTGTTGGACCAGAATCTCATACAAAGTAAGTTTCAAAATGATTTTTCTAATGTTTTGCACAATTTTCTTGTAAATATCTAAAAACATTTTTTAGGGGTTGGTTTTCAGGCTGCGGACACTTCATATTTTTCCCATATTCCTTTAATAAATCTGACCTATTTTTTCAGAAAATATGTTACTAGACTAAGTAACTATGATTCATTAAAAGATTAGGGTAAAATTATGAAGTGTTCGAAGGCAGAGTATGTATAAGTACAAAGCCTGAAAGTCTTTCCTTACACAGAAAAAAAATATTTTGTAAAAATGTTCGTAAATGTTTGTGAATTCCTACGGGGGAGTTACGAAATGCTCGTGAATCGTATAAAGGCCTCTACGCATTAGCAGCAATTTTCGTCAAAAATTCCATTTTTGACGAAAATTTTGACGTTTCCACGTTTTCACCTACAACACTGCAGACAATTTCCTTCAAAAAAGCAATTTTTGACGAAAATTGCTCCCAATGTGTAGACGCCTTAACCCACAAACATGTTCGTAAAAGTTTGTAATTTTTTCACAAACATTGTTTGTAAAGTGATCATTTGACGAACATTTTTTGTACTTTTACAAACATTTCGCTCCTTGGAAATTACAAGGGACCAACTCAATCTGAGCCATTTTTCAGGAGACAGCATGAAAGATTTAACTTTGTCTAAATAATTATCTCAATTGAGTATGTTAATAAAAACAATTTAATTCTTTTCTATTTGTATGAGCATTATTATAAACATCGAAACGTACATATTTTTACCTTTTAAAATATGTTTTTTTTTATCAGTTAGCTCTTTGTCATTCTAAATGATGCGCAAATTTTCATGAAATTAGAATGACGGGATCAACTTGCTTGAGTTAGTCCGTTGTTTCACAAAAATTTGAACGAAAAATCTATTTTGTTCCCCTTGACTTCAAACGAAACCGCGCAAGCAATCATAAAGAGCAAAATTTTGAAAAACTTTGTAATTACGAAATTTAATGATTCATATCATCTGAAATTTTATTAAATTCTTTGTCTGAGTGCATTAAAATCTGAAAATAGCCAAAAAGTGAGTTGGCCCCTTGTAATATCCAAGGAGCGATTTGTTCGTAAATGTTCGTAAACACACAAACTATGTTCGTAAAATTCTGTCATTTGTTCGTAAAATGTACGACAGGAAAACAAACATTTACGAACAAATGACAAAATTTTACGAACTTTAGTGTGTTTACGAACATTTACGAACAAATGTTTGTAAAAGTACAAAAAAATGTTCGTCAAATGATCATTTTACGAACAATGTTTGTGAAAAAGGTACAAACTTTTATGAACTTTTTTGTGGATTATACAAATTCACGAGCATTTTGTAACTCTTCCATAGGAATTCACAAACATTTACGAACATTTTTACAAAATATTTTCTTCTGTGTAATGCTTGTAACAATAATACTTTACTGTAAAATATGGATAAAAAATTAAGAGAGATAGCATTATTTGCAATTTTTCGAGAAGATTTATAAAGCTTTTTTTTATTAAGTGGAGAGTTTATAAATGAAAAATTCATAGAGCACCAAAAAAAGAACCTATTAGTCGAGACACCCAGAAAAATTCATTCCGCAAATTTTTAGAGTTTCTCAATTCTTGAAAAAAATAATTTTTCTTCTGTATTTCACATTTTATCAAGAAGATCATAACGATAAATTCAAAAAAAGAGTAAATTACAAATTCACAGTAAACCATTTAATTATCTTTTAAAGTGTGTGCCTCGGCTAACTGAAATAATATTAATATTTAAAATTTAAAATATTTTAGGATTCTTTAATCTTTTCTGCATTTTAAATTGAATTACGACATTTGCAAAAATTATTGAGCTACTTGTGTATTCAATTCTTGCAATCTTCAAAAACTGCTTATAATTTTCTAGTTTTAAAAATTCATAAGCATCTACAGTAAAAGATTTTTTTTCTATTAACCATTGGCCAACCTCCTTAAACTATTCGGTAAGAAAAGCTTGCATATTTCTTTGGAAAATTTATTATTTTTATGTTTGAGAAAAATGTAGATGAAATTTCAACCTGCATAAACTCATCTCAGAATCTTCACTCTTTCTTAAATATCTCAGGTTTAAAAGGAGTTACAAAGCGTCTCAAGCACTGCGAAGTGCTCTAACTCGTGATTTAGATGTTACACCTCAAAAGTACTTTCGCATCAGTTACGGTTAACCAGTTCACAACCGATTTGAATTGATTCATGAATCACGCGATTTTGTAGATCATAATGTATAGACGAAAGACTTACCTGAACTATATATAAAATATATCCAAAAATAAAATAAAATGGACGAGCCGTTCTTAAAATAAACAAAAAAAAAACTTTATGGAGGGGGTGCAGAGAAAAAGGAAAAAACACCATTTAGAGATAATTTTTTTTATTGATGGTTACACGGTTAAAACTTTTGGACACTGACCAAAATATTGGAACAAGTTTTCCTTGGAATAAATTATTTTGGAATCAATTTGTACCTAGAGAAGATATTTGTTTGTTTCAAAAAGTTTTCTTTACAGTTTTGTTACGTAATATAGTTACAATTTTGTTAGAGTTTTCTTTTAGAACCGTTTTGATACGGTGGAATGTCTACAAATTTGAGTTCATTTCCTGAGAGTTGGAATAGAATTTGTTGCATTCGGATGTTTTGTTCCCACTGTCAGGAACCAATTCGTACATTTTTTTATAACAATATTATTCCTACATCTGTAACATATTTTTTCCAAAAATTTTCGGTGTCCGTGGATGAGGTAATTTTTGGAACCAAATTGTTACTCATATGGGGAATCTTTTTGTTCCCATTGTCGGGAACAAATCCGTGTAAGTGATTTCGTCTTACAGTTAAGGCCTATACTTCAGTCGAGATCGATTTCGGTGACGAAAGTTCATAAGGAACATCAAATAAAAATCAACCTTAAGAGTTTTTTATACAGACGCGTGAATGACGAAATCATATGCGAGTGCTGGCAGCAGGAGGGGAAGGGAATCTCGAGTTAAAAAAGTGAAATCATATAACACAAAATTGGCACAGATTTGCCGTCCTCCTTTCGTTGGTGACGTATGACTGAGTGTGAGAGGAGGGATACGATTTTATACTAGATGAGCTATTTTTTGGAACAAATTCGTTACTAATATTGGGTATCTTTTTGTTTCTCCTAGAAGGTACAAATATATTTCAAAAATTTTCGGTGTCCGGGGACGAGCTACGTTTTGGAACAAATTCGTTACTAATATTGATTATCTTTTTGAGTCTCGTAAAATGAACAAAATTGTGCCAAAAATTATGTTGTTCGTGGACGAACTAATTTTTGGAACAAATATGTGGCGAAAGTTTTTACCGTGTACCGAAGACCGGAAGCTGATATCTCTTACCGTTTAAGCTCCAGTCTGGGACAAGTTAAAAAAAAGCTCATTAATATACTGCTCTCTGAGTTCAGAAAAGCTTAATTCAAGCATTTTATTACATTCTAATTTTCAGTGTCATGGTCAAATCCTTTGTACATCTTAACGCACAGTCGAACAATCCTACGGGAAGCCATCCATCGGGATGCTTCTTTTCTCGAAAAGAACGACGTGATGGATTACTCCCTCCTTGTGGGTCTCGATGGTCAAGAGAAGCTTCTGGTACTTGGAATAATTGACTATATTCGCACGTTCACGTTGGACAAACGTCTCGAATCACTGGTGAAGCAGACTGGACTTTTGGGGGGTCAGGGAAAGTTGCCCACGGTCATTTCACCGAAGCCCTACAAACAGCGCTTCAGTGAAGCCATGGAACGATATTTCCTGGTGGTGCCGGATCGATGGGAGGGTCTGGCCAAGAAGTGAGGGAAGGGCTTTATTCTATTTTCACACACATTTGCACATTTCAATAAATTTTACATGCAAATTTTGTGATTGATTGACAAGATAATTGCCTGTCGAGAGGAAGAATTGTGTTTATTGTGGGCCCGGGTGGATTATAATATATTGCAAGGAAATTAACTATAGTGAGGATATTCTGTTGAAAATGATGAGACGACCAAGTTTGCGACCTCCTTCACGGAGCCCTTCCAGGTAAGAGATTTTAGTTTTTGTTTTAGTGTTTCAGGAATATGGGATTTATAACGATTTCAGGAGGCAATCTATGGTCAAACAAGCTGCCCATCACAATAGTTTGTACACGAGTTCTTTGGTTTTTGGTTTGGCCACACAGAAATCTCGCCGGAGGGATATTACTTTTGATTCCAATGATTTTTGCGATGGGAAATTGCGTTTCTATCGAACTCCAAGAATTGTCATGGATCAGCTAAAGACTTTGATGAATCGGATATTTGAGAGTCGAACGGAGCCTGAATCGGAGTACAGGAAGTACAATCCGAAGAAATGTAAGATTCTCTGTCAACTTCTGGCCCAGGACATTAAGAAGGCGGCCAAAGGACTCTACATGAGACGCTACAGAATCGTCACAATAGTAAGTATCATTCCTAAGCTTCAACAGGGTGTTACTTGTGCCATGATGTTCTTCCAAGATCCCAAAATGGATCTTTTCTCCAGTCACAAATATGAGACACCAACGTACTTTATTCTCGGAACAGTGTACATGATTTACAAGGATTGAGTAGAATTGAGATTTAGAAAAAAATACAAGGGGTTAGTTTTGAATGTTTTTGATGATTTTATGAAGCTGATTGAGGATTTGAGAAGCTCCTGGACGAAGATTAGGGTCCTCTTGCCAGCAACTCTGGAACAAATTGCAGTAGTTTTCATTTTTTGGCCATTTGCTGGGCTTGAAGATATTTTTCCAGTGGATTTTCTTTCTCATTTCGGTGATTTCTTCATGATTTTCAATTCTGGCTTCTTTGAGGAGGGCATTGAGGGATCTAGAAGGCTTCCTGCTTCCTCGTTCTGCAGAATTTCCTGCATTTATATTCACAGTTGTTTCGCTCTTAATTTCTCGTGGAGAGATTGAACGCTGACTCCTGAAGCTTCTTATTTCTAGAGAATCTCCATCCAGGAGAATTTTGGGAATTTTAGGAGAATCAATTTCCTGGCAAGTATCTGGCCTCAATCCCTCTCGAACCACTCGATAAATAATTATATCATTCCCATAGATTTCTTCATAGGGGACTTTGTGATTCTCAATTTGCCACATGGTTACTCCAAAGCTGAAGATGTCAGCTTTTGGAGTCAAAGGAGCTTTTCTAAGAGCTTCAGGAGCCATATATCTGATTGTCCCTCGACAATCACTGGGATTCTCATTTCCAATAGAAGAACTACCAAAATCGCACAATTTAGCCAGATATCCTTCTTTCTCATGCGACAGAGTTATTAAAATATTTTGTGGCTTAATGTCCCCATGAATTACTCCCCGGAAGTGGCAGTAATTCAATCCAGAAGCCACTTGGGAAAGAATTTCAAGGGCATGACGAATCCCAAGATTGAGAGTGTTTAGAATTGATTGGAGATTATCTCCAGGAATCCTCTCCATTATCACAAGACCATGATTCGTGTCTGAAACAATCTAGAAAAATAAGCGAAGTTTGAAGCACGGAACCGTGTTAAGAAAAATCCCTCATTAAAACCTTAAAAATCCTTATGATATTGGGATGCTTCCATCCGAGAATATGTCCTTCATTGTTCAGAGACACCCGACAGTGTTCATGACGCAAGTGGACAACTTTAACAGCTACTCTCTTGCCTGGAAAACAAGCTGATGATTAGCGGAATAAATTTAATGCCTATAGCCATTTAATAGCGGATACATAAATGGGTATTTTTCTGCTTGAAAACCCTCATGGTACAAGAGATAATTTTCCAAATAAATTTTTCATTCAGTTGAAAAGAACGATTCTGATCAAAATATTGTGGTTACAGAAATGAAATTTACCACATTTATAGGCCTAATTTGCCTTTTGGGATGCTACCAGTGTCTGAGAAATTTCAAAATTGTCCAGGAGAATGTGAAAGTTGATATCAAGGCTCCGGATATTATTGAGAATGCGGAAATTTTCATCAGGAAACTCAATAGAACTTTCGACGGATTGAATTCAACGGCAACTTTTAAAGTCGATCTCAATGATAGCATTTACGTAAGTTTAATAAACCCAATTTGTTAGAAATAGGGAGAGAGGGGCAATTTCATATAGATCGCGTTTTTAGTATAAATTACTTCGGACAAATGGGCCTAAATCTCCATGTTACTAAAGTACCTAAATGTACTAAATTTCGGCCAGCTTGCAATTTAAACCACTTTTTTGCTCCTCGAATTTCCATAATTTTTTTTTTCATTATACAATGAATACAAAGAAAAGTGACACTTTTGCGAACAAATGATGTGAAAAAGACTGGAAGAATTCCGGAAAGGCAAGCCACTGTTGAGAATCAAGGTGGCCGAAATATTAACCAAAGTCATGTATTTTTATTCATTTTCAAATGTATTAAGAATAATTTTAGAGAAAAAAGACGATAAACTATCTATAAGATTTCAAGCAACACTCTTCAGAAAGAAGTAAAAAAATCAAACAGCATCAAAAATATTACATTTCATACTTAAGATTTTGGTGCTTGGATGCAGCTATGCCGAAATTTGGTACACTCGACGATCTTGATAATTTGATTAATAAAACCTTGATAATGGTATATTTTTTGACTATATGATCTTCAGTGACCCTAGCTAGCTTTTCAAGGAGAATATTTTAGTGAAGGAGGTACGTTATCCTATGCAATCCTTACCGTGAATTTGAACGGTATTTAAGGATTTATAAAATGAAAATGCTCTAATTTTTTATGGCGCTATAAGAAAGGGGCTGAGCTCAGGGGGGTGATATGCGTGACCGACTTCTTTAAGCCTTGTTCCCATGTCGAATTTCAGCTTTCTACAAGGGGTAACTCATATTGAGAAACCCTCGTCAATTGTCCGAGAAATGCTTCGCGAAACCAGAGAAACCCAATGTCTGCATCGAGAAACCCACTCTTTGCATCGCGAAACCCGAGAAACCCAATGTCTGCATCGCGAAACCCGAGAAACCCAAGAATTGCATCGCGAAACCCGAGAAACCAATTTCTGCATCGTGAAACCCGAGAAACCAGAAACCCTTGTCAGAAAAAATGGGAATGAATGACCCCTTGGCTTTCTACCTCTGGGCAGAAAGGAGGTATAAGGTAAAATGCTCTCATTTTATATGGGGACTACCAGAAATCAGGGTGGTCGGAGGAGGTGATATTCATGGATAAAAAGTTTAAGTCATACACTGACCTTATACGGAATTTCATCAAGATCGCTGTAACCGTTCTTGCGTATTATCCAAACATCGATTTTTCGGAAGGATAAAAACTATTTTACAAGAAATCCCAGCGTTTATTGTCCTGGGTCCCGGTCCCGGTCCCGGATTTTTTTAAATCTTCAGTACCTACAAAATCTACTTAGTTGCATTTCTGGAGAAAGATGGATCAACGCCCATATGGCCCATATCGTTTTGACCACTCTCCCTTCTGAGAAATAATTTCTCTGCTCTAGAACTTTTCCCTCATGGTTTAGATAGAACATTGGTTCCAGAATAAAAAAAAGTACCTATATTAATGAGACCGGGGTACATTTAGCCAGCAAAAATGTGAGAAAAATCAATTTGTATTTGAAAAGTATACTATTTTCTAATAACTGGTAACCCTGATAACTAAAGAAAGCAAAAAGATTTTTAAATTAATTGTTTGAATGGTTTGAATGTTACAGTGTCGGCTAATAATTTTCTGACAAAGATAATATTCGAAAATTAATGCTTTTATGAAACTGCCTTATCATCCCCTAATTCTTTATACTTATATCCAAGGATATTGCACAGATTTTAATTAATTTCATTTACTAACAGTGCTATCACACTAGGATTTTTCACGTTCTAATTTTAAATTCAATTGAACCAATTGAGCATTAAGATTTCTAGATTTTACTTGAAAATTCTCACAGCCAGGACACATTTTGCAAGAAATTTGCTTAATTTTAAATAGTGCCGCGAGATTTTTGATTGTGAATGACTCCGGGAAAAATGTGATAGTACTTAAAATGTCTTATAAGTCATTTATCTGTTATGCAGAAGGATCACTAAGGCCGGAAGAAAGAGTGCTTAGCAAAGGGCTCATGCAGTCATGCAGCGACTCTCATACAGTCTTATTGAAAATCTGCATGAACATGAAGTCGTCCCAACTCCCAACTGAAATTTTCGTAACATAACAATTTCCTTCGAATGTCTTTGGAGGAACTTAATGAATTACTCCCGATACTTAAGCTTCACTTCATGCAAGTTTATCACTAAAACACTGTACTTATCTTATATTTTCGCCTCAAATAATATTAATTACGAGTAAATAAATTTAATAAGAACAATTTTCTTCAAAAGACTACTTGTTTAATTGCAATAAAATTGAAATTATTGAGCAATTTTAATTTGCTGAATTCATATTTATTTGAGCAACCACATGCTATTTTAACATATTTAAATAGGGTTTTCTGGACCAAGTATTAGTTTTTATTAATAAATAAGTGAAGATCTATCAATTGAATTGGTTTTTAGTGCAAAATAACGCATAGGAATAATTCATCTGAAAATTAAATTGAATTTACAAATTGAAAAAATCCTAGTGTGATATCACGATAGGAGGGGAAGTTGAAATTAAAAAATGCTATATGAAATTGTCTCACTCTCTCCAAGGGAAGATTGGGGAAAATTAGTCACGGATGGTATTAGATGTTCGGATGTTACAGTTGCCTTACAAGGAATACAGTAGACTCTCTCTCAATCGGGAATATGGGGCGGAATGTCATCCGGTATAGCGATAGAATTGAGCGTCAAAACCTTTGTAAATTCCACAAAAAGCGCTGAATTATAAAGGATCACGATAAAATAGGAAGAACTACAGCGAATTTGAGCGAATTAGTACTGTACAGTAGACTCTCCCTAATTCGGCTCTTTTAAGATCGGGATACTTTTTAATTCGGGCAGCAGTTATATTTGAAAAAAAGTTTGTCGACATTTTTCAAGTTTGATCTTGGTAATTGAATGAAGGAAATAAATGCTTAAATTTGCATTGATTTGCCTTAAGTTATGATGTGATATTGCATTATTAAGGAATTTTTATGACATTTACAATGAATATGAGTAAATAAATTTTAACGAGTGTGAAGATCAATAAAAAAAAGTCGTTGCATTTCAAAAACTTTGTCGCCCGAATTTCTCTCTAATTCGGGTGACATTTCGGTCCCAAATGCCCGAATTTGAGAGAATCTACTGTTTTGAGGAAAGCATAATTTTATCAAAGTAAACACCTTCCTTCCTATTCTTTAAAAGCTTGTAAAAACTGCTCTCTCTTGGAGTTCGAGCAGTTAATATTAATGAACCTGATACTAGCTTTTTTTTGTGAATTATATGTAATGAAAAATTTCATTTGTTGACTAATTTGGCCCTAGTCTCCCGTATTATTAAAAACCCAAAAAAAAAACCACTTACAATCTATTTAGATATCGGCAAAAAGCTTCGAGAAACGTGGAAATCGCTACCATCCAAGTATAATGGACACTAAATTGGATTTCTGTGCATTCCTCAAGAATCCAGCAAAGCATAGCCTCGTCCTGGCCCTTTTCTATCCCACTGTTATAGAGCATGGAAACTTTCCCCGCAAATGTCCCATTCCTGCTGGCTACTACTACATCTACAACTTCAATGTGAATGAAGAAGCTTTTCCACCCTATTTCCCCATCGATTCCCGGTGGCGCTTTGTCATGTCTGTCTTTCACCATGAGCGTCCGCTTTTCATCACTACAATTGGCTTTCGCGTGGATCCCAAAAATTTCTGGGATTAAGTCTTACCTCGATAGGTCGCCTTCAGGACAATCCCAAAGCCTCCGCGACCTAATACATCAATCCTCCTGGCACCACGTACACCACAATTGTTCACGAGGAAATTCACTCTCTCAGGAGTGTCCACACACTGAGTGAACTTCTCCGTGTGAGGAGATAGAAATTTGGGTGAAAACATTGCACTCCTTTCACATTTCTAAATAAATTTGATGAAACCCAAAAGCAATGATCTCTCATTTTTTCCGTTAAGCTCCCGAAGATAATAAAAAAAGACCATTTTTGATTTAGTTGACAATCTTTTATTTACAAGATTATTTGTCTTTTACACTATCATTTTGGTATTCTGTCTCAATCTATTTTTATTTATAATGTGTATATTTTGAAGAATATAGCTTTGATTTTATCAATCGGTGGATAGAAATGCAAAACACATTCTTTATTTAAAAATGTGGGGAATTGTTTCTGGCTTTTAAAAATTTCTCACCTCAAGAGAGACTGAGATGCCGGATATATTTTTTTGTTGTGTGTATTTATTTCAATAATAGCGACAAAAAAATTCCCGCAATACAGATCCAGTTGATGCAGTTTTACATATTGAATGCGATAAGAGAAATTGAATTGGATTTATGATGGTTTTACAAAATTGTATTTGGTGATGTGTAGTAAAATTTTTCTTATCATTCTCATTCATCATACAGCCTTCAGAACTTCGGGTTTATCTATATGCCTTAATTTCTCTAAATTCATATTATAGGTAAGATTTTTGGAAAAACTTTGCCTTACGGTGCTACCACACTAGGATTTTCACAATTTAATTTTAAATTCAATTGAGCCAATTGAGCATTAAAAGATTTCTAGAATTAACTTGAAAATTCTCACAGCCAGGACACATTTTGCAAGAAATTTGCTCAATTTTAAATAGTGCCGCAAGATTTTTGATTGTGAATGACTCCAGTAAATGTGTGATAGTACTTAAAATGTCTTATAAGTCATTTATCTGTTATTCAGAAGGATCCCCAAAGCCAGAAGAAAGGATTGTAGGCAAGGTGCTCATGGAGACTCATACAGTCTTGTTTGAAATCTGTATGAAGTCATCCCAAATGCGATTCTTGACACAACAATTTCCTTCACTGAGAGAAATCCGAAAAAGTTAAAATAACATTCCGGAAATGTTAATTTTACCCTGCAGTATTGATTCAAAATCGGTGTAAATATTATGCTTTTTAGGTGTATTAGGGGTTTAAGTTACCCTTTTTCATGTTACTTTTACCCTTAAGAAGGTGTAAAATTAACATTAAAAATTGTTGATATATTTTTACACCTAAAAAGTGTCAAAGTTATGAGGAAAAAAAGTTAATCAAACCCCCGTTTTTTTTCAGTGTTCGAATGGCTTTGCAGGAACTTAGCAAATTACTCCCGATACTGAAGCTTCACTCGCGTACAAGTTTATCACTAAATCACTGTTACATACCTTATATTTTCGCCACAAATAATATTAATTACGAATAAATAAATTTAATAAGAACAATTTGGATAAAAAAGGCTACTTGCTTAACTGCTATCAAATTGAAATTAACGAGCAATTTTAACATTTTAATTTGCTGAATTCAAATTTAATTGAGCAACAACATTTATGCTATTTAGCATGTTTAAACATGTTTTAGTGAGCCAAGTATTAGCTTACATCAATAAATAAGCGAAAATCTATCAATTAAAATGATTTTTAATACAAAATAACGCATAGGAACAATTCATCTGAAAATTAAATTGAATTTACATATCGAAAAAATCCTAGTGTGATAGCACCGTTAGGATTGTATTTTAAGGGCAATGGATCTATTATATTTAAAAATAAATCTGCAAGCTTAACCGCTAGTCTGAAATATCTGCAAAATGGAAGATTCCTCTTTAGAATTTTGTTAAAAATCTTCAAATATTATGTTTGAGAAATTCTTAAGGTGTACAAGACTGAGATGTTCGTTGAAAATAGAACCAGATGCCAGTTGTGTTAATTAAAAGACGGAACATGGGAGTGGGATAAAAAAATAGATGACAGTGAATCAGAGTAAAATCAGCTAACATCTGTTTTTTTCCGATAAAGCAACCATAACACAATATATTTGCATGCTTTGCATGGTTTTTGCAGTACAGTGAAACTGTAATTTTTGCTTTATGGCTTAAGTTAGCCTGCCATTTATTTTTTTTTAAACTTGATATTTTATTGTATACGGTTTCTTAGAAGTAATAATAATTTTATAATAATAATTTGAAGAGGTGGCGACAGTAAAATGCTCACTGTATTTCGTCAATTTACTCATTTTCATTGCAATTCTTACGCAAATTCTCAATTACCGTATTACCTTATCTCATACTCGGTGGTACTAGGTGAAAATAATATAAGAAAATTGAAGAAATAAAACGAAAATGCGATAAACGATGAGCAAAGAAAACTGTACGATTAATTTCTCTTACACTTTTTTTTGCTCACCGTTTGTCGAATTTTCGTTTTATTTCTTCAATTTTTTTTTTTTTAATATTATTTTCACCTAGTGCCACCGAGTATGAGATAAGGTAATACGATAATGCAAAATTTGCGTAACCGTGCTATCATACTAGGATTTTTTCGATATATAAATTCAATTTAATTTTCAGATGAATTGTTCCTATGCGTTATTTTGTATTAAAAATCATTTGACTTGACAGATTTTCGCTTATTTATTGATATAAACTAATACTTGGCCCAACAAAACATGTTTAAATATGCTAAAATAGCATAAATGTGGTTGCTCAATTAAATTTGAATTCAGCAAATTAAAATGTTAAAATTGATCATTAATTTCAACTTTGTTGCAGTTAAACAAGTCGCCTTTTTTATCCAAATTGTTCTTATTAAATTTATTCACTCGTAATTATTATTTGTGGCCAAGAAAATAAAATTAAGAACAGTGATCAGTGATAAACTTGTACGCGAGTGAAGCTTCAGTATCGGGAGTAATTTGTTGGGTTCCTCCAAAGCAATTCGAAGGAAATTGTTGTGTCAAGAAATCTCAGCTTTGATGGCTTCATACAGACTTTAAATGAGATGTATGAGAGTCTTTTCATAAGCCCTTTGCCTAGAATTCTTTCTTCTCACCTCGGTGATTCTTCTGAATAACAGATAAATTACTTATAAGACATTTTAAATAGTATTACACATTTTCTGGAGTCATTCACAATCATAATTCTCGCGGCACTATTTGAAATTGAGCAAATTTCTTGCAAAATGTGTCCTGGCTGTGAGAATTTTCAACTTAATTCTAGAAATCTTTTAATGCTCAATTGGCTCAATTGAATTTAAAATTAAATTGTGAAAATCCTAGTATGATAGCACAGTAAAAATTACAATGAAAATGAGTAAATTAAAAAAATACGGTGAGGCTACGGCGACCATTTTATTGTCAATGTGATTCTGCCCTTAACCCGATTGATGAATTAGTCAAAAGATCGCCGAAATTGGCTTAGAAGTCATACAATTGATTTTATAATAAGAATTACTTATCGATTAAGAATCGGTTCATTGCCGATTAGAACCAATTCTGACTTGTCAGAAATTCCAAGACCTTTCCAACGAGCTCAAACATGAGCCTAATCATTTGATAAATGCACTCTCTTGAGCCTTTTGAACCTTTCACCTTGGAAAAACCGTTATTAGGAATGATTTATTGGGATTTTCGTATCAGAACGAAATGTCTGTGCTCGTAATCTCTAAAACATATTCCAAGAACATGCTTTTAGAAGGGTAGGAGAGGATGGGGAGAAAATGAGGAGTATGTTAATGGTCCAAGGGTTGACTTATGGGATGGATGTTCCCCCGAAATAAATCCAATTCACTGAAATGTCAAAAACAAAACTTGTTCCTTGTGTCACAGACATTTTCGAGATTATGTTTACAAAACACAACGCACAATAACTACTATTGCTATGTAAAAATATGTTTTAACTATTCAGTGAGAGTGATGACTTAAATTTAGGTCTAGTCATCTCACTCGCTCTTATGTTTCGAAAACATGTTTACAAGATCAAAGTTATTGTGCATTGCGTATTATGACCAGCGCACAATAACTTTTGTTTGTAAATATGTTTTCAAAATTTCCTATGAGAATGAGCAAGATGACTAGATCTAGATCTCACTCAATCTCAGTGAAATGTGAAAAACATGTTTACAAAACAAAAGTTATTGTGCGTTAAGCATTATGCCCAACGCACAGTAACTTTTGTTTTGTAAACATGTTTTTGTCATTTCAATGAGAGTAAGTGAGATCTAGATCTAGTTATCTCGCTCGCTCTTATAGAAAATTTTGAAAACATTTTTACAAACAAAAGTTATTGTGCGCTGGGCATTATGTGCAACGCACAGTAACTTTTGTTATGTAAATATGCTTTTGAAACTACCTATAGGAGTGAGCGAGATGACCATATCCAGATCTTACTCACTCTCATTTAAATGTCAAAAACATGTTTAAAAAGCTAAAGCTATCGTGAGCTAGGCATAATGCCCAACGCACAATAACTTTTGTTTAGTAAATATGTTATAGACACTTCAATAAGAATAAGTGAGACCTAGATCTAGTCATCTCGTTCACTCTCATAGAAATTTGGAAAACATGTTTACAATACAAAAGTTATTTGCGTTGAACATTCAGGCTTTTACACATTAGAAGCAATTTTCATCGGAGATTACTTCTATTGAAAGACATTGCCCGTCACAGAATTCTTATAGATATTATAGAATTCTGTGTTGCCCGCATTGCTGCAGGTGAAAACGTCAAAATTCGGTCAAAAGTGAAATTTCTGACGAAAATTGCTCCCAATGTGTAGAGGTCTTTATGCACAGCGCACAATAACTTTTGTTGTTTGTAAATATGTTTTCAAAATTGCATATGGGAGTGAGCGAGATGACTAGGTATAGATCTCGCTCACTTTCACTGAAATAAAAAGTAATTATGCCTTGGACATTATGTGAAACACATACAATAACTTTTATATTGTAAACATGTTTTTGACATTTCAGTGGGAGAGTGACACCTACATTCAGTCATCTCTCTCTCTCTCCTAGTCTTTTTTGAAAACATGTTTACAAAACAAAAGTTATTGTGCGTTGTGCATTACTATTTTTGTATTTAAACGAACCTAGGAAAAATATATTTATAAAAGAAATAGTAGGTGAGATTGTTAAGAATCTCACCTAATATACCCAGCAGACAATAACTTTTGTTTATAAACACGTTTTTAAAATTTCCTATGAGAATGAGAGAGATGACTAAATTTAGATCTCACTCACTCTCATTGAAATGTCAAAAATATGTTTACAAAACAAAAGTTATTGTGCGTTGGGCAATAATTGCCACTATTAACCTTTAAAAAAGATATTTTTGTGTTCTTTTATTTTGATTATGTTTTTCGCAATTGGTGTTCTGCATTTGGCAGATTTTGCAAATCATCATAAATGTCAATGCTTTGGCCCAATTTTCAACTTACATCTGAGTATGTATTTGTATGAAATATTATCGCATTTCAGGTCAAAGTATCAGTGGAAGAAAAAATTGCCAGTGATATTTTGATAATAAAAGTTTTTGCATGATAATAAACCAACACTGATTTGTAATTCACTGTGTAAATATGATAAAAATACACTTTCATAAATCATCATCATTAATGATAATGGAAGAACTTAGCTACCCAGTCAAATGCTAAAGCATTATCAACACTGATCTGTATTGTGGGAATTACAATAATAGAAAAAATATGAATTTAATTGTAGGCCTTACTTAGCATACGGCATATGGAGGTACAAAAGGACTAAATGAGTAAATTGGCGTTAAATCCTATCACAAAACTCAATTGAAGGATAAAATCATGCAGAATGTCCATTTAAAAATAAATTCTTAATTTTCACAGCTAAACGGAAATTATTAACCATTTCCATTTTATCCGAATTATTGACACTCATGTAATATTTTTTTTTTCTTATCGACACATATCTACCGTATAATCTAATTTTAATGTTGCTCTGGAAATGGGACAAGAATTTAATGTGATATTTGTTTTTATGGAGTAACGTGTCGATTAGATTAGTTTTACAATGGACTGGATTTTTTTTCTTTTATCAGAACATTACATTCCTATTCACGCTCTTAAGACATTCCAGAAAGATATTTACATGGCACAACTTTCTTGTTTCTTTCTCACTCATTCTCACTACAATAATGTAACGAACTTACACTTTTCTACTTATTCTCTTCTTTCACGATAAAACGCGCCATCGAATTAATCTATTCAGCCTCGTTACACTCGTCAGCATTTGTTATGCAATTGTTCCGTCTTTATTCTTAAATTCTGCAATGAAAATAAAAAGAACAAGAACAAGTAAGTTAATAGACATTTCCTTAAAATTCAATAAAAAATGTGCAATAGTTTTGAGTCATCTTTTTGATTGGGTCAAATTATTTACAACAAAAAATCATTTTATTATAGTTCGTCTTTGCTCCTATAATCTACTCTGAAATCAAAAGTTTTATCAAATTAACAAAGCAAGTTTGTCAAAAGGATGTTCTTCTATACAGAATATGGAAAAGTTTTGTCAAATCGGCGGTCAACTGGATCTTGTTAAAAGTTTGTCAAAAGTGTGTTTTCCCATATAAAATGCGAGAAAAAGTTATGTCAAATTGGTAATTGACATTCTTTTGACAAAATTTGAACAAAATTCATTTGTTCGTTTAACAAAACTTTTTTTTTTCAGAGTGCAAAATTTATTCTGGTATTTACACCGCTTTAAGTGATCACAGTTTCAATCCTACTGATCCGATTTAAAACTGCATAGAAGGACCGTATCAAATTTCGGCCAGCTTGCAATTTCGTCCACTCCCTTTGTTCTTAGTTTTGTTTTTGATTTACGCTTACTAGTAAGTGGTTGTAGGGGAAAAGTAAGATATTTTGATTCCCTGTGACTTATGGTGAAGTCTGAATAACATTCTAGCCCGATAACTCTCACCATTTAAAGTTTACGCCTGAAGAATGCAATTTTAGATCTTTCCATAAAGGGCGAATAAAATTCCTTAGGTCTAAATCAGTCAGTGCAGTTTCTTTTGTAAGACAACCCTTTGTAGTTAATATAAATACATATTAATATTTAAATGGCGACAATGAAGGGAACCTCCAAGATTGATGTCCTTGGGTGATAAATTTTTCTTTTTTCTCGGGAAAGAGAATTAAGAGCCAGTTGATCCTTTCAATACAAACAAACCAAACCAACCCAGTAGAAACACAAGTATCATGTTTCCACCTTAAAAACTGAGATGCAAAGAGAGAATTGTGCATATTATGGGAGAACACCGAATTGATTCATACGCAAACCCCTCTAGACCGAACGTTCACCTTCAAAACCCACTGCTATAGCACTAAACGGGAAGTTTCCACCCGAAACAATCTTCTGAAGACACTTGTTAAGAGCTCGTGGGGTGCCCAGCCTCAGGTACTTAGAACATCTGCTCTAGCTTTAGGTTTTTCGGTCGGCGAGTATGCTGCCCCTGTTTGGAATCGATCGTCCCATCATGGGACTTCCATGCAGAACAAGTCGATGTGGCACTCAATAACACTTGTCGTATTATAACAGGGTGCCTTAAGCGTTAAGCCTTCTTCTATTGGGAAGGCTTATACATTGGCAGGCATAGCTCCGTCGGAAGTTGGACGATCGATCTTGTTCCGGAAAGAGTTTTCCAACGGCCAAAATGTAAAGCCAGTGATAAGCCTAAATGGGCTTATGGTAATCGAAATGCGTGCAACTCGGAGGTTGTTGCAAATTGGAAAGCGTGCAAATTCGATTGTAAGAAATGCACAAAAATACCTGTAAATCTTTAAAGCCGTATGGCTCGGAAACTTATGAGAAATAGACACCTCAAACCATTTAGACTTTACAGTCTTCTTTAGGCTTGAGATCTGGCAAAGTTTCACTTGAAAATGAAGAAAATTGTAAGATAAATGAACAAAATTATCTGGAAAACTGTAAAGCCTAATATTTCGGATTTGCAAAAAATCCGCAAAAAATTCCGTGATCTGTGAAAATCCGCGAACAATTCCGCGGTCCGCGAAAATCCACGGGAAATTCCGCGGACAGCGAGAATCCGCGAGAAATTCCACGGTCCGCGAAAAATTCCACGGTCTGCGAAAATCCTCGAAAAATTTCGCAGTCTGCGAAAATCAGCGAGAAATACTGCGGTCCGCGCAAATCAGCGAAAACTTCCGCGGTTCGCGATAATCCGAGAGAAGTTCCGCGGTACATCCGAGTACGAACTCGCAACAAACTGTAGAGCATTTCTACAGGTGTCCGACATGTCCGACGAGTTGTATCTACAATGATATTTTAAATTCAAATGACAATGCTTAACTGTGTTATCACACTTTCACATTAAAATTTTAATATGATTCACATTAATTGTCGCTGGTGAGAGTCCAAATGTGTAATTTGTGTGTTTGAATCATTTTATATTCAAAATTTGATCTATTTGTTGATAAAAAGGTAGACTTGGCCCGCAAAATTTGATGTAAATTGATTTATAGCATTAATGCGAAAAATTAATGCGATTTTCTCTTTAATTTTTTAATGTGAAAAATATTTATGCTTTAGGTAAATTTAAACTTATTTTTGCAGGCCAAGTCCACTTCTTTATCAATAAATATCAAAACCCCAAATAATAAGTGACTCAAAGACACAAATAACATATTTGGACGCTCATAAGCGACAATTAATGTGAATCACATTAAAATTTGAATGTGCAAGTGTGGTAACGCCGTAAGAGAGATTCCCCAGAAAAGCTATGCAAGCCATTGTGAGTAGACCTCAAACTCAGGGCAGACCTAGAATAAGGTGGCTGAGTCAAATTCAGGATCTTGCGTGGGAGCACCTTGGGATCGAACCCGAACATCTCCGTGAAATGCCGGATAAGAGGTTGAAAATTATGATGATGATGACAATGCTTTAAACGTGACCCAGTTCCTGACTAAAACAGTGTGATGTTTCGACATGACGAAGATGAACATTTACATTTTTTTTAAATGATGCACTAAATGGTCCAATAATGTTTTAAAAAAAAAACCGTCATTCACTTAATCTACGAAATACAGGGGTGACATGATAACTCTCTCTAATTGTCCCATCGCTAGTGTCGAGTGTCGATTATGGGCGATCGAGATGATAACCCGCATTTTTTGTCGCTAGTGTCGAGAATTCTCGCCACTAATTTATCGACACCTCTAGAGCTGTCGATTTGTACCCTCGAAGTGAAATTTAGAGAAGATTTTACATGTTTTTAGTAAGTAAATGCTCTCATTTATTTTATATTTATTAAATTTTATTAATATTTGTGAGATTTAATTTCACAGAGTAGGAAATGGTCACATATGCGTGTGCTTCCTTCAAATCTTTTGCTCCTCCTTGTCAAATATAAAACACTACAAGCCACCAGAAATCGCCCCGACTGACTTGCAGCAAGTCTTTGAGTGTCAATTATTGTGTGAGAATGTAAAAGACAAAGTAAAAAAGATCTGCGTAAGGTAGAAATTATTATGTATATAATGATTTTTTTTACTTGCATTTCTTCCGAAAGCTCCAGAGTTTTTATACCGCAATTTTCTCATCCTAGCTCCAAATGAAAGATGAGCTTCCGGGCCTTCCTCAATAGCCCAATTTCCATAAAAATATAATTTATGGGTTGACTATTTTAACTTAAAATTAATAAAATCACTAAAATAACTTCGATTGCAAAATCAAAACAAGCGAGAGTGAGGTTATTTTTCACTGTCCCAAAGTATCACAATAACGAGCCGACAATGCGTGAAGAGCCGACACTCATTTCACCTCATCATTTGGATTTAACGATACTAGAGATTCGATAGTATCGACTCGATACTAGCGAGAGTCAAAGTTATCATTTCGCCCCAGATTTATCGATACTATCAAATTGATTCGATAGTACTGAAAAGTTATCATTTCACTCCAAAGTTTGTGAACGCTCGGGTGAACATTGAAAACTTTGAAGCGCATTTTCTCCGTTTCAATTTTTACGATTTTGTCAAATTGGCGGGAAAGGTAGCATAAAAGTCTTATTGACCGAAAGAAGCGAATATAGTCATATCTTTTCCAGAATTAAAATCTCTTCTTTGGACTAAAGCAAGTGTTAAGAACCTGTTTTAAATGTTTTTACAGAATGTTAAAGTCAAAATGTTGTCTAAAAATTTTGTTTAAACTCGATAAGATTAAAATATTTAATGAGACCAAATTTTTCATTTAGATGTGAGTAATGCTATTAACTAAATTTCTAAACCAAAACAGGACAAAAATGGGATTTTTTTAAGAGAATAAATATTTTTTTTCGCCAAAAAAAGTATGAGTTACGTTAAACTAACTAAGAAAAATTAAAGATTAAAAATTTTTCCACTTACATCTAACTCCTCTTCTATGCGATCTGTGATGACTTTCCTAGCCTCTGGTTCAGGAATATTCCGTTCCTTGAGGGACTTAACAAGTTCATTTAAGTCAATAGGATCCCCAAAGTTGATGGTCACCTTCTTGCCCACCCTCAAAATGTAGGGTGGTTCATTTGGTAAAACAGTTTCCATTCCCTTATGCCAGATGGGAATGATTATTGGAAGAACAGGGCTCTCATAGATGAGCCTTCCGATGCCCCATTTTAATCTAAACAGAGCCAAGTAAAACAAGAAGTTCAGAGTTAGACTTTTTCTTATAACTCCTCAAATTAATCATTTTAAAAGCAAAATCCTGTAACACAGGTATCCTCACCGAATATACTCTTGTGCCATGTTCACCTTACCCTCGGGAAAAACATGAACCCATTCTCCGAGAGCCAATTTCTCTATGCAAACATCCATTGCGGGCTGATAAACACCAGCACCTCGCACGCAAGGAACACACTTGCCGAACATGAAGAACAGGGAATGGTATTTGTTTGTAAAGCAAATATCATGAGCTGCAAGAGACCATCTGATCACATTGTGATTGCACACTTGATTGAGTGGGAGGACACCTGAAAGGAATTGCAGCAAAAAGTCCTCTTTTAGCAAATTTCGTGACCCGGCAGCATATTTTAGTGTGAGAGGTGTGAGATATTTTTCATTTAGTGACAAGTTTTCTACGTAATTCAGTTAGAAATTGCTATTTTAATTCATTTTAATATCAAAATTATCATTTTTTATTATATTTTTATTCAACCAATAAAAAACATAATATAGCTGAAGTTTTTCTTCAAATTGTCTAAATGAAAATAAAATTAATATCAATTTCAACTGAATCAAATCAACCAAATAACTGACTCAATGAAAATGTTAAAAACGTGCATAAATAGAATATTAACTTGTTGTAATCCAAAGAGAAGAGTGTAATTAATAAGTAAATCGAGGCGCATTGAAATGTTAAACTTTTTTTAAATATAAAATTGTATTCTTATCTCTTTCTTGTCCTTCCTTCCAGAGTGTGAAAAGTCTTAGGTATAAAAGGCATTCATTTTATCTGAATTTTTCTTTCAAACTAATATTTTGCAGGTAGGCAATAAGAGTAAGCTCCGTCTTCTTATTTTATTCTTCATCCTCTTTAAGAGTTATGACAAATTTAAAATTATTGGTTATTCATATTTATACTTAGGATTAACAATAAACACTAAACTCATTATAAAGGGACAGATAATCCTAACCGGCTTATGTAGGTGAGATTCTTAAAATTCGATTTAGAGCTGAAGTTGGGGTACGCCATTCAGTTATCTTGAATCAAATTCGTGAAATTATACAAATTTTGTATTTAAACCAAAATATCAAAGATTTGGATGGAGTGACAGAAAAGTGATATATGGGTGAAATGTAGACCATAATGTTCTCTATAATTTTCCTATAGAACATGATCTCATCGATTACTCAGAAACCGAGATAATCGAGGTTGTTTGTTTCTGAACTCGTTTTTTCGACCAGAGCGCCCCAAGTGTTCATTTGGTGAACTTCAACTATATCATAGAATTGTTATATTTTGTGAGACTTTCCATTTAAAACCCTATTTTAAGTGTCTTGGTGGAGTAGAGGCAGTCAAATTGGCATCTGAGTGGTTTCAAAGCGTTATTATGGGAAAAAACCAATTTTTTCATACTTAAACGACAAAATCGGACAGATCGCATTATCTGATCGAAAAATGCTGTATGTACGAAATATAGAGACAAATGTTCTCTACAATTATGTCGAAGTAATCATCAAAATCGGTTCAGCGACAGTCGAGATAATTGAGGTTATGTGATATTGAAATTGTTTTTTCGACCGTGGCGCCCCTGGTGTTATTCCCACGAAGTTCAAGTGTTTTAGAAAGTTGTAGCATTTGGTGAGATCTTTCGTTTAAGCCCTCACTCATCAAAATCGGTCAAATAGAACCGGAGATATGATTTTTTGAATTTCGTGAACTTTGACCTCTCATATCTCTGGTTCTATTGAAACCACAGCGCACTTACGCACCATTTTGGAAACGTCCTAGACTGGACTACAACATACTAGGTAATACGGTAATTGAAAATTTGCGTAAGAATTGCAATGAAAATGCGTAAATTAACGAAATACGGTGAGGCCACGGCGAGCATTTTATTGTCAATGTGATTCTGCCCTAAGACTCATTTTATTTATTGTCTACTGCCGAAATATTTTACTGCCATTACGTTATCCTATTTGGTGGAGCTACAAGTCAATCAAAAAATACGGTGAGACTATTTGATTTGATTAAATTATCAATAATGCCTGAATTTAAGCATCATTCTCAAGAAAATTTTTATGATATATTTTGAATAAAATTACAACATTTAATACTAGTTTTTAAATTTTTTTATACAAGTCTTAAAATATTCTGATTTCTTAGGTGATTTAACATTTATAAATTAATAAGTAAACTCAGCAAATTAATTCTTCATGACTGAGAAAAATGAAAACGATATTAAAAAAAATTACGCTCACGTATATTTTGTCCTTATCCAAAATTTGTTTTCTAGGATTTTCAAAAACTCTAGAAAATGTCAAGGCTTTAAAAAATTGTCTGATAAACACAATTTTTTTATTGTATTAACAAAGGAATATCAATTTTTTGTTTAGTTTAATAAAAAAAGGAACATTAAGCATAGTAATATTGTTAACTCTTAAAGAGGAAGTGACTTACATTTTTCAAAGAAATGAGTTTAGGGGAAAGTGCCCATGCTTTGCACGGTCCCAAGCTTTATAATGACTAAATTTACCCATGTTTTTTAATAAATATGACTCATCGCTCCCGAATTTTAAAAACTAGAGGAAAGTGTATTTATTCAGAAACATAGGAAAAATTTAGTTATTATAAAGCTTGGGACCGTACAAAGCATGGGCACTTTCCCCTACTCCAAAAATCTCTTATACTATCCTGCTGATTTTTTTTCAAGTAAAAGCAACTGCTTCAAAAATTGCAATAATAAACTTTTCTATTTGCAAATTATTACTAATTTTCACAAATTGAAGAATGATCCAGGAAAATGATAAAAATCTTTTATTTCTTTTCCATCATTGCACAATACTAAACCATCAACCAACAAATTAATCTGAAGATTAAAAAGAAATGTTAAAATGTGCTTTAAAGAATGAAAATTAGAGATATTTCTAGATTTAAAATAAGAATAGGAAACAAATAATTGAAAAAAAAATCTTTTTTTTTTCAATTTCTGCCTCTTGTGTTTGTTTTTTTTTTAATCTAATCGAAAACTTGCCCGTTGCTGTACTCAGACCATTTTGCAATTCGTATGAAAAGGAAAGAAAAGAAAAAAAAATTGTACATTTTAATTGAAATGCTTATTCTCGGGAGACAATTAAAGAAAATAAGACAAAGAAAACACTTTTCAATCTATACAAGAATTATCGATTTGTCAACAAAAAAAAGACACAATACAAAATAAAATGTAAGAAAAAAAGGACTTGACGAGTAAAATTTGCATAAAATGGGGACATGTTCGAATTTCAAAAATATCACATGCAAAATTTCTAATTGTTTTTTTTTATTTATTAATAATGACTATTAAATTTTCTTACCCCATAATCCTGGGTCATCGAAGCATGACTCGTGATTAGAGCACGTCTGAAGAAGAAATATGAAAATAATGGTTAATCATTGAGCTTGTGACTAAAATAGATACATTGTGATTAATTGCACTTCCCACAATAATTTATCGAACTATAATCGCTCTATGGATAGATAATACTTAAATACAAACATTATATCATTGACTTTTTCCCCCTTAATATTCTAGTCGCCAGAATATTGATCATCAACAAATCTTCTTTGCATGTCTCAATTTTCCCAAGTACAGAGACACATTTCCCATTTAATAAACAATAAAATAAATAAAACATACTTTTTCCGTCCGTTATAAAACTTTTCACCGTGAAGAGAGCTCGTTAAGCATGTTTTTTTTTCTGTCGGAAGTGAGAGGAGAACCTTCACTACCTTCATTTACGACCATGAAAAATTAGTCATGAACCAGCGTTAAATTGTCACAACTACTATATTGTTTTTTCTCTTGATACTATAAAACAAACTATAGCAAAGACAGAAATAATAAATTCATTGACAAGTTCATGACTTTTATCGCGTATTTCGAGTAGGAGTTGTCTGATAAAGAAGCTCGTAAAACAAGATTTTCTTCTTTGTTCAAAATTAGATTGTAAAATTTGTGGGTTAGCAGCTCATGCTTCATTGTGTTCTATTGGTCTTTCGCTGATTGCATTTCTTATCACTTTAAAACTGTCATTCTACTTTAGTTAAATATTGTTGATATTTCAAAGTTTCGAAAATAATATAATTCCACTAATAATTCAAGAAAAAAAATTATAAAGATTGTTTCTCAACTCAAAGAATTAGATTGTTAAAAATGTGTGATACCTGATGATGATAGATAATAAATAAAATTGATTTGAATATTGATACCAAAAAATACAAAGGAGCGCTACTCATAAAGCTTTTAAGCGTAGAATATATATTCTGTCGTACTAACTTCAATTCTTCATACATTGTGATTAAAATAAACAAGATAAGAACCTGTGTAGATAACTAAATGAATGCAAACAATGCAAAGATTGGAAGTTCCTCTACTGCACCCTTTTTTTGCTAAAATTTGGTTTTACAACTTAAAAGCCTTAAAAGGTTAGGAAGAATATAGGATTTGCGTCCTTTGAACATATTTTGTAACACCGCCCTTAAGATGCCCCAGTGCCCCTGTTCCCCCTATCATTATATAATTTAATTTTGTAAGTTATATATACAATATGGTAATGTGCTAAACACACCTACGACTTAAGCCGAGAGACGGCTTAGTGTAATTATAATCAAAATAATGATTAGACTATTCCTATCAGTTTCCCACTACATAAGCCGTAACCTGTTTAGAGCATAAAGCGGTCTTCAGACTAGAGGTTTAGCCCAGTTCCCGAAGGTCTCTAATTCTAATAATAATTTAAGATTTTGAGACCTTCGGGAACTAGGCTAAACCTCTAGTCTGAAGACCGCTTAAGGGGAAGTGGGGATCATTTGAATTGGGGTACATTTAAAATACAGTTTTTTTCTCCTAATTTTAATGCAATTGGACGGATCTAGGAGGAAGTGGGGCACCTTTGAATTTGGGGCACCTTTGAAATTTGGATTTTTCACCTATTTTTAAATAAAATTGAGCCATATCGTGATATAATTTAGCTGCACAAACAGAGTGAGAAACTTACATTACGATATGGCTCAGTTCCCCTTAAATATAGGAGAAAAATCCCAAATTCAAAGGTGCCCCACTTCCCCCTAACCATGATAAATTTTAGCTACACAAACCAATTATGTACCTAAATTGTAGTATGAAAAACTTAGTAACATTTGAAAGTGTAGAGCTTAAATTTCCCGCCTTATAGCAATAAATGCTCTGCTGAGGCAACCCTAAATATTCGAGACGCAATGTCTCCTTTCTAGGCCAGCGCCTCTGGTGATGGTGGAGACGACTGTAATAGTTTAGTCGGTCGTACGATCTCAGTGAGTACGGACGTGAGTTCGTCTCGAGTCGTACAAGAGATAGGACATAGTGCGGAGAGCTCGCGACAGTCTGGAGCCCACACCAGTCGATTGCATAAGCAGGTCACCTCCTAAGTATATTAGATTTAAGAGTAGATATTGCTTGCCCCCTATAAAAGTAGGATAGAATAACCGTATTTTAAAAGTTCCCTTATTTAAAGATGCCCTAGTTCCCCTTACTAAATTGTAATTTACATATTAATCATGTTAAAATCTTATTATCTGATATTTTGCGTTCCACATAAATCGAAAATCGATTCGTATTTACAAGTTTTAATAAAAAGTCTCATTTTGAGCAGGCTCTGAAAGGCTATATTCAATTCAATTCTTCTGAAAATGCAGTCCGTGCAACAAGTATTCTGGAAGCTTATTCTAAATGTTAATAAAATGTATGTATACTAAAAAACGAAAACAGTAAATCTATCTAATGGATGCTAATTAATTTTTTTTTTAAATTCTCTTCTATACTATCTACTATTCTATTACCTCAATAAATAATTTTTCTGCAGATTCATTTTCTTTTTCTTTTAGAAATGTCATATTTTTTACTTGAAAATTTTCCAAAAAAATCGTTATTTGAATATCTGATAATCACCATATTCATCGGTTATAGTGATCCGTAATAATCCAGATTGTCGGATAAAGTTTGGAGCTAAAGGTAACGTATCCCGTTAAATAAAACTTTTCCTAATATACACTCAAAATAATATAAACGAATTTAATCCAGCGCTGTTTGCAGTATAGAATTCCACAAACTTAAAATTAAAAAAAAAGAATTAATTTAAAATCGTTTTATTTAACAAAAAGGATCAACATGTTTAATCAGTAAATTAGCAGATCGGTCAGTAAAGAAATCCAATTTGGTCAGTATTTAAATAAATGTAATGTAATCATAATGACTTAGATCAGGATATTTAAAAAATTATAGTTATTAAAAAAAAGTGACGTTTTTGAATAGGATTATGTTGCACACAACTCAAATAATGATAATTTTCTAATTATTGATGTGAAAAATAATTTTCTTTTAAAAATAATTTAATAAAAAAGAATTCAATTATTACAATGGGATCACCTGAATATCTGAAAGCATAGTACGAACGAGAAAAGAGGAGGAAAACACAGACTACGTTCATAGAACACGTTTTGTCTGAGTTAATATTCTTGAAATTATCTTTCCAATATTGTGTCGTTTTTGTGCAAAACATGAAATGAAATCCGAGAAATTTTGAGAGAAATAGTGACGTTTTTTAAGAATAATAGTGACGTGTTTTTATTCGTGTTAAGTCATTAGGTGGCTTAGCTATATGACTTAACGCTCAAATTTCTCAATAATCACAGTTTAGGAAAATTTTTACTTGTATATTTTTCGCAAATAACTTAATAAAAAATGAAAAATAACTGCAATTACTCGAAAATTCACATCTTCGGGATGTGAACTAAGTGGTTTTTGGACTAATGTTTATCCCATTTCCCAAAAAATCCTAAATAGTATACTAAGTAATTTCTTTTTTTTTTTAATTCAATGGATTATTATTCATTTTGATTTCCAACCCTAGTCAAAATTTTCCATCGTGACTGATTCCATCTATTCTGAAGATCACTTTAAACGAATTGAGAAATTTCTTCTTTAAAATCATAATTTTTTGTCATTTAAGAGCAATTAAAAGCCTTTACTTAATTAAAACAAAAATTTGTGTTTATAATTTAGTTTGCATGTTTATTTTTTGTAAAAGAAAAACACTGTGAAATTTAACATTTATTTAAAGTTTAGGGGAGACTGGGGCAAAAAGTCACAAAACGGATATTTTATTTTTTTACAAGCTACTCGAGCGCCTCAGAAATTTCTAATTATCGCAGATTTATAGGAAATTTACCGCTCTACAACTTTGTGAAAGTCATTTTCCTCTATTTTGTAAGGAAATACGTTTATCGAGCTGTTTTCTAAAAGGTAATTTAGTAACTATTCTCAAAAATTCTGTGGCAAATAGTATCAGGCATGGGATATTATCACATTTTGATACGGTTTGTTACGGGATTCAGTAAACTTAAAAAAAAAATACCTAGATACCATATTTTCAAAGGAAATTTATTCTTCTACACCAATGCAAACAAGAAGGGGAGACACATGGCATAGGGTAAATTAAGCTAACTCAAAACCTGCTCCAAATGGAAATTTTTCTCTATTCTAAATGGAAACGTAATTATTTTCATGATAAATACAGTACTAAATTCTTAAATATATATATTTTCCATACCACAGTTTCATTATTTAGTTAATTTTGCTCCAAATAAGGCGAAAAACCACTTACATTCACAAATTCTAATTTGTTAATTTCTCAGAAAAATTAAAAGTGTACCTTTTCACCACTGAATTTTTCATAGACCGACCATGTTTTCCAATGAAAAACACAATGAGGTGACTGTTGTTCATTTCTTTTGTTTAATATTTATGTCATATTTCTGGCTAATTTTAGTTAAATTGAGTGCTAATCTTTATTGTTAACGGTACGTGAAGTGTTCAAATGAAATAATTACCTATTGTGTGAACAAAAAGAGTTTTTTTCTGAAGTGCCTGCAAATGCTGCAATAGGAAACCCCGGAAATATGATTTTTTTTTAGAGATTTTCTTATTGTTTTAGATGCGAAAGGAGAAAAGACCAGGAATAAGAACAAATCCTTCACTAAAGAGCAACTCAAGAAAGTTTTGGAAGCCTTTCATTTACACTGTTTGTCTCCAATTAGAAAGTTTCCCTTGTCTCCATTTGGATTAATTTGTTTCCAATAGAATCATTTTGCACTTTTGTGTTTTTCCTGTATTTAAGAAGTTTCCAAATTATATTTAAAGAATTTTCACAAAACAGTAACATTCTTGAAGAGTCAAGGAGCAAATTTGTGTAAATCTCTTCAAAAAAATTGAACTTAATGTGTTGAATTTTCTGTCAAAGTTAAAGCGTCTTGAAATGGTTTTGAATTAGGACATTTACCCTAGACGTTTTTTTTTGCCGTGAGACATCAGAAATTGTTTCGGTTTTCTTACTTTCTGCTCCATACCTTTTGTTACTTTTTACCCCAAGTTAATAAAAAGATATCTTGAGAGAAGAATCTTTGTAAAATTCTGAAATAGACAGCGGCTTCGTATTCAAAGAATCCAAATCATTTGGGAAATAATCATCAGTGCAGAAATTTTGAATGATAAGTAGGTAATAATTGATATATTCTTAAGGAAAATATTTCAAAATAGGGCTAAAAATTTTTATATTTTCTAAATTCCTTCTTCAAATTCTAACAAACTTATGACATTGAAAAAGACCTATGGAGGCTATCTATGGAAAAAATTTTAAGCCGCTATCTTATTTATCTTGGAAGATATTGAATTATGAAATTTTCGATTTGTGACTTCTTGCCCCAGTCTCCCCTAAAGAGTCTTCTCTTCTCTATGTATTTTTGGAGGCTAGGCGCTAGGTTTTTATTCCATTTGTTAAATTGCTAATAGTTGTTATTTTCTAATTAGCAATTTTTTATCTAGAAACCTACTATATCACATGATTTCATGACATTAATTAGTGAATTTTTTAGTACTCCTAAATATATTTAATTTTTACGATTTAGCTTAAAAAACTCCTAGGAATTAATGATCTTTCCAATTTCCCAAGTAAGTCTAGTAAGCCATAGTAATAAACTTTGATAAAAAGATTTATTGTTTAACTTTTTTCACTTGCTTAATTTAAGGATAAAAGAATCGGAAAAATATATAATTATGTTGTTTTTATATTTTAGAAAGTGTATTAGGATATCCTACGACGTTATCAGTGTTTTGCGCAGGTAAGATAAAATAAAATTTAAAAAATTATTTGAAAAACAAAGGAAGAAAATACCTTCAATAGATCCCAAATGCCAAATTCTTATCCTTTTCTTCTTTTTTTATATTCTTGGGGATACTTTGTTAAGAAACAATTTTGTCCCAATTAAGATTAATATGTTATTTACTTATATTCCCAATACATCTTCCCAAAATCAATCTGTCGCGCTTGGGCAAGTGGCTTTGTTTTTCACCAAGTCAATGACTCAATCAAAAATTGCGTCTCGTGTTTTCAAGGTAAACAATGAGGGGGATATTTACAATGAGTGGAACTCCACGAGGGCGGTTGCGAAGAGTGTCTGACAAGATGTGACGATTGTAGACTCGTGTCTTGTTGAGCCAAACTGCAAAACAAGAGGAAGAAAAAAGCCCAATGAGAATGCAAATTTTCAGCTACTTCCTGTTTTCTTTGTCATTGGTTTTTTTTGTTGCTTCTTTCACTAAATTTTCCTGGTATTTCTGGAGTTCCTGTTTGCATTTTGGTGTGCGCACTTCTCAGGTGACTTCTGTGTGGTCACCCTTTGCATGTGCGTGAATGGGAAAATCCCAGGGATTGTGCCTGGCTGGCAAATTTTCTCTCACACAGAAAAACGTGAGGAAAGTGGGTCAAAGTGAGTCTATTAGTGGTCAATGTCGTAAGATGGCAATTTCTCAATGAATCTCTCTTTAAAATGCTGCAAAATGCCATACAATTATGTAATTGTAGCACTAATCCAGCGTGCGCCACGATTTTGTGCAGTGCACTGCAAGTTGGCGTGGCGTGATACGAGGAAAATTGATTTACACTCCCCAAATCCAATTAGAATGTCTCCAGAAGGCTGGAGGCCACTCTTAAGAACCTCCTCAACAAGGTTTTTTTATTCGTACAAGTTTACTTGGGGTTTAATCACAGGATTAGAGGTATCAAAAATCACTTCTGCCCGATGTTGACTCCTTGGACTGACCCATTTTTCAATTACCTGGGAATTTCCTAAATTCCCACACCATTGCAAATCAACGCCAGAGAATCCAGACAATACCTACAGGGCCTACAGGTATTTATAAGAGTGAAATTACCCATAATTATCTTGCTAAAGAGCCCCACAGCTGCGATTGTGACTGTACTAGCAAAATGCCAGAACGTCGATGGTCTTCTCAATCGTGGAAATATCCAGCTTATATTATAATTCATATTGCTATTTCAATCACTCCACACGCGGGGCACAATCCTACACTAATTGAGTTACTTCCTGTACCGTAGAACTACACTTTAGGTGAGTATTTTAGCACTTTTCGCGAGACTCTTGTGCGACGTCTCGGAAAATCGCACGATACTGGCCTCTTCTATCTTCACTGCCTTCGTATTACGAAAATTGCCGAACATTTCAAAACACACTTCGGGAATCGCTGAAATATCGATGTAAGAAACCCTTCAATTACCAAAAATCTTTCAAATTCCAACGATTTAAATTACACTCAGAAAAATCAAAGTATAAATTTAAATCCACTTTTATTCTTCAAATAAATCAGTAAAATTCTTTCAATATCCAATCTCCGTGGGCTTGATCCTCAAGATGACCGGGACACTAGTGCATGGAAGAATTGCAATTTCCGTGATAACTGCAGTCACCAATTCGGGCGGAGTGATATCGTAGTAGAGATGAAGGGGAGTAAGATAGGGATTAGCTCGCCAATTGTGCAGACTACTCTTTCCGAATTCTGTCTCTCGTGGCACAAGATCATCCGGTGATCCAATTTCATTGTACACAAATGCATCTGTCTGCACGCGTTCGCTGAATTTGTGAGTTTCACAGCAAACGAGCACAGGAACATTGTGTGATTTAGCCACAAGAGCTATTTGGGCAGTACCAGCTCGAGACATGACATATCCATTGGCCAGAAGGGAATTGGCACCCAGCAATACCTTCGTTACGTCCTGCATAATAAAAGTGACTGCTGTAATGAGGACACAGGTGCAATCAATGCCCAGATCTGTGAGTTTACGCATCATATCGCGTCCCTCATGAAGTGGACCAGCATCAGCTACAATTACCCGGAAGTTTTTTCTACGATTGTGAGCTTCTTCGAGAATTTGCTTCACGAGAGATGAACCTCCAAAAGTCAGGATTACATCTCCATCTGCAATTTTCTCCTGAACTGCCCATGTTATGGCCAAATCCGCTTTATCTAACTGATCCTTGATGTAAGTATCAATGATACTGAACAGAATCATTTTCAGCTGGAAGAAAATTGAATTACGTTGTCAACAATTCATGAGGAAAAAGATTTGAAAATTTAAGAACTTTCTCTTGGAATCCAAAGATTAATTTTCTATATCATACAAAGTGGCCCTACTTAATTTATAATTTGTTAAAACGAAAAATTATTCACGTCCCACGCCCCTTTATGTGCCTCGATGAAAACAATGGGTGTCTTGGGATTCGCAATCACTGAGAGAAATCCGAAAAAGTTAAAATAACATTCCGGAAATGTTAATTTTACCCATTTTACCCTGCAATATTGATCCGAAATCGATGTAAATATTACACTTTTTTACGCAGGGCCATGACATTTCCTATGTCTCCCTTATATTTCTAACGAGCCGAAAAAACTTTTGAGTTTATTAGCTGTTTTCTGTCATTGTAGGATGAATTAGCAAAAAATACTAATATAAAAGTAAAAGCCAATTTAATAACAAAGAGGCAACCGAAAACCCTAAATTGGCAACCGACGTAGTTTCGAAGATATCTCGTGAAATGTGTACGAAAACAGGGAAAAAATACATTAAACCGGTCTCATTTTTCAGAGCTAATGTCACCCCTCTGTTTTTAGGTGTATTAGGGGTTAAAGTTACCCGAGTTACCCTTTTTCATGTTAATTTTACCCTTAAAAAGGTGTAAAATGAACATTAAAAAATGTTGATATATTTTTACACCTAAAAAGTGTTAAAGCTATGAGGAAAAAAAGGTAATCGCACTCCCGTTTCTTTCTCAGTGATGCAAATCTTGTGTTTCTCGGGTTTCAGGATGCAAAAAGTGGATTTCTCGAGTTTTGGGATGCCATTCTTGGGTTTCAGAAGAATGCATAAACTGAGTTTCTCGGATTTTGCGATGTAAAAATTGTGTTTCTTGGGTTTCGCCATGCAATAATTGGATTTCTCGGGTTTCGTGATGAAAAAACTGTGTTTCTCGGGTTTCACGATGCAGAGAATGAATTTCTTGGATTTCGCGATGTAATTCTTGGGTTTCTCGGGTTTTAAGATGCAAAAAGTGAGTTTCTCGAGTTTTACGATGCAATTCTTGGGTTTCGCGATGCATAAACTGAGTTTCTCGGATTTTGCGATGTAAAAATTGGGTTTCTTGGATTTCGCCATACAAGAATTAGATTTCTCGGGTTTCGTGATACAAAAAATGTGTTTCTCGGGTTTCACGATGCAAAGAATGAATTTCTCGCATTTTGCGATACAAAAAGTGGGTTTCTCGAGTTTTGCGATGCAATTCTTGGGTCTCGGAATGCGTAAACTGAGTTTCTCGGATTTTCCGATGTAAAAATTAGGTTTTTTGTGTTCCGCCATGCAATAATTCGATTTCTCGGGTTTCGTGATGCAAAAAATGTGTTTCTCGCGTTTCACGATGCAAAGAATGAATTTGTCGGATTTCGCGATGCAATTCTTGGGTTTTTCGCATTTCGCGATACAAAAAGTGGGTTTCTTGGGTTTTGCGAAAAGTTTTTCGGACAATTGACAAAGACTTTCCAACAAGAGTACCCCTTGTTCAATATGGACATAAATTTCTCTAGTGTATAGAAGCCAATGAGCTCATACATAGCCAAGTCAATTCCTGAAATACTATGAACGCGCCTTAGTATATACTGACACACACAAAACATTATTTTTCAGGGGTTATTGCTGATACAGTAGACTCTCTCTCAATCGGGAATATGGGGCGAAATGTCATCCGGTTTAGCGATAGAATTGAGCGTCAAATCCTTTGTAAATTCCACAAAAAGCGCTCAATTATAAAGAATCACGATAAAATAGGAAGAACTGCAGCGAATTTGAGCGAATTAGCTTCATAATTAAACGTGAAAATTGTCAACAAAATTTGTCGCCCGATTGAAAAAGAGCCGATTGAGTGAGAGTCTACTGTATTTTTAATGAAATCTCCGTGTATTCTACTTAAACGACATAGGCCTAATCTAATTACGCTGCTAAGTCGAGTCTGTTCCATGAATCTGATCATCTTTTCAAAATTATCGGATACTCAAACAAAAAAAGAAACATACCTCAATATGAGGATCGTCTTCCTCTTCGCTATCTGGATCCGGAGTGTGCACAATGTCAGTTGGTAATTGAGTTATTTGCCATTTGAGATATTTCATAGCATTGGTCATGGACACAGCCATTGGACGACACTGCTCCAGATATTCCATAATATGACCTACATAAGTTTCTAGGCACCTGGAGAACTCCTTCTCAGGAGGTGTCTTGAATTTTTTGATTACGATTTTCATGATTGTCAACAGGGCAAAGCATCTTGCATTAGCTCCAGTAATTTCCATTTTTGAGTACTGAGCCCCCAAAGTACGAATGGCTTGGTGAATCTCAAAGTCACCACTGACCTTTGGAGGATGTGTAAAGTGATCCAGATATAAATGACTGAATAGCTTCACGCGGTGCTTCTGACTGGTTGATACTCCATCACTTCTTGGGAATTTCTTTGTAGCTGGTGAAACTTTGAGGGTTTCTTTTTTAACTGTAGGTGTTTTTGTCGGTGCAGGTTTATCCTTTGCAGTTTTCTCCTTCATTTTCTGCTCCTTAGCTGCTCTCTGTGCTTCCTGAAGTGCCCTTCGTTCAGCCTTTGTCGTGGCTTTGGCTTTTGGGGGATCACTTATTGTCAGTTGCTCCAATTTCTGTGCCAATTCTGTCTCTGTGTTAGATTTTTGGATAACTGGAGGTGCTTCTGTAGGTTCTGCCTTAGCTGTTTTTTGCTTGGCATTCTGTTTAGCCAACTTCTTAGCTTCTCTCTGTGCAAGAATATCTTCTCGAGACGGTTTCTGTTCTACCTCGGCTTTTTCTTTCTGTGATTCTTTCTCTGCAGGTTTCTCTTCCGGCTTGGCAAGTTTAGGTTGAACCTCCTTCGGTTGAACTTTAGTTTTCTTCTCTAACTTTTTGTTCTTTCGCTCCTGCAAAATTTCTTCTCTTGTCTTTTCCTTTTCCATTGTGACTTGAGATTCAATTGGAGCAGCAGGAGCAGGTTTTTCAGGCGGAGGAGTTTTTGGTACTTGTTCTACTTGATCTTCCTGACTCACAGACGGTTTCGGCCTGTTTTTACCGTAGCGCCTTCTCCTTTTCTTTTTCTTCTCAACAGCCTGAAAGAGAAACATGTGTTAGATTGAGCCCTGTCTCTAACCTAGCTTTTGCAGATTGTAGAAAAGCAATAGATTTTAGTAGCTGCGAAATATTTATGTAAATTTATTATTTCAAGGTATCTACCTCAACATTCTTATCCATTTTGCACTCTAGAAAGGTAATAAATATGTGAAAATTCCTTTGAAAATTGATGGTGTCTCGTTGGCAAAAGTTCATTGTATTTATTTTGGATTATCGTGCATTTTCTTACCTTTTTGGATTTGCAAATGAAATCACATTAACTATTACCAATAGTCTCAGCACTATGAACACTTTTTACAGCAAATAAAAGCTTAAATTTGAGAGATTTTGTAGGAAATCTTTCTAATTTTCTGAAAAGATGATGAAACACCCGCACACAAATGACAGGTTTCTGGTAACCATCAAAAGAGTAACAAGTGAAGTGTTTCGAGGTGAATGCCCAAAAAATGGCGGGACAGTGTAACATAACCTAACTTTTTTGTAGACTGCATATTTTGATGGTCCTTTTTAGTGAAAAAAAGTTGTGTAATTTTATGAAATAGTGATAAAGAATCAAATAAAGTGACTTAAGAACATCTTTTTGATATGGAGAAAAGTAAATTTAATTAAAATTCTTTGAAGTAGAACGTGTAAGAAAACGATTTTTATTTTGCAGAGCTTCTTGCGAAGAAGAGGAAGGCTGTTCAGGAGAAAAATGATCAACAAATTGCAACATCCTGTCACAATTTGGGAAATTTCTACCATGAATCCGGACAGTATGACAAGGCATTGCAAGAGTACAGGGCTGAGGCGGAAAAATGGAAAACTTTGGGGACTAGGATAAAGTATGGAATTGCTCATAGGATGATTGGAGAGATGTTGATGCTTCTTGGGGATGTCAATCAGTCCCTGAAGCATGAACAGCAGTACTTGAAAATTGCCCAGGAAGAGAAGGACAGTATTGAGATACAGAGGGCTTATGCAACAATTGGAAGGGCTTTTCTCCTGAAAGGGCAGAATCTGACGGAGAAGGAGAGTATCAATGAGAGAGCAAAGGCACTGAAGGAGGCAGAAAAAGCCTTCCTTAAGAGTCTGTCCATTTGTCGAGAGTAAGTTTAACTTAAAAGCCAGTGATAAGCCTAGATTAGCTTATAGAGGTGCGATTCCTTCATTGCAAAATTGGATTGTGGTAAACTCGAACGATATGTATACATAAATAATGCAAATTTCGCTTAATAATTCTTAAACTGTAGGGGGAAGTGGGGCACCTTTGAATAGGGGCAGCTTTGAAATTAAGCTTTTATCTCCTATTTTTAAATAAAACTAGACCTTATTATGATATAATTTAGCTCAACAAACCAATTTCGAAGCCAAATTACATCATGATAAGCCTCAATTCCATTTGAAAATAAGAGAAAAAACCCAATTTCAAAGCTGCCCCAATTCAAAGGTGCCCCACTTCCCCCTATGTAGGGTAAATGTCCTAATTCAAAACCATTTCCAGACACTTTAACTTTGACAGAAGATTCAACACATTAATTTCATATTTTTCTCTGAAGAGAATTACATAAATTTGCTCCTTGACTCTTCTAGAATGTTACTGTTTAGTGAAAATTCTTTAGATATAATTTGAAAACTTCTTAAATACAAGAAAAATACACGAGCGTAAAATGCTTCTATTGGAAACATAGTAATCCAAATGGAGACAAGGCAAAGTTTCTAATTGGAGACAAACAGTGTAAGTGAAACCGCGACGAATGGCTTCCAAAACCTTGTTGAGTTGCTCTTGAGTGCAGGATTTATTCTTATTCCTGGTCTTTCCTCCTTTTCCATTTAAAACAATAGGAAAATCTCTCCAAAAAATCATATTTCTAGAGTTTCCTATTGAAGTATTTACAGACACTTCAGAAAAACCCTTTTTGTTCACGAAATAGGTAATTATTTCATTTGAAAATTTCACGCACCGTTAACAATAAAGATTAGCACTTAATTTAACTAAAATTAGCCGGAAATATGACATAAATGCTAAACAAAATGAATAAATAACAGTTAAATTATTAATTGTGTTTTTCATTGGAAAACATGGTCGATCGATGAAAATTTCGATAGTGAAAAGGTACACTTTTAATTTTTCTCAGAAATTAACAAATTAAAATTTGTTAATATGAATGGATTTCCGCTTTATTTGGAGCAAAATTAACTAAATAATGAAACTGTGGTATAGAAAATATATAAATTTAATATTTTAATACTGTATTTATCATGAAAACAATGACGTTTCCATTTGGAGTAGCGAAAAATTTCCATTTGGAACAGGTTTTGAATTAGCTTAATTTACTCTAACATATTATCGTTGTTAATAAGGAAAATTGGATGAGAAATGCATAAAACTGAAAATCTTTAAAGTCGATTATCTCGGAAACTATGAGAGATAGAGGCCTCAAACTTTACACCCATTTAGAGCCTCTTTCAGGCTTGATATGGGCAAAATTTCACTTGAAAATGAAAAATTGGAAGAAAAATGCACAAAATTGTCTAAAAAAACTTAAAATCGATTTTCTCAGAAACTGTAAGAGATCAAGGCCTACAACTTGACATCACACTAGAGTTTCGTTTAGGCTTAAGAAGTGCAAAATCCGCGAAAAATTTAACGGCCTGCGAAAATCCGCGAAAAATTTCGCGGTCCCTGAAAATCTGCGAAAAATTTGGCGACCCGCGAAAATTCACGAAAAATTTCGCGGCCCTGAAAATCCGCGAAAAAGTTCGCAACCCGCGAAAATCCGCGAAAAATTTTTCGCGACTCGCGAAAATCGGCGAAACATTTCGCGACCCACGAAAATTCGCGAAATTTTTCATGACCCGCGAAAATCCGCGAGAGATTTCACGACTCGCGAAATATATAGACAGTGTCTACTATTATTATTATTAATCGTGTCGAGGCTTTAAAAAATTATGTATGTCTTGCCCAGAAACGGGCTACGTCAATGGCAAGCGGACTTGCCGACATCAAATCTTCTGCTCCACAAGGGGCAGAGGACAACGGACAAACACACAAATGGGGGGTGGTTTGGATCACCCCACAGTCACAAAGGACATCACAATTGGAGAAACCCCATCGCTGTCTGTTGTCTCTCGAACGCGCTACGCCGCTTCTCAAACGATTGAGAGACTTCCATGTCTTCCAGTCTTGGTCACCACCAGGAGGAAGGCCTTCCCTTAGTTCGCCAAAATGTGGTGGAAAGACTTCCTTCCACAGATTGAGTCTGGCCTCCTCCGGAGATTTGTCAAGTGGTTTCACAGAGTGGCAAAATCTCTTGCGAGACTTCAGCCTTGCTCTTGTTTTTTTTGTGACCGTGGAGAAGATGCCTTGGTTCGGAAATAACCTTGGACATCTATTTTCTGGAGATGATTTGTCTTCTCACCCGTGGTGGAGCAATTCCTGCTAAGGGATAGAATTTGTCCACTGGAGTGCCCTTTAGGCACCCTGTTACTATACGGGCGGTATCGTTTAGATTCGCCTTGTAGAATTTTGAAAATTCTGTAAGGCAGGCTTCGAGCTGTGATTCCACGTCATCAATTGTGTTTGCTTTGACAGCTAGAGCCAAATCATCTGCGTACAGGAAGGCCTTGGATGGAGACGGCATTGGCTGGTCATTTGTATAAATGTTAAACAACGTTGGAGCCAACACACTACCTTGAGGTAGGCCATTTTTTTGCAGTCTCCATCTGCTTTTCTGGCCACGGAACTCAACAAAGAATCTGCGATTCTCTAACTAAGAGGACCCCAATTATCCTCGTGAGGCCGTAGTCATTTGTCAGGTTGTAGATCTTGGAAAGGAGAATTCTGTGGTTTACTGTGTCAAAGGCTGCCGAGAGGTCAACGCAGGCAACACCCGTGATTTTGCCTTCCTCAAACCCGTCCTCAATATATTGAGTGAGGTTCACTACTTGACCAGAGCTGTATTTCCCAGAGCGGTAACCCGCTTGCGCTCTGATCAGCTTGTCCTCTACGGCAGGTGCAACCTAGAAAAACCGGTTTTTCAGAAAACTAATAGCATAGAAATCGTCGTACGCAAAAGTAGATATATTTAAAAAAAATTATGAAGATATGAATTTCCAAACCGGAGATATTGCGTACTACGGATGGCCGGACCCGAAAATGACGGACTACTATTTTCGGCATCAGGGATGTTCAAAACATATACCCTGTGAATTTTAGCTCGATCGGAGCACTTTTAGAAAATCGGAGTATCACAATAGGTCTGATTATGAAGGAATCACACCAAATTTAATAGAATTTTGTATCAGAAGTTTAGGGTTTAGCATTAAGTGTTTCTCTGAATTGCCAGACTTCCAGGTAAGATCAGTAACACAGAATTGCAGGATATGATGGCAAGGTTATACCTCAATCTGAGTGTTACCAAAGAGAACTGCAGTGCTGAGATTGAAAGGGCTCTGGAGTATATGACAAAGGCTATAGCCATCTGCAAGAGTCATGATCTCTATGAGCTACTTCATCAATGTTACATGTCCACGGGGCTTCTCTATGAGGTCAAAAAGAAAGATATTGCAAATTCTCTGAGGTATCTCAATTTAGCACTAGATGTTGCACAGCGCCTCGAAGCACGGACTGTAAAAATTTGTGAGACTCTCCTGATGAAGAGTGAAGTTCTTATCAAATCCGGAGACTATCAGAGCGCAAAGCAAACTTTGCACAGAGCCTACAAGCTCAAATCACCAAATGAGACAGATAGAGAAACGATAGAGCAGAAGCTGAGAGTTGTAGCAGCTCTCTGTTACACGGAAGACTCCCTGATAACAGCCAATTCGATAGACTATCGCAGGAAGAAGGATTTGTATGAGAAAATGGGAGATGGTTCGTGCAAACTTGAGAATTATGACAAGGCTTTGAGTTACTACCAGAAAATGCTGGAAAATGCTGAACTTAGTGGAGACAGTGGGAAGACTCTGATTCCAATCTACGTGAGTCTCTATCAAACCTACAAAGACAATAACAATTACAAAGAAGCCTTGGAGTATTCGTGGAAGGAGTATGAATTGTGCAAGGATGTTCCCCAGGAAGCCTTCCTCACGCTCATGAATATCGCTGAACTGTCTGATTTGGCTGAGATGAAGTTCTGGGATGTAGAGAAAATATACCAGAGAGCTCGTAGAGAAGCTGAAAAGACTGGAAATAAGAAATCTGAAGCTCTAGTAGTTTCAAAATTATTACTACTCCAGAGGAAGCATGAGATGGATTCTTTAGCTGAATTACTCGAGAAGGAGGCTAAACTTTCCGGACTGGATTTTGTGGCAGAATCCGATGATGGCGAAGAAGTAGCTGAGGATGACGATAATATTCCTAGTATTGGAGATGACATCTGCCTGGAAGATCTATCAGATTCTGGAAGTGAAGAAGATAGTGAAATCCCAATGGCTGTTGAGGAAAAACGACCAGTCCGGAAGAGAGTTGCCAATGTTGTCAAGAGAAATAACAAAGGTGAAACTCAATTGCATCAAGCATGTATCTCTGGGAATATTACTCTCACCCGGAGACTCCTGGATCAGGGACATCCGGTCAATGTACGAGATCACGCTGGATGGCTTCCACTCCACGAAGCCTGCATCCATGGGCACAGAGAAATCGTCGAGATGTTGCTGGAGAAAAGTTGTGCAACAATCAATGATCGTGGAGGAACTTCATGCGATGGCATAACTCCCATGCATGATGCCTGCTCCAATGGTCATCTGGACATTGTGGAATTTCTCCTGGACAAAGGTGCTAATGCCTTGGTAAGGACAGATTTTGGAGATACTCCACTGGAGACTCTCAAAGTTTGGCGACAAACAACGAAGCTGGATGAGAACCAAAGGATGTTCTATGATACGATAATTCAGAGACTCACGAAACTCATGGAAAAAGCTGGAGTGAATCCCAGGGAGAAACCTATGAATACAAATAGAATTCGAGAGACTCTCGTAGATGAGGAAGAATCCAGAGAAAGCGGAAGTGAAAATGAGGATTCATCATCTCCTCCTCGTGTCTTCGGAAAACCCTGTAAATCTCCAGAGGGATCTTCCAAGCTTTACAAAAGTGTCATTGAGAATTTGAGGAAAAAACCTCAAATTGACGAACCCATGAATGGAATTACAGAGTCTAAGAAGAGATCAGCATATCTAAAAGGAGACGAAGTTGGAGATGATTGGTTGGAAGATGATCTCTTGCCAAATAAGAAGCGTAGGAAATTTCACAAAGAATCCATAGACTTCTGGAGTGCAAGTGAAAATAAATCTCTCACTCCCAAACCAAAGGTATCTAGTAGGCCGGTAGTTCCAGAATCTGACAATGAAATGGAAGAAACTACAGATTTTGTCGATCTTGGACTAGAGCAGGATATTCCCCTTTCAAATGGAAGCAAGTCTAGTAGTGAAAGTGCTAAAATTTCAAAGAGAGTCACGCAATCATCTCTATTAGATGCTGGATTTTCTAGACAACAAATAGATGTTGATCTTGATTTTCCCATGAATACTTCCCCAACGAAATCCTCGAGATCCTCAACGGGAAAGTCAAGTGTTCCGGTTATTCTGCATAATATGATCTCCATCAAAGTAAAAGTGGATGATCAACTAATTGTGGTTCCGGTAAATGCAGGAGAAGTGCCCAATCTTCAGATAAAATGGCTAGCTGATCGTGCATCCAAGAGATATTACAAGTAAGTTCATTTTTTATCCTATTAAAATAATTAAAGCCCACACTATTGAGAGAAATCCAAAAAATTTAAAATAATATTTCGGAAATGTTAAATTTACTCTGCAGTATTGATCCGAAAAGGGTGTAAATATTACTTTTTTTTAGGTGTATTGGGGGTTAAAGTTACCCTTTTTCATGTTAATTTTACCCTTAAAAAGGTGTAAAATTAACATTAAAAATGTTGATATATTTTTACAACTAAAAAATGTTAAAGTTATGAGAAAAAAGAGTTAATCGCACCCTCTCTTTTTTTCTCAGTGCAGTGATAAGCCTAGATCAGCTTAATGTAGGTGATATTCTTAATGTGAGCAAACTAGCATTACACGATACACGCGAATTCGATTTGGAACTGAAGTTGAGAGATGTTATACATTAATTCCATATACAGTGGGACCTCGATTGAGTCAACTAATTATTTCCAGGCCTGTTGACTCTATTGGATTCGTTGACTCTATTGGAGTCCGAAAATATCAATTAAAATGTGTAATTTTGATATAAAGGGGTATTATTTTATGTTTTTACTAGATCATTGATAAATTTAACATGAAAGTAGAATATTTTATTAAATTAATCCGTAAATTCTACATCCTTTGGCCCAAAAAAGTCGTGTGTTTAGGCAAAAGTTTGAGATTAATAGCTCCTAAACTAAGAAAGATATCGACTTGCGGTTTTCGGCAAAGGTTATATATCGGGTGAAAATTGCAACTTGGTGCATTGCCCCCACCCCCCACCCCTCCTTCCGCCATTTTGAATACCCCCCTTTTTTGTTTTCTTAATGGCTCCGCCTCTATGGCATCGATCGGGCTCAAATTTTAGAATGTTATAGCTGGGCCTTAGGGATTTCCATCAATACCAAACTTAAGGTCCCCCGACCCCCCTGACCCTAGCTATAAGGGTCCAAAAAAAAATTCTTAAAATGCCCATAACTCCAGTTCTAATTGTCAGATTTTAAAAAGTGAGGTCTTTTTGGAAAGTTCTCGTGAAATGCCACTTCCCCTTCCAACATCACAAGTTCATAAAACCACCGCTAGGGGCGCTAATTTTAAAAAGATTTTTCAATTTTCTAAATTAAATAACTCAAAAATTCCATTGTGCATCGGGCTGAAATTTTAGTATGTTGTAGCCCTTGATTATACCTATCAAACAAAAAAAACCTTAAGTCGATCTAAAACCCCTGACCCGAGCTATAAGGGGTCAAAGTTCGAACATTGACCGGCCTCTATCTCCGGTTCTAATTAACATTTTGAGCTAAATTTTGGCTTTTTGGTTTCGTCTCGATGAGCAGTATCAGATGGAAGTTCAAAAAGTCATCACAGGTGGCGCTGCGATAGCGTCAAAATTCATCGAAATTCAAACTCATTTTTCTCAAAAATTCCTTTGTGCAAGTTAATAAAATTTTAGAGTGTTGTAGTCCAGTCTAGGATGTTTCCAAAATGGGGCGAAATTGCACTATGGTTATAATAGAACCGGAGATATGAGGGGTCAAATTTCGCGAAATTCAAAAAATCATATCTCCGGTTCTATTTGACCGATTTTGATGAGTGAGGGCTTAAACGAAAGATCTCACCAAATGCTACAACTTTCTAGAACATTTGAATTTCGTAGGACCAACACCAGGGGCGCCACAGTCGAAAAACCAATTTCAATATCACATAATCTCAATTATCTCGACTGTCGCTTAACCGATTTTGATGATTACTTTGACATAATTGTAGAGGACATTTGTCTCTATATTTCGTTTATACATTATTTTTCAATCAGATCACGCTATCTGTCCAATTTTGCCATTTAAGTGTGAAAAAATTGACTTTTCCCATAATAACGCTTTGAAACCACTCAGTTGCCAATTTGACTGCTTCTTCTCGTCCAAGACACTTAAAATAGGGTTTTAAATGGAAAATCTCACAAAATACAACAATTCTTTGATATAGTTGAAGTTCATCAAATGGACACTTGGGCGCTCTTGTCGAAAAAACGAGTTCAAAAACAAACAACCTCGATTATCTCGGCTTCTGATTAATCGATGAGATCAAGTTCTACGACAAAATTATAGAGAACATTCTGGTCTACATTTCACCCATATATCACTTTTCTGTCGCTCCATCCAAATCCTTGTTATTTTGGTTTTTATACAAAATTTGTATAATTTCACGAATTTGATTCAAGATAACTGAAAGGCGTCCCCCAACTTCAGCTCTAAATCGAATTTGCGTATATTCTGAGTTAGCTCACATTAAGAATCGCACCTATAATAAGCTGATCTAGGCTTATCACTCGCTTTCAGCATTGTACTTCTTCTAAGAAAGAAGTCGTAAGATAAAATGTCCTCATTTTGTATGGGGGCTACAAGAATGGAAGGTGGGGGGAGGGGGTGGTATGCATGAATAAAAAGTTTAAGTAATACACTGATACTATATCGAATTTCATCAAGATCGCTTTAGTCGTTCTTGAGTAATTCGTTGTCAAAACAGCGATATTTCGGAAGGATAAACGCTTTTTTACAAAGACTCCCAGCGTTTATCGTCCTGGGTTCCGGCGATTTTTTAATCTTATATCAGTACCTACAAAATGCGCCTAGGGGGAGGCTTTGAACTTTCGCACACAAAAATGATGTTCAAGTTCAGTGATTTTTTCTAACTACCATGCAAACCGTATGGATTCTCCAACTATGCCAAAAAAATGTCTTACTTATAAGGTTCATAATCCCACTAAACAAAATCCCAGGAAATCATTAGATTTTCCTCCAGAGGAAAATGAAAATTTAATGGCGATTTGTCCGATAGATGAATCAAGTTTCTATTATCGCGCACGATTCACGTCATCATTGAACACCCCATTTTCACCGTAAATTTTGCACCGGACACTAAAAGTTGCACATCATTGTTTAAAGGGAACTCTAATCTACTTGATTAAACCATTTTTATAAGAAATAAAACATTTTAATATCACTTTTTTGGAACTTTTCTGAGAGATGTTTTATTGACATTAAAAACCATTTTTTTGCTTGATTCTACGAGAATTTCACTCCAGAAACGGTTAAATCTGATGAATACTTTCTTGAAAAGTCCAAATATCACTAAATTTACACGAATCAATAAGTTTTTAAAGCTAAAAATTGACTAAAACTCTGCAAGCGAGAAGACCACACAAGATTCCACCATTCCTCCACGGAGCCGGATATGCACAAAAACGTTTGAATGCGCATCATTGAAGATTTCTCTGTTCCTGCAGCTGCAGGAATCGGGATTTAGCACAGATATTGAGCTTCAGCAGGTGAAGAACAGGCTAAAATTTTCACAAAACATCTTCTTACGGACAATTTCTTTTCTTTGTAATGCAAAACAACACAATATAGTGAGGTTATGTCAAAGATTGTCAAAAACCAGTTGTAAACTGTATGAGCTTATTGCAGATGTGATTCTTTCATTGCACATTCAGTTTGTGCAAGCTTGAAAAATATTTTTATATCAAAGAAATGCAAAATTGCTTAATAATTACTCAACTGCAGCCTATTTGAGTCAAATTACTTCTTGTTTATCAACTTTACGATCTTTAAGTTTTCCTTTTTAGTGGTGGATCAAATCGGTAGATTACAATAGATGTGAATATGAAGGATTGCATCTAAAATGAAGTTTCTTGGAAAATGTGAGAGAAGGGAGAGAAGCCATGTCTTCTATGTGCGATCGATGAATCTGAGTCAAGTTTGTGAATTTTGTTCCACCCACAAAAAGTGCCTGTTCAGCCTAAAAGATTTTTACATAAATCTGATTCCTAATAACCCCTCTACCCTCTGTGATAGTAGTTTTTCAGAAAAGTGATATTAATTCTGCACAATCGTATGAAATATTGCACAGCAAAATTACAGTTTTGGACCTGTTTTTATTTTTTGCTTCCTGAAACTAGGAAAAAAGGATTAGACTCTCAATTTTTTCAGGAAAGGTGGGATTTAACGTTAGCTATTACAATATATAGCCATATGTGAGATTCATAAAGGAATATGGGAGAAATATGAAGTGTCTGAAGGTAGCGTATGTGCGAACGATCAAAGCCTCCCCCTACTCTCGTTTGTGGCGATTCCGGGACTAGCGCCCATACAGTTTTGACCATTGTCCTTTGGACGTTACTGTTTCAAATTATTATTAACTCTTAGGATATGGCTTAGTGAATTTTAAATGTTTCACAGTCTTCATGGTCGACGACCGGAGATGCTTTTGACTACAACTGACGGTGCAGTATTTGATGATCAAGATCCCATTTCTTTGGTAATTGACAATGATCAGAATCTCGTTCATTCGTTGATAAGCAAATGGAATGTTCTTTCTCTGGTGGAAAGCTATAAAGATGTGGCCAAACAGATAGAGCATGGTGAGTTTGGAAAATCTTTAGACAAACAGAGATCTGCTTAACATTATAAGTTTTTCCTTTTAGTGGAAAATGTAAAAATCCTCCAGGCACTGGAAGTGGCTGAGAGTTCAAATGAACTAAATCTCTCAGATCTGGATTTACCGTCGAAAGAAACTCGGGCTCTGTTCAAAGCTGTACAGCATCATGTCAATTTATCAACGATAGACTTGGCCAACAATGTCATTGAAGATGAAGGGCTAGTGTACTTTTGTCAATCGCTGAGCTCTCTCAAGTATCTCAGTGTTTTGAATCTGAGCAGCAATTTTCTCACGGAAAATGGACTTTTGCGCCTGGCAAATGTGCTACAAGAAGCTAAAGATATTTTTTTGCCGGAGTTGAGAGATTTATCATTGAGCCACAATCCTCTGGGAAATGGGAGTAGAAAGTATTTGGTGAGCATCTGTGAGAAATTGCCAAAATTGAAGCATCTGCATCTCTCAGCATGTGATTTAACAGAATTGGGAGATTTCAATTTTGGCTTTGAAAAGCTAGAGAGTCTCGATTTGAGTTTTAATTGTTTCAAGGATAGTGATGAATTGAGGACAGTTTGGCGGTATCTTGATGTGACAAAAATTGAGAGGCTGAAAATGGGTTTTTGCGTGGGGAATTCGGGAATAGGGAAGTATCTGAGTAATTTTTTGCAATCAGGATCACCGAAATATCTCACGGAACTTCATTTGCAAAATTGCCACTTGAGTGATGCAGATCTCTGGAGCATTTTAAAGGCTCTTGGTGGTGGTCAGATGCAGGAAATTAATTTGACACAGAATCCTCTGACCACTCTGTCACTAAAATACTTCCTGACAACGAATATTTCTGTCAAGTATGTTAATTTCTTGGGATGTGAGAAAATTCTCAGTAATATCAATTTATTGGAGGAACTTCCACCACATGAAGGTGAATTGCATCCGGAAAAAATCAGTCTATACGGGAAGGGAATTGAAGAGGAAGTTATTGAGCATTTGAAGAAAGTCTGGACATCCTGCTGGACAGAAAAATACGCCACAGTTGAGAGAAAATCCAACACAATCATTCTTTCAAGAATATAATTTTTTTGTTTGAGGAATTGTAAAGGTTTGTTTTATTTTAAGCAATAACTTTTAAGAATTGTCCTAAATGTATAAATCTCTGTAATGATTCTTCAATTTTTTTTCCGTCAAATAGACATTATTAAGATGAATCATTTTGGGAAATAGCGATGTCTTGTCTATAAATCAGTCTGAAGGCGGCAAAAATGGTATACAAGTCACATCCAGGAACTTGTTGAAAAAACTGTGTGCGAATTACGAGGAAGGAATTATTTAAAATGGAAAATTCTATCGAAAAAAATTTTCTCCATTTTTCGAAGTGGAAGTTTTAGCGTTGTTCAATTTATAAAGGTAAGGCTATCGTAAATATTTGTTAATTCCATATAGAGAGCATTTCTAATCTCCTTGGAGGGCCCAAGTGGTCTGTAGGGATCGGCTTCAATGTTATTTTGCGGATCAGCACATTGGTCCAGTAGATTCAAAAGAGCTTTAGTTGAGCGCGAAGTCACTAAGATTCCAGGGGAATATGTTGATCCTCTAAAAATCTGCAAAAATCCATCATCACTCATTTTATTATTAATAACATTATATCAATTTTTGTTTACTTACTTTATCACAAGCAATTTGCAAATTATTGTTCATTTGTCTATTTGTGCATTTCTCGATGTTTTTGCTGCATTTGCTGCGGCACGCTTTAAAGCTACACTGAACGTCCTTCCAGCACGTTTTGGCGTCTGAGATGTAGCGATCCATGAATGGGGTTGAGAATACGTGCTCCAGATTCATGTACTTCAATCTATTGTCTGATATGCCGAAGTTGGTTAATTTTATATCACACATTGTTATCATATTATTATCTAGTTCCTCAACAAAGTCGAGAATTAAGACGGCTTTCTGTATACGATGTTTCCAATCAGTGGCACTGGAATTATATAATAAAAGTATTCATTCATATTGTATTAAAATATAAGTGATTTTTAAATAAATTTTACAAAAAAGTTTGTGCAGAAAGACCGTTACAGAAGACGGGAAGTGCCTATGCTTCGAACGATCCCAAGCTTCGTAATGACTAAATTCTTCCTATGTTTCTCAATAAATTTGAATCATTGCACCCATATTTTAAAAGCAGGGGAACGTGCCCAGTTTAACTAAAAAGCCAGTGATAAGCCTAGATCAGCTTATAGAGGTGCGATTCCTTCATTGCAAAATTGGATAGTGGCAAACTTGAACGATATTTATACATAAATAATGCAAATTTCGTTTAATAATTCTTAAAGTGTATGAAACATATTATCGTTATTAATGAGGAAAATTGTATGAGAAATGCATAAGTGTCTGAAAATCTTTAAAGTCGATTATCTCGGAAACTATGAGAGATACAGGCCTCAAACTTTACATCCGTTTAGAACCTCTGTCAGCGACCCGTGAGAATCCGCGAAAAAATACACGCCCCGCGAAAAAAATTCGTGCCCCGCGAAAATTAGCGGAAATTTTCGGACTCCGCGAAAATCCGTGAAAAAATACGCGCCCCGTGAAAACCCGCGACAAAATACGGGTTCGTAAAAGTTTGCATTTTTTTCACACAATGTTCGTAACATGATCAATTGACGAGTACTTTTGTTCTTTCACTTGTTACTGTTGTTAAATAACATTTGTTGTTTCATTTGTTATTGTTGTTAAATAACACACACAAAACATTTTCGTTAAATTTTGTCATTTGTTCGTAAATTTTTGTCAGGTAAACTAAAATGTACGAACAAATGCCTTTAAAAGAACAAAAATTCTTGTCAAGTGTTCATTTTACGAACAATGATTCTGAAAAAGTACAAACTTTTACGAACTTTGTACGAGCTTTACAAGAATTCCCCAGTATTCACAAAGATTTACGAACAATTTTATGAGGTACTTTTTTATGTGCGGGGTAAAACAATAATTTATGCTAGTAGAAAACAACTTTGAATATGAAGAGTAGTAGGGATGTTATAGTTTGTCTAAAAGACCTTTGGGTTAAGTGGGACACCTTTGAAATTGGGATTTTTCACCTATTTTTAAATAAAATTGAGCCTTATCGTGATATAATTTAGCTACACAAACAGATTGAGAAGCTAAATTATATCACGATAAGGCTCAATTTTATTTAAAAATAGGTCAAAAATCTCAATTTTAAAGGTGCCCCACTTCCCCCTATAGAAGAAATACTGAGTGTAAACCACTATTTATTCAGAATGGAATCTTCCCTTAAAGGAATTCTTATTCATTATTTTTCAATTGCATTCAAACATTTTTTCACAAGTTTTTAGCAAAGAAAAAAATGTGATAGGGTAAATGTGCCAAATTTCGGCATAGTTGCATGCAAGCGCCAAAGTCTGAAGTTTGAAATGTAATATTTTTAAAACAAATTGATTTTTTTATTCCTTCTTCTTAAGGAATATTGTTTGAAACCTTGTAGACAGTTTATCGTCTTTATTTACTCTAAAACCATTCTTAATTCATCTTAAAATGAATTAAAATGTAGACATAGCTTTGGTGCCCTATTTCGGCCACCTTCATTCTCATAGTTCCTTGCCCTTCGGGAATTCTTCCAATGCCTTTTTCACGTCATCTCGTTTGTCGAAGCTACATTTTTTGTTATTCTTTTGCATTGTATAATCTCTAGAGTATGTAAAATATAAAAGTTCATGGAAATTCGAGGAACAAAAAAGGTGGCCGGAATTAGGCACACTTACCCTAACTGACTTCTCCAGTCCCCACTACTCTAAATCATGCAATATTCATTGCCTTCATTGTCATTGATACACAGACAAATGAAAAGTATCTTGCAAAACTTTTTTGGGTAGGAGAAAACGGGGCAGAATTAACCACCAAGTGGAATTTCTCTTTGCCTATAATTTATGAAAAAAATAAGTTTGAATCAGATTGATAAATATTTCAAAGAATGGAAAGGGAGTCAAATACTCTGAATAAAAAGTAGTTTGATCATTATTTTTCTTAAGGAAACTGAAATACTCCAGTGTCGAATTCTACCCCTAACTAATCTGCCTGAGTCTCCCTTATGTTCCGTATAAAAAATAGGCCACTCCCCTTAAATATCTGGAAAATCTAAAGGAGGTACTTTAACTTAAAAACCAAACCTATAGGTTTTTGAAAATAAATATTTGCGACATATCTTAAGAAATCTTAATCAAAATTCGAAATAAAAATTATGAAAGCAATTTTTTTTGACTCATGACTTTCATGAGCAAGATGTCAAAATTTTTACTAGTACAGAGAATTTATTAAGCAAAATCACCAATCTTCAGCAAGAATTTATGCAGTATCTTAAATTTAAAATTTGAGATTTTTTTTAAAATATTTAGTAGAGGGTGGAGAAATTAATTTAACACACAGCAGAAGTCATCCCCTTTTATTATAATTTTTAATAAAACCCGAATGATTCTATTCGTTCAAAAATAAGCCACACCTTTTGTAAGAATTTTAATGATAAAAATAAAAATAATTGATTCCATTGTTTTAATGAAAAACAGGAACATACCAAGAGGGGTAATCTGTAACAGTATGACAATGTCATATGACAAATTTAAGAATTTTTATGTTATGAATTTGGAAAAAATAATTAAAAATCAGATTTATATCAATTACTGAAAGTTTCATAGAGTTTCTTGCAAAGACTATTCGACGTTCATTGGCCTTCAATGTTGTCCTAGTAAAAAAAAATTATCACGAAAATTTGTCATGCGACATTGTCATATCGTTACAGAATTCCCCTACAGCTGCGTCTAGTCTACCCAGCCAAATAGAAAATTGTAATTAAAGTATTACTAGAAGTAAAAAATTGTTAATGTTACCTCGTTTTGGAAGTCACGCCCACTTTTTGTTTATTCTTTTTTTATTAATTCTTGCCGGCTGTTTTATTTTTTTTTTTCAAAGATTTGCACAAGAGTATAAGTCGTGAAACAACTAGAAATAGTCTTTCATGCTGTATAATAAATCGTTATAAATAGGGCGTGGCCAATTTTTTGATTATTGTCATGTTTTGGACGAGCTATTATACAAAAAAAATCATATTGGTAACTGTAACCCATAATACACCTAAAAAAAAGTAATATCAACCCGATTTTGGATCATTATCATAATGATTCGAAATCGGATGATCAGTTGATCGATTTCTCTAAAGTGGAGAAATTCCAAACTTTTCCAATTGTGCTGCGTTCCAAGGCTAGGAGGAAGTGGGGCACTTTTGAAATTGGGATTTTTCTTCTATTTTTAAGTGGAACCGAGCCATATCGTAATGTAAGCCTTTCAATCTGTCTGTGCAGCTAAATTGCGCGCGATTTAGGGATTGTGCGCGATTGGGAGAAGTGGGGCACTTTTAAAATTCGGATTTTTCACCTATTTTTAAATAAAATTGAGCCTTATCGTGATATAATTTAGTTGCAAAAATAAATTGAGAAGCTAAATTACATTATGATATGGCTCAGTTCCACTTAAACATAAGTGAAAAATCCCAATTTCAAAGGTACCCTACTTTCAAAGGTGCCCCACTTCCCCCTACTTCTGTACAATTTGTAAGATTGTTCAAAAACATCCCAATTTTCTGTATAAAGTAATTTCACTTTAAATTAAATTGTTATTAGGTACCTCAGAAGTTCCAGATGATTGCCACCCTCAAAAGGTGTGATGTACTCTTCCCCAAAAAAGGGTCCGCATGATCCGTAGATTTTGGGAAAGAGTTCCCTATCATCCCAGATTTTTGCCACCATGTAGTCATTGTCATTCACAAGCCTCCATGTATCCTCCATGAAACGATGAAAAATCTCAGTATCGCCAAAATGAATCCTCAGATTGAGGAACTCCCTTAGTTCGGGTAGTGGCAGGATGGCATTGTACTTAAAGTAGAGAGTGCGATTGACTATCTTGATGAATTCCACTTCAGATGGAAAGTGCTCCTGACCATCACGATCGACCCATTTGAGTGGATCAACATTATTGCTATGGGCCTCTTTGACCGTAATCCTTCGACTACCTTGACTTCCAATCACAAAAGCAAATTTACGGTTTTTCGAGGCATTTTCTGGGCACTGAAAATTGCTTATTTGGGAGCATATTTCACTGCAAAGGGATCCACTGAATTCGTTTCGGCTGAACTTTTCGCACTGTTGATTTGTAATTGATTATTTTAACAATTAATATACTTTTTTTTTTAATAAAACATTTTGGTACTCACGATAGTTGATATCTTCTTTTCAAGATTAACCCTGAAGCATATAATTTCCAAGTGGAAGATGGTACAGTAAAAGATAGTTGATGTGATTAAGAGCACCAAAAAGGCGATATAGCGTTTTTTTGCAATGCACTTTCGTGCTGAACCAATAAACTTCTGAAGAAACATTTCTATATTTTGGATTTTAGCTCATTGAACAAAATACTTTTGGTAAATTTTCCACGAAAAAAATTTTCCTGCACAGATTTTTCTGCCAAAATATAGATTTTGGGATAATTTGGGTCAACTCATTGCAACCCAAAAATTTATATCAAACAGGGATTACGTAAAAAAGTCTGGGAATTATTTAGAATAATTGGCAATATAAACACTTTGATTGGCATTCCAAGAGCCGCAGAATTTTGTCGCAGAGCGTGAAAATTAGTCCCGGTGACAGGAGGGTTGCCCCAAAGGAAAAAGAGTGTTGGTGAGAAAACCACCTGTTCAAGGGAATCCTTCAAAGTCTCTTCCTGATCATTTGCGCAAGAGCGAAAATTTAGATATTTTCCGTTACAGAAATTAAAAAAAAAATTAAGTTTTTCTAAAAAAAAACATTTTTATTGTTGTAAAAGTCGGCAAGCAGCTACACTAGATCACATTGAAGAAAGGATAAAGCCTTTTAGAGATAAGCATTGGTGGAGGGTACCTGAGTTAGTAGTGGTTTTGCACGCTATCACTGGCATATTGATTGAAATTAGCATCATCTGCGAAAAGGTTAATGGAAGAATTTTAGTGTAAGAAGTTATCAGATAATAGAGGATATCTATGCAAGTAGATTACTCCACCTAATCGACCCTGATCTCGAATTCTCTGTTGAATAAGACGCTCTTGGGCTTTTCCATCGATTCCCAAGCCCAATCGTTCAATTAACTTGTCTGCTCGGTACCCGTGTATCTAATAAAAAAAAAACAAAATAAATTCATCAACTTCTTGCTTACACATATCATGTAAATTAAACTGTGAGGTCGTGGGGAAAGTCTCTGGAGGTTTTCTTCCTCTTCAGCGACGCGGAAAGCTCTCGCTTGGCGGTTATTGAAATGTTTACCATGAGCACTTTATGTTCATTCAAGAGATTGCATATTATGTTTACCTCGTAAAATTGCTGACGCCTCTTAACGCTAACATCGGGATCAAAATCAAATTCTTGCTGCTGATGGATAACTGGGGCTCCTGCCACATTGTCCTGGATGAGGATTTTGAAGAATTCCTGCACATAAGCACCTTCACTGCGATGTAGGCTGATGAGAATCACTAGGAAAGAAGCCTATGAGAACCACTCAATTAGCATTTTGTTAAAGCTAATCCAAGACGAATATCAAAGCTACAATAAGATTGGAGATATAAATACACTTTATAAGCTGTAAGCTTGAATATTAAAAGCATATTTTGCAGTGAAAAAATCTATGATCTTTTAGTGATTTTAGAAATATTTTTGCGACGTTTTGGTATGCTTCCATAAATAAAAGAAAGAAATTTACCAAAAGCTCATATTCATTTACTAATCTCAACGCAACTTGAATTTATTTATAAATACGTATAATTGCTGGAAAGTTAAGGTTTCTAGTCACAACACATTTTTTTCGTATGAAAGATATATATTACATTCGGATCTTTTGAGACTTTGAAAACACCAAATTATAAGGGTGTCCAAATCTAAGATATTTTTTTGTAGAAGCTCGATTAATTCCTAAGCTTGATATTTTTGATAAAAAAACGTGAAGTTAGTGTTGTAGTTTAGAGATACAAATAACTACTAGTAAGTCATAAAAAAATATAAAATGAAAAGTTTCAGTTAGCTTTGAAACACGAGAGACAAATTCGTTAAGGTTCTGAATTCATATTAAATAAGATGATAATCTGAGGAATGGTAAACCACTGCCAAAAAATAAATATTTGTACTACTCAAGTATAAGTTTTGAGCTAATCATCTGGTGCTCCGAACCGAGTTGCATTATCATTGATCAATCTTGGATTTGTCTGCAGGTAAACCATTTTTAAACAATTATCTTGCTGCATTAGTGCAGTTCGTGCAGTCTCGAAAGAATTACCCATTATAAATACATATATAGAAGATCAAAATTATGAAATAAAAAAAACCCGACTAATTCTTTGTCAATTCTGCCTCAGAAGAACTAATGCTGAATTTCATTTAAGTGTCGGTATAACGAATTTTTAGAAAAAATTGTGACTACTGACTTAAAAAAAATCTTGGCAAAGAAACAATTGCAGATAACACTTCTGTGTAGCCGAATCTTCACTCCTTTACTATGTAAGAAATTCTGGAATTCCAAAAGCTTTATCTCATAGTCCAAAATTTTATATTTGTAAAATTTTAAATAACCAAATTGATTAAAAATATCAGAACAAGGATCCTAAAATAAAATTTAGATGTTGCTATGTAGAGTTTGAGTATTAAAATAAATTTGATAAATATTATTCGACGAATTTATATACTAATAATGCGAACTGGTGAACTTCGGGGAAATAAGCGTCAGCTTAGAAAATTTTGATTTTTTCCAAAGCTTTCTGCTCAGACTCTAAGCCTTCCTCAGTAGTCAAATGTTGTCTTTACTCGCTTTGCTATAAAGTCAGGGATTTCACAGAGCATATGATTCAGGGTAGTGCGCTTGATTTTTGTATATTTAAACAAATATTGGCTAGTTTAAATTCCTCAATGTTCTCTTAGAGATTTCTTTGTGATTCTTTCTAATTCTCTGTGAATTTCCCGACTTTATGACAAAGTGAGAAAAGACAAGATATGACCACTGAGCAAGATGTGGAGTACGAACCGAAAACTTTGGGAAAAATCAGAATTTTTAAGCTGGCCCTTCAATCACCGGTTACCCTATTTATTATTATTATTATATTTTTTTAATAATATTTTTTTTAAAGCGCGTCATGGCCTCTACATACAACAGATATTTATGTCCATTATATGACAGTTTTCCTTAACTCTTTCCGGACCGCAGCATATGCTGCAAGCCGATTTCACAATTTTTAATCAAAAATATCTAAGCTCAGGAATTAATTGAGGTCCTACAAAAAATATCTTACATTTGGACATCCTTATAGTTTGTAATCATCCACAAGAATCGGATTTTTATCAGTTCTGAATAATTAAAAAACATTGTTTTTCATAGAATATGCATATGCTTCTTTGGGTACTACAGTCCCAAAAGAGACGAAAGAGTTAAACTATATTTTCTGAAAATTTTATTTTCTAATTTAAAAAAAATCATTTGTTGGGGTCTGATTTTTGGACATTTTTGAAAAAAAAAAACTTTCTTCATGTTAGTCACAATTACACAGAAATTAGCAGAAGTTAAGAAATATTTGGTTTTTTGTATTTCGGCTTTACACAAATCTATCTACTCCGAGTAATCTTCTCCGTCGATTTTTTTTATTTAAAGGTCTTCGAAAATCCCTTCCCAACGGCTGTGTTTTTAAAAATTTTAAATGAAAATTACAGAAAAAACTGCGGAGAAAATATTCTGTTCTTTAGTCTTTGTGACCCAAGCAACTCCTTAAGGCTTAAATTGAAACTAAAACAGGAATTACTATACCGATTTCTAAGCTACTTAGTACATTTTTGTAGGTATTCAATTTTGAGGACATAACTCACATTATTAGGGGAGACCGGGGAGTTTGGTACACTTTTTCATGTTTTGACTTTGAGATACTATTCCAAAAAATCACGATAGTGTATTACAATTTTATGCGGTCTATAGGATACTTATGGGTATTGACTTTATAAGAAGTACTCAATAGAACTTGGAAAACAAATGAGTTTTCTTGGAGAAGATAAAACATTTAACTTGACGCTTTGTCCCAAACCTCCCCGATATGGGGCAGTATGGGACGCAAAAGGAAATATTTGGGACGCGTTTTTTCTCAAATAATTTGCATTATTGGAGCACGTTAATTAATTTTAAATACTAGATTAAAAATATTTCTGATAAAAATAAAAACGTTTCATCTTTTATTTCATTCTTAGAAATTAATATCAATTTTATTTGTACAGTAGAGTCATTTAGTGTCAATCAATTATTTAAAAGTATTTTCTTCTTTATTTCCATCTACTTTTCTTTGTTTTTTTATTATAAATATTTCAATCACGATCATCAAATTACCCAGGCGACTAGATTCTCTTAACACTTTTAGTTTTGAACTCATTGGCGGATTCCTGTTTGATTTTACGCCTTTTACGACAACTGCATGGTACCTGTTTTTTTCCTTATTTCTCTGAATTAGCTCTCGCATTGCCTTTTCTGGAGAACTTGTGAAATTGTAGAGGATATTGTTCGAGAAATTTTCGAGAAAATAGATTGGACTAAGATCGCATATCCTCTGAGAAGAAATTATTGATTTCCAAGACATTGATGATTTAATTGTCCGTAGTTAGAGAAATCTGCTCCACTGGTAAAGTTTGCACAAGAGGGAGATTTTCAATAGAAACTGGGCATTACTCTTCATTTTGACAATAAACAATTGCACACCACCTACAATATTGTCGAAAATCAACGTCCCATTCATCCCCATTCAGGTGTCCCAAACATACCCGCGTGTTTTGGTATTTAAAACCTTTAAGTAAGAAACAAGAGTGTATAATTTCTGAAACTTTTATAAAAATATGTTCCCAGATTACACTGCTACCTAATGAGATAAAAAAGTTTTGATTATCACTGATATATAATACAAAGAGGAAAACTGAGACGTCAAAATATACAATTTTTATCAATTTTTAAATATGTGTTCATAAAATTAAAACAACAAAACTGAGGATATCCATCCTTTTAGACAAGATTAATATTGCCTACGATTGAGTAGTTAAATCCCATTTATTTAAAAAAAATAATGAAAAAATCGCCTTGTCCCACACTACCCCTGTCCCAAGCCTCCCCGGTCTCCCCTATACATGACATAGTTTTGAAATGGTTTTAAAGCGTACTGTTTTATTAAGCGTTCTAAAAAAAAATTGATGAAAGACTCTGATTTTAATTTATTTTTATAATTTCTCCCTACGTTTAACAGTTGACAATATTTAAAAGTTTATATAATATTCCGAAAAAAATGAAAAAGTAATTATTAGCATTGATATAAGTTGGAAATTTCTTATTTAACACGTTATTGTTAATTATTTGATTAGGCTCCATTGTATAATTTTATTGTATATTTTACGTAAATTTTTTTACGAACCTTGATAAAACTGTAATTCAGTATTGATTGTGAAATCAAAGACAAAATAATTATCCCATCAATTGATCTGTAAGACATTTCTCTTAGTTAAATGAAAGAAATTCTTATTTATCTTTTTTCTTTAAACAGTGAAAGCATATTTAAATCTATTTGTTTTATTGGCAACATTTTAATGAGTTAAGTGTAAAGCTATTTCACTAAAATTATCTTTCATATCTGCAATACGAATGATAGTGCAAGACAAATTCCAGTTAAAAACCTCAATTCAGGTGATCTGTTAACGATGTTTTTGATCTATTAGGTCTCATACTCACCAAAACCACACAATTTCTCCGAGAGATCATATTTATTCTTCAGGCTCTATTTGATATGATTTAAGAAAATAAATGACACTAAATCCAAATTTTCAGCACAAGATCACCTTCACAGCACTTGATTTTGAACTTTTTTTTAAAATTCTTCACTATCACTCACCCGTTGAACTTTACCGTCCAATCTCCCAAATACAACTAAAATCTCTGCCAAGCATACGCATTTTGCTGAAGAAATCGAAAGTCGAAGAGCTCTTTTACCATTCATTTTTTCGGTGTGTCTTGCAATTATGAAAATTATGCAACTCAACGTGGCTTTTTTCCTCTTGAACATTTTCTCTTAAAGACTTTGGTGACGATCATGTCTAATTGATCATCTCGATAGATTTTTTTTTGCAAAAGATCAAGATCACAAGAATTGAGTATAGATTTTAGGGCGGGAGGTGTGAGAGAAAGAGAATATGGGGAAAGAGACGTTAACAACCGAAATAAAAAACTTTCACTTTTCGTCGATGGTACTGGAGGTGCGCAGCAGTTACTTCAGTATGCATTTGGTGATCGTTCCGTGAGTTACGTGGAATTTTTCAGTGATTTGATTGGTGTGAACAGCCTCTTGAGGTTGAGGAAAAAAATAACTGAAAAATGGCTAAATTTTTGGGGATTCTCCTAATGGTGAGTAAATTTATTTTAGTGATTTCTGTGAATTAATAAGGACTTTTATTTAACTAAAAAAATGTTGTTTTGAAGGTTCTTTTGGGACTCTTTTTCTTGGTGAATTTCATTCAGGCCACTGCCCAACCAAAAGCCCCCAATTTTCAGTATTTCGAAAGGTGAGTGACTCACTTTCACGTCTTTCATACGACTGGATTTTTAGTGAAACATTTATTAATTTTTAGAGTTATATTGAGAGTGTTTCTCTGTAATTTTTTGGGATAAATTTACTTCCGAGATTATTGGAATTCTTCTAGAAATTCTGCATAAGCATTCAAATTCAGTTCCTCCGACGTCACACTTTCACATTCACAAGAGCGGCTGTATTGAAAATTATGCATACAAAAATCCATCTATAATTTCTTTGATATCGCGGAAGTTCAAGATGAACCTTTAAAAGAGTATCCATCCATATCGTGAGATTTGGTCCTACACTGAGAGAAATCCGAAGAAGTTAAAATAACATTCCGGAAATGTTAATTTTGCCCTGCAGAATTGATCCAAAATAGGTGTAAATATTACCCTTTTTAGGTGTATTGGGGATTAAAATTACCTTTTTCATGTTATTTTACCCTTAAAAAGGTGTAAAATTAACATTAAAAAATATTGATATGTTTTTACACCTAAAAGGTGTTAAAAATATGAGGAAAAAGTTAATCGCACCCTTTTTCTCAGTGTAGGTTAAAGTTAGAAGGTGGTTTAACATATCATAAAAATTAATAATCAACGAATAAGATATGAATAATATAAAAATACCTATACGTAATAAGAGTGATCGTTAAATTAAAAAATTCTCTAAATTTTAATGTTGTACTTAGGTTTCAAAACATTCAGCAAGAAATACAGATATAAAACGTAAATAAATGTCTGAACGGTCTGAGCCCTCCTTTTAAAAATATTTCACTTCCAGGATATATCAATTTTAACTAACTTTTTTTGCAAATGTAATGTGTTAGTGAATGTTTCCGGAATAACTTAGGACAAAGTGGTACAAGTTGGACAACACTATGCAAGAAATTGACTACTTTTTTTTGCTAACGGAGATCTCACATGGTACGTTTGATATACAGTCAAGTCCCCCGATTAAGAATCTGACCTTGGTTTTGCTCCATCACGTGACAATGTTTTTTTATTAATACTTTTATATTTTTTGCTTTGCCTTACATTATCCGTTATATCTCAGGTTCTAATGAACAGAACCTAAAAAGTGATAGGACCGTTAGAAAGCTCATTAGCTGTGCTTCAATTTCGATTAATACAAAAAACTTTGTAAAACCACTCCTTCAGGGTGTAAAATTGGAGTTTTTCTAAGAATTACCAAAAAAAATGGTCTTAAAGTGAGGTTTTAAAAATTTGTATTAAATAAACAAAACAGAATATTAAAAATTCAATGACACCAGGCGATAGGCAACACTTAGGAGTACAATTTTGCTCATCTAAGACTTCACGCTCCGATCACTCTAAATGCCTCATTTGTTGGTTTTTGTCATTTTCCAAAAATATGAAGTATCTATTTTAGAGCAAATTTCCTAAAGATTTCTGAGAAAATATCTTTTAATACTAATGTCAAACATATATAAATGTTGAGATTCTTCTTTAAATCGATCGGGGGACCATCAACATAATTTTCATTAACATTATCATTTCATGATTCAAAATAACGGCAGGATATTTAGCCGTGAAATTGATTCGCATTATGCCCTAGACACACTTACGACTTAAGCCGAGAGACGACTTAATGGAAAATGATGGAAATATAGTTTGACTATTATTTCTAATATAATTACGCTAGACCGTCTCTTGGCTAATCCTCAGGTCTGTCAATGCCCTGACGTCTTACATCAGACAAGATTTTTTTTTAAATTTGGTTTACATGAGCAAAAGATCCATTAAATTCTGAAAAACCAATAAAATTGATTGCTATTTCGAATATTGAGGCCATTGAGGCTTTTACGAATTGGCTAAACCTCGAGTCTGAAGCCGGCGTTATCCAGGAGATATCGATTTTGGGATGGCCCACGGTTTAGTATTCACTAATGATATCTTCTTTGTCCAATTAAAAATGCATTTTTATAATTTCAATTAAAATGAAAACTTGAAATAAATTTCGGGGGTCAAGGAGAAATCATCCTAATGTGCTAGACACACTTACGACTAAAATTCAGAGACGACTAAGCTCGTTCATAGCCAAGTCAGTTCCTCACACACTACAAACGAGGCTTACCATTTTCTGGCACTCACAAAACATAACATTCGTGGGTTTTTATGCAGATATTTCTACTGAAATGGATTAGTACACCTTTGAAAATTAAACTACTTTTAAATTTACTTCACAATTCATGCATAACAACAAGAATTATTCACTAAAATCGCTTAAATTGGCTTAAATCGCAAGTTAGCTTCCACCTCATAAATAAATGTAATTAACAATAATTTTAGATGTTCGGTCAGTAGATTAATTTAGATAAAAAGAAACATGGATTTTGACCTAGATCCTTTTCCTCTTCTATTACTTGGACAACGTTTCGGAGCTTGTTGGCCCCTTTCTAAGGTCTACAATGTATAACATTTAATTATTCTTATCCTGTTAAATTTATACATTGTAGGTCTGAGGAAGTGGCCAACAAGCTCCGAAACGTTGTCCAAATAATAAAGAAGGAGAAGGATCTTGTTGAAAATCCGTGTTTCTTTTTATCTAAATTAACAATGATTATTGCACGTGTACTGAGACATGAATTTACAAATAGTTTCATTTTCAGATGAGTTTTATTGCATTTCAGTAGAAATATCTGAAAAAAAAACCCACGAAAGTTATGTTGTGTATATACCAGTGAATGCTAATCCTCATTCGTAGTGTGTCAGAAACTGACTTGGCTATGAACGAGCTTAGTCGTCTCTGGACTTTAGTCGTAAGTGTGTCTAAGAGTTTTAGTAAAGGAAATTTATACAAAGGACGTCTGATCGATGATCCAAAGACCTGACTGTATGACACTTTGAGATAAGTCTTTACTGCCAAATTTTACAGGCTAAATATTCTCGGGGATCAGCCTGAATCTATTTGGGCTCTAATACCGGCTTCAGACTGGAAGTTTAGCCGAGTTCCCGAAGATCTCAAAAATCTAAATAACAAGCAATTTTATTGATTTTTCAGAATCTAATGGATAATTTGTCCTTAATATTCAATCCTAAACAATTTTCTAAAAAATCATGCATGATAAAGAATTAGTGGAATTAAGCCAGATGGCTAAGCCTTAGGTCTGAAGCCCGTATAATGCCCAACGCACAATAACTTTTGCTTAGTAAACATGTTTTTGACATTTCAATGAGAGTGAGTGAGATCTAGATCTAGTCATCTCGCTCATTCTCATGGGGAATTTTGAAAACATGTTTACAAACAAAAGTTATTGTGCGCTGGGCATAATGCCCAACGCACAACAACTTTTGTTTAGTAAACATGTTTTTGACATTTTAATGAGAGTGAGTGAGATCTAGATCTAGTCATCTCGCTTTCTCTCATAGGAAATTTTGAAAACAAGTTTACAAACAAAAGTTATTGTGCGCTGGGCATAAGGCGCAAATCGTCAACATATTTTTATATATTGTTTTTTTTTTTTATTTTGCGTTTTATTTTATTGTTTTTATACTGCAATGGAAATATTATCAATCATATTTAAAATTAAATATTTATTAATATTAAATTTGTGCCCGTAATGTTTGACACTATCTTTCTTTCATTGCGGCTCTATTGAGACATGATCGCGAAGTAATCAAAGGCCGTTACGAAATCTTTCACATACTTCTTGGGAACTGAAATTGCAATCGGTGTTTTCATTTTCACTTCCATCTATCTGCACTTCTTTGCTCTTGCCACGAGACGCGTGTTGAGCAGATGGAGAAACACTCTTCAATTACATGGGAGGAGCGTGATTATTTCTTGTGGTATTGAGAGATTGATGATATAACAATGAGAGTTTTCTGTGCCACCAGACAATATCTCATCAGCATTTTTTTTCCTGTTTTCTTATGCAGACCCCGGTACCGGTACCCTTACTACGATGAGCATGGCAGAGGGAAATTACTTTATGGCTACGGAGGAGCTGAACTCTACCAGTATAAGAGCTATACACCTCTGGATGGGATACATTAAGTTTCAAGGAAGTCATCAAGGTCATCGATTCAAATCACAAAAAAAAAGCAGAGGGATTTTCAGAGAAAAATGGTCTTAATTTACTTATCCGGAAACATCAAAACGCGTGAGCTCTCAAACTCGACGTTTCTGAGTTGAAATGTACAGGACATTGTTGCCGCGGATAAAAGCATCGCCATACTTGTTCTTCAGCTGACCATTTGCATATTCCTCCGTCTGATCCAGTGCAATATTCATGTATCCGTCGAGACAGGCCAGAACACCTGCAAAAAATTTACCGGATTGTATGATTCCCTGACTTGTTTTATAGAAAAAATACACGAATTACCTCTGTAATCGACACCACTGTTCAACTTTACAACAACTGGACGACCATGGATTTGATTGATGAACTGCGAGAGAGCTTCCTTGCGAGACATTTTACAAAAATCTTAGTTTTTTACCTAGAAACAAGGATTTTTGTTTACAACAACATAACCTCAAACTTGTGATTATTGCGTTTTCATTAAAATAACCAAATTTCAGTGCGAAAATCATTGGTTTTCTGATAAATTTGTATTTCTTACCTCTTTATAAAAGAAATCTTATGATTTTCTGGACTGAAAACTATGAAAAACTTCAGAAAAGCAAGAATAAACACCGTCTGCTTTTTTTTTTCAAAACAATAACTATGCTGTCAGTTTATATTGATTTCCAGGGGGCCGTATCCTCCAGATGTGAGAGTTTGAATGAATGAATTTTTATTGTATAGCAGCCGCGAAGGCTTAATATACATGTACAAAAATCATTTGATGCTCACTTCACTTTACAAAGAGAAGGGGAAATGAAAAATGAGAGAGAAGAAATACAAATTTTTGAAAGTAACGACGTTCTGACTAGATACCTCATCCTGAAACACGAGTTTGAATTAAACTAATATTAAGACAAAAAAAAAAAAAAAAAAAAAATAATAAACAAAAAGGGGGGGGGGGTTGGCTTAAATCTGGAGATCTGTGAGCTTCATAAAGTCCAATGTTCTCTTGAGTATGTTTTTGCTTTCCCCGAGTAATTCTGATAGTGAGAGCCCACTAATTCCGCAGGTTCGACGGAAATTCTCGAAGGCTACACACTCGACTAGAACGTGGGCAACCGTTTTTTGGGTCCCACAATGTTCACACAGAGGAGGAGATGTTCTGTTAATGAGGTGAATATGAGAAAAGTAGCAATGGCCAATTCGTAGACGAGTCAATTTTACATTCTCGGATCTAGACTGGAAGGGGAGGTTCTTTCTTGGAGAACCTCCGAGATCTTTCAGTTTATTACCAGAGATTTGATCCCACTTAATTTGTTCAACCCCAATAGCTACATCCTTAGTCCAGTTATTTAGATCTTTCAATGGAACTTTGTGAAACTGGACATCGTTCTTAAAACATGCGTTTTTAGCAAAGGTGAGAGCAGTTTTGCTCCCTATTAAGACCCCTGGGTCCCAGATCAATCTAATTTTGTTCGGATATTTCGCAATTAGGCTTCTAATTTCTGAAATGAAACAGTTGTTTTGGGATAGGGAGAAAATTGCTTGAAGAGTATTTAGACTATTTGAGATTACAGCTGCTTTCGGAAAAACAAGTGCAGTTTTGATTGCTTCAAGAGTAGCTTCTGCTTCAACGGTAAAGATTGAGGATATGTCGGGAAGTTTTTTCTCAATTATGGCTCCACAGGATGGGATCCATATTCCGCAGCCTGCTCTGTCTCCTATCTTTCCCCCATAAACATATATGGAAGACCAATCTTCAAGGGAGCTAAGAATATTATTGAGGCGGTTTACAATGGCAGATGAAGCCCTGCTGCTATTGTGACGGGTTAGACCCTCCACAGAAGTGTCGACCACTTCTTCCCTAACATCCCAAAAGGGATAAGGATTGGCAAACGTTACAGAGTGGGGAGGAGTATTGTTTTTCCAGTGCCATAAATTGACTGAATCCGTCCACGAGCAAAGTCTATTTCCCGGGTTAACTCCGGTTTTTAACATATCATATACAGAGCAATAAGGGTTATCTTTGACTCTATTCCAAAATTTTACGAGCAGGATTTCCCTTCTGATTGAGAGTGGAAGAACCCCGGCCTCGGCGAGGACACTAATAGTTGGAGAAGTCCTAAAGGCTCCAGTGGAGACTCTGACACCTGCGTTGTGGATTGGGTCTAGCTTATTAAGGGACGACTTGGATGCCGCGCCGTAAGCCACCACTCCATATTCCAACTTTCCACAAATCAACGCGTGGTGAATTTTTAGAAGTTGGGAACGATCTGAGCCCCAATTTGTACTGGATAGAGTTTTGATTATGTTTAACCGGGTTTGGCAACTTTTCTTAATTTCAGTGATATGCCGATCAAAACTAAGATTTCTATCGAAGACGACTCCAAGAATTTTATGGTGAGAAACGGTTTCAATGCTCTCATTATTAAGGGTAAAACTGGGTGAGGCACAGCCCCTTTTTCTGCAAAAGTGTATGCTTTTAGTCTTGGGAGTAGAAAAGGAGAAACCAAATTCCAGAGCCCAGTGTTCTAGTTGTCCAATAGCCATTTGGAGTTTTTCTTCCAAGTCGCTTGAAGAGTGACTAGAGGAAAAAATCACTAGATCGTCAGCATATATTAGATGGTCGACATTTATGGATTTTAGTACTTCGGAGAGACCGTTAATAGCAACGAGGAAGAGAGGCACGGAAAGTACACTACCAGTTGGGGTTCCATTGAGTTGGGTGTGGAGAGAAGAAAGCGTGTTTCCTACAAATACTCTAAAAAGACGGTTAGTTAAAAAGTCTCTGATATAATCAAACAGATTACCTTCTAACCCCCATGCCCTTAATTGATTGATAATCACTACCCTCCAGACTCTTTCGTACGCCTTTTCAAGATCAAAGCTAACTACAGACACGTGTTTTCCGGAATTAAGACTATTGGCAATGACGTGTTGCAAAAGTGCTAAGTTGTCATTAGTGCCTCTTCCTTTTCTAAAACCTGATTGGAAATCCGATAAAAGGCCAAATTCGTGTAGCCACCAGTTAAGCCGGTTGACCACCATTTTTTCTAAAACTTTTCCCACACAACTTAAAAGGGAGATTGGCCGGTAGCTCTTAGGATCGGTAGAGTCCTTATGGGGTTTCAATATGGGGACAACGTTGGCTATTTTCCATAGCTCAGGAAGAGAGCCCTCAGAAAAAACTCTGTTAAAGATCTCAAGCAGCATTTGTTTACCCTGAGGGGGCAGGTGTTTAAGCATGCTGTATGAAATATCGTCAGGGCCTGTCGACTTGCCCGTCGAATTGCTAAGGGCGTATTGCAACTCAAACATTGAAAGAGGGATATTTAATTGCGGAGGAGTTGTGGATGAAGGGACAATGTTAGAGGCTTCCAAACTATTTTTGTATAACTGGTATTCTTGAGATAGGTGGGAATCGTTAGAATTGTTTTCGAAAGAAGTCGCTAAACACTCGCTTATATCAGCCTCGGTGGAAAAAACAGAATCTCCCAGGTAGACTTCTCTGATATTACTGGGTTTAAAGGTCCCGGAAATTTTCCTAATTTTATCCCAAACGACTTTTGGGGGAGTGTCTTTTTGGATGCTACCAACGTATTGCTTCCAGCTTTCGGATTTAGCTTTTTTAATAAAATCTCGCACCTCTTTTTGCTTTTGCTTGTAATTTTTGAGATTGGGAGCAGTGGGGTGGTAGAAAAACTTTCTATACAATCTATTTCTGGCCTTGATAGCTTCTTTAACCTCATCACTCCACCAGGGAACTTGCCTTTTTCCCGAGAATTCCCTGGTTTTCGGAATGCTTAGATTAGCAGCGTGTATAACCGACTGGTTAAATCGATCTAATAACTCTACTGTACTGGCGTTTTCATCAAACTCAAATTGTCCTAAAGACTTTTCTAAAAATAAATCCCAGTCAGCTCTGTCTTCTAACCACTTAATTCTTCGTGAATTCATGAAGGTAGGGCCTAGACTGCTAATAACTATAGGTGTATGATCGCTACCGTAAGCTTCCTTGACCGTACCCCATTCTAGGAGAATATTCAAAGATGGTGAGCAAAAGGTTAAATCTATAGCAGAGATGCTACCGTAACCAGGGTGAATGTAAGTTGGATCACCATTGTTCATCAACGAGAGACCATTGTCCAAAGTAAAAGACTCAACCTCACGTCCTTTCTTTTGTGTACTTGAACAACCCCATATTTCATTGTGGGCATTCATGTCACCCCCTAAGACCAGAGGAGATGGCAGACTTCGAAGTAGACTCTCAAGATCATCGCGAATTGAGTTTAACTGTGGTTTAAAGTAAACAGAGCAAAAAGATAACTGTCTGCCATCAATCCGGCAGGTGATAGCTACTGCATCAATGTTAAAGTTAACAACGATTTCAGAGAACATTAGATCTTCCTTGACTAGAATGGCCGAGCCACCGTGTGCTGAATCAAACAGATCTTTATTGGAAATAATGTGATAATTTCTAAAAGATGGAAAGTCGGTAGTTTTAAGATGTGTTTCTTGAAGAAGTACAAAGTCAGGATTGTGTCTTTGGACAATTAGCTTTAAGTCTTCAAAATTATTGAAAAATCCATTAATATTCCATTGTATTATGATCATAATGTGCTTAGAGGTTTAATGTGTAGAGAAAAAAAAAATTTTTTTGACAAAAAAGAGAAAAGAAAAAAAGAAAAATATGAGGGGGAGGGGAGTGAAGTGAGCTTACTTGTATTTAATCAATTCCAATTCCGATGACTTTTTCGATGTCCTCGAGAGAGATTTTTTGCGGAGTTTTTCCGGAACCAGTAACGGAGGTACCGGTTGGGGCGTCCTGATTGTATAGAGTAGGCTTCGCTTTCTTCGCCTTCTTGTTGTTCTTCTTGGGTTGACTGACTTCGAGTTTGCTCTGTGGGGTTTGATAGAGCATCTGTCCTGCTCCTCCTGCCGCTTCTTCCTCACTGATCTCATGAGAATCGCTTGATTCAGCCGGTCTTTTTGCACGTGTCTCAAATTGAGGCTCCAGTTCTGTCTCAGTTGCATCCATCTCTTCCAAAGATGACACAGAGAAGGAGGAGACCTTGCTTGACACGTTGTTCTCGCTCTCCAGAGTACTTGCTTCCAAGTCTTTGGGAACTGTTCCTGGAGGTAGCATCCCAGCCGATCCTGAGCCTGATGGATCACATGCGAAGTCGTCTTGGTCTATTTCAATCCGATTGTCATGGATCTCTGCTTGATGGGTGATTGTATTCTTCTCAGTGGGTGTCTCAAGATTTTCAGCCGGCACTGTTTTTGAGAGACACGGGCAGTTACAACCGGAACATCCAATTGTCTGCCTTTCAGTTGTAACATCTGCGAAGGTTTTGCCCTTCTTAACAAAGGCAGTGAAGATCTTTCTGGCCACGTGATATGGGACTCTCTGCTCAACCATAACTTTCCTTATCTCCTTTTCCTCTTTAAACACTGGGCAGGATCGCCATGAAGCGAAATGGGCAAGCCCACAATTGAAGCATCGGGGCCCAGATTTGCACGGATCAGGACTATGTTCCTCCTTCGCACAGCGCACACAAATGGCCAAGTTTTTGCAGGAAGTGCTTAAATGTCCGAAACGCTGACATTTAAAGCATCTTATTGGGTCTGGAATGTAGTCTCTGGTTACCAGGTCCAGGTAACCGATTCTCAATATTTCGGGTCTTTCGGGGAAGTTGAAAGTGATGATGAAAGACGAAGTGGGGATCAACTCTTCTGTAGTCTGGTTGTTTCCATCTTTTCCCTGATTTACAATCTGCCTTTCTTGTGGGCTGAGCTTTTTCCGTGTCTTGATGTTCTGGATGGCAATTACCCCTTGAGGGGCTAGATACTTGAGTAAAGCCTCTTGATCCCAGTGAATCATTTCAGGGTCACGAACTACAGCTCTACAACGGTTCCTCCTTTCATCAAAGGCAATGGTGACATCATGGCCGCTGATCTTTTTGACCGTCTTCATGATCGTCTCGGCTTGGTTTAATGATTTAGTAAGTGCTGTGATTGTCCCATCTCTCTTTCTGGTGATTTCAGCGAGTTCACCAGCGCTGTTGAGCAGTTTTTCAACCTCAAAAGGGAGCACTTTCCCGAGACTCTTCCCATCAGTGCGCGAGATGACCACGTGTCTGCCACCTTTTTTCAGACATTCTGTCTCCCAATTATCGACAATTTCTCTTCTGGAGGATTTGTCTCCTCCTTTGCCGTCTACCTCATCCCCTAGCGCGGGGAAGTGGGCCCCATTTTTTGGGGGCACCGTGGAAGTACACACCATTGTGTTAAACGTGTTTAACTGTTTCGATAACGGTTTTTTCAACTCTTTTGCTGGACGTGCTGAACTTTGATCCACACTCTAGCAAGTCTCACAACGAACTGAGTGAGAGTTTGATTTTGTGGGAAAAGCCAACTCTCCGTGTGGAACTCGCCTATTTTGTATCTACGAAATTTTCGATTGGAATTTTTCTCATCAAAAATCGGGGAGAATTCTCGAGTGGTATCTCGGTGAGAGTTTGATTAATTTACATAGAAGCAAATAAATTAAAATATCGCGTTTTTTTAAGTTTTAAATTGTTTTTAAATTATTATTTCACTTAATAAATACAATTTCCGTATATTTATAATAAATTTCAATTAAGTTTTTTCTTAATAAACTGGGCAGGCATTTCGAACTTTTTTTTTTATTATCTGTTATTATTTGTCTAATTTTTTTGAGTTTGATATCAATCATTTCCAAATTGTATATTATTTTAGTTTTATTTTATTTCAGCTCTCGTGAATAAAAAAAAATGGTTGTGGCCATTTAATGATTAGGTCTTTGATTAACCTACAGTAGACTCTCACTCAATCGGCTCTTTTTCAATCGGGCGACAAATTTTGTTGACAGTTTTCACGCTTATGAAGCTAATTCGCTCAAATTCGCTGTAGTTCTTCCTATTTTATCGTGATTCTTTATAATTCAACGCTTTTTGTGGAATTTACAAATGCTTTGACGCTCAATTCTATCGCTAAACCGGATGACATTTTGCCCCATATTCCCGATTGAGAGAGAGTCTACTGTATTTATATTCTTAATAAAAACGAAATTGAACAGATTTTTAGCAGTTTACTTGGCCGTGAACTCTTTAAAACTCTTAATTTTCGTTTTAATTATAACCAAAGAAAAATAACGCATAATTTATAGGGAGTTTATCAGGAAAAGGTTCTGTTTTAGTAAGTTGAAATTGTTAGATCTCAAGAATCAACAAAACTAATATTTTAAGCAGCAAAATGATACCACTTACTACAAAATTAATAAATGGATAATAATTGAACAAATATTTAAAAATCGTGTAGTTACGTGTTCTTCCTTAAAATAGAAAGAAAAATATTGTGTGAGATTCTTGATATTTGCATCTATATTATCCTTTTTTTATTCGACATACAATCTAAGAAAAATTGTAACTTCTCTATTGAAAAACTATTTACAATGTTTGAAACGCTTTTCTTTAGGTTAATATAGTCTTTATTTGAGAAAATTCCTTCAAATACTAATACTAATAATACTAATAAGTAAAATAGAAAAGAAAACGGATAATGTCAAGAATTTTCCGCGAAAAACATATCAATTTTGAATTTTAATCTTGGGTGATTGTATGTATGTCAGTATCTACTAAATTTAAAAGTTTCAATGAGCTTTGTATTTTTCTTAAATTGACTATAGTTCGTGTATATGTTCTTGTAGAGTTAAAACTGGATTCTGAAAAAGAATAAAATTCTATATCTAAATTCTTTAATAATCGAAAAATCCTGAAACTGCCATTAAAATAGCGGAAGTGTGAATTGTTTATCAAAAATTGCGAAAATATCATGTATATTTGACGAGGTTCTCAAGTATTGCAAAAATGTTACAAAAATACTCCTCAAATCCGAAACAATACCAAATTAGCGACTAAGAAAACTTTTCTTTGCGGAGACTCGTAATCTCATAACATTTAATATGCCTGATCGCTTGAAAATTGGTTTGAAAAATCACAAAAAATACAAAAAAATGTGAAAATATTGAAAAAATAAATAATAAGAATTATTGCCGAATAATATTGCAGAGAAAAATAAGATGAAAATTAACTTTACACATTTTTTTCTTTTCCGAATTCCTAATTGGAATTTTACTTATTATTTTCAAAAAAGCGCAAATTATGAATGAGAATTTTTAAATTTTACAGGAAAATGATATGAATCCAATAATCCTTGTCAAATTGCTAAAAAAAAAGAAAAATTCAATGAAAACTGGTTTTTTGTTACAAAAATATCTGAAAATTCACTTTAGCATTATTTGACAATTTTCAGAAAATTTATACAAAACCACCGTATTTATAATTGAAAATTCATTCATTCATTCATTCATTTTCAACCGCTTATCCCAATTGGGGTCGCGGGCCCATGACATCCAATCTAACAGCCCACGTTTAATATACACGTTTAGCCCACGTATAATTGAGAATTGTATTTATAATTAAAACCATATTTATAATTGAATTGGTGCAAATGCAAAGGGCCTTTCTTTAAGTTTTTTACTGTAGTAAAATATTAAAGAGAAATTTGGCATGAAATGCCGTTGCAGTCATTTAAGTGTTAACTCTTTCGTCTTTTTTGGGACTCTGACTACCTACCCAAAGCAGCATATGAATATTCTGTGAAAAACGATGTTTTTTTTTTAATTATTCAGAATCGATAAAAATCTGATTTTTGTGGATGATTACAAACTATAAGAATGTCCAAATATTTTGTAGGACCTCAATTAATTCCTGAGCTTAGATATTTTTGATTAAAAAAATGGTGAAATTGGCTTCCAGCATATGCTGCGGTCCGGAAAGAGTTAAGAGGAGTCGCGATGAATAAATAACAATGTTATTTAATTATTTATTCATTCATTCAATTTATAATTACTTCAGTATTCAGTGTTTTTTCTCTCTCTCTCTTCTTTTTATGTTTTTGGCTGTCAGACTCAATCAGGTCCATATAGCCATTTCGCTCACTCTTATTTTTACATACGAGTTCCATCTGTTTTTCTCTTTTCCCGTATGTTTGTTCCTCTCATCTCTCCTTATCATTTTTCTTTTTGCTCCATCACAAATCCTTTTTTTTTTTTTGCTCCCTTATGTTTTACCATACTTCCTTTCTTGATATTTTTGCGTTCAGTTTGTAGCTTTTAAGGACGGTGAAAAACTGTTTTCCAATTATTCACCGGACGCGCTTCGATCAAGGATCGAACCGAGGGCCTCTGCGTCACAAAGCCAACACTTTGCCCGTTGAGCTACCGAGACCCCTTCAGTGTTTTTTGCGACCCAGCGCGCTGAATGTCAAAAACGATTTCCACAAATAGTTCCACACGAAAATCTCACCTGATTCTCTCCGATATTCGTGGATACGGGAGAGCAGGCAGGTGGGAAAAGTAGGAGAAAATGTCACGGAGAGAGGCTCGCATAAAATTTTCTCTCACAAAGTGGAGGATACATACGGCCCCAGGATGCTGGGAGTTTCAAAAATAACAGTCGACTTTGGAATCAGAAATGGATTTTTTGTAAAATGAATTTCTCGCAAAATTCTTTTTAAATAATGTTAATTTATTTCTTAAGACATAGTTTATTTATCATTGAGGTGATTAACAGTAAGCATTATTGAAAAATCTTGCGACAAATCCCTTTTTGCGCTGTGTCTATCATCTCTATCCTTTTCTGACGTATTTCACCGGTAGATAAAAAAAACGCGGAAAACCAATTGAATTGGAGGCTGAGATGGGGCTGCTTTTTTACTCTGCCCATGCCATCAACTCTTTGAGGTCTTTGTCATCCGTATCGGCGGCCGTAGCTGCTGGAGAAAACGTGTTTTTAGGGCATGAGTCATACACAAAGACCAGAGATAATTTCTTGAGAGAATATTACATTGAGAGTACAGACCTTTTTTCTTTTCCTTGGCTTTCTCCTTAATCTCATCGGACGGCACTTCTGGTAGCTCTGTTGCACTAGGACCAACACCAAGGAGCTCCTTATCGAGTTCCTCCTGTTCGAGCTCTTCCAGCTCCTTCTCCAACTCATCCTCGTCGATGTCTTGACCTGGAAATGGGTTAAAGTGGTTACTGGAGGATGTCTTATTAGAATCTTGTTCGATGGGAAACCTTACCGAATGATACTGGATTGGAAATAGCGTCGGAAATCTCTGTTGCAATATTCTGTTGCTCAGCAATATCATCCATCATGTCGTGTATCTGATCGACATCCCTGCAAGGAAAAAAATTTGCCGTTAAGAAGAAGAGAACAAAGGAGCAAGATCCCAATGGGACGCACATGTTATTGTGGGCAGCTTTAAGGGCATCAGCGGCATTCTTCATTGTCGTCAAGACAGCCGTATTGGTATTTGCACTCTCCAGTGCTTCTCTCTGCATCTCTATTGTGGACAATGTCCCATCAATTTGCTGCAGTTGCTTCTCATACTTCTTCTTCCGCTTTAGTGCCTGGATGGCCACTGAAAGATCCGGAATTGAGTGTCTGAAGGTCATCCACTCGCATCTAAAGATTTTCAATAATGCAAACCTCTCTTGTTTTTCGATCCATTCTTCCGTGCAATGTCCAGCTCAGCTTCGATTTTTGACTCCAGAAATTCCTGCTTCTTTATCAGCATGTTCTCTGTCTCGCGGAGTTTCTGGATGGCCTCACCAGTTGTGGGGGCTTGCTCCCCTTTCTTCCCAAACATCTTCCCGAAGAAACTCATTGTGCCCTGCCTGTTTTACACAACACAAATCGCACTAGTCTCTGCACTCACTGGACTATTTACAAGCCACCCTTTTCACCCAAATTCACAAAGTTTTCACAGAAAATCTTGCCAAAAGCAATAAAATTGCAAATTTTTTAGGAATTTTCACTCTATGGATGCGTCATACAATCTGACAACCATTCGGTGATCTACAATCGGATTTCTTCGGGTTCAAATCGCGGTTGGGAAGTTGAAAGGTTTCTCCAAACAGCTGTGAATGACATGCTGCAATTTGTGGGAGGTCGTGGTGTTGCTCCAAAATATTGTTAAAATTAGTGAGTAAAACAAGTTTATTTTGTGTGAAAAATGATGTGAATCAGTACTATGAGTGCTGTAGTGTGTTTTTTGATAATTTGTGCCATCATCTACGGTGGAATAACATGGTAAATATCAATCTGAAAATGTCCCTGAATGCCCCATTAGGAGAAAAAAAAAACTAATTCGATTGATGACCTAATGTTTTGGTGGGCCCCAAATTTGACAAAAAATCCCCCTTCCTAATTGCGCATTTCAGGCTACTCCCCAAACTCTTTGGATGGTTTCTTGTGCACAAATTCAAAATCAAGGTGCGCTTTGGTCGGATAAGCTTCCCTTTTTGCTTGAGAGATGTTGAAGTCTGCAAAAATGGATTTTCTGTGGTGAGTTACTTTTACACCGGGAATTATCAATAATCAGGTGTGATTCTTTCAGTTCTTTCACAATCACACATATTGTAATGCACCGATTTTCTTAAAGTCGTCAGATCGGGATGTCCTTCTCAGGGTATACTATACGTATTGAACATCCCTGATACCAAAAATTATACACTAAAATTTTAAGGGTCTGGGCTTAAGTCCGGCCGGCCGTCCGGCCTTCCGTGCTATACACAATATCTCCTGTTTAGAAAGCGATGTTCATTTATTAATCGCCTTTAACATCTATCTACTCACGCATACGACAATTTCTATTCTATATATATGGCCTCTACGCATTCAGAGCAGTTTTTTTTTCAAACATTGCATTTTTGACAGAATTTTGACATTTCTATAAAGGCGTCTACACATTGGGAGCAATTTTCGTCAAAAATTGCGTTTTTGACAGAAATTTGACGTTTCTCCCTACAACGCTGCAGGGAATTTCCTTAAAAAAAGCAATTTTTGACAAAAATTGCTCCCAATGTGTAGAGGCCATAATGCCTAGTCCCCGGCGAGTGGCCTTCAAAGTAGTAGCCAATTTCTTACTTTCATATACAAATGCGTATGGGAATTTTTCTGCACTCGTGATCGTTATGTTAAATATTTAAAAAGTGAGAAGTTTTTCCGTATTATAAGATACCTTTCCGTATGGAGGGATAAATATACTAAATTTTTGTTTAAATAATTTTTTCCTCGGAGCACTGTGAGCTGAGTCCGAGATCAATTTAGGAATTGGCTTCAAATAGCTCCATATAAAAAGGCCAACTTGCCAGGCGCTTGCATAATGCACAACATATTCCATGAAGGAACAAGGCCTTCCCGCAAGGGGATTTCTAGACATACATTATTATTTTTTTCTTGTACGGGTTGAGGTTGTCAGTCCCATGCCCGTGGAATCAAGTGCAGTGAAGCTCACTGGATGCAATCCGAACACCTTTAACGCCAGAAATATTCCTGGTGACCTAATGGCCTCTCCACACGAGAGAAATTTATGTCCATATTGAAGCAAATTCCCTACGCTTTTCTAAGAAAAACTCTTCAATATAGACATAAATTTCTCTAGTGTGAAGAGGCCATAAAGGGGATTCGAAACCGGGACACTTGCATCATAGAGAGAGTGCTCTACCACTTGACCCATTGAGTCCCATTGACATTTTTATTCTAATAAAAATCGCTCGTAAAAATTTTGTAAAACCTTGTTGTCCCATTTAGCATAGTAACGAGGTATTTTACTACCCCTGTCGCCATAAGGATAGGATTCCTTGTCAAATCTTTTGGTTTTTAACAAAATATTTTGTTGATACTAAATTTATCATATAATTTTTTACCGTTAATATACAAGATCTTGTAAAAGTTGTGTCAATATTATTTTTTTAATCATAAAAAAACACTGATGTTGTAGTCGGGAATGGTTTCTAATGATGTCTACATACTCCAAGCAATTATCGTCAAAAATTGCCCTTTTTAATAAATTCTGACTTTTCTGCTTACAAAGATAAGGAAATTTTCCTTCAAGACAATTTTTTAAAGAAGTTTCTCATAGTGTGTAGAGACCATAAAAGTCCTATGAATTTGATCATTTCCCACAGACAGCATACGGGCGCATAATTCCTATACGAAAAAAAAAATCGTAAAAGTGTTCGTAAATGTTTGTGAATTCCTATGGGGGAGTTACGAAATGCTCGTGAATCGTATAACTCACAAACATGTTCGTAAAAGTTTGTACTTTTTTCACAAACATTGTTCGTAACATGATCACTTGACGAGCATTTTTTGTACTTTTATAAACATTTGTTCCTAAATGTTCGTAAACACACAAAAAATGTTCGTAAAATTTTGTCATTTGTTCGTAAATGTTTGTTTTCCTGTCGAACATTTTACGCCAGACGATTTTCTTCACAAAAGCATTTTTTGACAAAAATAATGTAAAGATTTAATTTTCCACCTTATAGCAATAAATGCTCTGTTAAGGCAACCCTATATTCGAGACGCAATGTCTCCTTTCTAGGCCAGCCCCTCTAGTGATGGTGGAGACGACTGTAATAGTTTAGTTGATCGTACGATCTCAGTGGGTACGGACGTGAGTTCGTAGCGAGTCGTACAAGTGATAGGACATAGTGCGGAGAGCTCGCGACAATCTGGAGCACACACCAGTCGATTTGCATAAGCAGGTCACCTCCTAAGTATATATTAAATTTAATTAATTGCTTGTCCCCTATGATAGTTTCTAATATATAGGTATAGAAGCTTTTAATTTTGTTGAAAAACCGGTTCAACAGCGGTTTTAACGATTTATATGGAAATCTTGTTTTGAGGAATTTTTCATTTTCTCATCTTTTTGTAGCGCAGTTTCAGAACACTGTACTACCTTTGAACTCACAAAAAAAAAATAAAGATCGATAAGTAGGATTTCGAGATATTTCAATTAAAAGATTTCAATTTTAAGAAAATGTGATAATAGCGTCAAACAAAAGAAAAAGTCAGATTGCTTTTCACAGACCACGGAATTTTTCGCAGTTTTTTGCGGACTGCGGTGTTTTTTGTTAATATTTGCGTTAATTTTTGCGGGTGTTCGAGAGGCTCTAATCTTCAACTTTGAGGCCTCTATCTTTAAAAATTTCCGATAATAATCGACTAAAGTTCATATACAAAAAATATAATATCCTTGAATAAAATTACTATTAAGTTTTACTAAAGAAAATTAGCATTTTTTATATACAAACCTACTTCTAAAATTTGCTCACAAACCGAATTTGCAATGAAAGAATCACACCTTTCTAAGCTGATCTAGTCTTATCACTTGCTTTCTGTTGGTGCTGACCACAAAATCTCATTGGGAATCTTTTAGCACATCGATGAAATTGGGATTCGCAGTAGTTTCTTCAATTCTGAAGTGTCAAAATTCCTCTCAATTAACATCCGCGATATTAGGATCAACAAGGATATTGTGGGTAAAACTGGAAGTGGTTTTCCACCTCCTACAGTTTATTCCGACCCTGTGGACTTTCGTAATAAGAAAGTGCCAACATCCATCATTAACTTTGCCCAGTTTATGGCTATCCACGTCTATAACATCTCATTGGTGTTGATGAACAATGATTTGGACGCTGGATGGTTGCTTCATGCTATTGCCAGTGAATTACATTTGGACGGAAGTATTGTCCACAATTCCAAGACACTGATAGTTACCGCTGCTCTGTGTGATGCCCAAGCCAAGGTGCTTAGGCATTTTCCCACGAGAAAGCCCTCCCTGGAGAGCCACAGTAAAATCAAGCCATCTCTGGCAGAGATTAATTTTGGTGTGGCTCTGGAGGGAATTTTGTTGGCTCAGGGACCAATTTCTGTGGAGAATCTCCAAGTGACTGTGAGCAATACCAAGACTACACTTCACGATGGCCTCTACAATTTTATGCGTGATCTCAGGAGAAGTTCATCACCAAAGAAAAGTCACTCAGTGGGTTGTGCAGAAAAGGACGGGCAGAATGCTTATGATTGTATCTCACCCATTATTCCAAAGAGCTTTACGCTCAAAATTGAAGATACCACAATTTCTTCAGTGAGAGAAAATAGTTCCAATGATTTTTCTGCTCAACTTCAAGCCTTCACGGTTAGTGGGAAGTTTAGCAGAAATAATTCTCAGACACAGTACAGTCTCCCAATTCTCTATATGGGATTGCATGTTCAGAGTTTTGAGATTGACACAAATCACGAGAAGATTCTCTTTGTGGACAAGTTGACTATGGATTCGAAGTTGGAGAATGATACTGTGAATCTCTACTTGAAGTTGACAACTTTTCAGGTAATTTATAACCATCCGGATATCTATGGATGGCTAAATAGTAATTTCCTGCAAGCTATGAAATCCAATCCGGGTCCAATGAGAGTTAAATCGCGTCAGGATGTTGATAGGAATGGAGATGAGTCAGCTGTAGAGGCTTTCTTGAAGAAAGTTGTTATCAAGGGATGTGCAGAGTTGTGGAATGTTTCGTGCTTGGGAAAGCTCAGTGGAGGTCAATCGGCGACCATTAACATCAATCATGCTAAGCTTTTGCTGGAGCAATTTGATGAGATCAGGAGTTGCGTGTATGAGAATAAATTGGCCAATTTGCTGTTGGAGAATCGTCACTGGAGCACAGAACTCATGGTGGAGGCTCTCTGGTGGTCCTTGGGAAACAGTGGAAAGGAGTTCAATAAGAAGAAGGTGCATACCAAAGGAAGTCCCTTCTATATGGGAGTCAGTCTCATTAAGATCAGTAGCTATGGGAACGCTACGAAATTGGATCTATCTGTTCATACTTTGAGGCTGGAATGGAGTCCTCTCCTGACAGAATTTATCAGTCAGACGCTTTCTTGCATTGAGCAGTACAAAATGCCAAAGTTGCAAGATCAAGTTCTGAGGAGTAGTCGGAAGAGGATCCGGGAGAATAATGGAAGTATTCTCGTGAATGCTAAAGTAACAGACATCAATTTGTTCTTTTTCAATTCGCACGAAGCTTGCGTTCTCATAAACTTGACTGAAGTGTCTCTGGCTAGAAATCTTCAATTGACCGTCCTCAAACTCTGTGGCCTTCAGATGGCTTTTAGAAATGAGGTGAGCAGTATTGGGTTGACACTGAGTGATTTTCCTGATGTTTTCTCCTCGGTGAAGTTGATACGAGTTGAGTATCAGCCGCAATCGAAAGTTCCCGATGTGCCTCAGATAACTGTCCATGTGGCCAATAATACAGAAATTGTATGGAATTCTCTTCTGCACATGCACATTTTTACCCTTTGTCAGGAGATCAAGGCTTTCCAGGACTCTCTGGGTGTGGCAAAAGATAAAAAGTCAGCTGAACCAGTTCCAGAGACAGATCAGAAAATCAAGTTGATTTTCGATTTGTACGCCGAGGGAAGTTCAATGCTGGGAATTAAAATTTCTCAGAAGCATTCAATGCAGATTTTCCTGGAAAATCTCTATCTAAGTCGAACAGATCGATGGTTGATTTCTCTGGAAAATGGCTATATTAATCTCGATGAGCAACATATCTTCACATTTAAGGATGTCAATATGAGACTTCTAAGAGAAGTTGATATGTTAACAGCTGAAAGGACTCACTATGAAAACTTTGTTCTGCCGTCAAATCGTGTCTGGGTGACATCAATCAGGAGATTCAGTGGAATCTTCCCATATGACTATAACTTTTCCGATGCAATTCAAAATGAATTTGTTTCACTGTTCAAATGGCTCAAAGTCATTCATAATATCAAGAAGAAGCCCTTTACAGTTAACTCACCACTTCCCTGTGATATGCTCATTCAAGTCAAAGAATTTTTACTAGAGATGAGTGATGATCCATTTGAAGTTAAACTCAGGGATAACTATGTTTTACTTCTGGATGAATACAACGAAAGTATCGAAAGGAGGGAATTGCTTGAGCAGAAAATAGCACAGATGTGTCAGGAAAGGCCATTGATGCCGGCTAGGACGATTGAAAGTATGAGAGCAATGCTGGAAAAGAAGAGTTCCGAGATCTACATTCAGAGATCCAAGAAGATAGCCGAAGCTGGACCACCGCGAACTAGGCTAATAGCCTGGATTATGTCAGATCTGGAGATTATGGCAATGGCAGATCCGTCGATTCATGGCACGGAGAATGTCGTAAAGATGATGAAGGAGATTGATAGTGATAGTCCATGGCCAGAAGAGGGCCTGGAATTTATAACGCTCTGGTGTCGAGCTGTCAATATGAGTTGTTCTGAATGGAAATTCATGTTGAGGGATTTTCCACAGCCGATGTTTGCAGTGAAGCAAATGAGGTTGTTTGGACATCTCTGTGGGGCGGAACAAGTGGCGCCCCGCAGGGCAAAACGTGATGTCCAGATTGAAATTGGGGAACCCTTTGGTACCCATACAATTCAACGAGGAATGCCAGCTTTGAAGTTCTACCATGACTTTGACTGTGAACTCGATCAGTGCAGTTACGCCTTTGGACCGTGTTGGGAACCAGTAATGGCTCAGTGTAATTTGAGTTTTGAGAAAATATCAGCTCCATCTCGAGATCCTAGTCCTCTACTTCCGTTCTGGGATAAACTGCGACTTTTACTCCATGGACGTCTAACGATGATAGTTAGGCAATTTACAGTACTGTTGCATGCCTCACTAGACCCGTATAATACGACAGAAGAGATGGAGTTGACATGGAATAATTGTGGAATTGTCTGGACCAATGCTAAAGTGATGTTCAAGGGAGAGCTCAATGTGAGTGTGAGAACAGCTTCGAGATATGACGATTGCAGGCTTCTGCATTTCCCAAATCTTAAACTGACATTCAAACTTCACTGGATTTGCCTGGCTAATCCGAATGATCATCATTCAGTCATCCCATGTGCTCCCGACAAACTACCAGAGTATTCTAGCAATCAAGTTCATGATTCCTTCAGGGCTTTTAGATCCCAAAACCTAAATATTTGGATATCATTTGAAACTAGAGCAGTTTCAGGACAACAGCCAGAAATTGATATACCCAATTTAGTGCTCTATGGTTCGACTTTGAGATGGTTTGAGAATCTAAAGCTCATTCTGTCAGGTGTAACGAGACCGACGCGTCGTGGACCAGTTTTCAATAATGTTCGTCCGAGGAAGAAGCAACTGAGTCGACACTATCGCAAAGCACATCTTCAGATGAGTTTGCACAAATTTCAAGTTCTCTACTGGATTTCCCATGCTCTCAATCGGGGATTTGAACTGAATGGTGGAAGGGTGTCTTTTAGTTCTGAACACACCCTAACCCTCTATCCCATAGATGATGGTTTGATTCATAGACCACGAGCTGATTGGGCTACCATGTACATGAATTGTGAACTAAATGATACTGAGATCTGGCTGAAGAGTATTCTAAATGAGAGAGCTGATGCAAGTTCAGAGAGTCTAGTCAATACGGAAAATCCCAAGATTGTCAAATTCTACTTTTTAAGTGTAGCTAAGGTTTCTTACGGCCGGGAAGCTATGCTTGCATCAACGGGAACATCAAGTGAACAGAAGCACAAGGATAGTCCTACACACAAATTGGTAGTGTACGATCTCAAGGGAGCCTGGACGAAGAATAATAGAGATGTGGCTTTTGCTCTCTTTGACTCCTTCATGAAGTCTCAGAAGTTGAAGAAGAACCTCTCAACAGAAGTATTAAAGGGTTTCCGCAAAGATGGTGGTAGCACAACGACTCCTTTGAAGACACGTCGAACTGACTCCAATATATCCACAGTTACACCACCACCAGGAAGTTCAATTCTTGCAGCTGGAACACCTACAAGTAGCCTCAATAAATCCCAACAGACTAGTCATGCTATCACAATGCTGCAACAATTGATTGCCGAGGCTGATCACAAATTTCACGTCTACAGTGATGATCTGTCAACGCAAACCAGGGAACAACAACTACAGGGACTTCAGGCTTGTCAGGATTCCGACGTTACCCACTACAACTGGTTCATTTCGCTAGTGAATTCCCAAGTACTCCTCAAAGGATGCGAAACCTCTGGCTATGTCATCCTAAGTGCTGCCAAAACAGAAATTCTGCAACGAGTTCATCGACCAGTTTGGCGGGATCGGAGTCTCGTGTCTAAGACAACTTGGGTGGGTTCCCTAGAGTGCATGCAGTATTATGCCACAGTTAGTGCTGGTGAGAATGATTCACTCTTGGATGAGAATATTATGTGGTTGACCGTGGATAACATCCAGGAGAAGGACAAAGAAGCCACGGTGATCAATGAACTTCCTGACATCCCTCATCTGGTGGGTAGTGGTCAGAGTGTTGGTGGTGTCGTGTCTGAGACAGTGGGAGCTTCTGGACCACCAGGATTGACAGCAACTCAATTGCAACGAATAGTATCCAGGTGCAAGTGTGAATTTTTCTACGTCAGCTACGGAGATACAAGTATTGATCCAGGAACACTAACTGAAGTGCCCCCAGTACCGGCAGAGGATAGTCTGAGTCCATGGGAACGTCAGGATGATCCAGTAGATGCATTCACTCTAATGCATCATGATCTAAATGTCTGCACAAATTCTCTGCAATATGCAATGATCTTGGACATTGTAAATAATTTGATGCTTTTTGTGGAGCCACAGAGGAAGCAGGCCTCTGAGAAGCTAGCCAGGATGCGTTTCCAGTTGCAGCTGTCGAGTGGAGAGGACCAGAAGAGACCTATTCTGCATCTTCAAACTCAAGTGAGCAAAGTTTTTTTCTTAAGGTTCTTGGGGATCTATTATGTTATTCGACAGAAAAACGCACGAATTCTATCGACCTTTCTGCGTTAATTTATTTCACAAGACTCCAACATCTGAATACTTCTACTGTTGACTCTTAAAGACTAACGAAACGACTCCATTACATAATTACAATTTTTGGCTTATATAGTCAACTGGGGAAAAAGGTGGGAAATGCAACGATTTGGGGGAATATAGGAAATGGAATAAGGTGAAAGAATGTTAAGAAATAAAGTGCGTTTCAAAACCATATACGCACCCCCAAATTTCATGTTCTGGGCAGATGAAGCTATTGTTTTTCTTTCGCTTCTGCTTTTAGAGTTACTTTTTAGAACTTAATTCCAGGTAAAAATAAAATTTTAAAATATTTCACTGGTCGTTAAAAATTAAAAGACTGAATCTGGTACGTTTTCAGGAGTTTCAAAACCATATACGCACCTTCGTTTTATTCGGAAAAATGAGTGCCAACCCTACAAATACAATGTTAATAAAGCGTGTCCTGTATTTAAAAGACAAGAAGACAAATGACGCTCATTAAAAAACTATAGTACTTATAAAATACTATTTATATTTCTTGAAAGGGTATTTAATTGTGACTCAAATCCACTTTATGGTTTTTTATTCAAGCGGTTTCTTCGCGAAATCTCGCGTCATCTTCTTTTACTCCCCTCATAAGGCTCTGGACAAGGTCGTCCCCAGGATTTCTGACGACTTTCTTCCGTTTTCGTGCGAAGTCCTACAAATCTTTGGCTGAATTAGCCTTCTTCTTCAAGTCCCCTTTCAAAATTCTCCAGTATTTCTCAATGGGGAGGACTTCTGGAGTGCAGGGCGGGTTGACCTTCCTATCTACATATTTGACATTGTTTTTGGAAAACCATTCCAGGGTGGCTTTCGCGTAATGACATGATGCCAAATCAGGCCAAAATAGAGGAGGGATATCGTGGATTTGATACAGTGGCAAAAGTCGTTTTTGGAGGCACTCTTTAATGTAGATGCCCACGTTCATCGTCCCTGTCACGAAAAATTCTTCGCTGCGACGTCCACAAGAGCAGATTGCCATTCAAACCACATATTTCTTCGGGAACTTGTCGTACTCTTTGAACTTGAACTTGCCGTACGAGTCTTCGCCGTGTAAAACTGTTGGCCGGGCAACTGTGTAAATTCACCTTTTACGACAGTTTCGTCGTCCATCAAAATGCATCCTTGAAAGCCTTTCAAAACTCGATCACTCAGATTTTTCGACCTCGTTTTGGCATTTTGCCTCTGCTTGTGCGTGCGATGGGGAGCAGTTTGAGCTTTTTTGCCCACTTCTCTGACTGAAAAGCAAGGTTGCTTCTGGAAAAGCGCCAACACTCTCTTCTCCATCTTCTTGTCTACAGCTCCAGGTTTTCTGCCACATCCTGGCTTTCAAACAACAGTCTTGAGTTCCTTGAAGCATAATATAACCCTATGCACCGTGGATGGACACTTTCCGGTGATCATTCCGATTTCAGAATAGCTCGCTTTTGAATTCTTTAGGTACGTGTCCACGATCAATTTGCGCAGATTCTCCATTTTTATCACTTCAGCCAAAACACAACCTTTTCAAAATTTTTTTTTCAGAAATGAAAAGCTGATGAAATTCTCTTGAAACGTAAAAAAATCAAAACAAACTCAATTCCTATTGTATATAACTTCATGTCGAAAACTTGTCATTTAAATCCAGGACACGTTTTAATTAATAGCATGTCCTTTCTTACGAATTTCTTCATACAAATGCTTGGGCATTCTGTTAATGAGTGTAGACATTGTTTCTCGAGGAATGCTGTCCCAGGCTTGAAAGATGGCCCTTTTAATTTTACCCATGTTGTTGTAACATAGATTATCTTTGTAAATAATGCGAATAAGAATACCCCAGAGGTTCTCTATCGGATTGAGATCTGGAAAACGGGCTGGCCATGGAAGGACACGGATTTTCTGGGCAGAAAGTCACTCCAACGTCTCAGTACTCTTATGCACGCTTGCATTGTCTTGCTGAAATATGTACTTATCACGGGGTTCCGGTGTAAGAAAGGAGAAGAGGCCACCCCTGATGATTCCAATGTCGGGGCCATTCAAATTGAACTTTTTTTTGTCAGAAAAAATAACCTGAAAGAAAAAAAACAAATGAAAACATTAAGTACTTAAAATCTATAAAACTTATTTAATATCTTGGTCCAGTCCTGTTGCATATTCACTCTGGCAAATTCCAAACGTGAAGCAAGATGGTGTAGCTTCAGACGTGGAGCCGGTGCCATCGTAACCCTTTGAATATGTTGGGAGCGTTTAATAGTCCGAATAGTCCGTCAGACTGTGCTTTTCGACGCATTCAGCTTCAACTCATCCAAGATACCCTTGCAACTACATGTCGTGTTCGACACAAGTTTCAAAATCTTCCTCTGTGTTCGGTCGGAAAGCATTCTTTTTCGTACATGATTGCGTCTACTATCATATTCTTCTGGATCTTTCAAAAAATTGCGTAGAGTTCCTTCAGCACGACTTAACGATTTGACACTTTATCCTCCTTATACGCAATTATTATCCCCAATTTCTTGTGAAGAAACGATCTTTCCACGTGGCATTTTTACCAAAAGTTCACTTAGAACTGTCATTGACAATAAAGTGACATTTTTTCGGAAATGGATTAGCCAGATGCGAAAAACGAAGGTGCGTATATGGTTTTGAAACTCCTGAAAACGTACTAGATTCAGTCTTTTAATTTTTAACGACCAGTGAAATATATTAAAATTTTATTTTTACCTGGAATTAAGTTCTAATAAGTAAATCTAAAGAAAAAAGTAGAAGCGAAAGAAAACCAATAGCTCCATCTGCCTAGAATATGAAATTTGGGGGTGCGCATGTGGTTTTGAAACGCACTTTACAGTAGACTCTCTCTCAATCGGGAATATGGGGCAAAATGTCATCCGGTTTATCGATAGATTTGGGCGTCAAAGCCTTTGTAAATTCCACAAAGAGCGCTCATTTATAAAGAATCACGATAAAATAGGAAGAACTAGGGGAAAGTACTCTAGGTTGGACCAGAAAAACGAAGTTCAAACATTAACATTTTCTTCTGGGAGAATTGACATTGTATGTTAATTTTCGATGCACCGACAAAGTCTCTAGTTCTTTAGGATTCCACGCCTACATCATTTAGGATTCAAAAGTTCTTAGTTTCTTCTTACAAGAATGTTAAAGATATTGTGTCGATTTGGTCCAACCCATGGTGCAGTTTTTACCTTCGAATGTGGCGGTACATGCCTGTGAATCTTGAATTTTCTCGGAAAATATTGCTGACGATACATTAAACGACCTATTATGAACTAGCTGGAGGTCTAATTCATTCACTGAAACTATCACTGCAGTGAAAAGCGTGAGTAAATAGAATCTTTTTAATTTTTTGTCAATTACTGCTTTTCTCTTTCCAAAAATTGATAGAAACGCCATATTATCGATATGTCAACCCTAAAATACGACTGCGTAAGAGAAGGGTGATGCTTCGAGAGTATTTTGAAGTTAATAAATTGAGGTTATGTAGATTCCGGAAATAAAAGAAAAATGTTGAAAATTGCGTCTCATTATGTGATATTTTACCAATGAAGTGTACTGTCTATTTGTTACTTGTGACAATTGAATATAAATGTAAAGTTTTAGAGCAAAATTTAGAATAAAAAGGCATACTTGTGCCTTCCCAAAAATTCTCTTGCACTTGTTGTCCTAGCGATTTCTGCCCACTAATTATCCGGAAGCATCCGGGTTTAGCTTCATTGTGTCTTTCAGTCTTCATCTTGGAAGATTCAAGAAAATATTCTGCAAGGTTCTTTTCCTCTTCGATTTCCAGATATTCAGATTTCCAGATGTTGATATCGCGGGGTTTTAGCCTTGTCATTAGTGTGGGATTCTTTTTGTCTCCCATTTACCCTTGGTCTCCTTGGTCCACTTAAATCGTATCACAGTTCCGACTTTCGCTTTAACCTTCTTGGCCACCTCAATGATCTCCTCACACTTCGAGACGTCACACACAAATGCATGGGCTTTTCCTTTACGGGAGCAAATTTCTTTCACAGTTTCCTTATTTCCCTCCTCATTGATGTCCCAGCAGACAACTGTGGCTCCCAGTGCTGAATATTGGAGTGCCATTTCCCTGCCAATCCCATGATCAGTTCCTGTTATCAGGACAATCTCCCCCACCACAGATTTTTCTTCCGGTGGCTTGAAGAGTAGGTAGATGCCCTCAAATAAAAAATAGGTCCACTGCACAAAGATCATGATGAGGTCAAATATGAGCACAATTGCGGAATAGACTCGAGCACCGGCATTGTTGGGTTGTACTCCCACATGATTTTGCTCAGAATTTCTCTTTCATTTTTTCTCAGTCACTTTCATTAAATTTCAAAACAAAATATCTGAGAATACTTCAAAATTCTTTTACCACACATGAAGCAAAGTAAACAAAACTGTGAGGTTATGTCGAGCAATCATGACATATCAAATGGCGGTAGAGTTGCCACATGAACATTCGAAGGCATGTAACTCTAAAATTCCAACCCAGCGTATGGGTGGTTTTCTAATTTTTCCGCCATCCACACACATAGTTTCCTTCTTGAGGAAAACTATCTTAACAAATATCAACCCTAATTAACCCTTTATATACTACAATAGTAACTTTCTTCCAAAATAAATTTTAAATAGAAAAAAAAAACAGATATTAAGTTGACCAGTAAAATTAAGTGTTGAGCCCATTTTTAATATTTCTTCAAAAAAACATAAAAACGAATCATTAGGCCCACAATTTTTGGAGGGGACTCGTGATTTATAATGATCTAACGAATATTTAATATAAATGTGCAAGTGTTTAAGAAAAGTCAAAGAAATTCACAGTATTCGAAGGCATGAACTTTCGAAGGGAGAGTACTTTCCCCTACAGCGAATTTGAGCAAATTATCTTCATAATTAATAGTGAAAATTATCAACAAAATTTTTCGCCCGATTGAAAAAGAGCCGATTGAGCGAGAGTCTACTGTAGTAGGAAAGGCAGTGAGTAAGAATTTGGGACTGTTTGGGGTAAGGGTTAGGTAATAGAGGGGTTGTGTTGACTCACAACAATTATAATCGGTTACAAATTAAATTGTAACCTTTTTTAGGTGAGGAATCTCATGTCTCAATTGAGATTCTTTGAGAAGGAGATTCATTTGATTGGAAAAGCCCGGGCTGAACAGAGAGACAGTGAGGATCTTCGGAAGGAATGGGAAGAAGTTCACTCACAGATTCAAGAGTGTAAAGAAAAATTAAATGTAAAGAGTGAGGAATTGGACATGATACTCTCTTGCTACAAAGAGACCCAACTATCAGCCATGAATAAGCTGGCGACAATCCGTAAGGATAAGCCTCTAACAATTGTTCGAGCAAATGAAATTTGCTTTAAGCATGCCCAATGGCGATTGACGGAGGCTGATGGTCAGATTGGTATTGCTGATCTTATTCTCAGTAATTTTCTCTACACCAAAAAGTCAAAGAGCGATGATTCTGTGGAGCATCTTCTTGAATTGGGCTACATCAGGATGTGCAATTTGATACCACGTGAGACATTCAGAGAGGTTCTCTGTGCCACGGAATTGCAACGTGAGATGCCAGTGGATCATAAGAGAGTTCTGCGAGTGTTTTGTCGGGAGAAGCAGCCCGTTGGGGGGATTTCGGTGAAGGAGCATTTTGAAATTAATGTAGTTCCTATTACAATTGCCATCACAAAGAAATTCTACAGCACAATGCTGAAATTCTGCTTTCCTGATCGGGATACGTCTGAAGCTGATGCTGATGACATTGATGATGCTGCAAGCACCACTTCAGGCAGTACCACATCACTGAGATCCTCAAAGCGTTCGAGCAAAAGCAAGAAGAGTAACAAAGATTCAGAGTTCTATGTGAAAATTGTCAAGGATGATGTGGAAAAGATGAAGGAGAGAGCTGAGAAGAACAAACTGTTCATTTATATAAAGATTCCCGAGGTTCCTGTTACAGTCAGCTACAAGGGCAATAAGGAGAAGAATTTTGAAGACATCACAGATTTTTCTCTGGTCATTCCTACACTGGAGTATCACAATGTCACGTGGACATGGTTGGATTTGCTGTTGGCAATGAAGACGGACAGTCGTAGAGTGATTTTGTCACAGGCGATCAAGCAAAAGCTGCAGATCAATCGACAAAAGCCACTCACTTCGATTGGGGAAAGGCCATCACCACAGGAAGAGGACAAGGCCAAGATGCTGTTTGGAAGCAGACACGCAGTAAGTCTAAACTTCCAATCTTTATCTTTGATCTTGATTCAAATTATTATAAAATCAGTTCGATCTCTCACAAGCTTGCCTACTAAAATTAGGAAAGTCGGACACTTACGGTGCTATCACACTGGGATTTTTCACAAATTAATTTTAAATTAAATTCAGCAAATTGAACATTAAAATTGCTAGAACCACTTGAATTTTTTCATAGCCAGGACACATTTATGCGAGGAATTTGCTAAATTCAAAAAAGCCGCGCAGATTGCCAGTTTTATTTTGTCATTTGTGATTTTGTTACATTATTAGAAAATTGAGTGAGTCCAGTGATGAGAAAGAAATTTTCGTACTTTATGTAGGATACGTGTTCAATAAAAATGTGTCTCAAAGTAAAAGGAAAAGATTGTGGGCCAGAAAATGGATCCAAGAATCTGCCCAAGGATTCATTAAAAAAATGTATGATGATATCGCAACTGGTGATTTTTTTGGACACAACAATTTTCTTCGTATGGCTACTGAAGAATTTGAGGAACTACTTCACATAGTTGGACCTCATTTGCAGAAAGAAACAACGAAAATGAGGGTGCCTATAATCACCTAAAATTGGAATTGTTGAGCAATTTTAACATTTTAATTTGCTGAGTTGAAATTAATTTGAGCAACCACATTTATGCTATTTTAGCATATTTAAACATGTTTTGGTGGGCCAAGTATTAGTTTATATCAATAAATAAGCGGAAATCTGTTAATTCAAATGATTTTTAATGCAAAATAATGCATAGGAATAATTCATCTGAAAATTAAATTGAATTCACAAATTGAAAAAATCCTAGTGTGATAGCACTGTTAAAGTTCAAATGCTTTTTTCCATTTTCTTTGCAACATGTGGTATTTTAAGAAATATTTTAAGTGATTATTATTATTATTATTTAATCAGAAAAATTGGGTCATCCCTCTTACAAATGTGATAATTTAAACCTAAAAGGGAGAAAGAAGAGAAACAACAAAATTAAAAGAGAAGAAAATCAGCAACAAGAAAAAACTGGACATAAGCAAATTTTAAACAAAAACAAAATCAGATACTTCCTAGGATCCAGCCTGTTGATAGAACTTGCGGATTGCAGCCTCTGAAATACGACCTTTACACGGAATCGAATTAAATAAATTCGATTTCGATCGAGATTGCTGATAGATAAAAAAAATAAACCGAACTATAAGAAAAAACAATTTAAAAAACTGCTTTCTCAAAATTCGGACAAAAATTTTAAAAGTCTGACTAAAGCATTTGAGGCTTCAAGGGTTTAGAAGAGCCAGGGGCCTCTCGACATTTCATTTTTCCATACGTTTTTGCATAGAGGCACTGAAGACCATTGGCAAGGCTTTTCCTAAAGAGAATTGACTTATCAGTCTGATATATTTCGACATTGTGCATTAAAAGCTATCTGAAAATACATACTTCATAATATTCGCCGAAATAATACAAGAACTAAGAGGAAATTTGTTTAAGTCGCGGTGCAATGTCTGCAAAAAGTTCACAAGGAAAATTGAAAAATAGCTTCACTTTTTATTAGGCTTGATGAGCCCCTGAGAAGAGCACTACACAGAAAAAAAATAGTTTTTAAAAATGTTTGTAAATGTTTGTGAATTCCTATGGAGAAATTACGAAATGCTCGTGAATCGTATAATCTACAAACATGTTCGTAAAATTTTGTACTTTTTTCACAAACATTGTTCGTAAAATGATCATTTGACGAACATTTTTTGTACTTTAAAAAAAATGTTCGTAAAACTTTGTTTTTTGTTCGTATTTGTTCGTAAATTTTTGCCAAACACCACGGAGTTATCACACTAAAAAATTTCACATTAAAGTTAAAGTGAAAAGTTGCTCATTAAAACTTCTAGAACCACTCGAAATCGCTGATTTAGTCAGGACGCATTGCTAGAATTGCTCAATGTCACGATGACATACGGGTTGTCAGATGAGTCTCCTTTGTTTTTTCAAGCATTTCAGTCGTTTGAGCGAAAATGTGCGATTTTAGTGAAGAAGAGGAAGTTTTCCTGCTGTACACTACTTTTATCTCGTGCTAAAGGACCCGTTAACTCTTTCTGGACCGCAGCATATGCTGCAAGCCAATTTCACAATTTTTAATCAAAAATATCTAAGCTCAAGAATTAATTGAAGTCCTACAAAAAATATCTTACATTTGGACATCCTTATAGTTTGTAATCATCCACAAGAATCGGATTTTTATCAGTTCTGAATAATTAAAAAACATTGTTTTTCATAGAATATTCATATGCTTCTTTGGGTACTACAGTCCCAAAAGAGACGAAAGAGTTAAGCGAGAAGAGAGAGGTTTTGGGCGAGAGATTGGCTCCTAACGCGCACCTTCACATGGTGTCGTTGAAATTCTCTGGGGCGATTTTTTGGACATAATAATTTTGTCTGGATGACTTCGGAGGAATTTAAAGAGCTGCTTCAAATCGTAGGGCTTTATTTTCAAAAGAAGACTACGAAAATGAGGGAGCCAATATCACCCAAATCTCGATTGAAGTGTGAGTTCCAGCGATTGGTGACTCAATTTGTTGTAAACGGCCTGAAAATCATCTGATCGGCTGCCTCTATTTTTGTATTCCCGGCAGTTGTAGTCCCAAATGACGGTTTCCTGATACACAGCTTCAATTAATTCGGCCACCATCTCATTTGACCACTAAATCCTAGAAGTTTATGAAGGAATATAAAATGTAGATCGAACACTTTTTTGTTTAGCTTTTTTCTTACTTATCCTCTGCACCGATCTTTTTCAAGGTCTTTTGTCCTTTCTCCATCTCGTGCGCGATAATTAGTATAGGTATTAGCACTACTTTTTATCACAATTTAATCACGAATAAATTGGTGAGAAAACTGTGGCGCTAAAACTACAAGAAATGGCTGCAATAAAGTAGTACCTGATGAAAATTTAATGAGCAAATTTTGCTCATAAATTTGCTCAATTCTCATTAATTTGCTCATTAATTATCAATCGTATTTATGCTATTTTAATCTATTTAAACCAATTTTTGTGACTCGAGTCCACTTTTTTTATCACTAAATGAATTGACTTCTAAAGGCTCTTAACGAAAATTGTACATTAGGACACATATCAGCAACAATTAATGTAAATCACATTCAAATTTTCATGTGAAATTCTCTAGTGTGGTACCACGGTAAAATTTAATCTGAGCTAATGCAGTGAATCAAACATGAGCAAGAATTCGTTCTTGTGAAAGTTAAATGGTAAAAAGTAGGTAGTTGATAATTTTTAAAAATTTATTTGATTTTTACTGACAATAGGGTAAAATGAGGTAATTGGGAACCATTTACAATTTTGGGACATTTGAGATTTTGTCATTATTTTAGAGATTCAAAAGGAAAAAATGCTGTTCCTGTTCTTCTTAATCGTCTTTTTCTTCTATTTCGCGGTCTTTGTTTTGTCTTTGTTCATCTGAAACAATGAGCAAATCTCAAATGTCCCAAATTGTAAATGGTTCCAAATTACCTCACTGTACCCTACGGTAATAATCTGATGATCCGAGGAATACTGCTGATTGCTGCACTGAAAGAAATCCGAAAAAGTTAAAATAATATTCCGGAAATGTTAATTTTACCCTGCATTATTGATCCGAAATCGGTGTAAATATTATGCTTTTTAGGTGTATTGAGGGTTAAAGTTACCCTTTTTCATGTTAATTATATCCTTAAAAAGGTGTAAAATTAACATTAAAAAATGTTGATGTATTTACCTAAAAAGTGTTAAATTTATGAGGAAAAAAAGTTAATCGCACCACCGTTTTTTCTTAGTGTGGTACTCTTCCTTTATTTTCGTCTCTCTTTTTTTCAAATATTAAAAAAATATTCAAAAAGGTGAATCTTTTTGGGTTCGAATGGCTTACCGACTTACCTATTCATCATAAGTCACTCTTTGGCTATAAAATAATGATTTTTGCTTTTCCTAAAAACCCTAAAAATAATCATAAAACTAGGAGTAAAAACTTTTTGATGCAAAATAAAATCTTAATTGATTTTTATCCCGTTTTAAACTTTTTAAGGGAGGAAGTGTCCGACTTTTCCAACTGATTGGTCCGATTCTCAGTGTTGTCCAACTTTATGTAAATTGCCCTACAATGCTCTTTAGTTCTACGTTTGACTTTAATTTTTCTTCTCTTTCCAGATTGAAAATCGAAGCCAAAGAAAGGGTGTTTTTAAATTTAACAAATCTTAGAAGTATTTGACGTGAATTAATGAATTTCCACAGGAAACGCGCGTGCTTTCGCCATTGAAGGGAAAAATGGCATATAAATGTGCTTTTGGTGCCCTATGTTGGCACAGATAAAGAAAAAAGTTACGAGAAATAAGATATTTAAATGAAAACAAAATCCCATGTATTTAATAAATGTAAAATTATTCTTCTATCACCAAATAAATTATCAACTATAATTAATTGTTTTGATCAGTTTTTTTTAACCGTTAGAAAAGATGTTTAAAATTCAGGCGGGAAAGATTTTCATCGATTTTGTGTTTCCTGTGCTGGCCACTTGTGGCGCTGCCGTCTACATCGATTATTATTATTTTCCTGTGGCAAAAAACTGCGTGCGGGTTTTGGGCAGAGGGAAACAGAGTGTTTTTATCGGGAAATTGCAGGTGTTGCGTGATAAAATTGTGGTGCTGTGAGAGCCTGCAGGTGCCTGGTGTACAATGGTGTACGAAAACTACATAGAAGTTAATGAAATTCAAGATATACTGGGATTTCTGAAGAGTGTAAGTTTTTTGGATTGTTTTCAGGGTTACGCAGCCTCCAAGTTTACTGGCCCCACTTCTATTTCCAGATTGACTGGTACGACCCGCTGTGTCTGGCCTTAATCTCGTTTCATATTATTGTCACCCTGGCCACACTCTTCACGCGCAATCACGGCAACTTTCAGGTCCTCCTCTTTCTCCTGTTGATCCTTTTGGTGTACTTCTCAGAAAGCATCAATGAATTCGCTGCCCACAACTGGAGGACATTCTCTCGTCAGCAGTACTTTGATAGTAAGGGCATGTTCATCTCCATTGTCTTCTCTGTGCCAATTCTGCTCAACCTGATGCTCATGGTGGTGAGTACACTTTTGGGTTCCTCCTCAATTTAGTCCCAGAAGTAAATGCCAGATGTTCCGGGAACACTCGGGATACTCAAATGAATTTAGTAATAATTGCTGGATTTGATGTACATTGACGAATTTCCACTAAAATTAGGCCGGTGTAATCAATGCAATTCAGATCTGAAAGCCGGTTTCTCAATATGATTGATCTTGTAATTAAAAATTTCTGGGTAAATGATTGATAATGAAAATTGTTCGTAGTTTTACCCGACGTATTGTAGCTTTCAATGTATTTGTTATTGAAAAAATAGACTGTTATCAAAAGTGTAAGAAAATGATAAAAGAATTATGCTGTTTGTGCTCCTGTTCAGTTCTAATTTGCTGAAAAGAGGCATTTGCATATTACTTTGTAGCTGATTTTTTTTCATCATTTGATAAGCTTATTAAGAATGTGGCAAAAATTATCCATAAAATTTGGATTATCGAGTTATTTGGAGGGCAAACAAAAATGTTAAAGGAAAACAAACAATTTTAATTATTATTATTTTGTCTTTTATTAATGAAAATATACTGACATTGATTTAAAACTGAAAATCATGCAAGATGTTATAAAATGTTGCGTGATGTTCCAAAGGGGTTTGATGATACTCTTTGCAATGCTTCAATAACTGTTCTTCAGAGCAGAAGTAAATATTAATGTAAAGCAAAAAAGAAGAAGAAAAAAAAAAACAAATTCTAAAAAAGGGAAAGTTGTCTCAATAATTGCCTTATCGATTGACAAGTTAAATTGCAAATCCGTCCTAGATTTTAAACTTCTCTGAAGGTTGCCTTTTTAGCTAATTGGTCAGACAAAATAGAAAGAATTTTAATTTTTGTTAATGTAACAGCTCCTAAAAACCTCAATTTAGAGCTTTTTGCATTATAAGTCGAATATTTTAAATATTTGATTTAATGTTATCTTTTTGTTTTCCATCATTTTCCACTAAGCCATGTCTCGGTTTAACCCTTTAACGACGAGACAGTTTTCGCTGACCGAAAATCAGCAATAAAAATGAAACCGATAAACAAAAATTGTAAAACGTCTTACATCTAAACAAAATATTTGTGCAAATATTTTTTGCACAAAAAATATTTGTGCAAAAAAACTCATTTCCAATTTCCATAAAAATACCAATTTAAAGTTATCTGACTAAAATAAATTTATTTTTTACTGAAACATATGTCATTCCACTTTGTATATTTTATTTAAAAAATTTGAAAAAAAAACTAAAAATGTGAATTTTAGAAGCAAAAAGAGTTTCAAAAAATTTTTATATTTTCTCACCTAGCGCCTAAACTAAAAGAGATAATGAAGAATGGATGGTTTTTTCGACTTTATTGGATCATAATTATCCTAGAAAACATTGTTTTAGAACGTTTTTTTGCATATTAAAAAAAACACCGTTAGAAGGTTAAATCAATTTTTTATTATGCTAAAAAAAAATTAGACATCATGGCCTCTATTCTGAGACCAAGACCAAGATCAAAATTTCAAGCTGTCAAATATTTCCAAAATCAAGGTTTCATATTCTGACGCGAAGTATTTATGGAACTTACTGTGCTATCACACTAGGATTTTTCAATTTGTAAATTCAATTTAATTTTCAGATGAATTGATGCGTTATTTTGTATTAAAAATCATTTGATTTAATAGATTTTCGCTTATTTATTGATATAGGTAAACTAATACATGGCCAACCAAAACATGTTTAAATATGCTAAAATATCATAAATGCGGTTGCTCAAATTAATTTCAACTCAGCAAATTAAAATGTTAAAATTGCTCAACAATTCCAATTTTAGGTGATATATGCACCCTAATTTTCGTTGTTTCTTTCTGCAAATGAGGTCTAACTATGTGAAGTAGTTCCTCAAATTCTTCAGTAGCCATACGAAAAAAATTGTTGTATCCAAAAAAATCACTAGTTGCGATATCATCATACATTTTTTTAATGAATCCGTGGGCAGATCTCTCTCGGATCCATTTTCTGGCCCACAATCTCTTCCGTTTACCTTGAGACACATTTTTATTGAACATGTATCTTACGTAAAGTAGGAAAATTTCTTCCTCATCACTGGACTCACTCATTTTTCTAATAATGTAACAAAATCACAAATGACAAAATAAGACAACTGGCAATCTGCGCGGCTCTTTTGAATTTAGCAAATTTCTCGCAAAAATGTTTCCTGGCTATGAAAAATTTCAAGTGGTTCTCGTAATTTTAATGCTCAATTTAAAATTAAATTGTGAAAAATCTTAGTGTGATTAGCACCATTAAATTGTCTTAGCTAAAACCAAGATTTAAAAATTTCCCACACTTAACGAAACATCACTTCTGACAAATATCTTCATTTCTGTGCTGAATTTGTTCAAATTTCATCATATAAATTAGGAAAATTAATTATAAGTTGTATTAAATAATGAGAGGCCATAATCGGGAGTAAACGAAGTGCAAACAAGACTTGTGACGTGTGATAAACTCTGAAATGCTTATGGAAGGTATAATTCTTTTGTAGGTATTCTAATAAGGGTGTTGTATTTCGATACGAACATCTAGAAATTATTTACCACTTCGATTAAATTACAAGATTAAACGCGGAATTTTTCATAGTAATTCTGTTTTTGTACCATGTCAGTTATTTCCATACGAAACTCTTCAAATTGTTAGTACAGTAGACTCTCACTCAATCGGCTCTTTCTCAATCGGGCGACAAATTTTGTTGACAGTTTTCACGCTTAATTATGAAGCTAATTTGCTCAAATTCGCGGTGGTTCTTCCTATTTTATCGTGATCCTTTATAATTGAGCGCTTTTTGTGGAATTTACAAAGGCTTTGACGCTAAATTCTATCGCTAAACCGGATGACATTTTGCCCTATATTCCCGATTGAGAGAGAGTCTACTGTATCTTGAAAATTATAAGCACCTCCGAGAGGTTCTTGGAATTATTTCAAGCAAGAAAACAAAAAAAATTTGACGTCTTGAATTCTTCAAATTGGTTTCAGAATTGTAAATTTTGATATCCACACGGTTTGTGTCTTGGATTTCAAGATTCCAAGACATTTTACAGATTTGGACTGATCTTGATTTTTCGATTTCAGAATTCCAAAATCTTGAAATTTTCTTAATCTCGATCTTGATCTTGGTCTCAGAATTTATTGAGGCCCATTATTATGTTTTTTAAAGTCTTCCTTATCCACGTAAAGCGGTCTTCAGACTAGAGGCGAAGTCCAGTTCCCGATGCAAAATCGCATCAAAACTAAGACAAACTATGGCGAATTTGAGTACATTTGCTTTATTTGATAATCATAATCAAATTTGAAAAATGTCAACATTTTTCAAATTTAACTGCTCCCCGAATTAGACCGATCTTAAAAGAGCCGAATTAGCGAGAATCTACTGTACATCATAATATGTTCGCGGATCAGCCTGAGTGCATTTGGGCCCTTTTTAGTGGAAAATTATCCAATTGGTAATTGGATTTGTGCACAATAATTTTTTTTTTTTATAAAAAATGGAGGTTTTATAAGAGTTTTAAGATATCAGCTTAAATGGAAACGTAAAACAATTTTTATGGTTTTAAATATTTTTAAATCTGGTCGGGAAAGTTAATTAAGCGTCACTAGCTCAAAAATTGGAAATCTTTAATCTTGAAAGTGGCTTCAGTACAGCTTTTAGATTAGGAAAATTTCAAAAAATCAAAATTCATGACCCTTTCTCAATCCTTTTGTCAGTCCTGTCTATCCCACTCTTCTTCTTCTTCTTTTAAACATCACACAAAATTCAATTTAATCCTGTCTAATTTGAGGTGAGTAAGAATGAGATAGACATATTCAGAATACTTGAGAGAGAGAGGGATGTAAATTTTGATTTTATGAAAGTTTGCTGATCTAAAAGGTTTACCGAAGGCATAAAAAATTATTTTACAACTTTTATCACTCACTCCATAAAAAAATCAATTTTTAATATTTTTTTTTACCTTTTCCAGGGAAGTTGGTTGTATCAATCAACGCAGCTCATGGCAAAGTTGAAAACGGCTCAGCTTCGGGAAGAACTCCGCAAGAGCCGACAAAACAGTCGACAATCCCTGAAAGACGACTGAAAATCTAAAATGGAAATATCCAGGAATTTTCACCACTTTCTCAACTGATCAGGGCGATTTCTCTGTCATTTTAGTCACAGAGAAATTACTCTGAATAATTGTGATTATTTTTTGTTTTGAAAGAAAGATACATGTTGATGATTTTTTGGGTGAGTCTTTTTTTGTAAATATTTTGTGTAAATTTTTTTAAAAAAGGAGCAAGTCGACCCATGAATAAAAAGCCAAAAATTAAATGGATTTCAATATTCAGTGTTTTTTTATTGTAAATGTTTCGTTTTTGTGTCTTCTTTGCACTAAAGAGGAAGAAAAGTTCAATCTTAAATAAATTAGTTCTATACAATTTTTTTTCTCAAAGAAAAAAAAATAATAAGGGAAAACAATTTAATTGCTGTCCTGGCAACTCTTTTGTGATAAATTCATTTTAGAACTCAATATCGCTAGCAATAAATTATATTCCTGCAAATTTATCTTAAATTAGGGAATATTTTACAATTTTTCTTTTAACCTTTTTCACTGAAAGGTTTAACAGATAACAACTCTAGATTATTATAATTTTTTTTTGAACAATACAGCTGTTCCCTGCGCCTCAAAACATGGCGAATAAATCCATCAGCTACTTCTCCATCATCCAACAGTGTAAATAGCATGAATACTTTTCTTTAAATTCTAACACAGTGAATAAATACTTTTGTCTTCAGCTAAATATGCTAAATATTCTTCCTCAAACATCTCTCATTAGTATATTTTCTCACAATTGTAACACAGTTTAAGTTGCATTCTTCTAAATGTAAATATACAATTTTTTTTTCTACCATCTTCTTCCAACTCTATTGCAATATTATTATCTATTGCACATTAAATATTCTCTCTTTCTACTTGTAGTAAATACTTCTTTTCCCACAAATTCTCTGCCTCTACAAAATATTTTAGGTGCAAGAGGGAATGTTATTTGTTGTCTTTTCTTGTCTTTTTTTTTAATAAAAACTAAATGCAGAGAAAAATGATTAAATACTTTCTCGTTGAATATTTAAGGAAATCGTCTCAGGCTTATTTGATATATATTTTTTTGTTAAAGCAAATCTAGGAATGTTAGGTAATAAATCTAAGTACTTCCATTGTCCTTTTACCTCCTTAAATTTTGGTCAGGAGTCCATCCAAATTGAGAATGGGTGGCAAGTCAATTTCTTCCAAACGAATTTCACAGTGTTTGTAGACTACAACCAGAGGATGAACAAAATTCTCGTCAGTTGTGAATGTTGTATTTTCACCCTGAAAATGAAACATCAGACAAATTTTCCTTATTGTTTTATCCTCATTTGTAATTCAAGCGTCGAAAACAAAATATGCTATCACTAAGATCAAACGCGTGTCTGCTGCAAATTTACATTCACAATATGCAATGCAAATGGAAGTAAATTGTTATGCAAATTTTCGGCTACATCTCTTTCCGTATATAACAGTTATTTTTAACTGCATATGATTTTTGATTGTTGCAAATAGATTTTTTCAGCACATTTTATAATTATTTAGAAATCATTTAGCAAATTGCCTCCCAATGGTAGACAAACTTGCATAATTGTATGTGCATAATTCCGTCAGGTGCATAATCCCGAAGGACTGAGTGTACCTGTCGCGCTTTACAACGGTCGCTACCCATCAAATGCTCCGTCTTTTAGGTTGATTCCTTCTATTGTAATCCTATTGTAATCCTCCGATTTTCTCAAAGTGCTCAGATCGAGCTAAAATTCACAGGGTATATGTTTTGAACATACGTGATACCGAAAATCATAAGCCGGCAATTTCGGGTTCGGCTGGCCGTCCGGCCCTCCGTAGTACGCAATATGTCTGGTTTGGAAAGAGATATCTTCATAATTTTTTTTTTAAATATATCTCCTCGCGCGTACGACGATTTCTGTGCTATTAGTTTTTGAAAAACACATTCTAAACCGGTCAGAAATCACGTTTTGTAGTATATCTCGAAATCTAAGTATGCGATTTTGAAAATTTTGTTTATGGTTTCGGCATATTTTTTGTAAGACCTCAATTAATTCCTGAGCTTGGATATTTTTGATTAAAAAATTGTGAAATTGGCTTGCAGCATATGCTGCGGTCCGGAAAGAGTTAAGGAAAGAACCGCAGTATTTTTCTAAAATGAACTTTGGAGGAGGATCACTCATGATTTGGGGAGCGTTTTGTGCGAGAGGAACCCTATAGAATTACGCTTTACCTCGCATCGAATGAAGAGTCGAGACTACATATCAATCCCCCAAAGAGGTTTGCTGCCATACTTGAATGAGAAATATACACATTTCAGCAAGACAACACCAGTATTCATGTAAGTCAGGAGACGAAGGACTAGATTTCTGCCCAGGGTATTCACATTCTACCCTGGCCCGCCATGTCTCCTGACCTTAACCCTATTGAAAACATCTGGGGAATACTTATGCGAAGTGTTTACAATGAAAATCGCCAATATCAAGACGTGGAAGAAGTCAAAGTTGCCCCGTCAAATCATTATTCTACCTGCCGATTTTACTCTGAGGTTTTTTGAATTTTAACGGTATATTCCAGTGTATTCAGAGAAAATCTGTAGATTTTCTGCTGAATTTCTGCTAGAAAATCTGTAGATTTTCGGCAGAATTTCTGCAGAAAATCTACAGATTTTCGGTAGAATTTCTGCCGAGAAAATCGGCATAGTGTCCATTACTTCACAAAAATATTGTTGATTTATGTAGAAACTGTAGGAGTTATAAAGAAAATGGTATGCTCTGCTTAACAAGCATTACCGATTAAACATTTTAAATAAGTAAAAAGATGCGAGCAAAAATACTAATTTTTTAAAAATCGCCCATTGAATGATACAAAAACACGAAATTTAGGTCGATACTCTGCTTAAAGTTTTCACTTCACTTTTCTCTACTTGTAACACGGCGTCGCAGAATTCTTTATTTTATATAAACACCGTGATATCACAAAAAATAACTCTATTGAATTTTGCAAACTTCAGTGAAAAATTTTTCCATCTCTTCTGACACATCTTGTCTGGAAAGTCTGGAATGTAGAAAAAATCTACAGAAAATCGGCAAAATATCTACACAAATTCGTCAGAGATTCGTCAGAAAATCTGCCGAAATATTCTGACGAATTTTGTCCCAAGCCCAAATAAAATTCGTAAGAATATCTACAGAATTATCTGCAGATATTCTGTAGAGGTGTAGATTTTCTCTACAGAAATCTTAAAGATATCTGCAGATATTATTTGACGGGGCGTTACTTGATGTTTGGCATAACATTCCGGAAAGCACCATCCAGAATCTAATCAGGAGTATGACAAACCGGATTTTTGAGCTGATTCGTAAACATTGAGCTACCACTAAGTACTAAAAGTTCTTTTTCTGATGATTCGTGCGTTTTCTTTCATAAAATTTGAAGTGCGGTTATGGTTTTGTGACTTTGAAAAAGGCCAGTTTCTAACATTTCTTTCAATTTAAAATCTTAATCAAACTCAACCGACTAACCATTGCAATTTTCTTTTCTCAGATGATAAAATGGAAGTATTAAGGTAAAAACTACAATAAAATTTCTATAATTTGTTCAAAATTCGAAAAAATTTAGGTGCGGTTATGGTTTTGTCGCACACTGTATATCTCATTCTCTCGCACTCTTCTTCTTCTCTATGCCGCAAATATACCTGACACAATAATTAAAGGAACCCGTCAGGTGACGAATTGTGTCACTATCCGCTGCCAAATATAGCTCTGCTCCGTAATTAAAAGAAGGAAGAAGCGCTCGCTCGAGGATCACACGAGCTTTGACAAATAGTTGACCTTTCGGGGCCTGATGAGACCATGAGAGAGTTGCATTGAAGATTATGCCCAGGAGTAGAGTGATAACTTTTCGACACTATCGAATCGATAGTATCGATAAATCCATAACTGTTAGATTAAGCGAATGTCGACTTTATACGCATTGTTGTGCCATTCACAGTCACAGAATGTGACTGTTGATAAATATCTATATTAGTTACGGGAAGTCCTGCTATCGTTTAAATTTTTCAGAATCGATAATCGTTAGTATCGAAAATAAGTCATCATGTCACCCCACGTTTTTGATCTGATCAGAAAAAGGAATAATTTCGCCGTAAATGTGTGAGGATAGAAATCAAGGGAAACTCCTTTTTTTTTAGAAATTATAATACCTTGAGAATTTTTAGGATTCAAAATCAACCCATTTGATATTGCCCAGTGCTCAATTCTGGAAAGATTGATATTCATAAGGCAAAAAGCCTGAAAGGAATTGGAGGGCTCATCCTCAACATAGATTTGAAGGTCATCTGCATAAAGATGAAAAGAGCAATTCTGTAATACTACTGGTAGGTCATTGATGAAGAGGGAGAAGAGCAGTGGGCCAAGTATTGAGCCTTGACGAATGCCCATATTTAAGAAAGACGGCGAGGAAATATTCTCATGACTATGTCACATATAAGATTAATATTAAGATTAATACTTTCTGATCTGCGAGAATGCCAACAAAGGATAGCAAGTGTTTTATCTTGCCTCTCTCTTGTGTTTCGCTCGAAAACTGACCGAATCACAGTTGGCACGCATGGAAAATTGCTCGAATTGCCTGTAATACGATTCAGAAAGCAATTAATACGAACAGTAATATCTTACTCATTGTATTACTCCACTCACTCCACTAAAGTGTACTCTTTCTAACACACGTAATATTCCATTTGAAATTTTGCATACTATATACCTCTCTCTTCGGCTTTTCTTAATATTAATCTTATATGTGACACCACGGTCACAATACTTCACGATAAAGTATTCCAAAGAAGTAAGATTGAATAAGGGCCACTGCAGAGGAAGAAAACTTAAAAAGAGAACATAACTTATAGCAAAGGAGATTGTGAGGAAGACTATCAAAGGCCTATAGGCAAGACCGGCGCAATAGGCAAGACCGTTGGCTCTTGGGCGGATCGATTCCCCGGCTTGATTCACTGTTGTGAGTTCGAGTCCCGCCCGGTGCAAAGATCTGAATGTTTAGAAAAAGATATTTTCACTGTGTTACAACGCAATAAAAATGCACCGCCTCGCCCAACAACTCTGGGAGCATGGAAGAAGCATTCACCACACGGGAAGGCGCTCCTGGACCGGTCTACAATGGACTTCGCAGATCCTTCCAACACGGGATATGACATTGTAAAAATGATTACCTTGTAATAAATATCTCGATACGATTAATAATAATAATCAAAGGCCTTAGTGAAGTCCAGCACAGATCAAGAATCACAAAGCGATTTCGATCTATCGAAGATGCAATGTCTTCGAAAGCCAATGCCCAATGGCCTTTTCGAAAGGAGACTGTTTTGATTCAAATTGCGAAATCTGCTCATGAAGAAGAAACTCAAAGGCCTTTGATAGTACAGGAAGAAGACTGATGGGCCTGAGGTCGGCAGGAGATTTGGGATTAGTAATTTTGGGAATAGGAACTACAAGAGCCTGTTTCCAAGAATCAAGGTAGTTTGAAGTTGTGATTATATAGTTGAAAATATCTGTGAACACTGGAAGGATTACCGTTTTAACTGGAAGTATTAATTTTTCTCAAAACAAATCAAAGATCAAAAAGAAAGCTGTACTCACCGAATTCTTTTCCCTCTCCTGAAGTTTTTTCGTGAGTTTCTCAATAAAAATGGGTTTGATTGGGTTCTCACAATCATCCAACGTATACGATTTGATGATCTTTAGCACTTGGGCCGAAGTCAAGCAAGAACAGAGATCGTAGATAGTTTGCACATCTTCCTCAGATTTGCGACTCTGCAGAAGTGAAGATACTTGGATCAGTGGTTGAAGAGGCGTTAGAATTTCCTTTGGGAGTTTATTCTCCCTCGCCCAAGTCTCAATGCATCCCACATTGTAGCGTATCTTCATGCCCGTGATCCACATGCAAAGCTCTTGCCGCAGCATGAGATTATTGAGGGCAATGGCACAAATGTAATACATCAGTTGCTTGAGCACTTGCTCGATATAGCAGTCATCCAGACCGAAGAAACGGAATTGCTTGTAGTAGTGATCAAGTTGATCCACGAGGGATTTGGGTTCGGTACCTTGACCAGGAGGAGACGCCATGTCAAGGGAAACTGTGCGTGATCTACTACTCTTTCCCCGTGCCATTTCATCGTGATCGAGAATGGCCGGGACAATGACGGGTTTTATGAGATCCTGAACTTGACGCACGAGATGTTCATAGAAACTGATAATTTTCTCATAGATCACTTGACGATATTCCGAAAGATCGAAATTCTTCAGTTGTTGTTGATTTTGAGCATCTGTATTGAGCCGAATGTATTCATCAATGCCTCCATATTGCTTCAGGAGATTGTGCAATTTGAGCATATTCGTCAACCAGAGGACTCTATTGTCCGTTGGAGTTCTCGATACATACAGCTTCCTCACTTGCACCACGAAATTCGTGAGAAGTGTCCGGACATGCTGATCTGAATTAATGAGATCTGTGTATCTAATACACATCAAGATGATGTAAGCTGGTAGTCCAGGAAGCAACGTGATAGCTGTGCGAGGTTTAAAATCTGCTGTTAGTCTCTGAATGATCTTCCCTTCGTCTTCTGCGCGATATTTGAAAATTCCCTGGTAAACTTGAGCCTTCCTCTTTACCGTTACCAGATTTTCTGACGCATCTTCAGTCAGTTCTAGGGCATCACTTATTCCATTCTCTCTCAGCCTCGCACTGAGGATCCCATTGATCTTCTTTAGTTCACTGAGTTTCCTCGTCATCTCATTGATTATCTCCTTCTGTTCGACGTAATCTACCACCGTTTTTTCCAGTTCATGCTTCAGGAAGATCAAACTCTGACTGTCCCCAATATCTCCACTCGCCAGAGCTTCCTCCACAATGGCCTGCAATTTATTCTTCTCACTCTTCAGCTCATCATTTTGCTGTGATAGTTCCGCCAGCTTTGCATTATTCTCCTCGGTCAGGGCTGTCAATTCTGACTCAAGTTGCCGATTGACGAGCTTTTGCGCTTGGAAAGCCTCAATTAACTCATTTCCATCCTGAACTCTATCTGCTCCATTGCGCATTGCTGTCCCTCCGAGAGTCCTCAAACTCTGACTCTGCTCAGCTAGAACCACTTTCAGCTGCACGCATTCATCTCTGCGACGCTTCAATTCCTCCTGGAGAGCATCATACTGAGCTTCTAGCTCCTTCTGTTCCACTCCTCTGTTGATACTATTCCTCAGCAACTGATAATCCTGCCGTAGTTTCTCATTCTCCATCTCCAACTCGGATATTTTGATGGAATCTTCCGTGGAAGCTGGCGTCTTGCTATTCTTACTCTCAATCCTCATCAGTTTCTGGTGCAGCATCTCTCCACGATGCTTTTCCTCCTCCACCAACTTCCTCAGCCGCAAAATCAAAGCTGTCGGAGAACTTCCTGCTGTCGGAGTCATCGCTGTCTCCGTATTTCTAACGTCACTCCTTTTCGGTGTTGAAGTTGCTTCCTTTCGGATCTCCAGGGTATTCTTTCCGGACATATAGCCAAAGTCTTCCTCATTCTGACTCGAAGCATTGCTGATTGACCTCGAATGACTTCTGTAGTAATTGGGATTCTCCACGAGACGCTGCAAACGATTAATTTCCTCCTTTAGTAGATAATTCTCCGTTTCCAGGGTATCTTTATCCTTGACAGTCTTCTGGAATGCCTGATGAACTTCATTGGTATCCACTTCTGAGAGTAATCGCGCTCTAATCACTGTTGAATCTTCCTTCTTGGCCATCTCAACCATTTCCTCAACTTGCATCTTTAGTTCTTCATTTTCTCTCCTCCATGATGCTCTCTGTTCATTCCATTTGGTCTCATCTGTTGCCTTCTCCTCAACAATGGCCATCTTTTCATCCCTCTCCCTATCCAATTCCTTCTTCATCACCTCCAGAGCACTATCTCGTTCAGCTAATGCTGCTCTAAGTGCCTTAACTTCATTTTCCATCGCCTTAGCCACTTCAACTTTCTGCTTCAGTTCCGGAATCTCCGATACCTTTACCTTCAGTGCCAAATTCTCCTTGTTGATCTCATCCATCTTCTGTTGCATGGAAATAATTTTATTCTCCAACCCTTTGTATCTCATCTGAATATGAGCAACAGTTCTAGCTTCTGCCTTCATCCTCTTGTACAATTTTCTAGCCAGGAAAGCCCTAATTGCCGCCTGACACAGAACAATTCGCTGCCTCTTGAGGGCAAATCTCCTTCTAGCCAGATACCCACGACAGAATCGCTGAATTTCAGTTGCTTTGAAATTATCCAACTTGATTCTATACCGCTCCCTAGCCAACATTCCCCTTCCGTACGTTTGCAGTCCCAGAGCCGCACGACGCAATCGCAGATACTTCCTCCTACAGATCCATCCTCGAACATATCTCTGCAGCTTAATTGCCGCCCTCTCCCTTCGAATCCCCTCAGCTCTCACCCTAGCCAAATATCCCCGTGAATAAGTCTGAATGAGCAATACCGATCGCTTGATCTTCACATATCGCCGCCTGTAGATGAATCTCCTCACAAAAGATTGCACCTTGATAATATACTTCCGGCGCACATCTGATCGTGTCTGCTCCAAAAAGGCCACTTGACCAGCCCTAAAGAAAATCTGTGTATGCCCATATCTGTATTGATCCTCATCCTGAATCCACGTTTTCACAATATTTGTACACGTTGCCTTCACATTCCAATCCACCAAATGCACACGACGACCGAGCAAACGATACCGCGCATAAAAGTCCTCATAGGTCCAACGCGATGGAAAACCAGCTGCAGAGATGCGAACTGTCTCGAGAACACCACAAGCACGTAGTTGCTGTACTATTTTTGCCGGTTCCCAATTGAAGGCCTTCTTGTCTTCATTGGGCTGGACAGCAAAAGAGGAAATAACAAGTGAAATAAATTATTTACAGATGCCACTTTAGGAATCAAGGATAAAGCAATTACACTGACATGCAGAATAATTTAAAATGCAGAAGAATTTTCACAAAATCAATGAGTGAATCCAGAAATTCTCATGCAATTTGCATAAGTTTAATTTATTTATTTGAACTTAATTTTTTACTTCTCATTCTGGTTTTCTATTGCGCTATTGTGTTTATTTAACAATGAGATACTTTTGGGAAATAAATATTTATTTACTTAAAAATTAAGAATTTTGCTAAATCAACCAGGAGTCATTTTTAAAGCTGAAAAATTGGTACGAAGCGCGTGTGTGTTTTCTCTGTTGCACGTGTAAGCCCAGTAATAAAATAAATGGAGACTTGTATGTACAGTGAGTGTCAATAGTTTGTTGCCTAATGCATATTTGAGAAATCAAGTGAAAAGAATGATAGAAAAAAAAATACTTTTTCAAATTTTTCTTTTTGCAGATGAGTTCTCTGTAATCCACAGATATTATTTATATTTTTCAAAAAAAAAAGTTAATTTTATTTCACATCAAAAATAATTATTTTCCAAAAGTTGGTCATTTTTGAAAAACCAAAAGTTTGTTGCCTCATTTAAAAAAGTAATTTAAAACAGTCCAAACATGCAACCAACTTAATGTTAACCGGTTACATTTTGAGCTTAGGTCATTTGAGAGGCAAATGGTGCATTTGTACATTTTGAAGGTTGTCAATGGTAATTATATGTGTATAAGAGTGATGATAAATAACAAGAAATAATCTATTTTTTGATAATTCATAATTTAGGGTAAAATGGCAAATTACAAAAAGTTGAAAGGTGGGAAATCGTCCAGAGATACTGGTGGAATGAATCGGCGTCGCTTAATTGCGAAATTTTATGGAAACTCACGAAAGGTTACATATAATGCCCAGCGCACAATAACTTTTGTTTGTAAGCATGTTTTCTAAATTTTCTATGAGAGTGAGCGAGATAACTAGATCTAGATCTCACTCACTCTCATTGAAATGTCAAAAACATGTTTACAAAACAAAAGTTATTGAGCGTTGGGCATAATGGTCAAATACGTCAAATATCATAAAGATGAGGCACAAGTACACCTGAAAAACGCTACTTGTAGACCCAGGGTTTCGACTCAGAGAGTCGAAAACCGTACTGTAAGTATCTCTGATAGTAACTCCATGATGTCTACTCCAAAAATTCAGAGTCAGTTGGTTACAGAAGGCATACAGTAGGGTGTTTCAACGAGGAAATTTTTTTTTCTCAAATCCCTAAAATCTAATCATATTTCCGGGGTTTCCTATTGAAGCATTTGCAGACACTTCAGAAAAACTCTTTTTGTTCACGAAATAGGGAATTATTTCATTTGAAAATTTCACGTACCGTTAACATGAAGATTAGCAATTAATTTAACTAAAATTACCCAGAAATATGGCATAAATATTAAACAAAACGAATAAAAAACAGTCACCTCATTGTGGCTTAAATTGGAAAACATGGTCAATCGATGAAAAATTCGATGGTGAAAAGGCACACTTTTAATTTTTCGGAGGAATTAGCTAGTTAAAATTTGTGAATATGAATGGATTTTCGCTTTATTGGGAGCAAAATTAACTAAATAATGAAACTGTGGTATAGAAAATATACAAATATAATAATTTAGTACTGTATTTATCATAAAAACAATGACGTTTCCATTTGGAGTAGCGAAAAATTTCCATTTGAAGCAGGTTTTGAATTAGCTTAATTTACCTTTTCGCTTTACAAACACCGAAGATATAGTAAGGTCAAGTTATTTTCATTTATAGCTCGTGTTAAGGTAGAAAAAAATATATAAATTGAAAATAGAAGTTCCAAGATATCCGACATCGAAATTTCGAAAATTTATTTTTCGATTTATCGGACCTTCGATTAAATCGGCTGAAATTGGCTGGGTTGCAGTACTTCACCATAGCTTTATAAAACACCAAAATTTTTCGAATTCCGAAAATTTGTTTTTTGTGACCCCTTCTAGCTCGGGTCAGGGTAGTCAGCAGGAGGGCTTATTTTTTTTTAATCAAAAACTCTTAGACCCAGCTATAACAGACTAAAATTTGAGATTGATCGATGTCATAGGGGCTTAGTTATTGAGAAAATAAAATTTTGGGGTATTCCAAAATGACATCACCTACTTCTAACCGCCCATCGACATTTAGGCTTTGTCGAAAACCGCTTATCGACCTTATCGATATCTCCCTCCATTTTCTCTCTAAAAGCGGTTATACGACAGACGGGATGGGACGGGACGGCCACGAAAATTGATTTTTATGGCTCCGGTACATCTTTTAGATCAGGAAAATTTCATAAAGTAAAAATTCACATCCCTTTCTTTCTTAAAAGTTTTACATAGGTATGTATGTCCTATTCTTTCGCACTCTTCTTCTTATTTTAAACATCAAACCAAATTAAATTTAGTTCAGTCCAATTTTAAATTCGATAGAGTTGGATAGACTTATGCAAATCGTTTGAAAAAGAAAAGGAATGAATTTAATGAAATTTTACTGTTCTAAAAGGTGTGTCGGAATCGGAGGCATAAGCGCATATAATCGTGATCTAGAAGTGTCAAAACGTGTAAGGGCAGAATCACATTGACAATAAAATGCTCGCTATGGCCTCTCCGTATTTCGTTAATTTACGCATTTTCATTGCAATTCTTAGGCAAATTCTTGATTACCGTATTACCTTATCTCATACTCGGTGAAAATAATATAAGAAAATTGAAGAAATAAAACGAAAATTCGATAAACGATGAGCAAAAAAAAAAACTGTAAGAGAAATGAATCGTAGTTTTTTTGCCCACCGTTTATCGCATTTTCGTTTTATTTTTTCAATTTTCTTATATTATTTTTACCTAGTACGACCAAGTATGAGATAAGGTAATACGGTAATTGAAAATTTACGTAAGAATTCCAATGAAAATGCGTAAATTAACGAAATACGGTGAGCATTTTACTGTCAATGTTATTCTGCCCTAAATCCAAATTTTGGACCCGATCTGACGAGATCAGATTTCACCTGTGACCACAAAAGCTTTGATTAAAAATGTAATCATTTTTAATCAAAAAGAATAAAAAGAAATCCTCCAAAAAATTGCACTGTCGAGATTCACTCATTGAAAATTTAGTAATGTTTAAAGCAATAAAAAGTAAAAGAATTTTATAGTATTATTTAAAATAGACTCACTTTGATGCATCGCACGTAATGCGGCGTCGTTGAGTGCAGGGTATTTATCAGGAGGGTCAAACTCTCCCTGAACTGCGATCCCACCGTTTGCTTGTGCTGCTTCGAAGGTGTCAGCTGCAAGAAACAAAAATCCAGTTATTACTCTTTTTATCAAGGAATTTCTTTTACACATTAAATCGTGCTGTTAGTCAAATAAGAAAGTAAAAGCATTAGTATATATCTTTTTTTATATGCATATTGAGAAAATGAAAGAAAAGGAATTTGAATGGAAAAATGAGTATGGAACTAACTCTTTTCCTGGCTTCTCCTGATTGCTGCAAAAATTCCATGAGAAAATCGAATTAAAAAATAAAAGTCTAAAATAAAGTTGACAGAAGTCTTTCTTACCTGAACTCTCGAGGCACTCACGACGACCCTTGTGCCCGATTGACTTGGCTTTTTCTCTCCATCCACTCCATCCAGATCCATTAGATGATGGCACAAACCCATACGGGATTCTCGGAAAATGTTTACAAGTTCCTTGGACACGGTATCACGATTCTTCTCCAGGAATCCATGAGCTGTGTACTCCACACGATCAGAAAAATGTTCAACGACAAAGCCAGCTGAGCCAAATCGTGTTTTCCCAAAATGTTTGTACTTGGCACATTTCTCAGACAACTTCCCAACCCACGATTCATCGCTACCCCGTGGCATTTTACATTCCTCATCCAGAAGATCCAGGACACCTAATTTTGACTCTATCAAATCAATGCATGGCTGATTGTCATAGAAATCGATCATTTCCCATTTGATACCCTCCTTGAGATACTCTTCCTGTTCCAATTTGAACACGTGCTGATTGAATTGCTGCTGCAACTTCTCGTTGGCGTAATTGATGCAAAATTGTTCGAAAGAATTCACATCGAATGTCTCAAAGCCATAAATATCCAGGACACCAATAAATGAGTGTTCCTGTGACTCGCTCACGAGACTTTTATTAATCACTTCCACAATATACTGGAAGAGTTTTGCATAAATATGCTTAGCCAGAGCATCTCTGGCTGCTTCAGCTGCTTCACGATTTATCGGAATCTCCACAAGTTCATTAACACTTTCAATTTGTCTCATTGTCAGCCACTTCCTGAGTCCACTGAAGTTCAACTTGAGCAATTCACTGAGGATTCCTAAGTGGAGATCATCGGCAGCTGTTGAGCATCCTTCGTTGTCCACTTCCTGGGAGTCTGGGAGATATTTGGGTAGAAATTTGACATTTCCCAGATGCAGAATTCCCGCTAGGATCTTCATCACATCATTTATCTCATCCTGACGGAATCCCAGTGTCTGCAGGGCTGCAACTGTCTCAGCGAACTGATTGACATCCGACACTTTTGCAATATCCGGAGATTCTCCTTGGTTTAAGTATAAAAATTTGTCCTGATGATCTGCAAGAAAACAGATATTGCCAAAAGTTCTGAAAGATTGCAAACTTTTGGATAATAAGGGAGGTAGGGACTTGGGGCTTTGTTTATGAGCCGTCGAATGAATTATTTACCTATTTGAATATTTTTATTTAAACTCGAAAACAGAGCAAAGCAAGATATAAGAAGAGGCTAAACCTAAACTCCTGACGGAAGGAATATAGCGGTATCTTCGCTAGTACATGCCTTCACTGAGAAAAAAAGAGGGTGCGATTAACATTTTTTCATCAGAAATTTAACACATTTTAAGTGTAAAAATATATCAACATTTTTTAATGTTAATTTTACACCTTATTAAGGGTAAAATTAACATGAAGAAGGGTACCTTTAACCCCTAATACACCTAAAAAGGGTAATATTTACACCGATTTTGGATCAATACTGCAGGGTAAAATTAACATTTCCGGAATGTTATTTTAACTTTTTCGGTTTTTTTTAGTGTTATTGCATGCATTGACTCAACCCTTGGCCAAGGTTATTAAAGGCCATAATTCTTGTGCTAAGTTTAATAGGGCTAAGTAGCTTCCAGGGCACTCAATGGGTTAAGTCGGTCAAGAGGTAAAGCACTCGCTCTATGATGCAAAGTGTTCTGGGTTCGAATTCCCTTTGGGTCACCAGGAATTTTTCTAGCGTTAAAGGTGTTCGGATTTCATTCAGTGAGCTTCACTGCACTTGATTCCACGGGCATGGGACTGACAACCTCATCCCGTACAAGAAAAAATAATAATACATGTCTAGAAATCCCCTTGCGGGAAGGCCTTATTCCTACATGGAATGTTGTGCCGGCATATTATTATTATTACAGTAGACTCTCGTTCAATCGACTCTTTTTCAATCGGGCGAATAATGTTGATAATTTTCACGTTTAATTATGAAGCTAATTTGCTCAAATTTGCTGCAGTTCTTCCTATTTTATCGTGATTCTTTACAATTGAGCGCTTTTTGTGGAAATTACAAAGGCTCTGACGCCCAAATCTATCGTTAAACCGGATGACATTTTGGCCCAAATGCCCAATTGAGGGAGAGTCTACTGTATTATTAAGTAACTTCCAGTACCAAGTAAGCTTCTTACCAAGGCATTACGCGCAGTACTAAAGCTTATAGAAAATTCCTTTTCTGAATTTTTGTGACTTTAGAAGTGCACTATAGCCAGATAGCAGGGAATTTTGCCTGAGTTACCTTGAAGAGGCAACTATTTTGCCAAAAGATAGGTGGCGTATGCCCGAGACGTAAGGCTGAAAAGCTAAAAGCACTAAATCGCTAGAGACAATCTATCAGTCACAAGTAATCCAAATAAATTTATTGGCTGAAAACCTACAAGAGCATTTTCGATAAATATTTTGTAAAACTTTTTTAACAATTTAATGTTGCTATATTTTGCAAGAAATGCGGAAGCAGCTATCGTCAGGGCTCTTTAAAACCGGAATGTAATTAAACTTTCCGTTTTTCGAGACATAACTTGGTACAGGGATACTAGTAGCATTTTAAAATGCTTTGGTGACGGTCTAAAAAAAATGCTTGATCCCTAGTCATCGTTCTTAAAGTGAAGAAGCAAATTGAACAAAATCTGCGTCACATGTGCAAACAAACGATCTCTGAGACGCATAGATCGCAAATAACCATGAAATAAATATTGTTAGAGGACCTCTATATGAAGCCTTAAAAATCTTGAAAAAGGAAGAGACATCGTCGATCCTCATAAAGAAGTTATGCTTGATCGACGAAGGAGTAAATTCGCAGCACGTTCATGGTCAGGACTAAAAAGTAGAAAAGTGTCGATGAGCTGAAGGCAGCCCTTCCTTGTGAATAGCAGGACATTCAGAAGGCTGACATCCGTGCAAACTACGATGTATTTTCTGACAGACTTAAGACCATAGTCAAGTCAAAATAAGATCGTATTGAACAAAACTGCTAATATTCTAAAATTTTGATGTATTTACTACCATTTTTTCTTTATTTAAAAAAAGTTGAACAACAAATGAGGATAATATAGCGCTTTAGTTTGTTGCATTTTTTTCAGCCACCCTGTATTCACCCGATTTCGTCAAATAATTAATTAAAATTAATTAACTCAGTACTTTGGAGTTTAAATGATAAAAGATATCAACTTGCAGTCTTCGGCGACCCTTAATAAAAATCATCATCTCCAGACGCTATTTTCCTTTTCCGTTCAGCCCCTCCATCCCTCTAAAACCAGGTTGTTTTTTTTGGTTTTTCTCAAAATTAGCCCAAGCTTTTCCAATGATTTTCGGATATGTTTTAGAGGTACCCGAAGCAAACATTTCGTCCAAACATATCTGTGACGGAAAAAATCGCCATTTTGAATTATTGAAGAACAAAAATTAATCATTTTGGAAGGCTCATTTTTTAACCGATTTGGAGAAATTTGGGGTTTTTGGAAAGGTATTGAAATTCCGAACCCAACTGCGTTGGTCTTCATTGGTAATTAATCGGTTAATTACTGATACACTCAGTCCCGGCATTATTCATTTCGGGATTATGCACCTGACGGAATTATGCACATACAATTATGCAAATTTGCCTACTATTGGGGGTCAATTTATTAAATCATTTTTGAAATACGCCTGAATGTATACTAATTTGCGACGTGGGAAATTTGAAAACGCTGTCTTTCTTCTCAGAATAAAACTTTAATTTCTATTATTAGGGGAACATTTTTAAATATTCTAACCACTTATTGAAGAACTCTGGCCAAAAAGTACTGTTTGTTAATGCATTTCTAATAAACCGATTTATTCAAAAGAAAGCCCCTGAGGGTATGCAAATTTTCTCGATGAACAATGCCATTTTGCGCGTTTTTTTCGGTCAGAAAATGTGCATAATCCCGAGACTGTGAGTGTAGTTAAATGATTTTTGCGGAAATTATTTTTTTACTTGACCTTAAATTTGTTCCCGAACTAGAGGTCAAGCGGTAACAGATATCGGTTTCCGGTTTTCGATGACCACCCCATAAGTAAGCATTATCTCGGACATTTAACTTTTAACTTTTATCTCTTCCTTTAACCCCCTCTATCTCCTCCAAAACCATGTATTTTCCGGCAAAAAACTGGATTAAATGTATTTCTGTCTCTTTGGGTTCAAGAAATTAAAATTATCCTATTTATAATTAATGGACAGAGTAAAATTATTTCATTTAAAAATAAATACTTCTGAATGTAATCTCATCAATTTAGTGCTCTGTATTGCTTCAAGAATAAGTCAAATCAATTTATAAAGTTTAAAATTATATCAAAAATCCATTTTAATTGAATTCATTATAACATTATATGATTAATTTAATAAAATGGATCATTCAATTTTTAAGTAAGAAAAGATAAACTATTTAAATTTGTTAAATAGTGTACATTTTCTCTGTGTCTGCTGTAACAAAGAAAATATTGACTTACCAAGCATTAATTCTGGCCACTTGTCTCTAGCTGCGCACAATTGATAGAAAATGTGATAATTTCTCTCTCCAGCTGCCTGAAAAACCACTCTTGACTTCTCCAGCAAATAAGTTTGCATTGTAGCTCCTATCAGGGACCTACCCCCAATGTCGCTGGTGAAGAGAAGTTTGGTGAATTTGCCAAACCTCGAACTGTTGTCATTCCGAGTGGTTTTAGCATTTCCAATCGCCTGAAAAGTTAAAGACCCCAATTGAGCTCGCACGATAAGATAGTGCTCACAGAAAAAGTCAAATATTTGCTTCTATTAACACTCCCTAAAAGTAATTTTAAAAGCTTTCAATTGACGAAAAAAGAATCTGTACCGAAACCATGGTTGGATTTACAAGCACCGACTTCTGTTTCACTTTCAACACTGACCAAGAGGAAAGAGATCCACCGGTCTGTTGCCCCTTTTTTTTTGCTTCACAATTGAAAGCAAAAAGACCACCACAACATTGTAATGCGATTTTTTGGTAAATTAATTTTTAAATATTTATGGGACTCTTTTTATAGCATTTAAGTGCTAATCGATGGAGAAGGAAAAGTTTCTCTGTTATTGCATAAATGACGCAAAATATTTTAAAATTATTTATGAAAAATTCAAGGGGGGCATTTCTTGAAATCTCTCACTTAGGGTAAGTGTGCTAAATTCCGGCCAGCTTGCAATTTCGGCCATATTTTTTATTCCTCGAATTTCTATCAATTTTTAGTTTTTGGATAATCTTGAGATTGTACAATGCAAAAAAATAACAAAAAATGTCGCTTCGACGAACAAGATGATCTGAAAAAGATATTTAAAGAATTCTGGAAGGGCAAAGAACTATGAGAATGAAGGTGACCGAAATAGGCCACCAATGCTATGTCTACATTTTTATTCATTTTAAAATGTATTAAGAATGATTTTAGAGAAAATAAAGATGATAAATTATCTACAAGGTTCCAAGCAACATTTCTTATAAAAGAGTAACAAAAATATTCAATTTTTATTAAAAATATTACATTTCAAACATGAGACTTTGTCGCTTGCATGTAACTATGCCGAAATTTGGCACACTTAATGAACCACTTTTTTTTAGACAAGGTCGAAAGGTTGATTTATAAAAAATTAAAATATCTAAAAAATAAAATACTTTTTAATTAATTTTAGTCAACAATACTAAATTATATTCTTTGTTTTTTTTTAATCTTAATTTTATCATTGTTTTCTAATAACCCTTATAAGCGAGCTTGAGTAATTTATGATTTCCACTTTGAAATCATAAAAAAGGCGTGGCTTATTTTTCATGGAAGGTTTTCCATTATTAGATTGAAGTAAACTAATTGAGGCAGCTTGAAAGTCAAATAGGGTGAAAGGAACGTCTATTGACACTTTAAGAACTCGTGTCAGCACCTATTGACACCCTACTTTGTACTATTTGGGATATGAAATTTGAACATCTCTGTTTATAGTTAAAGGTATATTACAGAAAAAAACGTTATATTACTTATATTTTATTAGATACATTAAATAATTTTCAACATTTTGACAAAAATGTCAATAGGGGTTCCCTGTCGAACAGACGTTCCTTCGACCCTAATATGTTCATAATCTTTGCAAAAAAAGATAAAGTAAAATTACTACCATTAACACTTCTTAAAAAAGAAACCTAAAATTATGGGCGGGGCTTATTTACAAGTTCTACAGCCACGTGAAATGAAATTATATTTTTAAGGCAAATTAATCCTATTTTCTTATTATTTCAATAAAAATATATTTTAATTTATAACTCAAGACTCACTTTTTAGCTTCAAATATTACAAAAAAAAAACGTTTATAAAAAGTTCCATAAAAAACTTTAAATTTTAAATTTATTTCATAATATTCGCCGAAATAATTCAAGAACTACGACGAGCAAATTTGTTCAAGTCGCGGTACAATATCTGCAATATTTTTACAAGGAAGAGTGCAAAATAAGCTTCACATTTTATTAGGCTTGATGAGCCTCTGGATAAACCTAGATCAGTTTATTTCTTAGCGAGATTCTTAACGTGAGCAAACTCGGATTGCATGTAATTTTGGATTTGAAGTACAAATTGAGAAATATTCAAACAAAAATGTAGGTCAAAATGGTTAATTAGGATCGGAGATATAGGCCGGTCAATTTTTCAATTTATACCCCTTATAGCTCGGATCAGAAGGCCCGAGCGAAAATTTACTTTTTAATAATAGCACCCCTAGCGGTAGTTTTACGAACTTTCTATGAAAAGATGTGGCACTTCGGGAGAGCTTTCCAAAACGTCCTCATTGATCAAAGTCTGACAATTAGAACCGTGAAAAAAATTTGACCCCTTCCAGTTCGGTTCAGAAGGTCTTGGAATTTCCGACAAAACTGAACCGGTTCCAATTGAGTCTGAACCGGTAATGAACCGGTTCATAAGCGATAAAAAAATTTATCTGAAAATCAATCCTATTATTTAAAATTAGTTTAGGGGATCGTTTGAGAGATTTTTGAATCGGTTCAAATCGGTTGAGAACCGGTAAACGGTAAATGATGCGAAAGTACTTTTGCGGTATAGCATCGAGCATTTCGCAAAGCCTGGGACGATTTGCCACCCCTTTTTTAAATCGAATGCTCTAAGAGACCCAGCTATATCATACTAAAATTTGAACCAAATCGAGAGCAGCTAGACGGACGGACGGGAAAGTTTTTTAGCTATCATATTTTCAAGATCGGGAAGCAACTAAACACATTTTGGCAAAGTTTGAGGGCGATCGGAGAATATGAGATTTTGTGATGATTACAATATTTGGGATTCTGAAGAATCTCACTTAATAAAAGAAATCGCCTGGTTTCGAATTAAGCCACTGAATAATACATCAGACGGAAAGGAAGGATGTATTAGGGAAACAGAAGAAAAAACGTTCCTTATGGCTCCGGCACACCTTTTAGATCAGGAAAATTTCATGAAGTTGAGATTCGGATCCCTTTCTTTCTCACATGTTTTGCATATGTCTTTCTCATTCTTTCGCACTCTTCTTCTTCTTTCAATTTAGATCAATCGAATTTGGTATGCGAAAGAATGAGATAGTCATATGCAAAACATGTGAGAAAGAAAGGGTTTCGAATTTCAACTTCATGAAATTTTCCTGATCTAAAAGGTGTGCCGGAGTCATTAATTTTTAATTTGATTTTTTTAGAGGATGGGGGTGTCACCGTTAAACGAAAATAAAAATAAAAATAAAAAATGACCCGATACGTTTCCAAGTTATTAAAAAAATATGTTTTGGAGTAGCAGAAGAGTTATGATAGAAAAATTAAAGGCCAATTTATGGTAGGGCCTCTGAAGACTCCAAGTCTTTATCTCGAAGCGATTGGTCTCTTTAAGTTTCGAAATATTAAGAACCAATTTAGAGATTCTAGAAGAGCACAAACAAAAATAAATATTTTTTCTTCCAATTAGAATTAAAATATTGATGGTGTATATTAATAATTGGCCAATGTTAAGTTCCTCAAATACGTTCCGAATTTCCCCAGAGATTGTGACTGATACAAAAATATGCTCATAAATCTTTTCTGACTTTGCTATTGTGCCCCTCCCCTCTCCTATCAAACTTTACTCTAGCTCTTTAGTGAGCTTCCATGCAATAATTAGCTGACAGAGAAATCATTACCTCCATTATGGGACTGCTGGCGAGAACTTTACGCTCAATCTGCGTCTCAGACTCACTTCCGCCCACAGCGGCAAAGTATCTCATAGCATATTTGGCCGATACTGTCTTTCCCGCACCAGATTCGCCACTCACTGCAAGAGATGGAAGAAGTGTGAAAATAGCAAGACAATCGCCAAGTGGGGGAGACACCAAGTACCTATTATACTCTGATTGCAGTTCTCACGTTCCAATTTTGTGTAAGCCTCTTCGGCAATAGCAAAGATGTGGGGCTCCAGCTCCCCCATTGAGTGCCCCCTGTAGGCTCGGATGAGATCCTGCCCATACAGAGCCATTTCTTTGTAGGGATTTATGGCCACGAGGATGATTCCGCAGTATGTGTAGATCTTCTGGCGTTCACAGAAGCGCACCTGAAGATTGTACAGGACATCCGGCTCATGGAGGTATGAGAGGGCTGTGAGGTCATTCTGACCAATGAGAATGGGAGGATTTCGAAGTGGAGGCAAATTCTTTTCACTTTTCACTGGGATTTCTCGTTTCTGCAGATCTGCCTCCACTTCAAGGTGAACACTCTTGTCACCCCGATTGAAGTCTCTCAGGAGACTTGCCTTCTCCCAAACATTCTCCTGGTTGGGTATCCAGACACGTGCACCCTGGAACCGTGAGACAGCGTGGTAATTGATTGGATGTTATCGAAAAATTGATAAGAGCCAATGAATCAATTCTGACTTAATCATTTTTTTTTAAATTTAAAAGACTTTCTCAAGCCCAAATTTCTACAAGATTGTAGAAAAATCTCCCACAATCATCACTGCGTACTGGGCGTTGGGGGTCATGGCAGATTTCTTGGACAAATGGGGTCAGAGAGTGACCCCAAAAGAGGCTTTTGTATGGCATCCGGACTCACCTTCACATATAGCTCATATATCGACATTTTCCTGGTTTTTTTCACAAAGCTCTTTGCACTTGATCACTTTATCACACCACTCTTCTATCGATTAATACGCGGACACATGATAAAATCGGAATTTAAGACGGAAAAAATGAGGAAAGAAAATTCAACAATCGAAAGAAATGCACTGCTGGCGTGAACTCTATTCTTCTTCTTGTTCTATTTGAATATGAAGATTTACCACTAGATGGATTTGTGATTTTAGACACAAACCTACAATTTTTCCCACAGTTCATGCACACAGCACAAGAAACAAATTCAAACTGTGGAAACCAACAGAAAGAAGATAAAATTTTTGTGGCCAACTTTTCCTATTTTTATATTCTTTTTTTTCCTTTTTTTTAGAGAAAAAGAATGAAGAGTGAAAACAACTATAATCACATTTCTCGTAGAGTAAATGTCCTAATTCAAAACCATTTCCAGACGCTTTAACTTTGACAGAAGATTCAAAACATTAAGTTCATATTTTTTCTGATGAGAATTACATAAATTTGCTCCTTGACTCTTCTAGAATGTAACTGTTTAGTGAAAATTCTTTAGATATAATTTGAAAACTTCTTAAATACAAGAAAAATACGCGAGCGTAAAATGCTTCTATTGGAAACAAATTAATCCAAATGGAGACAAGGGAAAGTTCCTAATTGGAGACAAACAGTGTAAGTGAAACCGCGACGAAAGGCTTCCAAAACCTTGTTGAGTTGCTCCTGAGTCCAGGATTTGTTCTTATTCTGTTAAAGTATGAAAATTAGCAACCAACGGCTATGTTTGAATTTAAGAAATTAGCTTTGTATAAACTTCAGTTGTCTCTCTCTATTGTGAAATAAAATTGCCTTTGAAGTACACGTTGTTTTTCTGCTCTGAAGTTTTTTTTGCATCCTAAAAGACAATTACAATACTCTAATACTCAATTCCCATCTGGAACACTAGTTTAATTACAATATATTCCTGGTCTTTTCTTCTTTCCCATCTAAAACAATAAGAAAATCTCTCCAAAAAATAATATTTCCGGGGTTTCATTAAATCATTTGCAGACACTCAGAAAAACCCCTTTTTGTTCATGAAATAAGTAATTATTTTATTTGAAAATTTCAAGCATCGTTAACAATAAAGATTAGCACTTAATTTACATGGTCGAATGAAAACATGGTCGATCGATAAAAAAATTGATGGTGAAAGGTACACTTTTAATTTTTCTGAGAAATTATCAAATTAAAATTTGTGAATATGAATGGATTTTCGCTTTATTTGGAACAAAATTAACTAAATAATGAAACTGTGGTATAGAAAATATATAAATATAACAATTTAGTACTGTATTTATCACGAAAACAATGACGTTTCCATTTGGAGCAGGGAAAAATTTCCATTTGAAGCAGGTTTTGAATTAGCTTAATGTACCCTAATAAAATGTAACGAATTTAATGTTAAAATCGTCCTAAAAAGAACAAATATTTTGATAAAATAACATTGAAGGAAATTCCATATTTTAATCGATTTATATTTAATGTCCAATTTTACCTTCAAAGTGTCCAAAATTAGAAGCTGTCCAAAATTATGAGCACTTCCCCTACATAGGAAGAAATCTTATACTAGAGATGATTTAGGGCAAAAAATAGATAAGAGAAGAGAGAATTAGATAAAAGAAATTTTTGGATAAAATGCTCCTTTTGGAATACAACTGACTTTTTAGATTAAATGGATTAAAAGTGAATTGGAAACAATTTTTTGAAATAATTAAATTAAACAGAGTACTAAACACTTAATATTCTCGAGTGTTCAGTTCCAAAAGCCTCACAGTGGTACAAAATTGGCTGTTTTTGTGGTGATCGAGTCATTATGGATCAGGAAAAGAGAGAGAGTCAAGATATTATGTAGTGTTATATATTATTATCTTTGGGAATATTCTTCAGGACTGAAAATCTTTTGTTCTTTCAGTAAAAGATGTGCTTAGAAAATTATCACTTTAAATTAATATAAGTCATAAAAAGTGTTAATTCTGATGTGGTCGCACAAACACCAATTTCTTCGACTGTAACACTTTCCGTGATTCACTGATTCTCCGCAGAATTCGTGAACTAACCACTGTATTATCGACTTCTACCAGGCGCCTTCACTGAAATCAATAAAGAGCGCGCATTTCAAAATATTTGAGACGGTAAATCTTCATATAATTTTATTAAAATAGTTTAAAAAACAAGTTTTTGCGGTAGTGAGTCGTGCTCACTACCATCTGTGCGTGCATAAGAACAATTCTACTCACCTTTTACGAATGATAACGTCTCATATAATTAAAATAGGAGAAAAAAACCTCAATTTGAAAGAATAAAAAAAAACGTTCGCATTTCATTTAAAATATTTAATTATACCACTTTACACAATCTAATATATTAACAATAATGTACAATATTCTTTTTTTTTCGCAAAAATTTTCTCAAACTAGTTTTGCATTTGTTTTCAGCATATTTTCGAGGACTTTTCTTAAAAGCTCCTTCATAGGGCATTTTCTATATGATCACTGATAACATGATTTGCAAAATGCAAACTAGTGGCAAAAAATTCTCTTCAAGAGACTAGAAATAATAATGAGAACAAACATAATTCAAATTCACAGAAAATATCTAAATAACTATCATCTCTATCTCTATCAACTGTTTTGATTATATTTTCTCACACAATTTTTCACATCGTCTTCCTCATCTTCCTCATCTTAACAGAGATCACAGACAATCAAGTCACTTTTTGCAACATTTTGCTTCCTTCTTTTGAGAAGAAAAATTATAAAGTTCTTATGTACAAAGAATGTTTTTTTTTAGGTTTTTGGCTGAAGATTCACGATGCCGCAATGGCTGTCCGGAAAGTATTGAACTTTCCAGTGGATAGGGCTATGCTCTGGACGCTCCATCACCTTGGGCAGAAACTAAAGTAGGGAAATAGGTGACAATGAAGAGAATAGAATCGCTTAGGATCCGTATTCAAATCGAATCCGTCAATTTTCACCACATTCCATTCGTTTTTCATGCGAGCGTAGCTGAAGGAGACCTAGAAAATAAAACAAATTGATTAATAATGTTGTTTTCGGCTTTTGAATGGTTAAAAATTTGTTTAATTTTAATGAAATTGTATAAATAGAAGAAGAGACAGAACAACTCCTGTCTTTTATAAAATTTTTAGCGAAAGATCTACACTTCGAACACTTCATATTTTTCCCATCTTCTTTTAATGAAAAATTTTCATTTTTTTACTGTTGATCAGTAACATTAAGTACTACATTCCCTGAAAAGGCGAGCTTCCATTTTTGTGTTTATTTTTTTTTTTAAATATTCAAATTTTTACAACATTTTCAAAAAAGAAAAAATACCAGTTAAACTCAAAATTTTGAGTTCAACTTTTCAGGGAATACAGTACTCCACAATACTTATAAATAGTTAAAAAATCAAATTAATTTTTATTTTCAATGAAAAACACAATGAGGTGACTGTTTTTTATTCGTTTTGTTTAACATTTATGTCATATTTCTGGCTAATTTTAGTTAAATTAATTGCTAATCTTTATTGTTAATGGTACGTGAAGTTTTCAAATGAAATAATTACCTATTTCGTGAACAAAAAGGGTTTTTCTGAAATGTCTGCAAATGCTTCAATAGGAAACCCCGGAAGTATGATTTTTTTTTGGAGAGATTTTCTTATTGTTTTAGATGGAAAAGGAGAAAAAACCAGGAATAAGAACAAATCCTGCACTCAAGCGCAATTCAACAAGGTTTTGGAAGCTTTTCGTCGCGGTTTCACTTACACTGTTTGTCTCCAATTAGAAACTTTTCCTTGTCTCCATTTGGATTAATATGTTTCCAATAGAAGCATTTTACACTCGCGTATTTTCTTGTATTTTAGAAGTTTTCAAATTATATCTAAATAATTTTCACTAAACAGTAACATTCTAGAAGAGTCAAGGAGGAAATTTATATAATTCTCATTAGAAAAAATATGAACTTAATGTGTTGAATCTTCTGTCAAAGTTAAAGCGTCTGGAAATGGTTTTGAATTAGGACCATATACTCCGACTTTTCGGAGGGGTTTATCCCTTGCTCAAGTATTGAAATTTATTTAGAAAAAATCTTGTTACAAAGATGATACCTAATGTTTCTTAGAATTCATAACAGTCCTACGAGCTTTTCAACAAAGGTTACAATTTACAACATTTTTTCATACGGTTGATTTGAGTGACATTTTGAGGATTTTTCGATTATTACAGAATTAGATAAGGAATTTCGTGTACTTGTAGAATCCGGTTTGCACTGAAGATTTTCCGTAATTTCAGATTTTTCAAACTATAAATCAATTAAAAAAACTAAATTTAATTGTTCAAGGGTTTCTGAGTCTAACTGAGTTATCACACTTTCACATTAAAATTTTAATATGATTCACATTAATTGTCGCTGGTGAGAGTCCAAATGTGTAATTTGTGTGTTTGAATCATTTTATATTCAAAATTTGATCTATTTGTTGATAAAAAGGTAGACTTGGCCCGCAAAATTTGATATAAATTGATTTATAGCATTAATGCGAAAAATTAATGCGATTTTCTCTTTAATTTTTTAATGTAAAAAATTATTTATGCTTTAGGTAAATTTAAACTTATTTTTGTAGGCCAAGTCCACTTCTTTATCAATAAATAGAAAAACCCCAAATATTAAGTGACTCAAAGACACAAATAACATATTTGGACGCTCACAAGCGACAATTAATGTGAATCACATTAAAATTTTAATGTGTAAGTGTGATAACGCCGTAAAACCCTAAATTCTAGAAGTGCCACTAAAATCGCAGAAGTGCAATATGATACTTGGTCAAATAAATGTCGAAATAAATTTGAAAACCAAAAACAAGCAAAAAATTATTAAGAACGTGATATAAAATCTGGTTCATAAGTATTTTGCGAAAAAGAATAGCATTCTAAACCACAATAATTTATTTATTTAAATGTTTTTTTTTTAAATTTATATTCCCCCCACCCCTCCCCTATAAGAAATTTAATTCAATTACTTCTGAGGTGTATTTTGGGAAATATTTTGAGTGATTTATAAGTCTGTTCAAATCGGTTGTGAACCTATAATGAACCGGTTGTTTACCGATAAGTAATTTTTGTTCGAATATAATTTTTATCACTCTTTAAACTATTTTGTGGAATCTATTGAGTAGTTTATGAATCAATTTAAATCGGTTGTGTACCGGTAAACGGTATATGAAGTGAAAGTACTTTTGAGGTATAGCATCTCAGTCACGAGTTCGAGCATTTCGCAAAGTCTGGAACGCTTTGCCATCCCTTTTTTCTTGACATTTTGTCAATTAAAAAATAATTGGATCCTTTCGAAAACAAATAAACGTAGTTTTAATGAGCTTTGATTTCTGTTGATTTAATTTTATTTGATGAATTCTACAAAGTATGGAGGATATTCTGTGAAGCATATGCTTCTCTCAATCACCATGAAGAGTCTTGAGAAACCCAAAAGTATGTCACAAGTTACTTGGGGAAAAAAGTACATGTCTACTTACTTGATCATGGAACATTTCCGGCCTTAGGAACTCCATTGGCTCCAGATGCGAATGAAATTGATCCACAACTGTTAGTGGAATCCGCAGCAGATGCTCCACGATAAAGCCCATGGTGACGTCGTCTGGGAAACGGATCTTGTCGCCGATCTCCACAAATTTTCCGCCACCAGCGATGGGGAGCATCTTGAGAGCCAGTGCCCGACTGATGCAGAACCCAGCACCACCCGTTGCGAACCAGAAAGTGATCTTCTTATCCCGCGTGGATTTCTGCTGTGCGAGAAAAGATGGATCTTTATGAGCATAGGGCACGCACATTAGAAAAATTGATTATTAGTTAATTTTAGTGAATGGAATGGCTTTTGAATAATATCACCATTTCAGCTGTAGGTGATCGGAATTAACAAAAACGGGTTTCTATCTCTGTCTCTAGATTCTTTCGTCTTTTCTGGAATTTTTTTCTTCAGAATGTTTTGATTCTTTTCCATGGGAGAAATAATCAGCCAAAAATAGAGCTGTGATCACTGAATTACGATAGAAGTATTTTGAAAGAGAAAATTTCACATTTTCGAATTTATATAACTCTAAAAAAAAATCAATTTAGAGATAACAATAAATATTTCAACGAGCAAGAATCAATGTGACAGTGACATAATTTATCACTGGTCTTCCAGGAAAGTCTCTGAAAATTGTGTTTTTGACTTTTTCAACACGAGTGAAAATCATAAAATAAATTTCTATTAGAGGCAATAAGGTGATCCGCCACCGCCAATAGACAGAAAATTGTCTTGATAGAAAAAAGATTGGACGGAGAATAATTTAGTTGTGAATGAAGAATAAATTTTATCTTGAGGACGCATAACAAAAGTTGTGAGAGATTTAAGAGATTTCTCTACATTCTCCCATTTAACTTGTCTATGCAAATGTTTTGTGTATCTGTCTTATTTTTTTTTTAACTTTGAAAAATTTTGGGACTCGCCTAATTGTCTCTCATTGGAAGATTGAGATCTCTTCGGCGTGATTCTCGATCATTCTGCGATCGCAAACGTTGAGAATCTCCGTTTGGGAGTGGCTTAGAAATGTGAGACTTTTATTACGAGTTCACGTCAAATGACATGTAAAACATGGCAAGAAAATAGTCAAGAACATGAGGAAGCGTTAGAAAAAAAAATTGGTAAAATACAAGAAATATTTCCATCTGCCACGAGATTCATTCCAATTTAGCTTCTGAGTCATTTGAATGATATTTTACCATTAAAAAAATTTAATACACTTTCTATGTTGATTATCTCCCATTTTATTAACACATTGCATTAATTTTAAATTTCTCAACCACCACCAATTTCTGTGCATTTTGTACCACATTTATATCTATCCAATTTCCATGTGAGATCATTTGCGTGGATTTTACGATTCATCACTCGATCGTTATTCAATCACTCTTGTCCATTTATCTCTCTGCTCCAAACATTTTGCGTCAGCACAAATCTCTTCAAAGCTCAAAGAAAAAAAACCACACACCACTGACCTCAAGATCCAAGAGAAAATATCGCATAAGAATGAATTTATATGGAACTTCGAAAGCGCAAAACCGCGAATGATCTTTTGACTTCCAGGAGGAGAGACAGAGAGCAGTTGTTGTGGCTGGAGGTCTATTTAGATGAGCACAAATAAATTGACGACCACAGAGCATCCTTCAAAATATTTGCAAAGCCAGACATTGAGAGAGAAATTGCTTTCATACATGAAAATAATTAACGTAATTAGTGAAAAATTTCCGTACCAGTTCATCTTTCAAAATACCTTTGACTCTTCCTCCTGTTGCAGAAAATATTTAGGGAAAAGCGCGCTACCTTCGGACAATTCAATTTTTTCTCTATGTTCCTTATGGATTTCACCCATAGCTTTTTTCTGAAAGTTTGAGGTATTAGACTACCTATTAAAATATAATATTATAATTGACCAAATAACACATTGAAAAAAAAATCATTTCTCCGAAGCATAAATCGTCCGAAGGTACCGCGCTTTCCCCTACTGCGTTGGATAATTTTCTAATTTAGAAATTTCATTCAAAAGCACTTATAAAATAGCAGATACTACGACTTTGTAAACAATCTTCCTATAAAATATAATATTCTTTTACGAGAGGAAACCATCAATACACCATTCACTGATGGAAATTTGAGTTTTTGCTGAGTATACTAAAGTCTATGAGTTTGAGATCGAATAGAGCTTTTACACTGCATTGCATGCTCTGAACTTTGTACCCATCAGAAATACAATATTTAACATGTATTAACATTTATTGATTAATAACATCTTTACAAGTCGATATCCATCAAAATCCTTTGAAGTTGTAGCTAAATATTGACTGACCTACTAATAACACATTAGTGCATATTTAACCCATTAAGAACTTCCCATTACATTATAGATATCAATTTATCTTTTATTTTCAAAATTTAACTCATAAAAAGGAAATCTTAAATCATACATACCAAAAATTGAGATAGATAGTTTTTTAAACAATTTTAACAGTATTGACATAGTTGCTTAATATATGAACACTTTGAAAATTTTTCGACGACTCAGAATGTAAGTCGAACAACTCGATTTTGTACAAAAATCTTTTTATTTGTTTCTTGGATACTTCTTGAAAGATAATTATTTTCAAAGTTATAGAAAATTAAAATCTCAAAAATCATATACTCTACATGTAAAATCTCAGCTTCAAATCACTTTCCTGTAAAATTTGCCTACTGCGAGTTATTCGTTTCTTATCCTGAGCGAGCGATTTAGTAAAAAATTAACAAAAGACAGGGAGCGCTCAATATCTTAGGGAGGTATTAAGAAAACAGGCTTTTATAAGATTTCGTGTAAACAAATGTACAAATATTCTAAGGATGCAATAAAACAAACAGTAGGGGAGACTGGGGCAAAGTCACAAAACAAATATTTTATTTTTTTACAAACTACTCAAGCGCTTCAAAAATTTCTAATTAGCCCATTTTTATAGAAAATTTACCGCTCTACAACTTTGTGAAAGTAATTTTCCTCTATTTTGTAAGAAACTACGTTTATCGAGCCAATTTCTAAAAGGTTATTTTGTGACTATTCTCAAAAATGCTGGGGCAAATAGTATCAGACATTGGGTATTATCATATTTTGATTCGCTTCAATAGAGGTTTCCGTAAATTTGAAAAAATACCTAGAGGACATATTTTCATAGAAAATTTATTCATCTACGCCTTTGTAAAACACTGTTTTCTTTGCGAGAAAAATGAGAAAACCAGAAAAGCGCTTTTCAAGCTATTTTAGAAAAAAAAAAACACACAAAAGACTGCAAATCGTTTGACCAATGCAAACAAAAAGCGACGAAACATGGAAATAACGTTTCTTCTCGCCGTGGAACATCAGAAATTGCTTCGCTTTTTTTTGTTACTTTTTACCCCAAGTGGCCATTTCTAATAAAAGGATTTCTAGAGAAAAGAACTTTTGTGAAATTCTAAAATAGGTAGCGGATTCGCATTCAGAAAACCCAAATTATTTAGAAAATATTCACCAGTGCATCAATTTTGGAAAATAAGTAGGTAATAACTGTTATCTTCTACAAGGAAAATATTTCAAAAATATGGCTAAAATTTTCGATATCTTTAATTTTCTAAATTCCTTGTTCGAATTCTAAGAAACTTACGGCATTGAAAAAAGTCTATAGAGGCTATCTATAGAAAAAAATTTGAGCCGCTATCTTTCTCACCTTGGAAGATATTGAATTTTGAATTTTTCGATTTGTGACTTTTGCCCCAGTCTCACCTAGGGGAGACCGAGGAGGTTTGGGACAGCGGTAGTATGGGACGAGGCGATTTTTTTTATTAATTATTGAAATAAATGGGATTCAAGCACTACTCAGTCGTAGGCAACATTAAGATATATATTGACTAAATAATGGACAACTTCAGTTTTATTGTGTAAATTAACTTTTTTAAAAATTCATAAAAATAGTTTATTTTTGATGTCTCAGTTTTCCTCTTTGTATTTTATATCAGTTATATATAATCAAAACTTTTTATCTCACTAGCTAGCAGTATAATCTGGGAACATATTTTTATAAAAGTTTCAGAGATTATACACTCTTGTTATTTACTTAAAGGTTTTAAATACAAAACTGTACGCGGGGACGTTTGGGACATCTGAACGGGGATGAATGGGATGTTGATTTTTGACAAAGGTTGTAAGTGTCGCGCAAATCGTTACTGTCAAAGAGTAATTCCCAATTTCTACAGGAAATCTCCCTCTTGTGCAAACTTTAACAGTTCAGCAGTTGCCTATAGAGACAATTAAACCATCAATATCTTGGGAATCAATAATTTCTTGTCCTGAGGATATTCGACCTTTGTCCAATCCCGTTAAAAACTATTTCTCGAAAATTTCTCGAGCAATATCCTTTACAATTCTCACAAGTTCCTCAGAAAAGGTAAGGCGAAAGCTTATCTTGATAAACAAGGAAAAACAATAACCATGAGTTCAAAACTAAAAATGTCAAAAGAGTCTACTCGCCTGAAGAATTTTATGATGATGATTCCAATATTTAGAATAAAAAACCAAAGAAAGCTAGGATAGAAAATAAGAATAAAATACTTTAAATAAGTGATTGGCAATAAGTGACTCTACTACACAAATAAGATTGATATTAATTTCTAAGAATGAAATAAGAGAATTAACATTTTTATTTCTGTTACAAATAATTTTAATCTAGTATTTAAAATTAATTAACATACTCCAATATTGGAAATTATGCGAGAAAAAACACGTCCCAAACATCCCCTTTTGCGTCCCATACTGCCCCAAATTGGGGAGGTTTGGGATAAAGCGTCAAGTTAAATGTTTTATCTTATCCAAGAAAACTCAGCTCTATCGAGTTCTATCGAGTACTTTTTATAAAGTCAATACCCATAAGTATCCTATATAGACCGCATAAAATTGTAATACACTATCGTGACTTTTTGGAATACTGTCTCAAAGTCAAAACATGAAAAAATGTCCCAAGCCTCCCCGGTCTCCCCTAACTTTAAATTAAAATATAAGTAACTATTCACACTCTTGTTTTATTTTTTTTAATTTTATATTTCTGATTCTGGTGAGAGACAAACACAAAAATTTTGGATTTAGCGCATTATAATCATAATCTTAAATGGGTTAATAAAGTAAACAACAAAGAACAACGTTACACCAAAATATTTTTATTCATTGCAACACAATTTATTTAAACATTTAATCCATTTAATTATATTAATGTGAACAAAAGCTTTGCAGACAACAGGGTACAAGAAAAGCTTTTATGTAATTGATGATAAACTTTTAGTTACCTTTTCGTTAACAAAGCAACATAAAAAAAAACACAAAAATGTAATAATTAATTCAAAGTGACTATACCATTTATTCGTGCAAGTTATCACATAATATCAAGAAAGTGCAATGGTTAAACACGGTTACAAAAATACTTAAAAACTTATAAGAGCTTTTAGATTAGGTAAAAGCATAGAGAATTGCACAGAACGAGAAACAAAATTTAACAATTTCGAGAAAAGCTCTCATATTTATGTTATACATTCCGGCAGCTTTTAACGAAAAAGGAGTAATTGTCATTCTCATCATCATAAGCAAAATCATCTGATCCTCCCGCGACATTTCATACCATTTGGTCAAATATAGGGCTGTAAAAATGTTTTCGGTTTTAGAATGGATAACCTCCCCGAAGAAGCAAATTTCAAATATTTCTGTAATCGATGCAATGAACATTAAGTAGACGACAATCCAATCGGGATACAATCTAATAAGGTAGAGTGTACCAACAGTCATCGGTAAACATGTTCCCATTTGTATAACTTGAACGGTTGTTAAGAGTGCATCGAAATCTTTAAATTTTAATAGAATATCCAAGTGTTTCTTATGATAGTGCCTAAAATGACGTCTTGAGGACCTTACAAAATCATCGTCGTTTAATTTTTTAATTGATTCGAGAAAAATATTCAGAATAGCCCAGAAGTAAAATCCAAAGTATATCAAAAGGAATTCTGCCATAATCAAAAATATTGCTGAACCTACAATTACGATATATTGCCAGAAGAATTCTAATGTTCCGGGTAGAAAAGGCATTCTGAAGATCAGGGTATCAGTCCAGGCGTAATTTATTACCATTGCTTGCGATGTTGATGCAATTGTCCAAATCATATGCCTGCGGGAGTTATGTTACAAGTAGTAATTAAATTTATTAATAAATTAAGTTATTGTGGTATAAATAAATACTTTTGCACTAATTCAGAGTATTTTAGACTCTTACGAAAGTAATCTTCCACAAAAGGTCCTGAATTTTCCCAAGACGAATCTTCATGAACAATTCGAATCCAATCAATGAGCTCTCTAACTTTCTTTGGCGAAGCACTTAATACAAATACTTTGAACCAAACTTGACTAACTCCAGTGAATAAAATTAAAATTGTCGTCACATGTCGCAAAATCACCATTCTATCGCCTTCAATAATATAGAATAAACTGAGAATATTTGTGATTAGGAATAACATCATTATTCCAAGACAAGCGTACTTCCTCAGAAATTGATATTTAGCATCAGGATGCCAATTGCATTGTAAAATTCTTAGAACAAGAAAGATTTTCTCTTGAAATTTCAAGTAGTCCAATTGGAATGCCTTCAAGCCCTTTGAATTGTCTTTGGACATTTTTTTACTCTTGTAATAATTAGCAATAACTTTTAATGTTACTCTGATGAGAGCAATGTGGGAACTAAACACTTTGCACTTTAGTTAATACTTTTAAACGTCTTTTAGGTTATTCTTTATTGATCCTTATGATTCATCGACAGTCTGCAGAAATCTCAGTCTTAGACACAGATTTGGAAATTCCCATAGAAATAATGCACAAACAAGGTTTTATAATGATTACGTAATTCTTGTAGGTAATCCTGTTTTTAGAATTTACCACATTATTCTTTAGACTCGTAAAACTGCAAAATCATATTTTCATGTTTAAGATATTGTTATATGATTTTTAACAAATTAAACACACCTTTTACATTGTTTTAAGGATTACGTAACGTCTAAAAATTTCCGGTAATCTATAGAGGAGACTGGGATACCACCGAACACTGCGATTTTTTTATTTGATATTAGTTTTCAGAGGACGTAATCTGTATGACTTCATAGATACTACAGATGCTTGTCCACTGGAAAAATCATTGTTAGGGGAAAAGCTCATAATTTTGGACAGTTTCTAAATTTGGACACTTTGAGGGTAAAATTGGACACTAAAAATAAATTGATTAAAATTATGGATTTTTATTCCAATATTTGATGAATAATGAATTATATCTTAATATTTGTTCTTTTTGGAAGATTTTAAAACTAAATATACGTTAAATTTTGAATATGATTTGAGTTAAAATTGCTTTGTTGAAAATTCAGTCTGAGCAATTGCTAACGAGAAATATGACAGAACTTTGTGTTTACTTCAATCTTATTTAGCTGTGGTGAAGGACTAACAATGTTTCTTCGCTTTTTTTGAGTGATATTATTGAATATTCATTGAATATTGTGTTGATTCACATTAATGGTGATTTCTACATTCGACCTGAAGTGAGATTTGCCTCGTGAATTACGTTTTTCGTGTGAAAAATGGGCAATTTTCTGAGAGATTCACCAGTGAGGTGATAATCCTTATTTTGGACAGGTGTTTTTCTTACGAAATTTCGTGAAATTCTAGCTTTTGTGATGGCTACATTGGACAAATGCCTGGACAAACAAAGGAGCATCATCTCTACGAAAGAGATGTAATGAGAAAAGCCTTGAAAAACTCCCGGAAAGGTCAAGGAATGCGCTAATCTGCACGTACTTGGAGTACCCGAAGTCAACTCACTTTAATGAATGATATGGAAAGTTTCCGGGCTTCTTGTGACATCCTACGTTTCCCTTACATGAACAGGAAGAGGACCTCGTAAGATTGGTTCATGAAATGAAGAACAATGGGCATCCCGTTGAGGCGGATTAGCTGTCCAAATTTACAGCCAAGTTGTCCAAATTAATAACCAAGTTGTCCAAAATTCGAGTCAAATTCACCTCTACATATCTATTCATTTTTCAACGTATTAAAACTAATTTTAGTAAAAAAAGACGATAAGTAGTTTGCCAAGTTTCTAAACAACCCTTCGGAAAAGGGAGTAACAAAAAAGTCAATTAGTATTGAAAATATCGCACTTCAAACTTGGAACATCGATGCTTACAAGCAGACTGTCCAAAATTATGAGCCTTTACCCTATAGTTCAAGTAGTTTATAGAAATAAAAATCAGTGTTCGGTGCTACCCCAGTTTGCTCTAAGAGAATTCGAACTTGGGAATATTACATGGCAGAACCTGTGCTTATACTAAATACCAAGGACATAGAACTTACTTTGAAAATGTACTTATTTAATGACTATGTAAAAAAAGCATTTCACATAAAATAGCACGACATTATTCATTGCAACATGCTCAATAAGCAATTTAGGGGAAGGTTGTCTGGCTTCGCACATACTCCGGCATGGAAATCTTCGTATTTGTCCCATATCCCTTTAATGAATATAACCTTTCTATAGCGATATATTTCATTAACCAGTCTCAAGCCACTTCTCGAAAAAAACTACGTCAGATTTATTAAAGAAATAATGGGGAAAATTTGAAGTGTTCGAAGCTAAAGTGTGTGCTAAGCCTGAAAGCTTTCCCTTATACATAGAAAAAAAGATTTCGTAAAATTGATCGCAAATATTTGTAAACTTTTATGAACACTAAAATGTTCGTAAAAGTTTGAAGCTGATAGTTAAAAAAAATGCAACAAAGGTTGTAAAGGTTCTTAAAATGAATTTAAAAAAAACCAATTACTTTATGAAAAACAGCGAAAAAATATTTTTAATTAATAAATTCAATCAAGTATTATTGTGTTTTAGGGTTTTAAATCAAAAGTGTTTATGTAAGAGCATAGAGAATTGCACAAATAGAGAAACAAAATTTAACAATTTCCAAAAAAGTTTTCATATTGATACTGTACATTCCGGCAGCTTTAAATGAAAAGGGACTTATGGTCATCCTCATCATCATAAGCAGAATCATTTGATCCTCCCGCGACATTTCATACCATTTGGTCAAATATAGGGCTGTAAAGATTTTTTCGGTTTTAGAATGGATAAACTCCCCTAAGATACAAATTTCTAACAATTCAGCTATTGATGCAATAAATATCAAATAAAGAATAATCCAATCGGGATATAATCTAATGAGATAAAGACTACCAATAGTTATTGGAACACTTGTTCCCATTTGCATAACTTGAAGATATAAAGAAAGTCCATCAAAATCTTGAAGTTTGGTTAGGATTTCCAAGTGTTTCTTGTAGTAGTACCTAAAATGGCATCTTGATGATCTAACGTAGTCATCATTGTTTAACTTTTCAATTGAATCGAGGAAAATATTTAAAATAGCCACGAAGTTAATTCCAAAGTATAGAAGAATGTACTCAGCAAGAATTAGGAAAGATCCTAAACTAAACATAGCTATATGTTGCCAAAGGAATTGAAACGTTCTTGGTAAAATTGGAACTCTGAAGATCAAGGTGTCCCTCCAAGTGTAATTTATTGCTAATAGATTTGCAACTAGTGTTATACCCCAAGTGAGAAACCTGCAAAGATTGCATAAGTTCAGACAATTTAGATAACCTAGATCATTTTATTCTCACTTATGTGCAAATCTCGCATATTTTAGGCTCATACGAAAATGATTTTCAACGAAAGGTCCTAAATTTGTCCAAGACGAATCTTCCCTAAGATTGCGTGTCCAATCAATCAACTCAATAACGTTTTTCGGTGAAATAGTTAGTACGAACACTTTGCACCATATTTGAGAAACTGCCGAGAAGAATATCAACGAAGTTGTCGCAATTTTCAAAGTTGTGATTTTATCTTTTTCAATCTCATACAGTTCGTTAATTAAACCCACAATAATTGTAAACTGAAATATTAAAATTATACCAGGGCAAATGCACTTCCTCAAAAGCGAATATTTAGCATCAGAATGCCAATTACATTGTAAAATTCTTAGAATACGAAAAATTTTCTCTTGAAATTCCACAAAGTCTAAATGCAATGCACTCAAATTCTTAGGATTTTCCTTAGACATTTTGTTCGTCTTATTATTTACTGGGTCAAATTTTAAAAGTGACTTTGATGGGGACAATATGAGAACTGACCACTTTCAACTTTTGCACGTCATTAAAAGGATTTGAGATTATTGATTTTATTATTCACCGACACTTTGCAGAAATCCCACCATATTGCACAGATTCGGAAATTCCCATAGACCAGGTTAATTTGAATCACAATTGTTGGATATGTTAAACAAAGGGAAAAATTTATTGATGCCACACCCACTTGGGACCACACCTACTCAATATATGTGTTATTCTCATGCAAAACCTAAATTTTATTCACGATCCTGAAAGTTTGATGTAAATACTTGAAGAAGAGTAAGGATATGAGTGAAAAAATTTGAGTAACATATGCCATCATTTAATCAAAAGTTTTGGGCGTGGCCAATTTTTTCATAAATAACTAATTGCAATTAATGAAGGGTTGATTTTTTTTAGGTGGAAGTGATATAGTATCCTTTTAATAAATAATGAAAATATGAAACTTTTTAATTCAAATAGTATTTGAAGAGGGCGTGGCCAATAATTATATATGGGCGGAGCTTACTTATGCTTAATCGTATCGTCAAAAAAAGCATACAATAAATTAAATTATTGTTGCTAAATGTGCATAAATGATAGAGGAGACTGGGGCAAAAAGTCACAAATCGAAAAATTCAAAATTCAATATCTTCCAAGATAAAAAAGATAACGTTTTTATTTTTTTCCATAGATGGCCTCCATAGACTTTCTTCAATGTCGTAAGTTTCTTAGAATTCGAACAAGGAATTTATAAAATAAAAAATATCGAATTTTTTAGCCCTATTTTTGAAATATTTTCCTTGTAGAAGATAACAATTATTATCTACTTATTTTCCAAAATTGATGCACTGGTGAATATTTTCTAAATAATTTGGATTTTTTGAATCCGCTATCTATTTTAGGATTTCACAAAAGTTCTTTTCTTCAGAAATCCTTTTATTAAAAATGGCCACTTGGGGTAAAAAGTAACAATAGGTGTATAGAGTAAAAAGTAACAAAAAAGTGAAGCAATTTCTGATGTCTCACGGCGAAAAGAAACGTCATTATCATGTCTCGCCGCTTGTTGTTTGCATTAGTCAAACGATTTTTGTGTGTTTTTTTTTCTAAAATAGCTTGAAAAGCGCTTTTCTCGTTTTCTCATTTTTTCTCGCAGAGAAAACGGTATTTCACAAAGGCGTAGATGAATGTATTTTCTATGAAAATATGTCCTTAAGGTATTTTTTCAAATTTACGGAAGCCCGTAATGAAGCGAATCAAAATATGATAATACCCAATGTCTGGTACTATTTATTTGCCTCAGCATTTTTGAGAATAGTCACAAAATAACCTTTTAGGAATTGGCTCGATAAACGTATTTCCTTACAAAATAGAGGAAAATTATTTTCACAAAGTTGTAGAGCGGTAAATTTCCTATAAAACTGCGGTAATTGGAAATTTGTGAAGTGCTCGAGTAGCTTGTAAAAAAATGAAATATCCGTTTTGTGACTTTTTGCCCCAGTCTCCCCTATTAATTGCGAAAGAGTATCATTATTGATTTTTTTTTATCAATAATGAGGTAGGGAAGGGTGAGGCACTTTCACACCTTTGAAGTTTTTTTTCCAAGATTGCTTTCTCCAAAAGTTTATGAACTGTTTTTTAAGCTAAGTTTTCCTAGTTTCCCTTGGATATTGGATATGTAATTTTGAGTGCCTCAAAATGCAACTTTTTTTGAATCCTATTTTTCGAAGTGACTATTTTCATCTAGGCTTTTCTAAAATTGATATCTTAAATTTAGAGTCTTCAAATGATAAACCAGTGAGATTCGTCTTTGTCTCGCATTCAAAACGTATCCGCAATATTGAATATAAAAAAGGTGTTCCATCTCTCCTCGAATGACTATACAACACCTTTTCTACTTATTAATAAAAATTTTATTTTCGAAACTCATGCATAAACTGCCTCATTTTCCTCTATTAGTGTTTCTATGTTTTATGATAGGATACGCAGACTTTTGATTTTGACCACAGGGATCACAGGATAGTGAATGCTCTAGTAACGAAATAGTATATGGTTTGCCTCAAGAATTAATGCACAAAAGCACACAAATGTACCGAATGTCGATTGTGCTCCAAGAAGCAGAAGGAACTAATTGATAAGACCAAATGGCACAATTCTCTGTCTCTGGAAATCGTCACCAAGAGTGGTTTTGTGCATGTTGACTTATGCAACTCGATCGTTGAGTGGTATTAATATCAATTTAGAGGGCGAGAGGCGAACAAAAGAGATACACAAACTATAATTCAGGAATGTATCTGGTCACAGCAGGAGACCACTACTGACTACATTAACTCCTTCCAGCACAGGTATATAGCCCTCATTCGCAATCTGTCCCGCATGATTGGATTTAGTGTGCGGAAAATGCCCACAAGAGAGCAAACGTGACAATTGACCTGAACATGGTGATCTTGCGGATTCCGTGGAAAATGTGCGTGAATCGTCTCAAAATGACGATTTATGGCCTGGCAGTCTTTGTAGAATCAATTTGAGTTAATTATTGCCATTGCTCGACACTGAACAGCATTAATGGCCAGTTGATTTCGGACTGCACGGTGCTCCAAACCGTTGCAGTAGAAAAATTGTAATTTATGCGCTTAACCATTTGGCTTTATTCTTTTTCACTGTGACTTCCACTTCATCTCCTCAGATTCTTCAGCCCATTTTCATTATTATTATTATTAGTATTTTGTGCCATGTGGCAACACAAGAGTGAGGAGAGAAAGAACAGATCACAATCATGGTTGGGCGGCTGTTGTGATTCTTTTTGCCTGCAAGATTATAGAGGGTATTTCACAAAACTTTAAGTTCTATCTTAGTGCTACAAATTTCTATGAAAGAAAAATTCCTATTAAACGATCTTAAGTCATTGCAATTTTTCCACTGCACCCTGTAAACCTTTATATACAAGAAGTCTGCAAGATGATCGAGATGAAGTGGATGGAGGTGAAGAAAAAAAATTGTGAATAAAGCGAAATGAATATGAATCAGGAGAAAGATTTTACTGAAAGCAAGAAGCTCATCTAAAAGGGTCGGTAACCTCCTTGTATTGAAATGAGACAACGATAGGAAGAAAAAAAAAACGCTTAAAGAGTTTGGGTATACCGCCTCACCAACGCCCTGGTTGACTATAAAGGCGCGATCAATAGATTATTATTATTATTGGAATGAAATGGAATACATTTGGAAATTGATGGAATCACCACATTCGACTGACAGTTAATATTTTCCTCCTCCCTTTCATCTCTCTTTGCCATTGTTAGATCATTTTCGTAGCTCCCGCTATAGCACTTAAATGTGCGCTTGATGCTGTATTCGATCATCCATTGAGATCATACGGTAGGCAAAAACCATCCAAGTCCTCAAGAGACCAGAGAGTTTTGAAAAGTGATTTAGAAACGCTAAAATTTGAATATGAATGCATAGCATGAGATCAAGTCATTGAGCGTGATCTTTCAGTGCTGAGGAGAATGATCGTATTAGTAGCGATCGTCCGTTTGAACAAGTGATTTAAATGGGATGTAAACATGAAAGAATTTAATTCAATATTTCCCATGAGAATTATATAATTCTTTGCATTCTGTAGCCATAATTTAAAATTACAAAGCATTTTGAAATTTCTGGTTCTGTATAGAAATTCCGTACGCAATGAAGAATATTTTTCGCCTGGATCATGCGTATTCGAATTCGAAATGTCAACCGAATTAGGGAAAAGTGCCCTGTCCATGCTTCGTACGATCCTAAGCTTCGTAATGACTAAATTTTTCCTATGTTTCTGAATAAATGTGACTCTGAAATATATTTTAAAAACTAGGAACCATTCCCTACACAGTAAAAAAATGTGTAAAATTTTACTACTATAATAGTGCAAAATCGAGCATTTTAATTATTTAATTTAAAAATGTTTAAAAAAATGCACAATAATTTGGTAATTTATTGTCAAGTGATTGAAAATTACCACTATTATAGTTGAAAAATGTTCAACAACGTTGTTTAATTTGAAAATGTGTAAAATTTTAACACTATAATAGTGTGAAATCGGATAAATTAATTATTTAATTGCGATCTGTGTAAAATTTCTCACTATTATAGTTATAAAAAATTTTCAACAATGTTTTGTAATTTAAAACTGTTGAAAAATTCTAAAAATTACCACTATTATAGTATGATTATAGTTTTTCATATTATTATAGTGTGAAAAAATACACAACTTTATGGTATTTTTTGTCGCATGATCAAAAATTAACACTATTATAGTTTGATCATAATTTTTCACACTATTATAGTGTAAAGCCTTGTGTATTTCAACCAAAGTTGTTGAATTTTTAAACAAAAGTTGTTGAATTTTTAAACAAAAGTTGAGTAAAAATTGTTGAATTTCCATTTAAGACATATACTTCAGTCGAGATGCTTTTCATTGGGCAAAAGTCATATAAAACATCAAATATTTATATGCATAATAAGTATATCGTGAAGATTTGAGCATCAGATGTAATTATCTCGCATTAGGGAGGATCCCGAGTACAGGAAAAAAACATTACAAATGTCTAAAAAGGCATAAAAAAACTAAAATAAATGAAATGAAATGAAAATTCAACAATTTTTGAGTTTACACACAAAAATTCAACAATTTTTAAATTCAACAACTCCAAATTCAACATCTTGAAATTCAACAACTTTAAATTAAACAATTTTAATGTTAATTTTTTTGTGTATTTATTCTTTTAAATATTTATTGATTATAAATTTGAGGATACTGTGAATGGGTGGGAGCAGTCATTTCTCAACGCAAAGTTTGTATATATCTTCGAAATTTAGTACAGTTGTCTTAAATTTCTAGACATTCAGATAGGGTTAAATTAGGTAATTTGGAACCATTTGCAATTTGGGAAACTTGAGATTTTCTCAATGTTTCATATGAGCAAAGAGAAAACAAAGACCGCAAAATAGAAGAAAAAGACGTTTAACAGATTTCTTCCTTATGAATTTCTAAAACACTGAGAAAATCTCAGATGTCTCAAATTGTAAATGGTTCCAAATTACCCCATTTTACCTTAAATCGAAATATATTTAGAATTCAGACTCGAGACAATATTTACCAAAATTTCTTCTGGATAATCGTCATCTATCAAAGTGCTTATTTGGTTATTTAAAATTCAAAACAACTGAATTACAAATTAAAATGATTAAAGCTACTTTGAAAAAGACAAATAAATTAGTCAATATCACATGATACAATCACCATCATTAAAATATAGCTTTTTCACGCCATTCATTTGTGCCACGCAGTCTGATGGAGTATCATGAAAAATGGATAGTTTTTGCACAGGATGTCTTTGGATGGAAAGAGAGTCATTTGCAATTTTGCCAACTCAATGGCTCAGCATGATAAAATGCGATTTGCCTCGATCACCAACACCCAGTAAAACTCTTAGACTTTGGAATTTCACTCCCTTTCGAGATCGACGTTTCTGATATCACCTGAGACAGTGACAAATTAAACGATCTTCTCATAGGTATAATGGTTGGTGGCTGGACAAGGAGTGTGATCTTAAAATAGATCGGTGATCGGTAAGCGAGTTTGTTTTTTTGGGTGGGGATTTTTTTGTTGTTGCTATTATTAGATTAAAAAAGAAGTAGATTACTCACATTGTCCATGATGATTTCCAATGGAGATGAAATGCTAGGCTTTCCCAGGTACCAGTCCTTAGAGGCTGAGTATTCATCGAGGAGTCGCACGAGACGTGGTACGTTTACATAGTTGTCGTCGTCAAAGTGACAAAACCATCTGCGGAAGAGAAGGATCAAATGTTAGAGATATTAATTGATCTTCAGTCATTATTCTCAATTAAGACAATCATTAATCCCCAACAATGAGTGGAAAAAAAAATCACTATATCCATGCACTGTGGCAGTCATTCTTTGACGCCCCAAATCATTTTCAGCGATCATGCTGAGTGATTAATTGTGGTGGAGAATTGGAAAAATATGCTGTGCCTTGTCCAGATTTTTTTTTCGTTGTATTCTTTTTTTTTATCAGCTCCCCAGATCCCTCAATTGTTTGCACAATAATACCAGTGTGTCTAAGGTCTCACGTGATTGAGAAAATTGGTGATCTTCCAGTGTATTGAGGATCATTGGGAGCGACACTGAAAGTTCCCTTAGCAATAGATTGCTTCTCGATTGGTTTTGAGAGTGAATCGAAAAACTTTCTAATTGCAATCTCACGATTCCTTTCCACCAAAGTAGATCACCCGGCAGATTTCTCAGTGCGATCATGAAAATTGGATCCAATTGAATTGCGTTGAAAAATCAGACTCTATGTACCATAATACTTTCTTGCTTGCACTTGACTCACTGTCACGATTTGTGATTTATCTTGCAGGTACTGGTGGAGTGGCAAGAAAAAAGGCAAATCACAGCCCATTTAGAGAATTGACTTTTGAAGTATATATGGGGAAAATATGAGAAAAGAAGAATCAGGTGCCAAATGTCTGCTCTTTCAATTAATTAATCTATCACCCTGCGGGAATATTTCATCTTGCCGTCTGCAGACGATTTATATCACCCCACGCAACATATATTACCATGTTAGTGCCACATAAATTGCTTGAAAACGACACAATTATGAAGAAAAAAAATCATTTTCAATATTTTCATTTTGTTTCTGTCACAAATTGATTTTCTCTCACCATTTTCTGATTAACTCATTTGCACTTGTCTGACCGTTGGAGTGCATCGAACCATTGTCTTTTCGCGTCAAAACCAATTATACGCGCCCTACCAGTCACGCGGAAAACTCGCATCTCTGCCACCTACCCCGGAAGTTCATCTCATAGATGTGATGGAAAGTCCTGCACGATTCTGGAGCGATCGCGCGCGCCAAACAAAAGTGGCTTACCTTGTACGAGGTTCGAGATATCCGCGAGGGAGATTGGCTAAAATTGCTCAATTGAAAGGCATTGCTGCAAACGGGCGCGGTCAACAATAATCCATTCTCTCTGGGTCTTTGTCGAGACACAAAAACCAACTGATTATGCCTAGAAATCCAGTTCAGACTTGAACGCCACATGGAGTGCTTTCATATGATCAATAAGTGTAGTAATTCTTTGATAAATTCGATCACTCTTGGCCACAAGGTAACCACAATATATGGAACAATACTATCTCCAGTAAGTGCAAATATTGCCGACAACAAGGGCATATTTAGCATAAATGCAGCATTTCAACCCCTCTTACATTCAGCACTACATCACTTTATACCCAAGTAGCAAAATATGATAAAAGCGACATAATCCTTACGTCAATAGGAAAAGTTTCGTAATATTTTTTCAAGAGTTAGGGTAAAGTGGTACAAGTTGGACAATGGTACAATTTGGACAGAGCTTTTTGTCTCGATAAATTTAGGACTTAATTTTTATTTGTATATTTTTAATGTTTTAGTTTTATAATTTGGTTCCTTGTGTTTAAAACCAAATTTTCAAGAAACAAGTCATGTCCAACTTGTACCGGCGAATTGTCCAACTTGTAACACTAATTCCACACACAGAAAAATTTTGACTCTAAATTTAAGAATATATAAGATCCTGGGAACTTAAATTGGACGTGAATCCCCGAGGTGTTTAAGTTTAGAAGCTCTGAGCGAAAGAAATGAGCTAGAATCCCTAGCTCTTTCAAGTTAAGAGATCGGGAACTTAAGTTCAGCATTAGCTGGAAAATGAAAAATGTCTACGGAGCTCCAAATTGCAACTAAAACTAAATGTTCAAGAATTTAGAATTAGGGCATTGGCATTCATTGGATGGGATTTAAAATTAAATTCCTGGGTGTTTCTGTTTAAGAATTTTCCATTTTTCTGTGTGCATATTATATCATTTTACCCTACAGAGGTGGAGCTCTCAGCAAAAAAATCAAGTCTGGCTCTAGCCAGAAAATTTTTGCCCGGGAGTTGTGGTAGTGGGAAGATTATGTCAGCTTAATTGAGGGAGGAATAGGAGAAAGTGGGGCTACTTTGAGCTGTGGGGTTACATTGTTATACGATTTGTTCGCATATTTCTTAAGGAAATGGGGGTTTTAATTTTAACATGATGTAATTTGGATAGACAAAACAATTTTGAATCTAAATAAAATACTTCAAAGGAATAGATTCATTTAGAAATAGGCGAAAAAATCATGTATCAATGTAGCGCCACAACTCAAAGTACCCCTATGTCCCCATACTCTTCCTACAAATTAATAAAAGAGAGAATAGAAGACCCCTTCACATGGTGGGCAACAAAGAGGGAGGTTTTCCCCGTTCTCTTTGCAAATACCCGCAAAATGATGTGCGTCCCGTTGACGTCGGCTCCTAGTGAAATTTCAGCACAGCTGGAGGAGTTGTAATTCAGAAGTGCTCAAGATTGAACAGCGCAACTGTCTCAAAGATTTTATTTGTACATGACAACTACAACTATTTGGTACAATAATTAAAATTACATATTCTAATATTTTACTAGGGGGATGCAGAAATGGTTCGCACACAATGAATTTTTAAACGAGGCGATTTTTGTCTTAGGTTGCAAAGAGCTAGTTCATCATTTCTTAGCCGTAAGATAGCTAATTATTAACCTTAGATCAGATAAGAAATGGTAAACCATCTCTTTGCAAACTAACATTGAGAAAAAAGGGTGTGCGATTAACTTTTTTCCTCACAATTTTAACACTTTATAGGTGTCAAAAAATATTAACATTTTTTAATGTTAATTTTACACCTTTTCAAGGGCAAAATTAAAATGACAAAGGGTAACTTTAACCCCTAATACACCTTAAAAGCATAAAATTTACACCGATTTCGGATCAATACTGCAGGGTAAAATAAACATTTCCGGAATGTTATTTTAACTTTTTCGTATTTTTCTCACTCAGAGAAGAGAAAATTCGCAATGTTTGAAAGTTTACTGTATGCGAACCATGCCTACATTCCCCTAGTAGTTTCAATATTGTAATAAGATATTTATTATTGGAAAAATTCTAAGATGGTTTTGACAATTTTGCTTTAACCCTTTAAGGACGAGAAGGTTTAAAATCGAGGTTCAGAAAAAATCACTTTTTATGACTTTTTAGAGCAAAGCGTAACCTTAGAAGATCGTACAGAGAGAAATCCGAAAAAGTTAAAATAACATTCCGGAAATGTTAGTTTTACCCTGCAATATTGATCCGAAATCGGTGTAAATATTACACTTTTTAGGTGTATTAGGGGTTAAAGTTACCCTTTTTCATGTTAATTTTACCCTTAAAAAGGTGTAAAATTAACATTAAAAATGTTGATACATTTTTACACCTATAAAATGTTAAAGTTCTGAGCAAAAAAAGTTAATTGCACCCTCTTTTTCTCTATGTAGGAAAAAAAGCATTTTTGGGTCACCGGTGACCCAATCGTCCTTAAAAGGTTAAGTTCTGAAAGTCAGAGAGGGGTAGTTTCATGTAAGCTCATGTGCCGAAAACTGTTTTCCGCAAACAATAATTATTTTAATTAAACTATTAATTATAACTATTTTAATTAAAAACAACTTCAAACGTTCGGTTAGTGTAGTCAGTTTAGTCAATTAAGAGTTCGAAATTTCAAAAACTATTTACAAAAAGTGTATTTAAAACAAAACTTAAAAATAAATAGTCATTTACTGTTTTATGAATGACTTTAAATTGTGTAGTAGAAATAAAGTAATTATCACGTCAGCAGAGTGGAGAGAAAAGTAATTTTAATTATATAAAAATAATGTTATGTATAGCTTATAAATTCAATCAGGAAAGTTATTAATCAGTCATAAAATAAACTTTAAATTTAATTGAATTGAAAACATTTCACGTTAAATTTCTAATTTGGTAAGAAAATGCTTGTGGGGTAACGTAATCTCTCATTTATGGTATTTTCAATATAAGAAATAAACAATTTCAAAAACGTGTATTTAAAGTGTGAATCGACTCAGAAAAACGCGCTTGTGCTTCATTTAGCTAGAATAAGAAGCGATGAGTAAAAGACATTTTTTTCTTAAACCATCTCACATCAAAAGCCCCACTTTGGGGGGATTAGATAAAAAGTCAATTGAGTGAATTGTGAGACGCAAAACATTTGGAGGAAGCTATTATTGGGTCTTTTTTCTCACCTCCCATGGCACTTGATCATTCTCCCAGGTGAGTTGTCTAAGAAGGGAGATGGTGGATAAAAAAAAAAGATCTATGATGATTACCGTGCCATTGATCGAATTTAGCGGGAACACGGGATATCTGTTTGGGAGGAAGCGAATAATTGTGCGGAACTGATTGAAATAGATTTTCAAGCGATTAACAAGAAAATCATGCATTCGAGCAATTTGGACCGACAATTGAAGTAGAATTCCCTTATATAATTCGATCGAAATTACTGAAAAATTTACGGATTACTTATTCCCCTGTGGGATGTGCTTGGTGTCAGAAGTGGGATTAGCCTATGGCATCCGATAATCCAAAAATTATTTGAATATTCCTCCTTCTGGAGTAAATTTATATTCTCCATACAGTCGATAAATTGCTGCCACAGAGAAGAAGTAAAATCGATTAGAGGAGTAAACACGAACCAGTTTTCACACTATTGAAAGAGTGAATTAAGCTTCGAACACGAAGAATGGAAAGGCAAATGTCTCAGGAGGGACTCAACAACATTGAATTAAGTTATCTCCATGACAGAGGTGACCAGAACTCTGAAGCTCTTCTAGCTGTGGGTGAAAAATACGATTGAGGTGGAAGGAGACACAAGAAGGTCTCACTTATTGATGAGCCTGTGATGCAAATGAGGAACATTTTCACAGAATCTCTTTCAAGCATTGGTTACCAGACATTATGTATATAACGCTTCTGGCATTGAGAAGGAATTACTTCCAATGTAATCCACAATTCGAGAGAAATTCTCGCTTTCGAATTTAATGCCTCTCCTAAGCCCTCAAAGTGATATTTATGGAGCAAAGTCTATTGCAGGAATCAATAATTCCAGTAAAGAATTTTCTCAGTTTCGAATTATTCCGTTGAAATCATTGAAAAGGTTCTCTCTTACTCAAATGTTTAACTCGTTTAACTCTAACAATATAACTCCACCTAGTTTTCGCGGAGAAAGACAAATAATTCACGGTGCACGTGTTCAAAGGCACATAAAAAAAAGACTTAAAGCTCTGGTCAATAGCATTGCTCAATGGATTTTGCACTTCCACCAGCAATTTATTTTGTCGTTGAAATTGCACAAAAGCCCGCATAAGAAATCAGTAGAGAGAAATATTCTGGTCGTTGAAATTGGTCACAACATAGAATCAAATAGAGATTGTGATCTCATTGTCACCAATTGTTGAAACGCGTTCAACTTTTTGTCAATCAAATGGACCAGAAAGATGTTAATCCGGTGGCTAAGTTGATCAAAGAGCATTTTGGTTCAGCCCACGGTTTTGCCACCAAATCACTTTGGTGATCGAGTGGACAAAAACTGGTAAAGACATTACTCAGAGATGGTGGGATTAATCTTTTGTATAAAGAATTGTCACTCTGTAGCACAAGAAGCTTAATGGTGCAGCTGAAGTGATTATCATTCACAAGTCAGATTTTCTGCGGTAGATCAAGAATGTGTCTTGTTGATTTGGGAATTCTTGGAAATATTGGATTTATGCAAAATCATCTATAAACGTCTTAAAGTCCTACATAAAATTTAAATTGAGTCAGGAAGAAAATTTATCAGTTTGACAAGAAATAATTGATTTCACATTTAAAAAGCATTAAACCTTTAGCAAAGATATACTACAAATGATGGTATTTCCTTTGAATCTTAAGCGTTGATTGAAAAATGAAACTGATTTGAATGTCTAAAAAAATATGATGGAGTTTAAACACTGTTGCCCACTTTAAACTTTTAATCACCTTTGAAATTTTAACAACAATTTCAGAACAAAATGAAATGTATTCAATGTTTCTTAATTATCTAACTTATCTAATTAGTAGAATAAACCTTGAATAACTTAGCCAAAACCCGTCCGATTTTAAGTATCACCCCGTCTAATACGGGTTTCAGACCTAAGGTTTAGCCGGTTTAGCCATATGGCTTTATTGCTCTAATTCCTTATCAATCACATTTTTTTTGGAAAAATTTAACTTAGGATTGAATTATTAAAGATAATTAGGAATTAGAGACCTTCGGGAATTGGGCTAAACCTCTAGTCTGAAGACCGCTTAACACAAGGTAATCTGTTACTGACGCAATGCTGTAATAAAAGGCATTGTACATGCTTTTAAATTATAACTTAGTCCAAGTACATTAATTAAGTTCTTCATAAGTACTTATTAAGCACATACCATTAGGAATTTTTTGAACGAAAGTAGTGACATCTAGTAGCAAAAAAAAAGGAAACTGGAATAGAAAATGCGACGGATAATTGCTAACTATCGTCCTATTGTTTTTTTGTTCCAGATGCATCTGAAACATTTCCTATGAAAAATTTGAGGACAACAATTTGCAATCTGGGGAAATATATGGTGTCGGATAACATAACAGAGCTGTGGTAGCAATGTGTTTATCTTTTTAATTAGGCAGAAGTGTATTTTTGAGTTTTTCTTTGAGAAATAAAAAAAATATGAAGAAATAAAAATATATGTTTTATTTGCATTGGGGTTACTGCTTAAAAAGCGCTTAGTTGAAAGTTCTTAATTAAGTATTTCTTGAAAGTTCTTTTCATGTCCTTAAAACAAACTACTTAATTGTAGACTTTAACAAAGACGTTAATTAAATACTACTATTAAGATGAATGATTATGAATATGATTCATATGATCATGTTCTGGAGTGACTTGTCTAATGAGAGTTACTTTAAGTTTTGATACGAATGCTTTTCATGAAAAGTGTTCGTCGGCCTTATATTTAAGGCTTACGTAGGTGACAAAAAAGTAGTTATACCATGTTAAACGTCCATAAGCTTGCTTTTAAACGAGGGTATTTAAAAAATGCACCCCACTGTGCTATGCACCGGCGAGTCTTGGAAAATCTCCCCTTGAGGTTTGTGTCTGAATAAAATCTCCCAGTTAGCTGTTATAATACTCCCATTAGTGTCTCGACTAAAATAGAAAGTCTAGCAGACTTTCTATTTTATTCCGAAACGTTTCGAACTTGCTTTGAGGTACCTGATAATTTAATAAAAGCCAAATGGTTACCAAGTAAATATTAATGGTTGATGAAAAATAAATTAAAAAAGATATTGTGTCAAACTCGTCTCACCGCAGGGTTTTATGACATGTTGTTAGGAATTTAAGGAAACATCGTCAGTTGCTTTACAATCCGAAGACGTTAGCTAATGAAGTTGCTTTACAATAGCTAATGTTTAGTTTTCCTTTATATAATTCATGATAGCTAGACTTTATGAAAACCTTCATCTTACTTTAGTAGGTACTCCTTGTGTTCTCTTGATAGCATTATTTCGTTTTTTGGAGATTTTACTCAACAGATCTTCTCCTCATGTATATTGTGAAACTGTTATTAAAAAATAGAGATACAATCTATTAAAATGAAAATTAAATTCACTAAACAATTTCACTGTAACACTAGGCATTTTAAAAGATATCATTGGTGAAATGTGTGAAAACTCTTGAAAAATCTGCACGGACAGGACTTTATATTTATCAATAACAAAAAACAGCTGATTGATCTTTCGAAGAGTTATTTTTGTGCACCAAAAGGTAGGCAATTTTCACTAAGAAAGCTCAGTGCGCTATTATGTGCGCCATAAGGTAGGCAATTGTCACTCAGAAAAAGCTCAGTGCGATATTTTGTGCATCTGAGAGTAGACAAAATGACACGGCGAGAAAGCTCAATGAGATATTTTTATTTTGAAAGAACAGTTTCGAATCAAAAGTCCCCCTATAAATGCCGCCTAAGAGAATAGTTTAACGTATGGCTTACAGGTTGGTCTTTTTTAAGGATTACATTGAGTATTTTTTGCCTTCTGAAATGTTTTACATGAATGCAAATCATATGGTTTGCATGTATTTATTACTATAGTTTTACAGAATTTTCTTACAAATGCTTTACTTGTGTATATATGTGAGGTATCCTTAAACACCATAAAAATACATCCAATAGCTTTCTTATGCTTTACAAGTAAGGCTTACGTAGGTGACAAAAGTGTGGTTATACCAAGTTAAACCTCCATAAGCGATAGTGATTAGTAAGGCTTACATGCACTATCATGTAAGACTTATGTAAGGCATCTTTTCGCTGCTGGGTAGTGTTAAGGCTGAGTTATGCCATATTAGTTTCACTACTCCTCACAAAGCACTGACGTTTGTCTCATTTTTTTAATATTTTTTAAATAGTTGAATGCTATACAACTCTTTAAAATTAAATCATTGCGCTAAGTACTTATTAAATACTTAATAAGTACTTAATGTGTTAACGGGGTCTTTTGATAAAATAATTTGTTTTGTAAATTTCTCAATGAAAAGTAGGAGAAGAATAATACAATCACAATAGGATTAGTTGCCCAATTGAAGCATTCTTATTAAGATTCTACTCCCTTTTTTTTAGCCTAAACCCACTCATAATCAAGGGTGTCCCTGGTTTAAGTCACGAACGATTTTTCACTTTTAGTACATTCGACTTAAATTGAATAATTTAATACGTACATAACTTATACGAGATTCCGTATTCGGTCATAAATTGTAATCATGCGATTATTTTCAGAATTCTCCTATCCAACAAGTGGTGTGTTCTAATCGTCCATCGAGGAATATTGCTAAATACAAGGGGGAAAAAACAAGAAATTGACCATGGAGGCTTTATTGCTTCTTAGTCAGGCGACTTGTCGTGCCTCGTGCTCAGCAGCCGCCTTCGCAAAATGATTTGTGGGCAACAGCAGCAAACAATAAAAGACATGGAGGATGGAAATTATCATTTAACATTCCCAATTATCTAGTCTGCGAAAATGAAATAACATAGCTTAAAGGAGACAAAGAGAGAGAGAGAGAGACAAATGGGAGAAAATGCAATTTGAAAAGGGTCTTATTGAAGAAGTGCCCCACATTTACTACAGTGAAATGGCTCCAATAGACGCCCATTGGAGAAAAGACAATCACTCTATTTTCAATTTGAATTGCCAAGTGAAACTATTAATTTTCCACTGATCGTAAAATACTCTCAAGTTTGTCGGCTTTTTGACTGTTCTCCCCATTTCTTTCTCTCTCATTCATTCCTATTCTAATCAATTGAACTGTCGCAAAATTGAAAATCCAGCACAATTTTGCATTTCAATGGTTTTTCAGTTATATGTCGCTCTTGTGAAATTTTTAATGTGTGTCCAATTTAAAATATGCCCTATAAAATTAAATGTTGTGCATTTCATTGTATGTGAGGTCATATTTATGCATGTTTTACTATTTCATAGAGTAAATGCATAAGTTGCTATAAATAGGGGCATATTGAAAAGTGCTGTAGCATCAAGAAATTATTGCAAAAAAAACATTTTCTTCCTAGATGCATTTTGATGTAATAAAATCTCTTTGTGACTCGTATTTTAAGATCATTACTTAGATTCCATCTAGATGTGGTTCGTTAATTGGTGTAATTCTTAGAAAATTCTGCGATTTCGTACTTCATTCTCCACATTGAATTAAAAGTGTTCTGAGATTTAGAGAATTCGCTGCGGGAAGCTGTTAGAGTACGTTCCGAAAGGGAGGTTCATCAACCATCTAATATTTACTTGTTCTCTAGGTCTAGTTCAGTTGCCCAGAAGTAACACAACGCGGGGGTCATTATCTGCAGATACAATAAAATTTACATAAACGCTTTGGTATCCTGGAAAACACTGCTTTTCCCTGCACGTGAATTTAATATTGTCGTACAGGAGTCCACCAAAATATATTCCATCCCATTGCATTTGTAATTAATCTACCCTGGTAAAACATATATTGGGAAAATTGTCCAACCGTTGTGACACCAAACGGGGTGAAAAATTCGTGAGGTTTCTGTGATGCTGGGGACTGCATAGTATGGGGGAGCTTGTTGTGAAATTATCCCATGAGAACATAGGAAAAAGTGGGGTGAAAATATCGTGTAAGTGCCATGCTGTTGAGAATAACAAATAAATTTCAACAACAGCAGAAAAATCTTCTCGCTTTGGCTATTTTTTTTTACCCATTACACCCCTCAACCACTTCAATTAATTTTCATTTTATCTCCTCTGAAACCCTTTATGGGGAAAGTGGGGATGGTTTTGGAATGAAAAAAACACATTCCTGGGAATGGGTATCCTTTGATCTTGCTTAGTATGAGTTAAAATAACTTAATGGATCTATTAAGGTAAAAAAAAATAAACTGGGATAAAGATAAACTTTTAGTACGTGCATGTACTAAAGTTCACCATGGCTGAATTAACTTTTTTTTGTTAAACTAAAATGTGAAAAATCAAGCTAATAAGCTTATAGAGATCAGATACCGTGCTTCCTTTTATTTTTTTCAGATTTTAATATAAATAATATTGTTATTATATTATATGAGATAGCTATGTAATTAAAAATTTTAGAACAGAGTAAAGTAATTAGGCATTGTGTATTATATTCCATTTCTTTTATTTATATTGTACTATATGCTATATTTTCCCGATTTCTACTGAAATTAAATCATAAGAATGAATTTCTAAATTATATTCAAATTTTAGTACAAATAATAACGTTATGTTCTAGTTTTTTTTTCATTAACAAAGTCAGCAACAAAAACCGTAAGTAAACATATTTGGCTTGATTTCCTCTTTAGCAATCTTATTTATTTTTCCAGTATTAAAAAAAAGAGAATCTAAAATAATTTAGTACATCCCTGTTCTAAAGCTTCATCATCACGATTATATTTATATAAATAAAAAATTTTCTACTTGTTCATGTTAGTCAGTTTCTTCCCGAATCTGATATAAGTACATGCATAAGCTGAACTTCATTAAAAGGTATTTAAAAAAGTATGTAATAGACACATAACAAAGCTTAGTTCCAAAATGTTGGGAGATATGCAATAAAATTAGAGAATTTGGACCACTTTTCCGAAGCATGAGGCATATCAAATCGATTCTGGTGGAACTGGACAAGCAGCTCCTTCGCGTACAAGAAGAAATATCCCGAAAAGGTGAATGATTCCCTGGCGTATACAAATCGTCCGACACTAATTTGCCTCTTTATAAATTCCCCGAGTCTCTTGTAACTAGTTTAAAGAGTGCACAACTGAAGAGATTCTTATGGTGAACTCATAAAATTTCCTCCTGGGTGATTATTTTTCCACCATGGTGCGGTTTGTATGAGTGAGAGAGGGATAGTTTCTAAGTCAAGTCTTTAGTTTGATAATAAATGTTAAGACATTGCGTGCAGATTATTTTCCACTCTTCCTCTTGCACCATTCGCTTCCTCAATCTTCACTCCACCAACTTCATCGCATCCACATTTTTGCAATATATATATATTCCCCTGGTGACTTTTACAACATGATGATGGTCACTGTGCGCACACCACAGTGGTAGAGACGATGAGGAGAAACAGTGGAAGCTGAGGAGGAAGGATTGAGTCAAGAAGGGAATTTATAGCGCCAGGTGGAGCGAAACATCAAAGAACAAACATGCGCTTCTCCAATTGTTCTATGCCAGAGATAATATTAAATCACACATCAAAAAAGCCACATCTTTTGCAAAAGATCGCGTATCCGAGAGAAAATTCTATAATTTCCATCTTGTGATCACTTTTGAAGCATTTAACCGGAATTTTTCCGCAGCATTAATCGAGAAATTTGAGCGACGTGAAGCGATTAGTATCGCTCGAATGCCAATTTTACCGAATCCAATCGGATATTGTTCAATCCTTCATTATCCGAAATGGTTTTCTCGCCAGATGAGCTTTATACTTTACAACATCGAAGAAATATTTCTTCAGTACTTAGTTATTCTATTCCAATTAGGTATATGAAAAAAAAATTACGAATTAGGGTTGTAGCCCTTAGGGAATTTTCACCCCATTTCTGAATGTTTCATCGAAAAATTCAAAGAACTTTTGAAATATTTGAAAATTATATCATCAATGCAATATGCTTATTTATTGGATTTTGAGATAAGGATCTGGGAAAATATTTCACTAGAGCATAATAAATTCATTTTTACGATATGTTTCAAACATTTTAGTACTTAAACTTCCTGTTCATACTCGTACTTAATTCTTATCTGAAAGTGTTTCGTCTCGAAATGTAAAGAGAATTTTGTGGTTCAGTTTAAACAAGGATAGGGGAAAACGCCTTACCTTCGGTTGACTCAAGCTTCGAACGAACAATTCATTCTTTTCAATATGTTTTTAATGAATTTGACCAGTTAATATTGTATTTTAATATCTAGTCAGATGCTTCAAGCATCGTGAAAAGAACCATGGGTCAAATCCATTAGGAACATTGAAGCTTGATTTGCCCAACCGGTATGCCGGTTACCGGTATGCCGGTATGTTTACCGGTATGCCGAGGAAAATCTTCTGCAATTTTTCATTCAGTTCACTCCTATTATTTGTTGTCTCCATAAAAATAGAAAGAGTGGCAAATTTTATTTATGATATGTTTTTATTATTACAAAATAAATGAGAGTCTGAGGATACTGCACTAAGCTTTATTGCAGCACAGCATTTTTATAGTCAGATTTGGGATGTATATTTTTACTTAATTCCTTCGTACATTCAAAACAAGGATTCAATATACATATATCACTTTTATATCAGCAAAATTTTAAAAGTCAATAAAACTTATCAAAATATGCTCAGAAGCGTAAACTTGGGATGGCAAAAGACATTATCTATTTATACCATTTACACTCTGTGACAATTCGTAACATATCGTCAAATGCCACGACCGATGTCGTATCTGCATTTGTTTTGTGTTAGCATTTCCCGTAAAAGGCGACGACGCTTGTGTCGTTGCTTGCACCAAATACAGATACAAAACAAATGCAATTACGACAATGACTGATGCAACCGACGAAATGTTAACGATAGGATCCAATGGTTTTGTTCAGTAATAACCGCACTAAGAAAAAACCTAAAAAGTTAAAACAACTCTTTGGCAGAGTTGAATTAACTCAAAGAATATCGATGTAATTGTTACTCTTTTTCGTTGTAAATTTTAGAAATTAGAGTTGAAACAAATCTTCGTGCGAGTTGAATTAATTTGTCGAATATCGATGTAATTATTACTCTTTTTCGATGTAAAATTCATCTAGACTGAAGTATATTCTTAAGTGTTTTTGTTTTAAGAATATACTTCAGTCAAGAAGATTTTCGTGTGACAAAGTTCATATAGAACATCAACTAGAAATATGCTTATCAGTGTTTCATTAAGACATGTGCGTACTCATACGTGATATTTCGCTCGGAACATAGAGAACTTGAGGTCAAAATGATAAAAAAAAAACATAAAATTGCAAAACATCTTCATTTTTGGATTCGAGAGTTATTATAACTCTTAAAAAAGACTTTTTAACTCTTGAAACGAGTTATTTTCAGTCTTAAAAAGAGTTATTTTCAGTCTTAAAAAGAGTTATTTACACTCTTTTGTGATGTAAATTTTAGGAAAAAAGTTAAAACAACTCTTCCGAATATTACACTAGAAGTAAAATCACCTCTAAAATATAGTTAATCGAAAATCACTACGAAAAAGAGTTAATTCAACATCGATTCGAGTAAGTATTACTCGATTATTTTTCTGAGTGCGTTCGAAGAGACAAAGCTGCCCCAAAACCAAGCCAAACCTATTCAAAAAATTTAAAGTGCAAGTTCAGCTTTAGCGCTATTTGTTCTGCTATTTCGAATTTCGGTATTCTTTTGACACTTCTAATCGTCAACAATGTTAACAACAGTGTGTAAGGCTCATGGTAATATTAGTGCAATTGTTTATACTTCAGAAATCGAAGAATTCTCATAGGATAGGTACGTTAAAACTTCAGCATTATAATACTTTTGGTTTTATAACAAATAACGTTTAATTTTGACAATAAAGATTTTCGAAAATAATTCGAAATTAGAACTTTACGGAGGAGAAATCTCAATAAGGGATTCTTTCGAATTATTTGGACAATGCGGGGCTGCTTGAAAATTGTAACTGAGGTTAGAGTATTTAAAATTTATTAATATTAATTATATCAAAGGATTCTGTTTAACTTAACAGTCCTATTAATCTTAAATGTAATTTCCTAATAAAACTCAAACCCTAACATTTTACATTTCGAAATTTCTACTTATACATATGTATTGTCATATGTATATACTTATGTATTGTCTTCTGCATTTGTAAAAAAAAAACATAAAGACTAGTTTCCCTTTAGATTGTTCCTAGCCCATCTGAAGAACAATCCACGCACTTGGGCTTAAGGCAGATCAGTAAATTTTGCATAATTTGCAATTGAAAGCAAATGCAATGTGCTGAATTATAAATTTTCCCCCAGCAACAAAAGAGAACATTGATCAGATAAAAATAACTCTTTAAAATATATTCCATTTTCGAGAACATTGAATTAAAATGAGCAATATATTTCATGGGGTCACTTCCAAGCATTTGATTTCAATCGTTGTCAACATTGACGATGAAAATATTCCGGTTTTAGTTCCACTTCTATCTCCTGGCCAGAATGATTCAGACAATTTCTCAAACACCTTTTCAACTAACACCTACTGACCATTCTGCGAGGGAGCTCTATAGGAGTGCAAAAAAATAAAGAATAACAAACATTCAGCTGCATGTCTAACAAGAGTGTTCCGCAATCAATTATGAGAATTTAAGAATCCGTAAAAGCCTCCCATTTAAACAATTTTCCTCCATGTATCGCATTAATAATCTCTTTTTCTCCAATCCCACCATCCCACTTGCCTCTCCTCGTCAAATAAACCAACTGCCGGTTTGAAATCAACCATGGCTTTTGCACCAAGTGAAAGATAAAAGAGCAAAATGACGATGGTAAAATTACTGTAAGAATGCAACGGACAGTATAAAACTTGAAATTGGAAAATCTGGATTAAACTGTGAGATGATCATTTACAAGGTACCAACGTTACACCCCACTTTTGTGAGACTCTCTCAAGTGGATGGATATTTTAGAAATTGTGCTGCATTTGAGATTGTCAATTTCATGTTGTGCTCTCAAGTGAATTTCATAATTGTGCTCTGCATGTACCGCTTCCATGCTGAATTGCATGAAATTAATGGGATTATATACGATGGTAAATAAATATTTACACTCCCGGATATTACTTTAGAGGCGTACTGAGCGAATAATTATCAATTTTGCCATGTTTTGATGATCGTTACACTTTACAGATTTTGAACTTTATTGCTATTTCTGACTTGTGTCTCCTGTTTAATTGGTGTCTTTAATGAGAGTGTTTGGCAAAATATGCAAATTTTTCGTATATACGAAATCAATTGACATTTTAAAAGACACTAAAATGCATGAATAATTTGTTTGGAGTAAAATTTGGAGCAAGAACGTCGAAGCAAATTTGTAAAAACGAACTGAAAAATTTTAGCAACAGACTCATAAAATACTTAATTTCAATATTCCACTTCTATCGAGTAAGTTTTTTTTCTTAATCCCACGGTTTCGAGATGGTTAAGTCAACCCACGTACATTTTTTAGTAGAGCATTCGCCTATGATTTTATTATTCAATCTGTCTGTTGCAAGTTATATAATGTGTGGTTTGAGATATCGACTTAGGACTCTCGGTGAACCCCCCAACACCGAGAGATTTTTTAGAAATTATCCGATTGAACGTTTTATCATACAATCATTCTGTTATAACGGCGTCAGACTTAAGGTTTAGGTCAGTTCCCGATGGTCTTAAAATTCAAAATAATAACCAATTCTATTGGTTTTTATAAATTTAATGAATTACTTGCCCATAATGTCCAATCTTTTAAGTGATAATTTTCCAAAAAATATTGATTGATAAGAAATAAGAGAAGTAAAGCCACATGGCTAGCCCTAGATCTGAAGCCTGTATTAGGTTACTAACAATTATGCTCTTCTAAAAACATAGGAGGAAGTGGGTCACCTTTGAAATGTAATTTAGCTTCTCAATCTGTTTATGCAGCTAAATTATATCATGATAAGGCTCAATTTTATTTAAAAATAGGTAAAAAATCCCAATTTAAAAGGTACCCCACTTTCAAAGGTGCCCCACTTCCCCTTTTTCCCTCTCTTCCGAAAAAAGTTGTACACTTTCCACATAAAATGTACTAATAAACGTACGACTTTTTTCGGAACGGAGGGAGAGAATATTGTTCAACTGTACAAAAATTTTGGGGTACAAAAAAAAACGTTTCTTGGAGCAGAAACGTAATTTTAGTCAATAGAAAATTCATTTATTTACACCGCCTCACCTTATTAAATTATTTTGCTATTGTCAGAAAATAATGAAAAATTGCTCAAATATCGTTAAAATTTAAGTTAGTTTAAAATTTCATAATGTAGCTTTGGTTATGAATACTTAATTTATTTAAATTTTTAATTTTTGGTAACTCTTAAAAAGAATCTATTCCCTAAAATTTGATGTTAAACACTATTATTAATTAGGGGAAAGTGCCCATGCTTTGAACAGTCCCAAGCTTTATAATGACTAAATTTTTCATATTATGTTTCTGAATAAATGCGACTCCGCAATATAATTTTAAAAACAAGACACTTTACCCTAGTTTTTAAAATATGGATGAGATGAGTCACATTTATTGAAAAACATACGAAAAATTTAGTCATTGTAAAGCTTGGAACCGTGTAAAGCATGGGCACTTTCCCCTATCTATATTGGTATAATATTATGTCAAAAGTATAAAAACTTTCGTTTTGTAAGCATGTTTTTAAAATTTACTATGAGAGTGAGCGAGATGACTAGATCTAAATCTCATTCCCTCTCATTGAAATGCCAAAAACAAGTTTACAAAATAAAAGTTATTGTTCGTTGGGCATTTTGCCTAGCACACAGTAACTTTTGTTTTGTAAATACTTTCTAGAAATTGTTTTCTAAAATATGTTTAGCGAGAGTAAAGGTGTCTACACATTGGGAGCATTTTTCGTCAAAAATTGCATTTTTGACAGAAATTTGACGTTTCCCCCTACAACGCTGCAGGGAATTTTCTTCAAAAAAGCAATTTTTGGCAAAAAATGCTCCCAATGTATAGAGGCCATAAGAGAGGTAACTAGATCTATTAATCTCAGTCATTATCATTATACTCAACGCACAACAAATTTTGTTTGTAAACATAATTTTAAATTTGCATAAGTAATACCCAGCGCACAATAACTTTTGTTTGTAAACATGTTTTCAAAATTTCCTATGAGAGAGAGCGAGATGACTATAGATCTAGATCACACTCACGCTCATTAAAATGTCAAAAACATGTTTACAAAACAAAAGTGATTGTGCGATGAGCATAAGCAGTTTTAAAAACATGTTTACAAAACAAAAATTATTGTACGTTGGTTATAATATGTGGTTTTGAAAACATTTTTACAAAACAAACGTTATTATACCATTCTCTAATTTGGATTAAAAGAAAAGTAGTAAAAGAATTTATAATTTTATCTAATCACGCAGTGGATTTCTTTAAATTTTTACTCATTTTGATACAATTCGAGTTGGTTATTTATTTATTTATTTTTTTAATAATTGAGAGCTTGAAGCCTTGCTCTTTCATAGCAAATTTCTTTCTGCTAAAGTGTGCTGAAATATAATATTTTTCTCGTCTGAGCGAACACTAAAGACGACTTTTTCGTTGTTTTTATTTGTGTTTTTCCAGAGTTAAATAAGTGCCAAAACAGTGATACTGATAATTTCATTTTTATCAGTGAAAAATTTAAAATTAAAACTTCATAATATTTATACGGTCCTATAATTCTAGCCTCTACTGTCGAACTAATTTATCAACCACTTAAAGTTGCAGTACAGAAAATCTATCTCTGAGAAAAATGGATTGAAGATATTCCTTTCAGTAGCATTCATCTATAAATGTTAAAAATAAAATCAATAGACCCTCAACTTATGAAATTACACCAACGGAATATCTCTATAAATTCCATCAATTGCTAATCAAAGTTACAATGGCGGGTATGTGAGTGTTCGTTCAATATAGGAAATACTCTCGGACTAAATTACATCAAATTGACATTTTAATTGCCACCATGGAGTTGTTCTTCAAATGATTGGACATAATAAAGAGGAAGATGAGATGCGTCATCTCAAAATACAGCAAAAAGAAATCATTTGAGAATCTGAATTAATTAGGAGAAATTCTCTCAAACTTATTCAATGTGATTCCAATTAATTCCATTAATTGATCCTCCAGACACTTTCTTGTACTTCTTTGCAGGAAACTTGAGAAGAATTATTGGCGCCGTACAGAAGTGAATTTGGCACATTGTCTTTCTGACCATATTCATGAACTTTGATTGGAACGTCCTCCCATTAACATCGTCAACAGTGTTAGCCAATTTAAATGTGCGATGGTTTGTTTTTATTTTGTCATTAAACTTTCATCCGGTTATTTTGCATTTCACGCAAAAGCAGACGATGAGACAGTGTTCTGGGGCAATAAAATAAACACACATGTGGCACAAAAGGAGAAAATGGCAATTTAAGCATTGAATTAAGTTTAAAACACTGAAATTGGTTGGGTATGTCATTCAAGCAGGAGCCAACTGGAAATTGCATAAAGTACTACGAAAATGTACAGGTCAATTAATTGATTTATGAGTTCATCTGAAATGGTCAATTTTCTCATTACTTCGATGGACGAATTACCACACTTTACCAGGGAAAAAGTACTGCCATCTCAAGATCCTCGACAAGTTACATTTTATGGAATAAAAGACATCTGCTTCAGCAGCTTTACAATGATCAGTGGAATTCTTCCAGCTCTCTTCAGGGTTATTTCGAAAAGAAAATGCTCATTCACAAGACGATTTGAAGTAAAAAGGAAAAAAAAACATGAACATCGATGGGAGATGGGGGAATTCTGATATTTTATTGAGTATATCAATGTTTGATATACAACCCACACACAACATTTCTCTCCACTTTAACTTCTCATACCATTTTGTCATCCAATTTCACTACGTCCAAAGGCAACATTGGAGTCCAAGAATAGGAATTATTGGGGTAATTTTCTTCAGTCGGCATCGACAATTTACTAACGAGTTGGTTCAGACAGAAAAAAATGAGCTTAGCTTGAGCTTTGGATTGTCAGAGCGAGTGGAACAAGATCGAGAAGTCCGCCTTGGAATGGCAAAATGAGGGGCATATCAATTCAGAAAAAAAACCCATATCCTGTATCAAAGCAAAAACAAGATCAACACTGAAACTAAAGACTTGGAAGTTGAATGGGGGTTGATTTCGATTTTAAGGTTGATTTTGTGTTGTTAAAACGAGAAGAATCCCTGCTTAATTTTAGTTTACTTTTGCTTTCTTTCCTGAGGCATAAATCTAGAGATTAGGAATTTTGTTCTATCAGCTTCGTTAGATTAAAAAAAATCTTTTGAAATTGAATTAAAAATATTACGAGTTGCGGAGAATAAAAAACACTTTGTCGTTTATTCATTTTCCTATTAAAATAGCCAGTTTTTGCTCTGAGCGTGTAATTAAAAAAAAAAACGTTTTTCCATTGGAAATTAATCATAATACTTCATTTGACAAGAACCTCACCGTTCATAATTTTTTCAATTGGCTAATTTTTACTATAGGAATACAAAACGAAAATACAATAGTTAACGATTAAGAAAAAGAATGCTCAAGTTGATTTTTTTTATTTATAAAACCTTAAATCAACGAGTAAAGACTGATTCGAATTAAGAAAAAACTTAATGTTAATGTTCCAATTTTTTTAGGTAAATAAGACAATACGCTATAAACTTCATAAAAACTGACTAATACTGAAAATTGTACCTTAATTTAGAATATTATTTAATTCCCAAGCTGATCGTTGCATTTTTTTTTAGATTTTATTCTATATATTGAAAGATAATTTTGTTTTATTTCAGTAAATATACGTTCTGTTCATCGTTCTTTAAAAGTTTGTTATCTAAATTAAAACTTTGTAAAGTTTTCTCAAATAAATCCCAATTCCATTTATTCAAAAATTTTGAAGGATTTTACAATAATAAACATCGAAAAAATTGAAAAGATAAAAAACATGTTTTAGACAAGAAAATAAAAAGAGACAAAGTCATATAAGCCTTACGAAATATGAAACATATAAGTTGCTTTAAAGTTTTAATGGATATAGCAGAGTTTTAACTGCGTAGTGGACACCAAATGCTAATATTTAGCAAATTTTGCTAACATTTAGCATTTAAGTAAGCATTTAAGATATTTTAGTTTTAGGTATTCGAGCAATTTGTTATTTTAGTAAAGAAAATACATTAAAAAATAAAGTATATTTGCATTAACTTCGCTCCAATACGGTTAAACCCCCCGTTAGTACTTGAATTGTCATCGTAAATGTCTCTCATAACGAATCCGATTTCTTCTAGGGAGAGGAGGGGCTATTTTGAGCAGTAGGGCTACATTGATATACGATTTTTTCGCATATTTCTAAAGAAAGCAGGACCTTGGAATTATCTTATTTAAATCCACAATCGTTTTGTCTATCCAAATTACATTACGTTGAAGCCCAGTTTCTTTTAGAAGTATGCGAAAAAAATCGTATAAAAATGTAACTCCACGGGATCGGAAATCTTTGTTTTTTTTCATTTTGTGTTTACACTTTTGTTTTTCCAAGTTTGTCTTTGGAATCTTTGTCTTCGGTAATTTTTGTTTTTTGGAAATTTTGTTTTTGCAAAAATACCCCCACCTCCCCCAATTAGCCAGTGAATTATTCCTTTGGAAGGGGTATGGTAAAGAGGTTTAGTAATGAGATTTAGTTCATGTTGGATTTTCATGGGGTATAGATCATTAGTGGAACCACTGAGAGTCCTGGAAAAACTTGGAAAAACGGCTAAGGCTCTCATCCATGCGATTATCAAAACAGCTTCCGTTTTATAGATTAATTGGACGGATCTAACAAGTATTGAGAAGTTAAAATTAAAAACGACACTGTAGAAATGTATAGGGGAAACTGGGGCACCACCAAACACGGGGTACCACCAAACACTAATTTTTATTTCTAAACTACTTGGACTATCTCGACCATTCTTTAAGTATACAAGCATCCCTATTGTGCCTATAAATTCCTATCGGTATTATCCTCTGATATCCAATATCCGATTAAAAAATCGCAGTGTTTGGTGGTACCCCGTGTTTGGTGGTGCCCCAGTTTCCCCTATAGTTTTATATGGCTCCGGCACACCTTTAAGATCAGGAAAATTTTATAAATTCAAAATTCACATTCCTTTCTTTCTCATGACCATGTCACATATAAGATTAATTTTAAGATTAATACTTTCTGAACTGCGAGAATGCCAAAAAAAAATAGCAAGTGTTTTATCTTGCCTCTCTCTCGCGTTTCGCTCGAAAACTGACCGAATCGCAGTTGGCACGCATGGAAAATTGCTCGAATTGCTTGTAATACGATTCAGAAAGCAATTAATACGAACAGTATTATCTTATTAATCGTATTACTCCACTAGAGTGTACTCTTTCTAACACACGTGATATTCCATTTGAAATTTTGCATACTATATACCTCTCTTTTCGGTTTTTCTTAATATTAATATTAATCTTATATGTGACACCACGGTCATACGTTTTAGATATGTCTATCTTTATCTTTTGCACTTTAAATTCGATTGGGATAATTTGCATTTTTTGTGATGTTTAAAAGAAGAAGAAGAGTTCAAAAGAATGAGATAGACATATGCAGAATGCTTGAGAAAGAAAGAGATTCAGATTTTACTTAATGAAATTTTCCTGCGATTTTAAAGGTGAGTCGGAGGCATTAAAAATTAATTTAGGTCATTAAGAACTTAAATTTGAGCAATACTCAATTTATAACTTTGAAAGCATTGCAGCAGGTTTCGTAAAGGGAAAATAAAGACTCTTCATTTTACCTGCAACCATCTTCGACTAAAATTAAATAAATAATACGCATTCTTTCAGGGACCCATCAAGCCTAATAAAAAGTGAAGCTGTTTTTCACTTTTCTTTGTAAAAATTTTGTAGATATTGCACCGCGACTTAAACAAATTTGCTTCTAGTTCTTATAATATTTCGGCGAACATTATGAAATATGTATTTTTAGATAGCTTTTAATGCATGATCTCGAAATATATCACACTGATTAGTCAATTCTCTTTGGGAAAAAACTTACCAATAGTCTTCAGTGCCTCTATGCAAAAACTTATGTAACTTATGTAATTTAGGTTTTTAATAATCAAAACTTAATATTTAACTAACTAAATGTATTTTTTATTGATGAAATTTAAACCTTTACTGGTCGAATTTAATTTTTTAATTCTCTTTGGCTTTTTTTACCATTATGAACTATAGAAATGAAATAGAACTAGAGCTTACACATTTTTTGAGAAAAAGATATTCAGTTGAATGTAATTACAATTTGCTAAGAAACTGATATTTTAGATTAATTTTACAAGTAAGATCTCTGCTGAATAATGACTTAGAAACATATTTATTTTCCGTCATTGAAGCGGAGATTGACTAACCCCTTGAACAAAATGCACGTTACAGAAAAATGACCGGAGAACGAGTGCGATCGCAAGCTCTCGTGTGGGACTTAATTAATAGGTGTCTTACGATTCTGCATTCTTGTCTATATTATCATCGTCATCTCAGTGGACCAATTGGTCAGCCCATGTACTATCTAGTCCAGCGGCAGCTGCTGCTGCTGCAGCTGCCACCAGATAAACCTCGCGGGATTATTAATGTTTGCAGGCTTTAGTCAAATCAGCAGATATTAATTATAACTTTCATCTCCCATCCCTCGATCACTGCATCTTTTGCACTTGGAACTTGAAGTAAGTTTAATGATCACTGTCGTGGGGCATCGTGATCGCGACTTGGATGTATTTTCCTGTCGCAAATGAATTATATCACTGATTTTTTTTGTATTTTAACTCACCAACTCCACTTGAGGGAAAATATGTTATCCTTTGAAGGTGAGTTCCATTTTCGACCATGTAATTAATGGATGAACACAGAAGATTTGGAATTGGGCGAGAGGGAATAAGTTTGTTGGTGGGACCACCTTGGGAGTTCTGGAATGTATCACCCGGAGATACGTCCAACTGTGCCAAAATACTTCCGAAAATACAGCCACCGACTCAATTTGTGGCCAGAAAATCTTCATCCTGTTGATCATGTTGATCGTCTGTACCCGAAACTTTAATCAGATTACAGGGCATGTTAGACAATTGGAACAGTGCCAAGAGAAACGCAAGTACTTTTATTGTCCATCTCCAGCATTTTTACCCCACATTTATCACTTTTATTAGTCCACAGGCTCCTTAAGTTATACAAAAAAAAAAAAAAACAGAAGGAGAAAGATACTATTCGGCTCCCACGTTTTATCACCACATTATGGAGTCATTCATTTCGCACATCTCTTAATGGATTTCCACGTAGAAAATTCACAGTTGAACATTTTTGTCTCTTCAATAATTAATTTAACACCCAAACCCGGTGAAACAAAGAACAAGGGAGCTTTCTAACTCAAAAAAAAAAACACGCATCAAATGACAAAGTGATGCTCTCAGTTAATTAGCAGTGGTTCCCGCACAGAAAGAACATCATTTTCTACTTCTTTTTTTTTTCGCCCACTGTTCTGACCCGAAGACCGTCATTCTTACAATCGATTTCCCCCCTTCCCAAAAAAGACAAGTCTTCTTTTAGTCCCAACAATCTTTAGATCTACAGCTAACACAATAAAATGTTCAATTAAGACAATTTCCTACGCATTTTTCTTATTCTCTTGGCTAAATTTTTCCCACAATATTGTAAAGGAAATGTATTATATTTTTTTTTTTAAATCGCAGATGATATACTTTCACCCCATTTAAAATGACTAATTACATGTTCTTCCCATTTATCTCATCTCTTAGGTCGCCTTTTTTGTACTATTGATAATTTGTAGTTTTGAAAGCATCGTTTTTTATAATTTTATTGCTTGTCTATCAAAATCCATTATTGGTGAATGCTAGTGCAGCAATAAAACACTCACAGAGTATCACCTTTCAAACAGAGAACCACTTACAATGCTAATCGCCATTTATGACATACACGGTTCTTTCTTATAACAATTTGAGATATTCTAAAATTGTTAAGTTGAAGAAAATCGTAAAATTTAAGCTTTGAGTTTTAATCTTAAAATCAGAACCTATAAAAATACTAAAACAGTATAACTGTATTGAAGTTTAACCATTTTGAAGATTCGTCAAATCAATATAAATGGAATAGGTTGGACAATTCATATGCAATTTATATTCATTAGGAAATAGGATAATTTTGTAATTTTATAAGGCTGAGGGTCATGAAAAAGTGGAACTTCATTTCTAAAACCTTTCAGTCTATAAGTTCGTAACAATTTCACAAAAAAATTGATTTATAGGGTTAGGCTCTTAGGTTTCGCATACACTCTGGATTCGAAAACTGTCTAAACAGAATTAAATTAGTTTTTGATGGTGACCATCACGCTCTGAAGAAATTGGGGGGTCGCCACCGTCACAATTTTTCGAACCCATAACTCTTTCGTTACTGGGCAAACACCTCTACAGATTCTTTCCGTACAGAAGTAGATCTTAAAAAATTCGAAAATCAATTTGAAGATCCAAAAAAGAGACTTTCTTACTTATTAATACTTTCGCAAGGTGGCGGAAGTTACATCCTGTTCGAATTTCAAAGTGCTCAAGTGTCAAAATGTGACGGTCTTCACATTGTGAAAAAAAAGAACAACGACGTTTACTGTTCTTGTCCCATTATTTAATCACTCCATAATCACTGAGTAACTCTTTTGCCAGCTTTTTAGTGTGATATTTGAGAAATTTTCCCCACCTTGTTCGAAAATTTAGAATGAAAATTCGAAATTTAATTTGAACTCTTCGAATTTCAACGACTTTTTGTGCAAATAGAGTTCCATTTACCTTTTATCCAAGACACTATTGGAGAATCTAAATCTACTTCTGTTTGGGGTCATTGGGTGTTCAATGTAGCACGATCTGTAAGGGTGTTGCAACACTGAGGAGACGGTCCTACATTATACTTATGTGAATGTTCCAGTGTTTATAACACAAAACGAGTACTGTTGGGGAAAGCGGTGCTCTCTTGGGAAGAACTACCAAAACTGAAGACGGCCTCTGTATAATGGAGGAATGTATCTGAAAGATTGGTTGGTTACTGGGATGCATAATAATGGATCCATATTGAGGTCTGGGTGCAAGCAGCGAGCTTTCGAGTACATGAAGTCCGTGGTTAATAGAGAGGGTGATGCTAAAATCGAGGTTGGGGCTGAGTGTGGAACTGGATAGTACATAGATGGATCTGTTCGCCGACTCCAAAATTTAATCTAATCTAAATACTAGGGGAAAGTCTCATAATTTTGGACAGTTTCTAAATTTGGACACTTTGAGGGTAAAATTGGACACTAAAAATAAATTGATTAAAATTATGGATTTTTAATCCAATATTTGATGAATAATGAATTATATCTGAATATTTGCTCTTTTTAGAAGATTTTAAAACTAAATACCTTAAATTTTGAATATGATTTGAATTAAAATTGCTTTGATGAAAATTCAGTGTGTGCAATTCCTTACGAGAAATATGACAGAACTTCGTTCCAGTCTTATTTAGCTGTGGTGAACTACTAACAATCTCTCCTCGCTGTCTTTCAGTGATATTATTAAATATTCATTGAATCTAGGTTGTACAAATGCCTGGAGAAACAAAGGAGCATCACCTCTAAGAACGAGATGTAGTGAGAAAAGTCTTGAAAGGCTCCCGGAAAGGTCAGGGAATGAGCGAATCCGCACGTACTTGGAGTACCGAAGTCAACTCACTTTAATGAATGATGTGGAAAGCTTTCGGGCTTCTTGTGACATTCTACCGTTCCCTTATACAATATAAAACAGGAAGAGGACTTGGTAGGTTCTAGAAATGGAGAACAATGGGCATTCTTTTGAGGTGAATTAGCTGTCCAAATATACAACCAAGTTGTCCAAAATTCGAGTCAAATTCACCTCTACATATCAATTCATTTTTAAACGTATTAAGACCAATTTTAGTAAAACCAAAGACAATAAACCCTTGCCAAGTTTCTAAATAACCCTTCCGAAAAGAGAGTAACAAAAAAAGTCAATTGGTATTGAAAATATCGCACTTCAAACTTGGAACATCGATGCTTATAAGCAGACTGTGGAAAATCATGAGCCTTTACCCTATTTTGTAGCTCATATTCATTGAAAAACAGTATAATTTGTGTATTTATAAAGGTGGGGGTCACGGAAGAGTGGAAAATCATATCAAAAATCTTTGAGTGGCTAAGTTCCTGATAATTTCACAAAAAAAAAAAAAAATGGATTTTTGAGTAATGGTTAGACCCCTGTAATTGACGCAAAAATGCCCAATATTCTAAGACGCCGATTTGAAGTAGTATTAAAAAATTCCACATATTAAATGGGTTTTCAAATGATCCTCTCGAAAAAGTTGTTTTAGGAAAAAATATTGCTATACAATTGAATAAATCCACGAGAAAATGGAACTTGTTGTTTGTTCAATGGCCTAACAATTCAATTAAACAGTGCCAAATGATTGTAAATTTATGCTAAAAACCATTCTCATCTGCCGAAGTTGATGACAACATATTTACTTTGACTCATGATTTGTCCATTTCACTCAATCACTCAATTGACATCATGAAAATTGCGGGAGAGACAAAAAAAGATGCGCGTTAAGTTGAAGATAAAAGTTTCACTTGAGTTTTTTTTGTTGTACAACAGAGAAATTTAATTAAGTGGACTTCAAATCAAGGTTGGACTTGTTTTTATTTTCATCGTCACGCAATGTCCAAAAGAGTAAGCATCTTCCAAAAATCATAAATCTCACAGTTAATTGACTTTTTGACCATTTTGAGGCGCATTTCTTGAATATTTCAAAACAACACTTACAAGGCAATTCCGTTAAACACTTGGTCACATTTTCATTAATTGTACAGAAATTGGGGCTGAAAGTAAAATCTGAAAAGATGTGACTTTATGGTGAATAAAATGCTTTGAGCCATTTGTTACAATTTCATTTGAGCAGCAATTTAACATATGTGACTGTATCTAATCCGCTACACATTTGACTGTTAAATCCAAGTCATAAAATCCAATTAGTGGAAACTAACAAATGTTTCAAGTCACCACTGTGCTACAAAGAGCAGAAGGATAGTGTGAAAGAATTGTCAATTGTGAGTCACAGAAATCATTGATGAATTTCCCTGGGGGCCCCTTCCCGGAGATCACGTCCGAAAATTTGTAACACTAAACGACACATTAAGCTGTCTAATAAAATTCTTGCGCGGGCTTCCCTGAGCAAATGGAACTCAATCTGGCTGATGAAATTTAATCGGATCTCAAGAGTTCATTAGTCCGTCGAGTGGAAGAATTAGCGACGAGACAGGGCAATGGAGTGTCCCAAGATCGCATTCTTTTTTTTCTTTAATTCTTGTAACTTCTTCTGGTGGCGTGCAAGATGCCTCCATGGATTGTTGCACTTTTTACTCTTGAATAAATTTATACATTGAAGAAATTTAATCTCTGTCACAATGTGGCTCCATGAAACGGAAGTTAGTTTATTCACCATGGCACTTTACATAATTTCTGACTACTCACAGCAAAAATCTACCACTGAGTCACAGAGGGACGTCTTGTACTTTGATCTATTTTTCATTGGACCATTTGCGGTTTCTGCAAAGGTTTACGTTTTCACTACAAAACAAATTTAAAATCAGCTCAAATTGCAATATATTTTCATTGTGTCAATTTGAATTTAAAATTGACAGGTGGAGAAGTCAAATTTTGACATTTAATCCTTTAACCCTTTAAGAACGAGAAGGTCAAAAATCAGGGATCGGAAAAAAAATAATTTTTCTAACTTTTTAGAGCAAAACATACCTTTAGACGGCTGTAGGAATAATTTCATTTTTGGGTCACCGGTGACCCAATCGTCCTTAAAGGGTTAAGGAAGAAAGGATCATAAATTAGGGATCAGAAAAAATATTTTTTTCTGACTGTAGAGCAAGACACAATTTTGCTGGCTGTTGGAAAAAATTCATTTTGGGGTCACTGGAAACCGAATCGCCCTTAACCCTTTAAGGACGAGTGGGACACCGGCGTTCAAACAACATAAAACCATTTCTCCTGATTATTTGGAAATCAAAATAACTTAAAATAAAAAATAAAAAATAAATTCTATAGTTAAAAAAACATTTTTTTTGGGGACACCGGTAACCCAATTGTCCTTAAAGGCTTAAGGGCTAATGGTTCCACCTTCACCCAAAAAATATTCTGATAATTTGAGGACAAAATAATTTTCCATAGTCAAAGAAATTGTAATTCTTATTTGGTCAACGGTGACCAACTGGTCTTGAAAGGATTAAGGGTTTAATTAAAGTCAAATGAAGAATCATTCTTTTCTTTTTTTTTTGATAAAGTGGTACAAGTTGGACGGGGGTTTTTTTTCTAGATAAATTTAGTACTTTATTTTTATTTGTATATTTTTAATGCTTTAGCGTTATAATTCGGTTCCTTGTGCTTAAAAAAAATTAGTACTGTATTTATCAAGAAAAAATCCCTGTCCAACTTGTACCGGCGAAATGTCCAACTTGTAACACTTTACCCTAAAAATTTTGGCTTAAAAATGGAAATAGTACAGTAGTACAAAATTTCAATAAGACGACGAAATCAAGACATTTTCATAAAGAGAAACATTGCTGAACAGAATTTATCAATAATTGAATATTCCAGCTTGGCTAAAAAAAACCCTATTCGGGGATTCTGTACACTGAGAAAAAACGGGGGTGCGATTAACTTTTTTTTCTCATAACTTTAACACTTTTTAGGTGTAAAAATATATCAATATTTTTTAATGTTAAATTTTACATCTTTTTAAGGGTAAAATTTACATGAAAAAGGGTAACTTTAACCCCCAATACACCTAAAAAGCATAATATTTACACCAATTTCGGATCAATACTGCAGGGTAAAATAAACATTTCCCGAATATTATTTAACTTTTCCGTATTTCTCTCAGGTGTAGCAATATGACAATGTCATATGACAAATTATGGTGGTAAATTCGGAAGCAGAATAACATTAAAGCTGAGTGAGCATCGAATGCCCATTAGAAGGGGCTCTATAGCTTTTAGTAACTGATACCAATCGGATATTTGATTAGTTTTTCCGAATTTACCACTTGAATAATTTTAAATATGCCATATGATATTGTCATACTGTTACAGAATTCCCCTACTGGAACCCGGAATACTTCTTTTGATATAAAAAAATAAAATTTCATGAAAAATGATAAACTGATGATTACAGACAAATTTACAATTAACATATCAGTTGAACACTCGTAATCTACAAAATTTCATAAATATACTATACGGTTACAGAGATAGAAATTTCCCATTGGCGTGCTTTCATTCTCAGAAAATGCCTTATCTTCAGAAATCACCAACATACAAAATTGAGTGAAGAGTTGCATGTACATATGTTGAAGCATATCCTAATTAACGTAAAAATCAATTCTTCGATCACAGTCCAGGATCTCGCGATGGCAAAAGAAACCCCGGTTAGAGGGAGTTGGGATACAACTGAACCATTAAATTGCTATCTTGAATTAATTATCTCGAACCGCCCAGCGAGACTCCAGGGAGCAAAATCTGTGGGCAATTGACAGAATTTCTAGAAAAGCCAGAGACTTGTCTTTCATCAATTGCCACCCGAGTTGCTTGAGTCAGAGACCGATTGAATCTCAACATGAACCAGAGTCGGGTGCTGAAAGACAGTATCTTGAGTGGAGGAGGAAAGGCTCCAAAGAGAACTATATAGAATGATCATCCAATTGAGTGAGAAAATTATTATTATATTCCTGCCTTGTAATGCTCGCTAATGAAGTTTATGGGGAAAAAAGGTACAGATCATCTGCCCAAGAAACTGGAAGTGGGAAGAGGACAAGTGAATTTTTCGTACTCCATAATTGGGAGGAAAAAAAAAGCCTTCTTGATCATTCTTTATCCCTGTCTCCGGGACTTTCTGACAAAATGATCGAGAACAAGATGATTGACGTGTGAGATTTGGTTCGATTGTTGCCTTATTATTGCTCCAGCGAGATTTTTTTTTTACACCTGCCTCCCAATTTCAATCCTTTCCGACTCTTTTCCATCTTATTAAAATGTTCTGTGTTATTATTCTTGATCAGCCCAGCACAACACTTCCCATTGACTCAACAACAGATTGCTCTATTGTTACACCACCACATTTTTTTTTGCCTCTAAACTCTTCACGCGCGATCTTCTACTTTTTTTTTCAATTAAATTCGAACAGCATTCATACAGTTGGGGCATCTTTGAAACACATTCCAGTCTTTCATCCCTGATTTAACATAGAAATCTTCTTAGTTTAGAAATAAAAAGATTTCATTCTTTTTATTGCGGATCTCTCAAGAATCAAAGTGATCAAAGGAGAAAGAATGCCTTTCAATCTCAACTCTTGCTATATAAGGAAAAGAATTGTGACATGAATTTGTGCTGAATAAATTGATTAGAAATGGGATATAATAAAACAGTGAATTTTATAGAAGGAAAAATCTTCTCCAAATACGAGAGTTAAACTTAATCTTTTAAATATCGTTGCCAAATCTAGATATTGTCCGAATTTCTGTGCAAAGGTGTTAGAATACACATGGTGTTAGAATGATTGCCAAGTAAGGATGATGATTTAATATACGACAATTAAAGTAGAACAGCCTAATTCAGAACCTACTCCAAATAGGATTTTTTTAAATTAAAATTTATCAATATAAATAGATTTTCGATTTATTTTAATTTTTTATTTAATTCCGCGATTGTCTGGTTCTAATCAGAAATTTAACCATGGGCAATACAAATGATCTTCTATAACTTATCATTTTCTCTTAATGGGTTACGTGGGTCGCGTATTCTAAGAAAATACAGCACATTTCCTTGATATTTTTAGGGCATAATGCCCAACGCACAATAACTTTTGCAGGGGCCCATTAAGCCTAATAAAAAGTGAAGATGTTTTTCACTTGTCTCTGTAAAAATTTTGCAGATATTGCACCGCGATTTAAACAAATTTCCTCGCAGTTTTTGTATTATTTCGGCGAGTATTATGAAATATGTATTTTTAGATAGCTTTTAATGCACAATTTCGAAATATATCACACTGATAAGTCAATTCTCTTTAGGAAGAAACTTGCCAATAGTCTTCAGTGCCTCTATGCAAAAACGTATGGAAAAATGAAATGTCGAGAGGCCCCTGAACTTTTGTTTAGTAAACATGTTTTTGACATTTAAATGAGAGTGAATGAAACCGAGATCTAGTTATCTCGCTTCCTCTCATAGGAAATTTTGAAAACATGTTTTCATAATTTCCTATGAGAAAGAGCGAGATAACTAGATCTAGATCTCACTTTCTCTCACAGGAAGCTCCGAAAACATGTTTACAAAACAAAATTATTTGTGCGTTGGGTATAACTTATTTTATTATCGATGATTAAATCAGTCAAATTTTAAATATTTATCGATGAAATCATATAAGAAATTCCCGTTTAAAAACCTCTACACATTGTAAGATATTTTTATCAAAATTGAGAATTTTGATAGAATAATAATAATAATAATTCAATTATTTTAATAAGTGAAAATAAAATTCAGTTAATAAGGAAATATTTGTGTAAAATAAAAAGAAGAAATAGATAAAAAATATCATTTTTTTCTTAACCCTTTCAGGATGAGACACTTTTTACGGACTGAAAATCAACAATAAAAATTAAACTGAGAAACATAATCAATGATAAGTCTTACATCTAACCTTGGAGAGTCTAACAGAGTCTGATTCGGTGTATTTTGTGCATCTCTGAACGATAGGGACAAAAATAGCCCAAAAATTTAAGTAATTTTTTTGACAATATCAATGAATAACATTTTTCGCTTTAATGAAAAATATTACGTATGAGTATTCTAGATTTTATTACCAAAAGGCTTTTGCTTAAAAAAAAATTGGAAGTATAAAAAATAACTAAATCAATAATGAATTTGAGAATTTAAAAATTCGCCATTTTTGAGCTTAAATATTTAATACATAGCAAATAGCTAGAGACTTTCAAAAAATATTCTAGATTCCTTAAACCTTCTGCTTTACAATTATGTACAGACATAAGAAAAAAAATAACTTTAGGTAGTCAGGAAAAATTATTTTCTTTATGGGACACCGGTGTTCCAATCGTCCTTAAAGGGTTGAGAAATCGTCTTTCACAGAAATTAGAAATTATTTTTCTTAGAGAATTACTAGGCTATTAATATAATGATTTATCTGAAATTACTAAATATTTCCGCAATAGAAACCCTAAAATAGTCTAAATCTGAAATATTCCCACCGTCAGCGTCTTTGACGTTAAATAATTATTATTTACTAATATCTCTGTAATTTGAGCTAACACCAATAAGTCCATTGATGTAACATTTAAAGGGAAATGTTTCAAAAAATCAAGCATAATTTGAATCTCCATTGGTGTATTGCATAATTATTGACTTGTCCATTTTTTACTTAAGATAAAATCTCATGTATTCAGATGTAAGTTTTAATGACTATAATTTTGTGCTGCACAGAGTTTCATCAGAGAGATTGTCTTGCAGAAAAAAGAGGAACACTTTCATGTTGTATGGCAAAATCCACTACGTATACTGAATTTCTATGTAGGTTTATATGTAGTACATATATTTCATCGCAAAAATCTAGAGCTCACATTTTTGTTTTGACGCAGAAAAAATTGACATTACTCATTAGAGAGAAAGAGATTGTGCTGTACAGAAATCCAGTAAAATATCCAACGATGGAGAAGGAAAATCTACATGAGTTTGAGAGGACAATAGCGGAAATTGTCGATATGTGCATAAATCTCCAGGGTGGTGTCGACCGAGTGCATATACTACAGTGGATCCGGAAGCTATATCAAACATCCCGGGAGGATCGGGTGGATAGATCCAATGCCAAGTTGGCTCTTGACTATGCAAAGTATCTCAAACTCGCCCTCGAGGAGACATCAGGCAGGCAAATCACCAAACTGTATGAATTGTTTGAGAAGAAGCCACCCAGAGGGAAATTGTTGCCACTGTCCACAATTCTGGGGGAAATGCTCTTCAGCAAATATGATGATTTGAAGGCATTTGCGGATATTTGTCCCATTGTTTGTCACAAAACTGCCAACGGCGAGGGTGTTATGGTAGTTGAAAAAGATCCCAATGGCATGATTAGCACCTACATGGCCATCCACAACCCCATGAGAAATTAATGATGCTTGAAAGTTTGATCATAGAGAAATTTTTTGTGTTGTTGGGCAACAATTCAGGTAGAAAATTCATAAAAAAAATTTCACGCATATACAATTTTATAAGTCGGTAATATTCGGTTTTATTCGTATCTTTGCTTGATGACAAAATTCAAGCTGCAATTCCTAAAAGGGGCGTGACCTAAAATTATTTTTCTCTGGAGTCTATTTAGCAAATTATGCACCATTCCCTTGCAAGATATAGAATTTATAAAAGAATCTACGGTTATACAAAGAATTATTATTGATATACTTGAAATCTTTTTCTCAAGAACCTCTCTTGGAAATTTTTATTAAATTCCCTGAACCGTACAAAATGCGTAAGTGTTGGAGAAATTAACTCGAATAGAAGTACCCCGCTTCCACTGAGATCATATGGAGTATAATAATCAAAAGGAAAGGAATAAAAGAGTTACTCCATTGTTATATAATGAATTGAAACTTCAAGAAGATGAATTTCTCATTCAATTCCCCCTGACGTGTTCCTCTTTTTAATTTTTTTTTTACCTCCCTATTCTCACACATTTTGATCGTCTTTCCTGATTTTTAATGGGACTCTGAGTATCTCCACCCAGAGTACAGAAAAAAATGGAATAAATTCAAATTGAGCGGGGAACGTCCAGTGAATTAATTCGCAATAATCATCAAAATTAATTACACAAATTGTTCTCATTTCATCAGCGGCAATCAACTGTGATGATGCATCCAGCTGTGATGGAGACGGGAGGTGGTAGTCCAAGAGTTGCATCTTTGGAAAGAGAAATTGTTTCAAGGCCCAAGAGGAAATCGCATTTTGGCGGTGATTTTGGCAACTTTTTATTCGCCCATCCTTTCAATATTTAAATACAAATCGACAAAATAAGTCCAAAAAGACTCTACCGCCACTGTTTCTTCATTTCGGCTGAATATAAATTGACTAATAAATGAAATTGGGGAAGGCAAAGAAAAGAAGTTTCTGACTCTGTGGAGAAAATAACCCACGGGACTGCAGCAGAAGTGGAAAAAAAAATGTGGTATAAATTCACCGATATTCATCAATGATAAATTAATAATTTAGAAACATGGGGAAAATTACAATGATCAGAGATTCACGATTTTTTTCTCTGGCTTCCTCTTTGCGTCCTTCCGACCCTCAGATGATTGTTCACTTTTACCGCTTATAACTTTGGCAAAATTATTACTGCGTATAAAATTTTTAAGGCGTCTATAAACAAATTTTGTAGAAAAGTATAATACTGAATTTCTTATTAAAGTATTCTTTTTTGGATGGAGATTTTGGTCAGTAGAATAAAGTGATATAATTTGGAATTAGTATTACAAGTTGGACAATTCGCCGGTACAAGTTGGACATGGCTTCTTTCTTGATAAATACATTACAAAATTTGTTTTTAAGCACAAGGAAACAAATTATAAAATTAAAGCATTAAAAATCTACAAATAAAAATGAAGTACTAAATTTATCAAGACAAAAAGCCCTGTCCAAATTGTACCATTGTCCAACTTGTACCACTTTACCCTAAGGTAAGATGGGGTAATTCGAAATCATGTCTATTTTGGAATTTTGAGATTTTTTTTACAGTTTCAGATAGTCAAAGAGAAAAAGAAAATCATGAAGAAGTATAAGACTTTACATTCAAGATTACTTCTTCGTTGGTTTTTCCCCTTACCATTTAAAACTGTTAGGAAATTTCACAGTTCCAAATTAGACGTGATCATGGTTCCAAATTACCCCATCTTACCCTAAATTATTCGATTTGGGCAGTAAAAAAAATTAGGCATTATCTAAAAATTAATTAAATATATCGCTCATTGCGATTTATACTTATATAATTCAACTTTTCACAATTTTAAAATACTGCTGATAATAAAGATTTTAGTAAACCTTCAGATAATCCAGGCCAGGCAGTTAATTTCTCTTTGGCAGAAAGGTTTATCAGAACTTTTATTTTTATTGCTAATTTTAGCAATTATTTTGAAATAAATTTTAGGTAAATTTATTCTAGGTATTTTTGTCAAAGAGGAGCATAATTCATGAGAATTAATGTCTTATTAGTCTTACTTTAAAAGGAAGTAGGGTGAAGTCATAACTTATGGACGTTATAACTTATGAACAACTTGCAAAAACTTTAAGTTCTTACTTAGATTCCGAAAAAATCATAAAATTATTAGTTTATGATGTGATTAACAATTTTAAGATTTTTCAAAATCAGTTTAAGGTAAGAACTTAAAATTTTTGCATGCTGTCCATAAGTGTATAACGTCCATATCCATAGCTCCACTCTACTCTTTATTTGAAATTGAAAGGGCACATTTTCAAATAAATAAATAAAGGGACAGATAATCCTAACCGGCTTATGTAGGTGAGATTCTTAACGTGAGCTAACTCGGAGTGCATGCAAATTCGATTTAGAGCTGAAGTTGGGAGACGCCATTCAGTTATCTTGAATCAAATTCGTGAAATTATACAAATTTTGTATTTAAACCAAAATATCAAGGATTTGGATGAACTGATAGAAAAGTGATATATGGATGATATGTAGACCAGAATGTTCTCTATAATTTTCCCATAGAACATGATGTCATCGATTACTCAGAAGCCAAGATAAGCGAGGTTTTTTGTTTCTTAACTCGTTTTTTCATCCAGAGTTCCCCAAGTAGTCATTTGTTGAGCTTCAACTATTTCAAAGAATTGTTGTATTTTGTGGGACTTTCCATTTAAAACCCTATTTTAAGTGTCTTGGTCGAGTAGAGGCAGTCAAATTGGCATCTGAGTGATTTCAAAGCGTTTTTATGGGAAAAATCATTTTTTTTCACACTTAAACGGCAAAATCGGAGTGATAGCGTAGTCTGAGCGGAAAATGATGTATGGACGAAATGTAGAGACAAATGTGTTCTACAATTGTGTCGAAGTAATCATCAAAATCGGTTTAGCGACAGTCGAGATAATTGAGGTTATGTGATATTGAAATTGGTTTTTCGACTGTGGCGCCCCTGGTGTTGGTCCCACGAAGTTCAAATATTCTAGGAAGTTGTAGCATTTGGTGAGATCTTTCGTTTAAGCCCTCACTCATCAAAATCGGTCACATAGAACCGGAGATATGATTTTTTGAATTTTGTGAACTTTGACCCCTCATATCTCCGGTTCTGTTTTAACCACAGCGCGCATACGCACCATTTTGGAAACGTCCTAGACTGGACTATAACATACTAAAATTTCATTAACTTGCACAATGCCGTTTTTGAGAAAAGTGACTTTGAATTTCGATGAATTTTGACGCTATCACAGCGCCACCTGTGGTGACTTTTTGAACTTCCATCTGAAAGTGCTCATCGATACGAAACCAAAAAGGTAAAATTTAGGTCGCTATGTTAATTAGAACCGGAGATAGAGGCCGGTCAATGTTCGAACTTTGACCCCTTATAGCTCGGGTCAGGGGTTATGGATCGACTTAAGGTTTTTTTTTGTTTGATAGGTATAATCAACGGCTACAACATACTAAATTTTCAGCCCGATGCACAATGGAATTTTTGAGTTATTTAACTTTTAAGATTTAAAAATTTTCTTTTTAAAAAAAGCGCCCCTAGCGGTGGTTTTATGAACTTGCGATGTTAGAAGGGGAAGTGGCATTTCACGAGAGCTTTCCAAAAAGCCCTCACTTTTTAAATTCTGACAATTAGAACCGGAGTTATGGCCATTTTAAGAAATTTTTTTTGGACCCTTATAGCTCGGGTCAGGGGGGTCGGGGGACCTTAAGTTTGGTATTGATGGAAAGCTCTAAGGCCCAGCTATAACATACTAAAATTTGAGTCCGCTGAATGCCATAGGGGCGGAGCTATTGAGAAAACAAAAAAAGGGGGGTCTTCAAAATGGCGGAAGGAGGGGTGGGGGGTGGGGGGTCAATGCACCAAGTTGCAATTTTCACCCGATATATAACCTTTGCCGAAAACCGCAAGTCGATATCTTTTTTAGTTTAGGAGCTATTAAGCTCCAAAGAGCGGCCGGCCGGCCGGGAACGTAACTTAGCCACATATATATTCGGAATCAGGAAGTGGCGAAACACATTTTGGCCAAATTTGAGGTCGATCGGACGACATGAAATTTTGTTAGGATTATAGTAGGTGAGATTTTGTTAAGAATCTCACCTAATAAACATATCTCGAAAGATATATAATAGTGAAACTTTCAAGGTTTATGATAGTGTTTGACTAAATAGAAAAGAAATGAACGATTTTACACAGAGCATGAAATATTTAGTTAAAGAAAATTATATTTTTTACGCTGTATCCTGAAAATATCCCTACTATGTTATCACACTTGTATATTAAAATTTTAATATGATTCACATTAATTGTCTCTGGTGAGAGTCCAAATGTGTAATTTGTGTCTTTGAATCATTTTATATTCAAAATTTGATATATTTGTTGATAAAAAGGTAGACTTGGCCCGCAAAATTTGATATAAATTGATTTATAGCATTAATGCGAAATATTAATGCGATTTTCACTTTAATTTTTTAATGTGTAAAATATTTAAGCTTTAGGTAAATTTAAACTTATTTTTGCAGGCCAAGTCCACTTCTTTATCAATAAATAGAAAAACCCCAAATATTAAGTGACTCAATGACACAAATAACATATTTGGACGCTCACAAGCGACAATTAATGTGAATCACATTAAAATTTTAATGTGCAAGTGTGATAACGCCGTAAAGATGGGCTTCTATAAATTCAAATAGGCAAATTAATTCAATTAAACTTATTGAAGGTTTTAATCTTAATGTGTTCCCTGATTCTTATTGATTAATTTCATTGAATGCTATGCTTTCGAATTTTATTCAAACTGACAAGCCACGAAATTAAAGAAAAAACCCTTAAGAAATTATGTGATGAAATATTTAAATTAGTGTATAGATTATGCTTTAATGATCAAAAAATAAAGACAAGTTTGCGCAAATTTTGCATAAAAAAAACTTGTAAAACCCTAATTATGTCTAAATTATTGTATAAATAACCTTTCAATGTAAAGTTTATTTGCAGTAAAACCGTGTGTGCGTAACTTTGAGCTCTAGAAATTATCCTTTTAGTCCAATTACAATTTACACAAATAGTTAAAATGTAGTTTTTATGACAATTTTATGACTGTAGAGCATGTCGTAAACTAAAGACAATAGCCTGAAGTTAGTATAGCCGAAAATGAGTAGAAAAGTTGAACAACTAACTCCTAAACGTGTCCCATTAATTCAATAAAACATACTCCTATAACTCGATGTTATTGTTTTTTTAATCTACAAAATATATAAATTTTTAACCATATAAAAAATGACACGTCGAAAATATTCCTGAGATTTTTCTACCTTGTCTTTTCAATTCAAAATTACAACCTGAATTGCGAATGTTGGTTAAAAAGAAGCAAAAATTTATATCTCTTAATTGGCTCATTTGCATTTTCTCCCTTTCTCACCAAAAAAAAAATTAGTGTGTAAAATCCATGTGTTGTGGGGACTAGGGAGAAGAATAAAGTGTCTTGGAGGCAGCAATATCAACAACAACAAAAAAAGAAGGCAATAAAGAAAATGTGCATCTTGTACTTACTTTCTGCCACTGTTGAGAAAAACATCCAATTCCACAGACATCTTGCAGCAAAGAGCCTTTCGGAAGTGACCCATGGAGCAGTTGGTGTTAATCATGTGGCCATCTGAAAAGTTATCGCAAGTGTTATCCACCAAGAGTGCATTTCTCAATTAAACAGCCAATTGTGGACAGTCGGAGGAATCTTAATTGGGGGAGTGATAAAAATATTTCATCAACCTCAGTCTAAAAGATTAAAGTCCAATGGTATTTTATGCTTAAAAAAAGCTTGCTATATCACTTGTAAAAATAAAAGGTTTAGTTTAGGGTAAGTGTACCAAATTTCGGCATAATTGCATGTAAGCGTTAAAGTCTTAAGGGCAAAATCACATTGACAATAAAATTCTCGCCGTAGCCTCACCGTATTTCGTTAATTTACGTATTTTCATTGCAATTTTTACGCAAATTTTCCATTACCGTATTACCTTATCTCATACTCGGTGGCACTAGGTGAAAATAATATAAGAAAATTGAATAAATAAAACGAAAATTCGATAAACGGTGAGCAAAAAAAAAACTGTACGATTAATTTCTCTTACAGTTGTTTTTACTCACCGTTTATCGAATTTTCGTTTTATTTCTTCAATTTTCTTATATTATTTTCACCTATTGCCACCGAGTATGAGATAAGGTAATACGGTAATCGAGTATTTGCGTAAAATATGCAATGAAAATGCGTAAATTAACGAAATACGGTGAACATTTTACTGTCAATGTGATTCTGCTCTAAGTTTGAAATGTAATATTTGTAATAAAAATTGATCTTTTTGTTTCTTCTTTTTAAGGAGTGTTGCTTGGAATTCTGTAGATAGTTTATCGTCTTTGTTTTTCTTAAAATCATTCTTAATAGATTTTAAAATTAATAAAAATATGGAGACATAGCTTTGGGTAATATTTTGGCCACTTTTATAGTTACTTGCCCTTACCGAATTCTTCCAAAGTTTTTTTTTACTTTAACTCATTTGTTTTTTGCATTGTATAATTCCTAGACCTAGAGTATGCAAAAACTAAAAATCAATGGAAGTTTGAAGAACAAAGAAGTAGCCGAAATTGCAAGCTGGCCGAAATTCGGTACGGTTGCCCTATAAGGAATCTTTCCAAAATAATTATGACCCTAAAAAAGCATTTTGACGAAAATGATCTTTCCCATTTAGAGATACTTTGAAAGTTTTATTAATTCGATCCTTTCACAGCAATTAACTATTAAGCGTATACTTCGGTGGAGAAAGTTATATAAAATCAGCTAATTAGAACACTCTGCACGCCAGCTTCTAAAGCCCAAAATAGACACAGGGATCGGCTTAGGGATCAGCCCGAAAAATGAGGATTGGTGTCGATACACTCGCGGATCAGCCCATAAATTGGAGGATCAGGCTGATCTTCTAAATTCGTGAGGTCTAGTGAAGTTACGGGGATTAGGCGAGAGCAGCGCCAGTGCGGAAATTAAAAGTTTCACTTTAGGTTTTTGGGTGCTTTTCGAAATGTCAATTGGGTGAAAAAACATGAAGAGTAATGGCAGGCAATATCGCAAAATCTTAAAATGCATTAAGATTGGAGTAATGGGAAGGTCAGAGTGCATCTTTCTGTACGAAAAATCCATTGATATTGCACTTAAGAAGTCTTTCAGCACTCAATGTGTGGAGATTTAATAGAAATTTACACTGAAAACGCTAATCCTTGAACCTAAATTCTTAGTGTATGATAGTTTGGGCTGATCCTTTACCGCCAAATTTTTCAAGCTGAGTATTCTCGAGGATCAGCCTGTGTCTATTTTCGGCATAATACGGGTTTCAGACCTAAGGCTTAGCCAAATGGCTTAACTGATCTAATTTCTTATCAATCATGATTTTTTGCGAGAATTTGACTTAGGATTGCATTATTAAAGATAAATAACCTATTAGGCTATCAAAAACCAATTAAATTGCACGCTATTTAGGATTTTGAGACCTACGGGAACTGGGCTAAACCTCTAGTCTAAAGACCGCTTAAAGGAGGTGAAAGAAAATCTAGGTTTTACAGCTAGATTTGCTTCCCGGAAATCTTCTGTATGAGGAGAATCCCGGTCTATAAATATTGCATAGATCCAAGAGTCTTGATTTCTAGATCCTGAGATATATCAAAGTGATGAAATTAGTTAGCAAAGTGATCTCCTTGAAAATTTCATTAACTTCATTTGAAAGTATTACTCGAAAATGAATTTAAAAAATGTCTCAAAGAAATTCTTTGAAAGTATCAAAAAAAAAAAAACTGCAAATGGTGAATATAAACTTTTTGAAAAGATAAACTTGATTCCTCCAGAATAATTGCGGAAGGTTTTTAAATTAATGTATTATTCTTATACTAGTGTATACATTTCTCGCCAATTTTATTGAACTGAGCATCCTGATCCAATTTCGTCCAATCTAATTTGCCATAGTCTTGGTCGGTTGTTAACTTCCCACCAGACATCACAGAGGCAATTTCTGGGATGCGGTAATTTACTCTTGGGCATTGTGCAAAGAAGCTATGGAACATGGGATAAAAGGGGTATCGATAGAGGAATAAAAATACACAAAACTCCTCTATAAGATGTTCTCCGTGGAATTTTGATTGGATCAGAATGCTGTTGAGATATTTTATCCAATTAAAAGATTTCATTCTGTCTCAAAACCATTCCTATATCGCTCTTCTCTTGCCATTACAGAGTCCAGGAACCGCACTTTGACACCCTTCGACATCCACACAAAAAATGTGCATTTCTGGCGATAATCAATTTTAAAACCCGCGCCCCTTAAAAAAAAACAAGAACTGCCGTTTTAAACTTTTGTTGGACAGTTTATTCTGTGCCAGAGACACATCGTTAATCGTTAATTTACTTTTGGAACAAGAGAAACCCCCAGAAAAACAACCCAAAGATCAGTCTTGTGACAATTTAATGATTTTTACCAAAGACAGATATATACTTTGGACCAATGGACCCAAAATTCCACTTAATTGAATTCACGGAGACAAAGTGAATAAAACGATAAAAACAAGATGGAAAATATCAGAGTGGTTGGCAGCAAGAATTCCGGATTCAAATGTTCATTTGCTAGTGGTTGACAAAAGAATTGGTTTTTCATGGAAATGAACACCAACTTTAGCCTCTACCGGCTTGGAAATTGAGATGTGCTCATTTGACCTCTGCCACCGACTCCACCTCATCTAATTAGTGTCACTCTTGAGCTCTCAGCCACAAATCACCACCTTCAATGATGCTCGAGACGACTTTTTTCTATTCTCATTTTATATCTTTCTTTCTTCATATAATCACTTCTCTTTCACCCACCCATAATCCCGCAGGATTGTGAAATTTATACCATGAGATGTGAAATATTTCCGCATAATTTGCAGACATCACCGATTAGCTTCTCTGCACACTTGTAATTCGGTGATTCATTAGAATATCACATAATTCAGGAGGAAAAAGGTCGTCGGTTCGTTTGATAGTCGACTCTTATTGCCAATTAAACTATGGCCAGTATTCTAGAATCAAGTTGACTTGAATACTTAATACAGACTGTTGCTTCAGGTTACAGAATTATTTGACAGCTTGACTAAGGCTTATGCAAAATTATCCAATTCAGGAATTTTATTCATCAATACTTCTCAATTGGCTAACCTTTTTGCCGAAATAAATAAATTATTTTAATAAACGGCAAGAAATAGCCTAAAGGTAAATTTATCGTTATTTTTAAATTTAAATTGAATGTGTCGAAAATAAGCCTTAAGCGCCACGACAGAATGATTTTTTAGTCCTTCAACTGATAGAGTATTATTTTAATAATTATTTATGGTATTTGATATTTTATTATTTCACGTAAATTTTAAATATTTCTCATAAGTAGTATAGTCAAGTGTGCTAATCCGGTCGCTTCGCTATCTGGATCTTTTATGACTAATCCACTTAAAAAATAATATTTTTATTTTTATTTCCGTAATATAGTCACTACAGTAACATAATATAACTATTCAAGTTTGAGAAAAAGCAAAAATAATATTTTTATCCATTTAATAAATGAATGTAATTGACTCGTTTCAATCTTGTACCAGCTGGGTTTTTCATTAAAATTTTCTAGCAGTGATATTTTCGCTAATGACAACTGGTTGATTGAAAACATTTATTGTTTTTTTCTTTGTGAAAAAAGTATATTAATGCAAAGGTTTAATTAGAAGTGAATTAGCGAAAAGGCGACCCAGTTAGCGCATGCTGACTTATTTCAGTATTATCATTATTTTATAAATTTTCTTTAATATTTTTGATAATTTTCTTTATATTATATTTCTGAATGAAACAGTGAATATTTCTATGAATTTAGAAGAAGTAAAAAAGAATTTCATCAGTCCAAAAACAAGCGATTAAGTAGCACTCTTTGGAAAATGATCCAGTTACCCCACCTTACTATATAGCATAAATATGGCAATGATTATTTTATTACTAACTCCAAAAAAGTTCCTTTTACTCATTCCAATTTTTTGTATACTTTTCACAAAATATTACAGAAACATTTCTCCATAATATGTTTCTAAACAACTTAGAAAAAGCGATAATTCTATTCTAATTATAGTGAGCTTTGTAACTTTTTTTCTTATCAATGTTTCTGAATCTTTAAATTCCTTGAATTAAAAAAATTAAAAAAGTAGAGCAAGAATAAAGATGTATAAAATCCAGAAAGTGGTCCGAAATTCTACGAAAATTGTATTTTTTTTAATAAAATTCTCCTTAAAATCAAAATTTCATTTAGGTTTTCAAAAATTTTTCGTTCTAATATTAAGTTTATCTTTTAGGAAACAAGACAGGAAATATTAGGCCAAGCAAAAGTCACGTAATCACATGAAATTAACAAAGTTAGGACCTCTATGATTATCCGATTTTGATCAAATATGCGCCGTTTTGTTTGATAACTTATATCCATTTTGAAGATAATTTCATAGTAATTCCACGATTGAAGAATTTCTCGGCCTTAATGGTAAAAAATTTGACTAGCTTATTTTCAAAAGCCTCTTTTGAGGACAGTTTTGCCATTAAGATTTAACCCTTTAAGGACAAATGGGACAGCGGTGTCCCAAAAATTAAAACTAATAATTGTTCGGAATATTTAGAGGACTAAATAACTTTCTATATTTAAAAAAAATTGTTTATGTTTTTGGTACACCAGTAGTGTCTCACTCGTCCTTAAAGAGTTAAGATTAAGATTTGTCTATGGGTCGGCTTAACCTTTATCGGCTTCGCTCTTTCCGCTTCATCTACCTCTTTTTTTTATTTAGGCCCATAAGGGAAAACTGGGGCACTACCAAAAACGGGGTAACACCAAACACTAATTTTTATTTCTAAACTATTTGGACTATCTCGACCATTTCTTCAGTGGGAAAGCATCCCTATAGTGCCTATAAACTTCTATAAGTCTTGTCTTCAGAAATCGAATATTTCATTCAAAAATTGCAGTGTTTGATGCTACCCCGTGTTTGGTGGTGCCCCAGTTTCTCCTATGCACTTCCCAATTCTCCACTCCATCTTAACCTCCAAGCCAAGGTGGTCCTCCAGCTCTATATATCTCGGTTTCTGTGTGCCTGAGGTACACACAGTGCCTTTTCTATACTACGGCAGACCAGCCTTAGCTGGATCAGTTGCAGTTAATGTGTATTTGTTTCGACTATTGACAGATCTCTCTTAATGCCGAACTCGTTTCTGTATCAGCCTATCTTATTTAGACGGTTCTTTGTCAATGCATTGGCAATACTTTTCATTCATTTACTGCACTAATTCGATACGGCTGCTGAAAAATCTGCAGCTGCCGATTTTCGAACCCGAGACTTCACAGTCATAGGGACACAACTCTGCCAACTAATACATTGAGGCTTTTGCATCATTAAGAAAATTTTGCATATGCTTGCAAAGGTAATAATTGCTTGAAGCCAGGTCTAAACTCGATAGAATCTCCTATTCAAGCACTCGGAGCTTCCGACTTCCGACACGTTGCGTCGTTAAAGATATATCCGGCTTGACGTTCTCCTGATGGAGCACAATATTCTTTGTATTGGCCGTATTGGCCAATTTTGGGTATTTCTGATCGATCGCCTGCTTTAATCCGGTCAGTTGAGAATAGAGGTCTGAATTGAAAGTTTGACTATTGGTCAGCACCTCATAATGGATGATTCCCTTGAAATCCCACCAAACACACAGCAAAGCCGTTTTAGCCCTTAATCTGGGCCGGCTCATCGTGCTTGGACCACGATTTTTTACGACTTTTGTTCTCATATGTGATATAATTTTTCAATCCCCATTCGTTTCTAAAATGAGTTGATTCAGTTACGTTTCAGCAAAGAAGCAATCAATTAGGTCCAAAAGGTTCTTCTAGGATAATTCGTGTGGCACCCATACATCTAGGTTTTTCCTAAGAATATGTAAGTGCTCATGTACTGGTCAAACTTAACGATTTCCATGATTTTATGGACGTTTTCGACAATTGGCTTACCAGAGCGTACCTTCTCTTTGTCGTTCGTTTTCCCAGAACAGTATCGTTTGAACTATCGAATTATTATTGCATGAGATACTGTACTAACCTCCTGTTTCGTCTTTTTACCTTTATTTTAGACAGCTGTAACATACAAGTGGCTTCACCAAACGCAGAGCTGTTGAAGAACTTTTTTGAAGAGTGTTGTTACATTGAAAACATCGTTTAGTCTGACCCGATGCGATTTATATTTTATATCGTGAGATATTGATCATAAAAAAAATCTTGCGAAAAGGGCTCAGGACTTTTTTTTTACCTAATATTTTGTTTCTGCCTTCTGATGCACGTACTTTAAGTAATCGTGATTACTGCAAAGTATTTTCAACTGTAAAGTCTTGTGATTTGTGGTGAAGTGCAGAAGGTTTTCCTTCGGTGTTTTTCGTGAAAATTGATTAGTTTTCATTAAAGATTGTGTCTGTTTACGTTAATAGTGAATCAATCTTTATATTTCGGGTGAAATTTCCCATCTGGATCTTGTATTTCGACTGTTTAATTTATTTAGTTAATTTGTGAGCGTCTCTCCGGTGAGGTAATGTTGCCTATTCCGGCAACATCTTTTGCTTTCCTAAATTTCTTATTCATTTTGTGTTTTTTTTTTGTCAATTTCTGAGTTCTACAATGTCCAGTGAAAAAAATCATTGCTTCTATGAAAAAGATGATGTAGAAAAGGCATTGGAAGAGTTCAGGAAGGGCAAATTGCTACGGGAATCAGCGCGTAAATTTGAGATGCTACTCTTCAGGTCTTCAGGACTAATTACACGGAAGATCTCAGGGGGGGGGAGTCATATTGTGGGTCATATAAACGTATTAAACTAAATATTAAACTCGTTCCGTTTGACGTTTTGAAATTTTCTATCCGTTGCGTCACAAAAGGTGGTCAGAAAAAAGGTGGCCGGTATTTCACTCAAAGTGGCCGGAATACTACCCAAAGCAATGTCCATATTATTATTCATTTTTCAATATTTTAGGAAGTGATTTAAAGAAAACAAAGATGATAAACTAGTTTTCAAGGTTCCACACAACCTTCCCGAAAAGGAAGTAACAAAAAATATCAATATGAATTAAAAATATTGCATTTCAATCTTAGGACTTCGGTGCTTATATGCAACTATGCCGAAATTTGACACACTTACCCTAACTCTTTAAAGAGATTACTGGCAATAATTGGCTTTATCTTTTATATTTATTATCCTATCCTAATATTTTATATACGTATGCGTCAAAAACGATGAAAAATAACTAAAGAAAGGATAATAATAACAGGGATTGTACCATAATGCATTTAACAAACAATAATCGTTTAACATTTTTCAGTGTAATATCTTCATCAGTCAGTTTTTCAAATTGCTGAAACTTTCATGAGAAATTGCAAAGAATTTTTTGCAGATGGAGAATCCTAATTTGCCATCGACACCTTAGCCACAAACACGATATGTGTGCATTGGTTATTGTACGAGACTACTGATGCTGCTGATGAGATTTAATTATACGCCATTCATTTCTCCCAACCTCTAATGTACTCCTCTCGCATTTCTAATTCACCTCAGTCCATCAGTTCGTCATTTCTTGTGTTTTCGTTTGCGATAAAATTGGGCGGATGAATTTACTCACGTTCCAACAATTGACATGATGAAAAGTTCAATCTTATTGCCAATACTTAATAGCTTTTTAATGATTGAATACACCAGCAACATTTCAGGTGCTCCGCCCGACTTTTTTTTCTCCCCAATCTATTGCAGATGCAGTCGAAACTGCTTCAAATCTCCTTTCTTGGGCGTTGGTAATATCCTTCACATTTTTTGCACACATTTCTTTTCTTTCCTCTGAATTTGGTTGGACAACAAAAGCCCCACATCCTCGCAAAGTTCTTCCATGCAAGACACTTTTTTTTCTTCATCTTCATTTTTGTGCGGCACCTCAAGAATTTCAACATCATTAGGAGGTATTCTATCAATTCCTTAACAAGATAAATCGACCGTCTCCTTATGGGATTTTGCTCCATGAAAATATTCAATTCACCACAATCAAAAATATACAACTTTTTTTCCCCCAGCACACATCAATCTTCTTTTTTTTTGTCCTCATCTGTGTGGGATTTTTCAATAAAATATTTATCTTGCAAGAGACTTGGTTCTTAGAGAAAAAAAGGAATGTATGTCATTAAGTGCTGCGAATGGGGTTTTAGTGATTTTATGGTGATTTTACTACTTTTGCCTTAATATATTTGCCATTTTTTATTACTTTACCATCTGATAGACGACGAGGGTGATGATTTGACTGATACTATACTAAAACACTTCAATTAAAGGCGGTGCCTCTTTTATGAGTAAATTCAACTTTCTATGTGCATTTCTGAGACACAATACAACTTATACATTTATCTTTTCAACTGTAAATCACTTTAATGTCCAATCACGTGAATTTTTCATTAATTATGTGAGGACTAATAAGAATTTCTAATTTGCTACTGAATACCAATTGGTGTGACTTACTTGTAAGTTCCTGGTAGTATTTATCATTTGTGTCAGTGAAAAACCATGTCTGCAAGAGAAAATGAAAGAGATCAATTAGTTTATCTTGAGCTGAAGATATTTTTGCTCTGAGAAATTGAAGCAATTTTTCTTTAACTGTCTACCCATCGAAGAAATTGTCCCATTCACGAAGAAATTTCCAAGTTGCTGGGAAGATGTGCATTTTCGTGAGAAATATTGATAAAATTTTATTCCAGCAACTCAGCCAAAATTGATCAAGGGGGGACAGGTTGCCATTACGTGATGTACCGCTTATTATTTTATTTTAAAAAAAAGATAACAGAAAAAGTATATTTTTAAGCTTTATGCACAGTAACTTTTGTTTGCAAATATGTTTACAAAATTTCCTATGAGAATGAACGAGATGACTAGATCTAGATCTCACTCACTCTCATTAAAATGTCAAAAATATGTTTACATAACAAAAATTATTGTGCGTTAGGCATTATTTTTTACTATTAAAGTAGCTTTGATGCGAGTTTTGTGTTTATAAATTTTATGATATAGGGGAAAACGGGGCAGCACCGAACACGGGGTAGCACCGAACACTTCGACTTTTAAAATAAGATTAAAAACTAATTTTATTACTATGACCGATTTGTTCAAGGTCAAATTTAAATCAGCTTTGGAGAGTTTATTTCTTAACCGATTGGGATAAATATGGAATCATTAAAACGGTCTTGAAATATCAGACAATGCTGAAAGCGTTACATGGGTAAACAAAACTTATTAATTGAAACTAGTAATGTTGTAGAATTATGTAACTATGTAATGTAACTAAGAAATACTTTGCATCTTCGAAATGTTGCAATTGAGTAGAAGGTGATTTTTTTCTATAAGTTACTAAATAAATCTGATCAATGGCAATAAATTCTAAAAGCTGGTTCAGCGCCTCACATCTCCTGAGCAATCTTTGAGCCTAGGACTTTTTTTTCCTAGGTTCAAAAAGTAAAAATAAAAAATGGGCCTTAAATTACAATTTTGATGTGTAATGTTTATTGCATTTTCTCACATTTCAAGTATCTTTTCAAAAAAAGCTATTGCAAGTCATGGAGGATTTATCAGGGTTACCGTGAAAATCTTTTGCTCAAAAGGGGCCATTCTTATCGGTAGAAGAAAATCCACAAACACCCCCTTCACAGCTCTGAAAATTTGAACTATAGGGTAAAGGCTCATAATTTTGTCCAGTTTCTTATTTTGGACACTTTGAGGATAAAATTGGACACTAAATATAAATTGATTAAAATTATGGATTTTTATTCCAATATTTGATGAATAATGAATTCTTTCTAAATATTTGTGTTTTTGGAAGATTTTAACACTAAATACGTTAAATTTTGAATATGATTTGAGTTGAAATTGCTTTGAAACTTGGAACATCGATGCTTATAAGCAGACTGTACAAAATTATGAGCCTTTAGCCTACAGCTTTGCAAAAACATCTGTCAAAATTATTGTCCACCGATTTTTCGAATTCCTCAGTGTTTTGGGTCACACTGTGCACACCACCCTGAAATATTTGACCTATTCCGTCCCGAAATTCCACTGAATATATTCACAAGAAAATTGGAATATTAAACATTTTTCCATCGTCCATCAAAATGTGGCTTTATCAGTTATTTTTGCTTTATTTCTAAATCTGCTTATGGTAGGTGTGATTCTTTCATTGCCAATCCGGTGCAATTTGGGAAAATCTCAGTCAATTTGCCTTATTTTCAAGCAGAATTTTCTGCATTTCACTTTAAATTGGTCATTGACTGGTAATTTTCGGAATCAATGATGTTCAAAATATGTTTTATAAGACAGACTGGAGGTGTTAGAGTAAATCTGAGAATTACAATAGGTGTGATTATGACAGAATCACACCTAACTGACTGTCAGAATACAGTGAAAAAATGGTTTTCCAAGTGTAACAAAAAATCTCTTTGAAAAATTGCATAAAATTGATGTTAAAACACACGGTAACTGATACAAGTGGTGAAAGTAAGCAGATAAAAGTTTCATGTAAACAGTATTTACGGTGAAAATGAGCCGTACAAAGGTGGACAAATTTTGTACGTAGCTGAGCAAACTGGGGCAGCTTTGTAAAAATCGCCACAAAATTTTTAATTTTCCTCTAGAGGAAAATTAAAAATCTTAAATTTTAGACATCTTATTCCGTACGAAGCTGCACAAGCTTCCCCTATAAGCATTCCGTAAAACAAGGAAACTTTGCCAACCCTTTTCTATTATTTAATAAAACTTCTTCAATTTTTTATTTTATATCAAAATTGTATTGCATAATTGCATTTGGCTAATTGAATTTGTATGCTAATTTATTTTCACACTCAAAAATTCTGTTTAAAGTCAGTCTTAAGTTTTCTGCACCGTTTTCAAGCTCAACACTTTGAGCACCTTGAGATCAAAATTTACTTCCAAGACAGCTTCTGTGGTGAGATAAAATGAGAGACAAGAAGGAGCAAATGAAATCCCAACCAGATAAATTTAATTTCAAATTGTTTCACGTTTGTATCTGGGTGCTGGAGAATAAGTGTGGTCACATATGCCATTCCATTCATTGGATTTTTCTTGCGATTTGCGGTACAAAACCCGCGACGACAATATGCTGTCAGGAAGGCTGAAAATGAACACAGCCAAAAATGCATATTAACGTCTCCACTTCAGATCCCCCCTCGGCTATCATTGGGTGCCTTTCATGTAACCTCATGTTGACGAGCAAAGAGAGAAAAATCGCGCGCAAAAAGTAGTTAATGTCCATCTTGTATCGCGTAAGCCCAAGAAACGTCGTCGAGAATGGTCATAAGAAGATGGAGATGCAGAGAAAAAGCCAGAGGACAGAAGAAGTACAGAAAAAACCCGGCCAGTGAATATCTGAAAACGGGAATACAAGTCACAAGTATTTTGCTGAATTAGATATTTATTGCATTTCGATTGATGGGGGACTTTTGTCGATAGCTTCTCGTTCGATATCCATCTCGAACCGCTTTTTGCCACCCATTTTCTTCCATACTCAACTACAACATTGTGACACGATGAAGAAAATCTAATTCCCTTTCTCATTCCTAATTGATTCACCAAGAAAAGGCATTGCTGTTGGATACCCATGTGAAAGAATCCACTGCTGTGGATGGTTCAATCGAGGGGTCAACAGCTACCGAATTGATGAGTGATCGGAGGGAATTTCTAAAAATCACAGATCATGGTGGTTTCTGATGAATTAAAGATTATATATCCGATCTTTTTAAATAGTCATTTTGAACTCAAGAGGCTTCTGGATGGTTGTTGTAACAACAGTCTGAGGAATATATTACATTAAATTCTATGCAGATGCTGCGCATAATGAATTGCCAAAAACAGTTTGGTAAACCCGGGGAAAACCACTGGCAATGTTATTTATAAGATATTTTTCACAAAAGCCTCTGGTTTTGCTTTACTTTATTTTGCAATAATATTATGTTGCCTTGTGTGATAACCTAGTAGAGCTCTAACATAGAAGATAAATCGAAAAATTGCTCAATAATTATTTTGTACTAAAATACGGATCGATCATAGATGTTTTTCTAGGCGTTTTATTTGTCTTTGTTCTTAGTCTTTAGGGTAGAGTAACCACTTATCGCCACTTTTAGGAAAAAGTGAAATTAATTGCATTATAGCTTTTGACCTCTTATTATTAGATAACTCAAATTTGAGACAAAGCTGCTTAGATATATTGGCTCTAGATTCGTCAAAACAATTGTCCTACAATTTAACGCGGGAGTACCTAAAAACCTGGGGTGAAATGATAACTTTTCGACACTATCGAATCGATAGTATCGATAAATCTATAACTTTTAGATTAAGTGAATGTCGACTTTTTACGCATTGTTGGGGCATTCATTGCGACATTTTTAAAAGAATGAGACTGTTGATAAACATCTATATTAGTTACAGGATGTGCAGATATTGTTTAAATGTTTCAGAATCAACAGTCGATACTATAGAAAAGAAGTTGTCATGTCACCCCTGATTTTTATTAACAATGCAAAAATACCCACTTCATCGCCACTTTTTACCACTTTTCGCCAGTTTTGTAACCACTTCTCGCCACCCACTTAGAAAAGTTAAAACTCGATTATTTTGAGCAATATTATGCAAAGAATAATATTACCACTTTCCGCCATGGCTCATTTTTATATAAAAATTATATAAAATGAAATATTAACTAACTAAATACAAATTTTATGTATTCGCCGAATGTAATTAAATGTCAATAGGCAAAATCAAAATCGTAAATATTGTTCGAAAGAAGTTTCATGACACTTACTATATTTGGTAAGAAATATTGGATTCGATGCACTTGCTTAAAATATTTCTCTAAAAAATGCCCAAACATTTAAATTCAAAACAAAAGATTAGTGTTTTTCGACTCTATACGTAGCAGTAATAAAAATACAAGTAACTTTGCGGCTGATTTATTTCATAAATCGTGAAAAATAGCGATTTCAATATACGTGGCGAGAAGTGATGATTCCACCCTATTTATAGATCTTTATTATTTTTTGACATTATTTTCTACAAAAGTGCAACTCTTTTTTTCTGATTCGTTTAGTACATCAATATTTCGATAGATCGATAGACCGTAGAAGGCCTAAATTTGAATTTATAAGTGTACTAACTACAATACCATTTTCTCAACAATATACATATGTACGTTTGAAAGGTTAACAGATAAAGCGCTAGCACAATTAGGCAATTGTCTCGGTTTTAAATCTACATTAGGGCACTAGATCATTTTTGTATTGAGTCTTGCATCCAGCCATACAGCCATACCTCAGTATAAACAATAGAAATGAATGTTTAGAAATTTAGGTAATATATTCAAAATAATTGCCAAAATTGTTGAGAAGAAAGATAAATGAAAGATCAAAAGAACAAAAAATTAGAACATGCATGTACTAAAAAAATGAATAAAATCTGAAAATGTTGGAAAAATCAATTGAAAACCACAAAATAACTCAGAAATATTTGCTATAAACAGGATTTGTTCATATTTTACTAAAAGGAATAATATAATCACAATTTTTCGTGTACTAAATTTTAATCATGTACGAATGAATGTCTGTCTAGTCGACTATATATTTTTTCTAACTATAAAATCTAGAGAGGTTTGACTAACAATTTGACTCTCAATTTGACTAACACGAAAAAAGGGGACACAACATGCCTAATGCAGATTTATTTTAAATTATTTTTACAATCCCCAATATGTGATAGTGCTATAACGAAAAAAATCGATTAAAAAGGCCTTTCAATATCCAGCTCTTTTGTACTTGGACACTCTGGTCAAAGTGAAACTCCATCCAACTGAATGGCTATGCAATAAGCTCAATGACCAGTTATGGGAGACAATTTGCTGTCTCATCTTGGCTATTTGCATCTAGCACAATGTGAAATTTATTCACGTTTTCGCCATGATTTATTCCCGAAGATGTAAATTTAGTGCGAATTTACCTCTCATTGCCATCTTCCATGGGACTTTTTTTTTGTGGATAGTGGTGCTACAATAAGAACATAAATAAGTCACACCGATGCCTCTTTTGCGAGAATGGATATTGTGTGTAGCATAAATATGCTGTGGATGAACAAAAATGCCAATTAATAGCAATAAGTGCATCCTCCACACATTTCCAAACATGGCAAACAAGACCAAAATATCCAAGCATTTTGAGACTCTTCTCTACGCAGAAATAAGAGTCTGGTCACAAGAACGCAGGGGATGCACAGGCAGCCGGATCGCGACAATTTCTGCGTTCCGCCGAAGTAACAAATATGGAATTGATTTATGGCAATCTAGAAGAGACACTTATCTCAAATACCTTTAGCACTTTTTATTAGTCGCGGTTTGTGCACCGCAAAACCATCTCCTGATTGGGGCTGAAGAAGACGACAACGAAGAACCATAGAGAGATTTATTCAGGCAACTTTTGCGTATTTCTCCCAAGAAAAGAAAGAAAGACTCATTTGTCTCCATCCCCCAGGCCAGCACTTTGACATGTCTGGAGATTGGAGGAGTCTCTTTCCGAAGTGTGGGTGGTGTTTGATTTATTTCTGTCTCATCCTTTTGTACCTTAATTGCACCATTATCCCACCTTTGAGAAACATTTATACAATTTGTCCTTCCAACTTTACAAACTATTCAGCCTTTTAATTGCTAGATCATAGAAAATAATTGCATTTTCCAGCCTCATATGGTATCTGAACTTCTGTGGATTCAGTGGCTAAGTCATTTCTGCTGCCAGATAGATGAGGGGGAATATTAACTAGATAGATGCACTTGACAAATTTATGGGCTCTATGCAGCAAGAAAGTTTAGCCCAAAAAACAAACTTGAATTAAATTGAGGTTTCCTGTTGTAAAGATTTGAATATACCTAAATTGAAAATTTTCCTTAAATCTTCCTCATAATGCTGCTATTCCAATGAAAAATTTACATGTTTTAGCACTCAAGTGCTTCTGCATTATCGATTTTTTTTGTGGTGGTTCCTTTCTAGACTGTTTTCCCAAAGCCTTGGCCGAGTTCTAAAACCACCAAACAGTCGTGACAGGAACCACAAGGAAAAGTCGATTATATATAGGTATTTGAGAACAGTTAAGTGCTAAAAAAACATGTTCATTTTTCATTGGAGTAGCGGGGATCTTAGTGGCGCAATAGGCAAGACCGTTGGTCTTTGGTGGATGGGATCTCTGATTCAACTCTCATAGTTGTGAGTTCGAGTCCTTACCCAGTGCAATACAACTGAATGTTAAAAAAAATACATTTTCACACGAAATAAAAACGTAATAATAATGCACTGCCTCAGCCCTACAACTCCGGGAGCACGAAATAAGCATCCACACTGCGGGGAAGGCGCTCCTGGGGGTAAATTCTCTAATTTTCGTGAGTTTGTCACCAGTGACATTCACGAAAAAAATCGATCATTTTGTTCTCCGAATTATTTTTGAGTCACTGGATCATCATTCTCTGAGAAGTGTCACGAAAATATCACGAGAAATGTCACAAAAATGGGCATGGAGAATTATACTTAAGTGACAAATTTCGGTATTTTCTCATTTTTAGCACTTCTCACGTTCTCACAAAGTTACAGAATTTGCCCCCTGGGCGGTCTACAAAGCTTCTTCTAACACAGGGGCAACAACAATATAATATGATTACATTGTAACAATAAAGTGTGCCTAATTCCGGCCAGCTTGTAATTTCGGCCACCTTTTTTGTTCCTCGAATTTCCATGAACTTTTAGATTTTACGTACTCTAAAAATTATACAATGCAAAATAATAACAAAAAATGTAGCTACGACAAACGTGATGACGTGAAAAAGATATTGGAAGAATTCCCGAAGAGCAAGGAACTATGAGAATGAAGGTGGCCGAAATAGGGCACCAAAGCTATGTCTATATTTTTATTCATTTTAAAATGTATTAAGAATGATTTTAGAGTAAATAGAGACGGTAAACTCTTTACATGGTTCCATGCAACACTCTTTCAGAAGAAAGAATAAAAAAAAAATCAATTTGTATTTAAAATATTACATTTCAAACTTGAGACTTTGAAGCTTGCATGCAACTATGCCGAAATTTGGCACACTTACCGTATATCCCGATACGATTAATAAATAATTGGAATAGCACCATTATGATGTTTCTACATTATCAATTTCTCTGTGTTGGTTCCTGTCTCGAGCGTTTTCCCAAAGTCTTGGCCGTGTTCTAAAACTACCTAACAGTTGTGACAAGAACTAGCACAGAAAAATCGATAACGTATAGGCACTTGAGTTAAAAACAGTAAAGTGATAAAAACACATGTTCAGTTTTCATTGGAAGAGCACCATTAGTTAGTCGACATTCTTTAGGAATGTCGCCAGATTTTTCGACAAATGTTACCGATTAAATGTAATCATTGTATATTTTTTCGATATCTGCCATAAATTCGATATAATGGACATTATCGAACGACACCCTGAAAAGTTCACCGAAATAGTTTATAACCCTGATCAGATATACAGTAGAGTCACTCAAATTTGAACGACTGTTAATTTTTAAATGTCTAGTATGAAATTATATTAAACAAATCATGTGATGATTAAGAACCATATTTCTCTACTGTTTTCTGAACATTTGTACACATAATAATCGTATAAAATGTAAAGAAAATACGTCACCACGAAAGTTTATGAGAAAATACGGCCACTTATTGTTAAGTCTCATTTAATCTTATGCCCTAGACAAACTTACGACTTAAGCAAAGAGACGGCTTAACCCAATTATAATCAGAATAGTGATTATAGTACATTCCCATCAGTTTCCCGCTAACTTAGCCGTTCCTCGGTTTAACACTAAACCTACTAAGACTCGGTCAAATTGACCGGTTTAAAATTAACACATATTTATACGGAACAAAGTCACTGTACTGAGAAAAATCCGAAAAAGTCAAAATAATATTACGGAAATGTTTATTTTACCCTGCAGTATTGATCCGAAATCGGGGTAAATATTACCCTTTTTAGGTGTATTAGGGTTTAAAGGTACCCTTTTCATGTTAATTTTACCTTTAGATAGGTGTAAAATTAACATTAAAAAATGTTGATATATTTTTACATCTAAAAAGTGTTTTCCGAAGAAAAAATGTTAATCGCACCCTCTTTTTTCTCAGTGTATCAAACTTTATGAATTTCTTTAAATATGCATGTAATATATTCTTCAGTATTTAAATTTTAATTTCTTACCTTTTTCCAAGACAAATTTGCTGAGTATCCTACCCTACTTCAGTCTGTCATTTGACCGAAAAACGACCAAAAAGGGTCGGTAGGTTTAGTGTTAAACTGAGAGACGGATTAATCAGAAACCGATGGGAATGCAGTCAAATCACTTTTTATTATAATTACTTTAAAGACGTTTTCTCTCTCAGCTTAAGTCAAAAGTGTGTCTAGAGCATTACATAAATTCTGTTATTTCTTAAAATAAATATAGTTCGAATTTGGGATGTGACGTCATTTAAATCTCTATGGTTCTAGTTTGAGTGACTCTACTGTATATATCCGTATAAAACATTTAAATGCTGCCCAGAAGATTGACGAAATTTGAATTTAAAATGTCAGTTGTTGCAAAAAGTGCTTTGGCAAGCCATTCTCTTTCACTGATCATCAACTTGTAGGAAACAAAACACCTTTTCATATCACTTTTGAGCAGCATTTGAAATAAATGACTTGCACAAATGTAAAATTGCACTTGAAGACTTAACGTTTTACGATTATATCTCTTTAGAGAAAATTTTAACAGTTACCTTTACGATTTATTGAGCGATAAATTGAGATTCATTAACAAGATTGGCCTGAGCTCTTAACGGAAAGTATTGGGTCAAAATGTGTTGTTTTTGGGGGAAGATTCTTCTATTTAGTATTGATCTCTGTCTTTATCTCAATTGATCAATTTGTGGGCATCAACTCAATAAAAAAAAAGTATTGAAAGATTTGTCTGGCGTCTACTCCAGCAGTGTTAATTTGAACGATTTCTTTAAGTCTGTCTGAGGGATTACTGGTCTTGAAAGCCATGGAATATCCTCCCTAGACAGTTTGTGAAGGAAGGGATTTAGACGAGCATAAAAGAAGTACCTGCTAAAAATCTCAGGTGGAGGTAAGAAAGGAAAATGAAAGAGATAAGGCAGAAAAGTCTCTCTATTTGAGTTTAACGATAAGATCCGAGAAATCCCCAAAGAGAGGTGTCTCATGGACGGGATGGTGCACCGGTCACAAAAAGGTTCCTCTTAAATTCTTCTTGCATGTTTTATTTACTTTTACTAAAGCCACCAACAACAGAAACATGTTGGCTGGCAAGTGATGATGGAAGGAGGAAGATGGAAGAGTGAGGAAAAATGTGATAATTCTGGAAGAATTACTCATCAAACATTTGCTTTGCTTGTTTTTAAGACATTTTAGCGTCGCCGAGGCGTGCTCTTTTGATGATACACCCAGAGTATTACAAACAACAACAAATTTACTAATAAAAACACTTTTTTTCAATATCCCCATGAATAGTGTGAGGGTGGGAGGACAAAATTCCAGCAGATAGAAAGAGTAAGAGAGAAGGAAAAAGTCCATGTGAGTTTAATGAAAATTTTCCTCTCTAAAATCCTCTTCAAGAAATTCAACACGATATTGAGAGTCAGTTTTTTTACGGGAAGAAGAAGTCAAGAAAGACGAACCAAAGATGGGAAAAGGCCTAAAATGTGTCATTTTTTATTTATTAGAGTGTCATGAAGTACTTTTAATTTCCAAGAACACCAATTTACACACCCAAGTCGAGAACATTAATATCACTACTTGAGCATTATCACATCGTCAAGCAAGGCTGAAAAGCAAGGGGGAAATGTTAAGAACACAACCCAATGAAATTAACCCTTGCCTCCTTTATGAGCACCCAAGATTCCCCCCTCCATTAATAACAATCTCATACTTTTTCACACGAGAATTTTCTAATCCAGTTTTTCCAGATGTTCTACTTGTTTATATAGATGCTAGGTTGGATGATTCCCACATTTATGAATTAATGTAGCAAGCTTCTTAGAAGACACCATTGCAAAAATTACAGAAAATTGCAGAAAATTTGCATGTCATTTAATTTGAACTCTTTCACTTTATGCATGATTTCTTGCACCTTTTGGTCATTTTGTACAAGATAAAATAACAGAACAAATAATTCACAGAAAGAATAAATATAGGTTTTGCACGTTTTGCACAAAAGATATTAATTTTTGTTTAAAATTCTTAAGTGGGATTTACTGTAATAATGTAAGATATTTTTAAAACGAAATAGATAATAGGGACTACATACACTGAGATAAATCCGAAAAAGTTAAAATAACATTCCGGAAATGTTAATTTTACCCTCCATTATTGATCCGAAATCGGTGGAAATATTATGCTTTTTTGGTGTATTAGGGGTTAAAGTTACCCTTTTTCATGTTAATTTTACCCTTAAAAAGGTGTAAAATTAACATTAAAAAATGTTGATATATTTTTACACCTAAACAGTGTTAAAATTATGAGGGAAAAAAGTTAATCGTACCCTCATTTTTTCTCAGTGTATTAAGACAAGATACTTTATTTAATACACAAATATTAAAAAAAAAAAAACTGAGAAATAAAGAGCTTGAAACTAAGCTTATTGCGTTTTTTAGTGGCTAACTGGTGTTTGTCTTGGTTTACAATTTTTCTTTGTTGCTTCCCGCCTAACACAAGTAAGCTGTTATTAGCGAAATGTATCAAATACATTGTTCAAGTTCTTAAAAGAGTTTTGTCCAAGTTTATAAAGTAATCCCTTAATGGATACTTATCGTCACCGTTCTGTAATAACCTTTCGAAGAGACAAAGCCACTCCAAAGCCAAGCCAACCTAATCGAAAATCTACTAGAATGTCTAAAGTGCAAGTTCACGTACTCGTCGCTTAAGCGCTGATTGTTCTGCCATTTCGAATTTCGGTATTCTTGCCAACAGTGTCCAAAGTTTTACTACAAAAATAAATTTTTATGTAGTTTTGTCGAGTTTCCGGATGGCAGAATGGTTCAATTGCAATTTCATTTAAAGAAATGTGCTTTTCATGAACTTGCTCAATTTTGTGAAACTTGTCACCGCGGTGTCACATAATAAGATTTATATTAATATTAGGAAAAGCCGGAGAGAGAGGTATAGTATGCAAAATTTCAAAAGGAATATCACGTGTGTTAGAAAGAGTACAATCTAGTGGAGTAATACAATGAGTAAGATATTACTGTTCGTATTAATTGCTTTCTAAATCGTGTTACAGGCAATTCGAGCAATTTTCCATGCGTGCCAACTGTGATTCGGTTAGTTTTCGAGCGAAACACAAGAGAAAGGCAAGAAAAAACACTTGCTATTCTTTCTTGGCATTCTCACCGCGGTGTCACATATAAGATTAATATTAATATTAAGAAAAGCCGGAGAGAGAGGTATATAGTATTCAAAATTCAAATGGAATATCACGTGTGTTAGAAAGAGTACACTCTAGTGGAGTAATACGATGAGTAAGATATTACTGTTCGTATTAATTGCTTTCTGAATCATATTACAGGCAATTCGAGCAATTTTCCATGCGTACCAACTGTGATTCGGTCAGTTTTCAAGCGAAGCGCGAGAGAGAGGCATGATAAAACACTTGCTATCTTTTTTTGACATTCTCGCAGTTCAGAAAGTATTAATCTTAATACATTCATTCATTTTCAACCGCTTATCCCTATTGGGGTCGCGGGCCCATGACATCCAATCTAGCAGCCCACGCCTGTCGGTCCTCCGCCACTTCAGGAAGATGTTCGAGTTCGATCCCAAGGCGCTCCCATGCAAGATCCTGAATTTGATTCAGCCACCTTGTCCTAGGCCTGCCTCGAGGTCGAGGTCCCCTCACAATGGCTTGCATAGCTTTTCTGGGGAATCTTTCATTAATCTTAATATTAATCTTATATGTGACATGGTCATCACAGTTCAGAAAGTATTAATCTTCATATTAATCTTATTTGTGGCATGGTCATCAGTTTAAACGTTCGAACTTCCAATAGGTTTTTAGATAAGTTCTCTCTGATATACCTAGGTAGAGATAGGTAGAGAAAAACCCTGAACCGGAGAGAGCTCTCATATCGGGAAGGTTATTACTGAACGAGAGGATTAAGTCCTTAATTAAGGCATTTTTTGGCCAACACTAGCGATATCTGGTGAAAAAAATGGAAACTGAAATAGAGAATGCGATGGAGACATGTTACAGTAGACTCTCACTCAATCGGCTCTTTTTCAATCGGGCGAAAAATTTTGTTGACAATTTTCACGTTTAATTATGAAGCTAATTTGCTCAAATTCGTTTTAGTTCTTCCTATTTTATCATGTTTCTTTATAATTGAGCGCTTTTTGTGGAATTTAAAAAGGCTTTGATGTTCAAATCTATCGATAAACCGAATGACATTTTGCTCCATATTCCCGATTGAGAGAGAGTCTACTGTAATCATTCGATAAAAAGAGATGGAACAATTTGACGTTTCAGAAAAACATAACCGTAAAAGTTTTCTTTCTTTTAGTAATAAATCTATATAAGTGAATTTCAGTGAAATAATTTGAATATAATTTAACATTCTTGTTTGCATTTTGATTTGGTAAGTACAACTCACTCTATATTACTTAAAGAGTTCTTGGTCGAAAATCTTTAATTAAATACCGTCGTTGCGGGTGACTTTGCACGTTTTTTCGCTGTTTTTCAACTTTGCCCTCTAAAAGTGGATAGTTAAAGTGAAGGGAGGGGGGTTTTTGAGTAAAATTATTTGTATTCAGTTGTTAATGAATGGATTTTGTGCCACTAGCATTAATTTTATAAAATTTTACTATGTTTAAAAAAATCAAGAAAAAAGGCTTGCACTTGGGATAAGGTGCGGGTGACTTTGCACTTTTTAATAAATACTAAAAAATCAACAATTTCTGATAATAAACGACAATGAAGATCTATAGATCTAAGGGTAATATGCACGAGATCTACAAGATGACATGATCGCCATCTTGATTTGACGTTTCTGTCCGCCATTTTGAATAACTGTCAAAACCTAAAACTCGTCCGATTGGGTTGAAATTTTAGTATGTTGTAGCTGATGTCGAGACCTTTTCAGAACGTATCTATGTCCCAGTCTACGTCAAGTATTTACCTAGATACAGAGGCTCAAATTTTAAAATTTTGAAATCATCATATTTTGGCGTTCTTTATTTACTAATCCTTAATTTTAAAATCTAAATGAAATGCCCCAGTAACCATTAAAAATGGTTGAGGCTTTTATTAGGTGAGATTCTTAACAATCTCACCTACTATAATCCTAACAAAATTTCATGTCGTCCGATCGACCTCAAATTTGGCCAAAATGTGTTTCGCCACTTCCTGATTCCGAATATATATGTGGCTAAGTTACGTTCCCGGCCGGCCGGCCGGCCGCTCTTTGGAGCTTAATAGCTCCTAAACTAAAAAAGATATCGACTTGCGGTTTTCGGCAAAGGTTATATATCGGGTGAAAATTGCAACTTGGTGCATAGACCCCCCACCCCCCACCCCTCCTTCCGCCATTTTGAAGACCCCCCTTTTTTGTTTTCTCAATAGCTCCGCCCCTATGGCATTCAGCGGACTCAAATTTTAGTATGTTATAGCTGGGCCTTAGAGCTTTCCATCAATACCAAACTTAAGGTCCCCCGACCCCCCTGACCCGAGCTATAAGGGTCCAAAAAAAATTTCTTAAAATGGCCATTACTCCGGTTCTAATTGTCAGAATTTAAAAAGTGAGGGCTTTTTGGAAAGCTCTCGTGAAATGCCACTTCCCCTTCTAACATCGCAAGTTCATAAAACCACCGCTAGGGGCGCTTTTTTTAAAAAGAAAATTTTTAAATCTTAAAAGTTAAATAACTCAAAAATTCCATTGTGCATCGGGCTGAAAATTTAGTATGTTGTAGCCGTTGATTATACCTATCAAACAAAAAAAACCTTAAGTCGATCTAAAACCCCTGACCCGAGCTATAAGGGGTCAAAGTTCGAACATTGACCGGCCTCTATCTCCGGTTCTAATTAACATAGCGACCTAAATTTTACCTTTTTGGTTTCGTCTCGATGAGCACTTTCAGATGGAAGTTCAAAAAGTCACCATAGGTGGCGCTGTGATAGCGTCAAAATTCATCGAAATTCAAAGTCACTTTTCTCAAAAACGGCATTGTGCAAGTTAATGAAATTTTTGTATGTTGTAGTCCAGTCTAGGACGTTTCCAAAATGGTGCGTATGCGCGCTGTGGTTTCAATAGAACCGGAGATATGAGGGGTCAAAGTTCACGAAATTCAAAAAATCATATCTCCGGTTCTATGTGACCGATTTTGATGAATGAGGGCTTAAACGAAAGATCTCACCAAATGCTACAACTTTCCAGAATATTTGAACTTCGTGGGACCAACACCAGGGGCGCCACAGTCGAAAAACCAATTTCAATATCACATAACCTCAATTATCTCGACTGTCGCTGAACCGATTTTGATGATTACTTCAACATAATTGTAGAGCACATTTGTCTCTACATTTCGTCCATACATCATTTTCCACTCAGACTACGCTATCACTCCGATTTTGCCGTTTAAGTGTGAAAAAATTGATTTTTCCAATAATAACGCTTTGAAATCACTCAGATGCCAATTTGACTGCCTCTACTCCACCAAGACACTTAAAATAGGGGTTTAAATGGAAAGTCCCGCAAAATACAACAATTCTTTGATATAGTTGAAGTTCAACAAATGACTACTTGGGGCACTCTGGATGAAAAAACGAGTTAAGAAACAAAAAACCTCGCTTATCTTGGCTTCTGAGTAATCGATGAGATCATGTTCTATTAGGAAAATTATAGAGTACATTCTGGTCTACATTTCACCCATATATCACTTTTCTGTCAGTTCATCCAAATCCTTGATATTTTGATTTAAATACAAAATTTGTATAATTTCACGAATTTGATTCAAGATAACTGAATGGCGACTCACAATTTCAGCTCCAAATCGAATTTGCATGCACTCCGAGTTAGCTCACGTTAAGAATCTCACCTACATAAGCCGGTTAGGATTATCTGTCCCTTTTATATATTTATTTACTCTTACATAATTAAAAAAATAAATAAATGAAAAGTGCATTTATTAATTTTTTCATTTTTTCATTTTTGCAAAAACAGTTTTTCAGATCTTCAAATAATATGCTGTTATAAATAAAAACATTACTTTTCTTTTTGTTTGTTATTTAGATCTCATCGCCTAACGATAGTACTGTCTTTTTTGTGATGATTTCGATAAAAGAAGCTCTCCGTAGTTCTGCATTCATGAAAATGTCAAAATTTTGAACTTGGAGCTCCTGTATCCAGGCAATCGCTTGACCTAGGTCGTATGTTATATATGTTCTGAAAAGGTTTTGACATCAGCTAGAACATACTAAAATTTCAGCTCAATCGGATGAAATTTTTGTTTTGACAGTTATTCAAAATGGCGGACAGAAACGTCAAACCAAGATGGCGACCACACCATCTTGTAGATCTCGGTCACTTTATCTTAAATTATCAAAAAATTGGATAATTTTTAGCCAAATACTTTTATAATAAAGCTTTAGAAAGACCATTACATGCAATTTTATAACATAAATCATGCGTTCTTAGAAAGATAATAGGGAAAAAAAATATTTTAATAAAAATAATCAACAAAATCGAAGTGGATTATTCTAGCCAGATAAATTTAGAATAGATTTGGGCAATTTACTACTCTGAAATCGATTTTGGAATTGCACCTTCAGATAACTTTTTCACGGAGCCGTTTTTTGACAAAATACCTATGTTAGCATTTCATTGACTATTACTGAAACCACAAGAATCCTTTTGAGGATCATTGTACCTTACTTGGTACTTAACGTATCCCTATATACTTCGACATGGTAGACCGGATCGGCGAAGACTATCAATAAGTGCTAGAATTGTTCAAAGTCTCACGAACAGCAGAGTGCAAAGTCACCCCACGAGTGCAAAGTCACCCGCAACGACGGTACTTAATGAAAATACTTTTCATATTCTTAATACAAATTACTTAATTTAGAACTTCTACAAAGACCTTAATTAAGTACTTAGTGTTAAGTCTATCATGCTGTTTTGTTTTTGTTATACGACACAAAGCGCTGACGTTTTTCTCATATTCATATATATACTTTAAGTAGTTGGATATTCTACAACATCTTAAAATTAAGGCATTGAGGTAAGAACTTTATAAATTAATTAATAAGTAGGGAGAGGTGGGGCTACTTTGAGATATGGGGATAGAATGTTATACGACTTTTCCGCCTATTTCTAAATGAAGCTCGTACTTACAAATTATTTTATTTAGATCCACAATTATTTTGTGTATCCAAATTACATCGTGTTAAAACCGAGTTTCCATTAGAAATATGCGAAAAAATCGTATAACAATGTAGCCCCACAGCTCAAATTAGTTAGAGATTAGTCACTTATGATCTCTAGGGGGCTCTCTCTATAAGTAGGCTTAAACATAATTACAGTAGGGCCTTGCTATAGGTCATATTTGGTTCCAGATTTGACACTTGTGTCGCATTATAGTCCATATCATCTTTTAAAATTATCAACGACTTTTAGTATTGAAATTGCTCGACGACCTCCACTTTCTTTGCGATTGTGGTACTTGTCCTCGCTCTCTTCATTAAGGATCACAATTATCAGAACTACTCAATTAAGTTTGCTAAAAATATTAAAATAATTATGACAACATTGCATGTCGCGTACTAAAAAACATAACATAACTTAAAATCAGTGTTTCGAAATCAACGGTCGATAAATTGTGGACTATAGAGCGATGGTTATAGCGGGGTTCTACTGTAACATGACTTTTATATTCGCTTAACCCCTCTTGATCAAGAGGAGTTTGATCAAGAAAAATTGATCACATTAGATCAATTTTGCATTTGAGTGGTATGCAAATACCTTTGATAAGGTAAACTGTTCTAAACTCACATTTTCTAAATGACAGATAAACAATGTTTTACCTTTAAATTATGACGTAAATTTGAATTTGAAATTAAACCGTTACACTAATTGATCAGATAAGCAATTCCCCTTGATGGAACACCTATTTTATCGACAAAACTACTTAATAAGGAAGTGATGAATTTAAATAAAAGGCCAATTTGGCAATTTGCACATCCAATCTAAATGCACAATATATCAGAAATCTTCAGTATATTATAAATTAAAATTCTTGAACAAAATTCTCAACTGTTTTACAAAACTAGCAGAAGGAGAAAAAAAAGATGATAAGATTGTTCTTAGTGCGTAAACTGTGAAAGAACTTTCGAGTGCTTGTCGTCAATTTACATAAATGCCAAACCAAATGTTGATGATAAAAAAGATCTCAATGAATTTTTACCCTACATTCTTATATGCCATGCGAGAAGATCAATTTACATACAGTGAGTGTCAATAGTTTGTTGCCTAATGGATGTTTGAGAAATCAAGTGAAAAAAATGATAGAAAAAAATACTTTTCCAAATTTTTCTTTTTGTAGATGAGTTCCTTGTAATCCGTAGATATTATTTATAGTTTTCAAAAAAAATAATTAATTTTATTTCATATCAAAAATAATTGTTTTCCAAAAGTTGGTCATTTTTGAAAAATCAAAAGTTTGTTGCCTCATTAAAAAAACTAATTCAAAATGGTGAAAACGTGCAACCAACTTTATGTAAACCGGTTACATTTTGAGCTTATGTCATTTGATAGGCAAATGGTGGATTTGCACATTTTTAAGGCTGTCAATGTTAAATATATAGGTGTAAGAGTGATGATAAATAACAAGAAATAATCAGTTTTTTGATAATTCATAATTCAGGTTATAATGGCAAATTACAAAAAGTTGAAAGGTGGAATATTGTCCAGAGATACTGCTGGAAGGAATCGGCGTCGCTTAATTGCCAAATTTTATGGAAATTCATGAAAAGTTATACGTAAAATGGTCAAATATTATAGTTATGAGGCACGAGTACATCTGAAAAACGCTACTGGTAGACCCAGGGTTTCGACTCAGAAAGTCGATAACCACATTCTAGGTATCTCTGATAGTAACCCCATGATGTTTGCTTCAAAAATTCAAAGTCGGCTGGTTACAGAAGGCATACAGGCTTCAAATGCTTCGAAAATCAAACTCAAAATGAAAGAAAATATAAGAATAGGTACTTGGCTCGCAAGATTCCATTGGTAAGCAAAACCAAACTGCGTAAGAGGTTGTATTTTTACGTTTTTAGCATGCTCCAAGTGAATTTACAACCTTTTAACCAGATTGGTTTTGTTTACCAATGGAAACGTGCAAACCAAGTAATTATTCTTACCACTTTCATTAAATTGCGGTTGGTTTTGAAGCCTGTATGCCTTCTGTAACCAGTCGACTCTGAATTTTTGAAGCAAACATCATGGGGTTACTATCAGAGATACCTAGAATGCGGTTATCGACTTTCTGAGTCGAAACCCTGGGTCTGGCCAGTAGCGTTTTTCAGATGTACTCGTGCCTCATAACTATAATATTTGACCATTTTATGTATAACTTTTCATGAATTTCCATAAAATTTGGCAATTAAGCGACGCCGATTCCTTCCAGCAGTATCTCTGAACAATATTCCACCTTTCAACTTTTTGTAATTTGCCATTATAACCTGAATTATGAATTATCAAAAAACTGATTATTTCTTGTTATTTATCATCACTCTTACACCTATATATTTAACATTGACAGCCTTAAAAATGTACAAATCCACCATTTGCCTATCAAATGACATAAGCTCAAAATGTAACCGGTTTACATAAAGTTGGTTGCACGTTTTCACCATTTTGAATTAGTTTTTTTAATGAGGCAACAAACTTTTGATTTTTCAAAAATGACCAACTTTTGGAAAACAATTATTTTTGATATGAAATAAAATTAATTATTTTTTTTGAAAACTATAAATAATATCTACGGATTACAAGGAACTCATCTGCAAAAAGAAAAATTTGGAAAAGTATTTTTTTCTATCATTTTTTTCACTTGATTTCTCAAACATCCATTAGGCAACAAACTATTGACACTCACTGTATATCGCGTGAATGTCACATATTTCACTCTGAAGATCAACTTTAACTCCAGGAAGGACACAAAAAATGCTTTAAAAAAAAAGAGAATTCAAGAAAGAAACTCTTCCACATACGCTGAAAGCATTAAGAAAGAAGTCATTCTCTTGGTGTAGAGATCATAAAAATGGGTTCAAGTATAATTTTTTTCTCATAACTATTTTATATGTTAATAATAAAATAATATTTCCAGACATGTTTCATTTTGGCTGCTGGTGTTTGCTACATTTTACAGTTTTTAGTCCCGCAGTACAAGTAGAAAAAAAACCGTCGTAAAGAAACGCCCAACATGTTTATTAAAATCTTAAACACCATCCAGAGGAGCGGAGGATGGAGCCAAAAAGCAATACGAAGCACTATCTTGGCTTAAGAGTCATTTGCCGCCCAAATTAGAATGCATGGAAAACTGATGATGAGGGGCTAAGTGATTTTTCATAGAGTTGAGAATACAGCGAGATAAAATTCTAATGCAAAAAGCACATGAATGATCAATCAAAGTGTTTAGCAGTGTTTAGAGATCAGGGGTTTATCAATTTGAAAATGAATTCCATAGATCTTTAGTAAAATGATTAATATGACCAAATTTTTTATACAAATTCACCACCTAAAATTATCCATTAAAAAATTTTTCCATTACGACTTGATCATTTTTTCCATTTGTTGATAAACCCTCTTAAAAAATCAACCATTACTCTTTCTCTCTCTCAATAAATCACACCATTTGTCGCTTTAACTTCCATCGAGAGCAATTTATAAACAGGAATCATGAGCAAGAATCAAGTCTTGAAAGCCCTCCAATTCATGTCCAAAAACAGCAAAGAAATAAATGTATTTTTAAAAGGAAAAAAAAGCGAAAGTATAAGCAGTTTTAGTTTACAGTCGTAAACACCACGTTGGAAATCAATTAGCGATGAAAATCCCAGGGGGAACTCTTAATTAGAGAATCACATAAATTTCCATCAAACATGAGTTGAAATATTATGACACAAATATCCTCATCAAAATGCAATATTACCTAAGCACAATTGATTGAGAGTTGGGTGCTTGATTGAAAATCGCCAAATACACCGTCTATTGACCATTAAAAATGGATCTGAGCCCATTTTTGGCAGAATATAGAGAAAGAAGAAATTTTCGCATTATTAACATAATCTAATAATTGAATTGCTCAGCATGTTAACGGACAAATAAGATTTCCGCGTGTCCCAAGAGATCGCGCTTACTTGAAAAGATATACTCACGAGATCAGTTGCTTGCATGCTGGGAGATCGGGTCAAAAATGCCATGAAGGCATCTAATTTATTAATTTTCATATTTTTTGGACTTTCTTCCCAACACATAAAAGGCATGGGAAGAAAAAAGGTAGACACCGCGTGTTGTGCATAAATTAGCCATTTATCTGAAAAAAATATTAATTCCGCAATTTTTTCATTCGTTCGGGAAGCTTATAGAATTCTCTGGTTGTGCCTTGTATGTGACTCGTACCTCCTTAAACCTCTGATTACTTCTCTGACCAGCAGCAAAACAATATTACACGACAATGGATTAATAATTGCATAACAAATAATCCAAATGTTATAGTGAAAAGCGAGGCTACTTTGGTCAGACTTTAAACTGTGATACTGGGATTCTGCAAAACAGAATCGATAAAAAGAGGATTTTTGAGCGCTATTAAAATGTGCAAACCTTGGAAGCAATGACAACTTTTCGATACTATCGACTCGATAGTATCGATAAATTTATATCTGCCAGATTAAACAAATATCGACTTGTTACTCATTATTGGGTTATTTATTGTAATACTCTTAATAGAATGTAACCTTTAAAAATATCTAATTAAGTTGCAAAGAGCTATCGTTTAAATTTTTCAGAATCGACAGTCGATATTATCGAAAAGAAGTGATCATGTTACCCCTACAAAGCCACGACACAGTAAACCAAATCAAATAGTACAACCTAATCATAAGAAATGATAACATTAATGTACTATGATTCCTCGAATCTCCTTTTGCTGCGTGGGACAATTAACGTTTTGAGTACAAAATAATTTAAAAAAGACAAAAATGGTCTTTAAACTAGAGGTTTAGCCTACACGGTAAAAACTTTTGGACACTGACCAAAATATTGGAACAAGTTTTCCTTGAAACAATTTGTTTTGGAATCAATTTGTACCTAAAGAAGATATTTGTTTATTCCAAAAAGTTTTCTTTACAGTTTTGTTACGAAATATAATTACAATTTTGTTAGAGTTTTCTTTTGGAACGGTTTTGATACGGTAGAATGTCTACAAATTTGAGTTGATTTCGTTTTATACAAATTTGTTCATGAAATTTAGAACAGAATTTGTTGCACTCGGCTGTTTTGTTCCCACTGTCAGGAACAAATTGGTACATTTTTTATAACAATATTATTCCTACATCTGTAACATATTTGTTCCAAAAATTTTCTGTGTCCGTGGACAAGGTATTTTTGGAACGAAATTGTCACTCATATGGGGAATCTTTTTGTTCCCATTGTCGGGAACAAATTCGTGTAAAAGATTTCGTATTACAGTTAAGGCCTATACTTCAGTCCGGATGAATTTCGGTGGCGAAAGTTCATAAGGAATATCAAAAATAAAAATCAACTTAAGAGTATTTTATACAGACGCCTGTATGACGAAATCATATGCAAGTGCTGGTAGCAGGAGAGGAAGAGTATCTCGAATTAAAAAAGTGAAACCATGTAGCACGAAAATTGCCATAGATTTGGCGTCCTCCTCGATTCGTTGGTGACGGGTGATTGAGTGTGAGAGGAGGGATACGATTTTATACTAGACGAACTATTTTTTGGAACAAATTCGTTACTAATATTGGGTATCTTTTTATTTCTCCTAGAACATACAAATTTATTCCGAAAATTTTCGGTGTCCGTTGACGAGCTACTTTTCAGAACAAATTCGATACTAATATTGATTATCTTTTTGAGTCTCGTAAAATGAACAAGATTGTGGCAAAAATTATGGTGTCCGTGGACGAGCTAATTTTTGGAACAAATATGTATCGAAGTTTTTTACCGTGTAGTTATCAAAGGTCTCGAAATCTTGAATAGCAACCAATTTTATTGCTTCTTCAGAATCTAATAAGTCGGTTGTTAAAAAAATCTTGATTGATAAGAAATTATATCAGTTAAGCTATATGGCTAAGCTTTATGTCCTAAACACACTTACTATTTAAGCCGAAAGACAGCTTAACGTAATTATAATCAAAATAATGATTTGACTAAATTTCCATCAGTTTTCCGCTAAGTTGTTCCTCTGCCTAAGCCGAGAACCGGATTAGTCAGAAACTGATGGAAATATAATGTGATCATTATTTTGATTATAATTACGTCAAGTCGTCTCTCAGCTTAAGTCGTAAGTGTGTCTAGGTCATTAGATCTAAAGCCCTTATAAGGCTATTGATATTATAAGTAGTTGGATCATCATAGATTAGATACAGATCTAATATGATCTAGATTATCGTAAGATATCCTTATTGAGCATTTTAAACTTCTGTAATTCCTCCGTTAGAGGGCGTTGCACCCTAGAGACGAGGTCTATCATAGATATTTCAAAGAAATTTCTAAACGGCTATAATTTCTCCGTGAATTTCCCAAAACCTAGAGTATTAGAAAATGGATAGCTAGTAGGAAACACGAAATTTCACATCCCACTTAGTACAGAGTAGGGTAGGGTGTTAATATGTCTCTGGTTCTGACTCCTGACACAAGTTCTTAAAGTATCAATAGGTGTTCCTTTCACCATATATTATTTTAGTCGAAATGTATTTACATAAAAAAAAATACAACACATTTATTCCAATATTTAGAGAAAAATTCTGTTAAATCAGTGAATTAAGTGAAAAAATGCAGTGTCCGAAACAGACCCAATACCCACTGCGCGGTCTTTTGTATTCAGAAAGAGTTTAGTGTCATTTGAACTGGCGCGATCGAGAGATCTTAAGTGATATTCCAAGAAGAAAGCAATAATATCGTGGTTATGATCTGTAATAAAGTTAAATTTATAGATACCTGTATGACTTTAAATTAGGAATTTATAATGATGATTGGGCTGATAACGTCAATAATGAAAAAGAATAATGTAAATTAAAAATATTACGAGAGAAATTTAAAAATTTTAAAAGAACGGTGGTTTTTTTCCCAATTTCAATTAATACCAGCGACACCTTTCTTTCTCTCAAACCTTAAACTTATGGTTGAAACCCATTCCATTTAACATACTCCAACTGTGCACAATCAAATCAGCATGATTTGAACATAGAAATCAAATGAATTGTCGACATCACTCTTCAGTTCTCACAAGGAGTTATCACGCAATTCTTCAGAGTTAGTGACAAAATCCACTGGGTGATCTACTTTTCAAAAACTACTCCACCAATCCCAAAACCGTTTTCCTCTAGCGACCGCGTGCAGAAGAAATAAAATGAAATGTTATTTTCTTTTAATGAAACTCCCTGTTGTTGTTTTGATATCATGCTGCGATATCATGTTGTACATTTCTCCATTCTCGTGTTATTTGGATTTGATGAAAAATGAGCGAAGAAGTCGATGGATAGAGGCAGTGGCCCCGGGGGTGCAGGGGGGGTGGCTGAATGAGCAACAAGAGAGAAAATGAATGATCGATTCGATTGATAAATTGGGGCGACTGTGCCTTTAATAATACACCAAAACATACCAACTAAGCACAACAACAGGACTGGACGAGGAAACAAATGATCAAGAGATCTGGACAAAAGTGCTGGGTTATTGGCTTCTAATGATACTTTGCGGGAAGATGGAGATATTGGGGAAATGAGGAGGGAGAACATGACTCAGTCAATGGTACAATTGTTCCGTCAACAACCGGCGTCACTGATGAAGGGAAAAGAATCCGAATTCCCTCTGCGTAGAGAATCAGATGGAAATCCTGTCCAAATTGAGTCGCGTGGGAAGTTCCCATGGAAGTCATCATGAGGGAATAGGCCCTTCCATCTGGTCATCTGGTTCTTCGCCCCTCTGATCTTCAGTCAATACGTGACATTGTGTCTTATTTGAGAATTAAATTCATCAGCCAAAGTATTCAACAAAAACACTCTCCAAAAAAACTCCTGGCAACAAGAAATTTCTAAGTGGAAGACATTGGGTTGACTCTTGTTCTCCTCCTTACAGCATTTCTGTGTTTGATTTTACTAAACAAAAATTTTCCCTTTTTAATATTTCTTTGCTATAAGCAAAGGCATTTGCTGGAGGTACGGAGGTTGAGATAAATAAACAGAAATCAAATAAGAGAAATGTTCTGCAACTGACGGAATTTCTTTTATGTCCAATTGTCTTCACAAGTGGAAAACACTCGCACCATACCTTCTTCTTCAAAAGGCTGATGCACTGGACAAGATCCTGGAAATTCTCCTCACCCTCTTTGGTGAAATACAAAAATTGTAAATTGTATGTTCTTGAAAGTTTCTTGGCACTCGCCCAACAGTCATAAAATTCAAAAAGTAAATATCACACAATCTATGAGAACAACTGAGGTGAATTGTGTTAATTTTCAGCATCTCAGAAGGATGGGTTCTTGATAAATATATATTATATATGGGAGCCCAGTACACATGATGTTCTTCATGTGACAGTAATTGCAAGAAAATTAAATAGACAAACACCAATATAAACAACTCATTGATGCATATTTCATCTTTCCCTTGACTTTTCAACCAACACCGACCTCTGCGGATGTTTGTGGATGGCTGAATACCAAATAAAAATACTGAAAATTGCCTATGAATTGCATTAGCATTTAAGACAGCTTCTTCACGGACTATTCTTTCACACTTCTTGCCCGCATGGTGCTCGAGGGATGACATTTATAGATGCCCTAGGTTGCGGAAACTAATTTTGCAGTGAAACTCGTGAAACTACTCTGGGACTGCTGGAACGTTTAGTAATTGAAACGATTAATCTATTTTGCTTTTTTCCATAGTGGGTTGCTCTTCTCTTCATTAAACTATAATTTGATTTTAAGGTTTATGTAACTGTCATTTTTTTTTCTAACAAAAAAAAATTCTGTCACTGAAAGCGGACTGATTGTTCGAGCACTGAGTATACGCAGTCTACGGATGTCTCTTGTATCACAACGCAACCCTTACTATGGCCTAAATAGAAGATGCATTTGCTCAATCATAAGTGCATACCTTTAGTACTACAAGGAGAAACGGTATAACTATTCCAAAAATGTAGCGGAAAGTACTCTCCCTTCGAACGTTCGAATAATGTGAATTTTATCTTATTTTTCTTAAGAGATTTACACATTCATATTAAATATTAGTTAAATTATTATAAATTATTGATAATTATGTGATAATTTATGTAAGTCTCTTAGGAAAAATAAAAAAAATTCACATTATTTGAAGGCATGAACGTTCGAAGGGAGAGTACTTTCCCCTAGTCACGTAGATAGGGCAGACGGTCCTCTTGGGTGAAATTTCTCCCTTTCTCTTCATAAGTTTTTCATAAATTCTAGGACTTAAGGATGATCTTCATCGATATCTACAATGTCTGATCGGTAAAGACCACCCTTAAGTGACAGATTTAAAGACAAGTTTACGAACAGCACGGTGGAAAAGTCATTCCCAAATTGTACTTTTCACTCTAACATTAAATCTACCAAGACCGGTCAAATTGACCGGAAAAAAGCTTTTTAAAATTAACACATATTTAAATGGTACAATGTCGCTTTCAAACACTGTGAATTTCTTAAAATATGCAAGTAATATAATTTTTAGTGTTTAAATCTTGTTTTTTCCTCTTTCCCAAGAAAAAATTATTGAGTATCCTACCTACTACGGTCTGTCATTTGGTCGAGCGTGTTAGGAAAAATGACTAAAAACGGTCGGTAGGTTTAGTGCTAATATAAAATTTTGATAAAATTATTACAGTAAGGTAGAGTCTACACTTACTTATGAACAACGCAAAAATCTTAAGTCATTACATTAAACAGATTTCGAAAAATCAAAAAAATTATCAATTAGGGTAAAGTGATACAAGTTGGACATAGTGTTAAAAGTTGGACAATTTGCCGGTACAAGTTGGACATGGCCTTTTTCTTGATAAATACAGTACTAATTTTTCTTTAAGCATAATGACCAGCGCACAATAACTTTTGTTTGTAAACATGTTTTCAAAATTTCCTATGAGAATGAGCGAGATGACTAGATCTTGATCTCATTCACTCTCATTGAAATATCAAAAACATGTTTAATAAGCAAAAGTTATTGTGCGTTGGGCATAAGGAATCAAATTATAAAAATAAAGCATTAAAAATATACAAATAAAAATGAACTACTAAATTTATCAAGAAAAAAAGCCCTGTCCAACTTGTACCACTTTACCCTACATCATAGACTAATAATTTTATAACTTTTCGAAATATATTTTACGTAGAACCTTAAGATTTTTGCATGCTGTCCAGAAGTGTACAATATCCATAAGTGTAGACTTCATTAAAAATATAGTAAAAAAAAGTTACGATTTTGGCTGATAATACGATGGAACCTATAAATTCTCAAGCCAAATAAACTGTGCGATTTATTCTCAAGGGTTTAAGCCTTTAATGATGATTGGGCCACCGCTTGATGAGTCCGAAAAAAATTATTTTTTCTAACTCTCAATTTTTGACCTGCTCGTCCTTAAAGGCTAAACATTAACGCTATTTTGTTATATGAAGGTTTTATGGTTTGCACGGGTGAGCTTTTAAATGATGCGAATATTCTCTTTGTGTCTCACGAATACCCAATGTCGCTATCTGAAACCATTTGGTCTTAAAGCCTTACAATGTACGAGCAGCGAATAAGCATAAGGCGGATGTAGGTTATTAGGTGAGATTCTTAACAATCTCACCTACTATAATCCTAACAAAATTTCATGTCCTCCGATCGCGCTCAAACTTGGCCAAAATGTGTTTCGCCACTTCCTGATCACGAATATATGGGGGGCTAAGTTACGTTCCCGGCCGGCCGGCCGGCCGGGAACGTAACTTAGCCCCCCATATATTCGTGATCAGGAAGTGGCGAAACACATTTTGGCCAAGTTTGAGCGCGATCGGAGGACATGAAATTTTGTTAGGATTATAGTAGGTGAGATTGTTAAGAATCTCACCTAATATTGTGTAAGAGTTAAGAATAAGAGATAAGGGGTCGTTTCATTAGAAAAATAAACTATCAGCAAGGCTTAATAAAGAATGAGAAATAAGCAAGAATAAATTGTTGCTTTTTAATAATATGGAACATATACCCAGCATTGCTAAATGCAAATTTTTCCCATTTCTCTCTTTTCCAAATACCCAATTCATTTTTTTCCTATTTTGAAGAATTGATTATTAAGCATTACCAACCATGTCTATATAAACCGACTGAGTTTATTAAACGACTACTCTTCTGTTCGAGGATTCAGGAAAAGGACAAAATTCTCATCTATTCAATTTCTCTTAAAATTTTATTCCAAAATATGTGCAGTGCACCTTGGGGTTATGGGGTGGTATTATTGTATGTTATAGTGAATTCAAGAATTTTATGCAGAATGCATACACCCTGATGAGATGAATCAGAACGTGTTATATGGGAAATTTCTTCATTGAATTTCTCAATCGAGATCGATAATAAACATTTGAAAAACGTAAAAAATATTTTTGTTCGCTGCTGAATACTTGTTTGAATATTTTAAATTAAAAATTGTAAAACATATTGTAACTTTTCTCTTCGAATTCAAAGTTAAGTACTCGTTCAAACGATTGGACGTTACAACGACATTAAGGTTTTAAGCATCATATTTTTCACCCTTACTTTTTGTAATATCATTCAAACTTCTCACATGTCTCTTAAAATTCTACCTGAAACTGTATCTAAACTATAATTCAGCCCACATGCGAAACAGCATAATATCAAAAGTATTCCGCCTAAATTATCTTTTAAAGATCCTAACGACAACCTCATAAAATTTTCGTTGCCTGCGTGGGTGTTCTTCATGCAGAAATATTAGCTGAAATTCAATGAATATCCTAGTATACCATTGAATAATATTCATGTGTCTGACTATGAGGGATGATATTCAATTAACAACATTAATCATTGAATGTTTAATTACGTCATGTGCCTAGGAGGGTGATTCCAATGTGAAAGACAACACCGCAATGATGTGAATGTCGTTGAGATGTGAACTAGTTAAGGAGGAGGACTTTGGTGTCTAGGGATGAAATGACGAGAAATTAAGTGGCAAATTCGTGCATGAGTGTTTGTGTTAAATGGAGAAGATGGGCAAATATGAGGTCAAATCACTCAAATTTCCCGTACCCTTACAGACGGGGGATGCTGCATCCCATTCACTTTAAATATTTATGCGGGCACGAGAGGGATGAGTGGGAAAATTACTGGTGCTTGGAGATAACAGAATTGAAGGTGGATGATGGTTGTGGAGTGAAATCTCAGGCCAAAAAGGTGCCGACACAGGATAAAAGACAGAGATCTTAGGGGTTGTTTACCTTAATGGTCAATTCTCTTTGTCTGGGGATAGCACATTTTGGCCCTGGTCTCTGTGCGTGTCAGAAATGGCTTTTTGTTTGATATTCTCACGCTTGAACTGAGTTGATGGACATCAAGAACCATCTCAAAAGGGTGATGTTGTGGAATGGCAAAAGAATTAGGCGATAAAATGACTAATAATAATTGTGACATAGGGCCACACAAACCATCATCTGAAATCCACTCAACCTGCAACATTTTTCGCCATCCCAGCATCTCCCGCCAGGATCTTATTACTCTTTTTTTTGTCTTTTCCAAGCCAAAGTGCCCACCCTTGAGTGTAATTAGAAAACTATGACTCTGCAGTTATGCTCATCCGACAAAACAATTTTTGCCAGCACATCAGCAATTCCCATATCGGAAATGGCATCGAATTTCAAAGTCAGGAGATGTTGTGTACGGAGTCAACGAGATTGAGATCATCTCTAAACATTTAATTTCTTCGTTCACTCATTTGACACTATCTGACCAACAAATGGGACTGTTTATTGATTGAGAAGCTCAACTCAGCATTTCTGGGACAAAGAGAAATCCATTTGGCATCACCGTGAAAACCAATGCAGTGTCGTCTCATGCCATTACATTGTCTCGTTTTTTTTTTTACTGTGAAGAAGATCGTGAAATGTTTTCTGATTTGCACTCAGATAGCTATTGACTTATATTGTAGTTACAAGGTAACATCACCATCGTTAAGGGAATAGTTTAATTTTGACAAAGTCATCCCAGATTCATGAACAGTTTGCTTAGAACTTAATGCTAAATTGCAAGGGGTCTATGTACATGTACATCTATTAACTATTACAAATTAATTTAAATTCATTTTTTATGTTCGACTGGAATTTATTCAATTTAAACACATTCGGTTTAACTAAATTCTCAACCTGGAACTCCATTAAAAATTTTCTTTCATTTATTTATTATCAAAATAAAATAATGTAGATTTATGGTGTACTTAAAATTAGTACTTAAAATTGCGACTAGAAATTCTATTTTAAGTAATGTTTTCGAAAAAATAGGTAAAATAATTACTTAAATTTTGCCTACCAAAAAGCTTAATTAACTTAATAAGCTCAACCACCGACTTAAGCCGAGATGTGGCTTAACGTAATTATAATCAAAACAATGACTAGAATTCATTCTCATCAGATTCCCATTAAGCCTTTTTTCGGCCTAAGCTGTAAGTGGATATTTTTTTAGTAATAACCCTTCGAAAAGACAAAGGCACTCTAAAGCTAAGCCAAACATATTCGAAAATCTACCGCCAGACTAAAATGTGCAAGTAGCGCTGATTATTCTGCCACCGGTATTCTTGCCAACAACAGTGTGTAAACAAATTTTTGCTGCAAAAAGTTGATTTTTGTGCAGTATTGTTAATTGCAATTTCATTAAAACAAATATCCTTTTGATAAACTTAATCATGCTCACGTTAGCGTAACTTGTTGATTTAAATGTTTGAACTTCCAACGGGTTCTTAGGTAAGTTCTCTCTGATATACTTTCGAATCGGCACAGAAAAAAACCCAAGGAGTAACTCATATTGAGAAACCCTCGTCAATTGTTCGAGAAACGCTTCGCGAAACCCAAAAATTGCATCGCGAAACTCCGAGAAACCCAAAAATTGCATCGCGAAACCCGAGAAACCCAAGAATTGCATCGCGAAACCCGAGAAACCCAAAAATTGCATTGCGAAACCCGAGAAACCCAATTTCTGCATCGCGAAACCCGAGAAACCCAAAAATTGCATCGCGAAACCCGAGAAACCAGAAACCCTTGTCAGAAAAAATGGGAATGAGTTACCCCTTCAAAAAAACCTCAACCGGATAGACCTCTTAAATCGGAAAGATTATGAATTACTGAACGGGAGAAGTCTGTTCAAGACATAAGGCTTCACGCATATAGCATTACATTTAGATTAAGAAAAAATCTTAAAATCAAAATTTCATCTCTGTACGTTGTAAATTGCACTATATTGGAATTGTACTAAATGTTTTGAGTTTTAATCGTCCTAATTTATCGATTTTGAGTTATATATTTCGACTCCTTACCCCCTAAGGGATCGTATTTTGGTAGAATTTTGGAAATCTGAAGTTTTGACTCTTTTGGCGTCACGCTGTTTGTCTGTCTGTTCGTTCGGCTGTCGCCACTTCTAAAGGCCAAACGGTAACAAATAGCAACTTGAGGCCTTCGGGGGACCCTTCTCCATAAATCGACTTAAAGATCGTTAACATGTCCCTTATTTTACCCCCATCCCTTCCCTTTCATTTTTAAATCATGTTTTATAGATGGTTTAAAAACTCGTCGTGTGATTTTTTGGATATGTTTTGGAGATTACCCAAGCGGACATTTCGTCCTTATACGAAAATACCGTTGAATAATTCGTAATAACGGTTTAGAGAGCGTATTTCTTAACCAAATGTATGAGCTCGTTCGAAAGGTCTTAGAATTCTTGACAAGATTAAACCGATGTCAATTGATTATGAACGAGTAATGAACCGGTTAATAACCGATAACTAAAATTTATTCGAAGTTCAATTATATTACTTTTGAGTGAATTCACTGAGAGAAACCCGAAAAAGTTAAAATAACATTCCGGAAATGTTAATTTTAGTCTGCAGAATTGATTCAAAATCGGTGGAAAATATTACCCTTTTTAGGTGTATTGGGGGTTAAAGTTACTCTTTTTTTATTTTTAATTTTACCCTAAAAAAGGTGTATAATTAACATTAAAAAAATGTTGATATATTTTTACACCTAAAATTGTTAAGGTTATGAGGAAAAAAAGTTAATCACACCCTCTTTTTTTCTCAGTGTTATAAATCGGTTCAAATAGGTTGTGAACCGATAATGAAACGGTGAATGAATTTTCTTGAAGTTTCTTCTTATCCATACGGATTTTTTTGTCTTTTTAAAGTACTTCTCGTCCGTAGAGGCTACTAATTTTTATTTTTGGTATTATATTAAAAAAAAACAGGAATTTAGGGAAGAGAAACATAACAAGTGTCCCAAATTATAAGATGTCCCGAATATGGTACATTTGTAGTACATGTTAAAGAATTAACCCTTTAAAAGTTACCACGTGTCAATGCACGCATTGAAAACACACTTTTACTGCAATTAAATTTACATTTACTGCGTTTGTTTACATTGTTAGTAAGATTATATCTACTTAAATGGACAAAAGTAATTTTAAGTGAATAAAAACTTTGTAATTTCAGACGGTATTACCTGATAGAGGGTTAATGTAGTTAGGAATTCAGTGATGTACACCATTTACCATTCAATTTAATACTTCTTCATCAAAGAACCTTTTTCAATAGGAACATCCTACCTTTATGAACATTTTCCAAATAATGTTTTATTATCTAATTCCAAGAAATATTGACATTTGCAAAATATTGATTCTTCGATAAATGTTTCAGAACTCTATCACTTCCCGGTGAAATCAAATTGATAGGGAAATTCGAGCTAATATTTGAAAGACCCATTTCATGCAAATTCTCAAATTCATGCAATTACGTTTAAGTTGCAGATGTTAAAATATTTAATCAAGCTATAAAATGGTAATAATTTAAACATTTAGTTAGCAATATAATTTTCAACTAACAAAACCATCACACATAGTCACATCAGAACGTCTAACAACGTCTAATTTGAGGAATGAATTTGTTTGATGTTCACATTCCCAAAAGTGGGCGTATAGACCTTTGATAACAGCGCTCATCTGAGAATTTCCTTTATCATCTGAAACTCTGTCTCGCTACAGACGTTAATTCGCCGCGACATAGAGTGAAGGGGAAAAAAAGCTCAGAGATCAAAAAGGAGACAAATAAATGATGAAAATTGCATTGAATTGTAAAATAATTGTGTCTGGCTCTGTGTTTTGGGCTCAATATTACCAATCAAAAGCTCAACCGATGACATTTAATTTGCTATTCCGTTCACGTTTCGAGCATTATTTAATGCAGTAGCTCCATCATCCTTCAGCAAATGTCTCTGTTCTATATCTCTCACGGTTAAAATTGCAGGTGGAAAAAAGTCAGGTATTTTGTCTCCTTTTGCCCTCGATATAAAATTGCGTTAAATTTTATCCATTGCGTACTCAATCCTAATGAGAAAGAACTTTCCGTTTTGCAACTTCATAAATATTTCAACAGGACGGACCAAATGATCCCAGAAAAGGAAGAAACGATGATGAGTGTGAGATAAGAATGGCTCTGAGAGTATCCAATTGAGGGATTTTTCGGATCAAAATCTCCGTGTCTGTCGTGGTTGGGTATTTCTTGCGATCCAACATTGATTTTCTCCCGTATACCACAAATCACGTCGATTGCATTATTATTTGGTGGCCCTTTCGCCCGATGACCCGGGTCGGATATGGCAGCCGCACTTGGGCAAATCCCACAGTTGCATTTTGCAGTAGGATGATGATGAAAATTCACCAAGTACAGCAACTGCATCTTTCGTGTTTGTTATCAATCATCCAAGAAATTGATATGGTAGATCGTATTAATTACACTACAAACTCTTTCATACCATTCTTCCACCATCTCTCTCACTTCATCTTCTTCTGCAATCTTCAATTCTTTTGGGCTTCCATGTGACGCTGTGGTAGCAAATTGTTCACGTTCGCGCGGTTTTTCAAGCACCTACCAACCGTACTTCTTGCATGGTACTTTTCCCTCACATCTTTCGCACTGCTATTCATTTTATTATTATTTTTTGATAAATAACGAGAATGATTCGATGAGACCACAAACACCGTATGAAATTGCACATGGCAAGCCATCCTCCAGTTGTTGACCACAAAAACCTTCACAGATGAGGGCTATTGATCGAATCGGAAATTGCCTATTCGTTACGTGAGATTATGAAGTCCACTCCAGAACTGATTTTATAGAATTGGAGCTAATTTTTTTAAATTGAAACCTCACTATTAATGCTTCACAAAAATTTTATACTGTAATCTTTTATTAATATTTTGATAAGAACATACGTAGTTGCGAGGATTTTTAAAATCTTTTTAACATTAAAAATTTTAGGGTGAATTTAAAATAAGGTAAGTGAAGAATGTATCGACCATGAAGTTTAGATTTTTCTCCAAAATAAAAATGATTTTTCGAAAATAATTTGACACCTATAACGAATATATCTCTTAAAAAATGTCTTGAATTAGCTACATGTGGAAGACATGTTCCGAAAGATAATTTGTTCAGAAGGACTTTACTGCTCGAACTCTACAGAGAGAGCAGTATATATATATATATATATAATCCCTTAATTTTTTCACCCTCCTAAATTTTCACCTTTCACCCCCCGGAGACCACTTTTCTTAACAAATCTTCACGTTTCAGACGATTTCTGAGAAATGTCACGCTGTTTGTCCATCTGTCCGTCCGGCTGTCGCCAGCAATTGAGGCCAAACGGTTAGAGATAGCAACTTGGGACCTTCGAGGGACCCCCATAAATCGACCCAAGGATTATTAACATGCCCCTCATTTTTCTCCCACCCCTCCTCTTCCCCTCCAAAACCATGTTTTTTGGGATTGCTGGAAAACGCGTCGTGCGATTTTTTTTTCATTTTTGGATATGGTTCAGAAACTATTCAGGCGAACATTTCGTCCATATAAGAAAATACCGTTGAATAATTCCTAATAACGGTTTTTCAAGGTCAAAAGTTAAAGAGACAGTGTGAATTTATCAAGCAAATGGGGTCATGTTTGGGGTCGTTGGAAAGGTCTTGGAATTTCCTACAAAACTAAACCGGTTCCAATCGATTTTGAATCGGTAATGAAACAGTTCATAAACGATAAAAATTTTTATCTGAAAATCAATTCTATTACTTTTAAAACTATTTTGAGGGATCTTCTGTGAGACTTATGAATCGGTTCAAATCGCTTGAGAACCGGTAAACGGTAAATGATGCGAAAGTACTTTTGCGGTATAGCATCTAAGTCACGAGTTCGAGCATTTCGCAAAGCCTGGGACGCTTTGTGGAATATAGTTCCACAATAGTACTAACAAAAAGGAAAATACCAAAATTTTTGAATTTAGCAATTCCAATTTTTTTTTTTTTGAAATTTCACAAAACATTTTTGATTAAAAAAAACTATAAAATATAATATTTTTTAAAAAACAATTATTTCGCAATAAAAGTCGAAGACATTTTTAAAAATAACGTATATATACTAAATATGTGTTACTTTTGTTTTTGACCAAAAACTTTTTTTTAGAAAACTGAAAAAAAGTTCTGTTTTTGAAAATTCCAAATCCAAAAATTTTAATATTTTTGCTTTTGGTTAGTACTATCGTGATGCTATATTTCCTGAAAAGAAGTGTTTTCATTTTTGAGTTTAACTTCTCAGAAATTTTCTTTTGAAATATAAAAAAAAGTAATTAAACTCAAAAGTTGAAGCCCTGTTTTGAGGACACGTAGTGCTCAATGTTACTGATCAGCAGTCAAAAAAAAACAGAATTTCTTAGATTGGTTATTTCGCGAATTTTTTTTTTTTTTTTTTTTTGAAAAAGAAAATCAAAAGACTGTTATGAAAAATATTGAACATTATCATTCCAAATCTAGTGTATCGCCTTAAAGAGAAAAACAAAATCATCATTCTAATAAAAAGAAAGAGCAAGAATAATCTTAAGCCGTTTCCGAGATAGAGCACTTTAAAATTTTTGTTAAAAATCCTTAGTAAGAAATGAAGCGCGCCACACTATCTTTAGCGCTATGTTTTTTTTTATATCTCAGGCTAGGTTTTTTTTTCTAGCGAAAAGAAAAAAATAAAAATAGGTACGTATATATTATTTTGTCATGTATTTTAACATAATGCAAACATAAAAAATATATAAGACTACGAATTTCCCCCCTGCCTGTGTCTTCGTGAATTGCCCCTTCTACATAAACGACATTATATTATTATTAGGTATTGGTCGATAATGAAGAACCAGTTGAGAACAGTAAAGTACTATAAGGACTATAAGCCATGTTCATTTCTTTGGAATAGAATTGGTTCAACTCCAAAAATATGTTTTTTAGCACTTTACTGTTATCAAGTGTTCTACACAATCGACTTTTCTTTATATTGGTTCCTGTCTCAACTGCTTTCCCCAGTTTTCGCTGTGTTCTAAACCATCAAACAGTCGTGACAGGCACCAATTCAAAGAAATGTCGGTTGAATAGAAGCACTTGACATTTCGTAATTTCTAAAAAAAACATGTTCGTTTTTCATTGGAATAGCGACATTGTTTTTTTTATATACACAGAAAAAAAATATTTTGTTAAATTGTTCGTAAATGTTTGTGAAATCCTATGGAGGATTTACGAAATGCTCGTGAATCATATAACAAACAAACAAGTTCGTAAAATGTTGTACTTTTTTTCACAAACATTGTTCGTAAAATGATCATTTGACGAACATTTTTATATTTTTGCAAACATTTGTTCGTAAATGTTCGTAAACACAGAAAAAATGTTCGTAAAATTTTGTAATTTGTTCGTATTTGTTCGTAAATTTTTGCCAGACAAACACAAACTGACGAACAAATACGAACAAAGGGCAAAATTTTACGAACATTTTTTTGTATGTTTACGAACAACGAACAAATGTTTGTAAAAGTACAAAAAATTTTCGTAAAATGTTTGTGGGTTATATATATGATTCACGAGCATTTTGTAAGTCTTCCATAGGATTTCACAAACATTTACGAACAATTTTACAAAATATTTTTTCTGTGTATACAGAAATGGGATTCTCGTCAGTGACATGCCAAATAAAATCAAGTTCCGTGGAGTTCACTGATCTAAAGGGGATTCGAACCCGGGATAGTTGTGTCGTAGAGCGGGTACTCTTTGAGTGCAAAACTTTTCTTCAATTTTCAACTAGAAGCCCTTCTATTTTGATTTGTACGTAGTTTATTTCCCAAAATGAAATGCCCCTTTATCTGGTGAAAGAAAAGTGTGAAGGAAAAAAGAGGCCATAGCTCTCTACCGTATACAGTAATTATTTAGCATCTTCTGCATGTGGTTTGAAAATATCCTCCACCTCTTCATAAAACGTGGATATATTTTTTTTCATCTCTGCCGTGGCAATGCATAAGTGAATGAGAAAGGTAGAAAAAAAGTCAATCGCACTGCTATATCTGACTATTTAGCATATTATTAGCATTAAATAACTTTTCATTCTTGTACCAGAAAGATGAGGGAGAAAGATTGGATTTGAGTATTTCGATATTTCCAGCAACTGTCTTGCAACAATCTGATTGAATTTTAACCACCCATTTCTCTTTAAAGTGAAAGATACAGATGGAATTCGCTGAGAATGATATGGCTTCTGTAAATCGATCGTTTTCAATTTTATCCAAATATACCATGTCGCCAGAAATAACAAATATTCCTGAGTTTGGTTTTTGAAGATAATTTTTCAAAAGACATGATCATATTACATAAAATAAATTCATAACGGAAAAAGTCTTCGTGGAAAAAGACATGATATTTGCATCTATTTGCAACTTTTATGCAATTTTCCATTGAGAATGCTTTTTTTTACTGCTGGAAATGTAGGGAAATTGTGGTTTTAGCTCGGTGTCCACTTAAAGGCCGCATCATATAGGGTACTTTGAGCGCTACATGAAAGGGAATTTTAGCATCAACTCTTTAAAGTTAACACCCATAGATGATTTTTTATCAGCTGGACTTTTTCATAATGCTCTTAGATGAGAAGTATGAGGATGATAGAAAGAGTGAGAAAGGTACACAATGAGAATTGAACCACCTGCATGAATAAAACATTGTTCTGGCCCGTAGCGCATTGTATGCAAAATTCCTCAAGTAAGAAAAAAAAGCATATCAAATATAATACAGACGGAATTGCTACAAAGCAAAAGGAGAGACTTTTTTTTCCACACATTATGTACAATATTCATCTATTTATAATGTATAACATATGTTTATGTACGGATTGAAAGAAATAAGAAATCACCGTCTTTTGCCCTCTCAACTCCTTTTATCGCTCTTTCTACGGCATTTATGTCTCTTGCGCCAAAATACATTATCTTCCATAGTACTCATTTCTTGTGCCCACTACTTGTGACTTAATTCATAATTTATGTTAACAATGCCAAGCAAATTTTTAACACAATATAGAGAATTTTCTAGTGTCTTCCGTTTTGTTTCTTTCTTGTCTTCTCTTTTTGACTTTTTGGGGGATGGTGCACAAAATGTTATGCCTCGTTGAGCAGAAACCTATCACGAAAAAGATTCTTTTCTCATGTATGCTCATTCTTTTTCCTTGTTCACCAGAAGGAAGTCAAAACAAATATTCCATTTGGTATAGAAAAGGGGAAGAGAATTTTTCACAAATTTCAAATTTTACGCCTCGACAAGTGAAACTCTTGAAGAATTTTCCAATTTGCTTTTCTTCTCAAAGTCTTAGACATTGTCAACCCATAAGGGTTCAGCATAAGACATTATGTATACAAGTGTTATTTGCATTTCACTGAATGCAAAATCAGCAATTCACACCTTTTTTTTAAAAACAAGGTGAAAAAACTCTTTCTATTTTCCGACTTGGAATAATATGTTTTCTTTTAAAGAAAATGGTTTGGTATGAGATTGACTTTAAGGTGAATTTCGAAAAGAAGCTTAGATTCATTGAGGCCATTTACACTGCCGCATTAGATTGGGATTGAACAGTTCCAAAACCGGATTTAGGATAATTAAGCCTTAATCTAAGGCCGCAATCTAAACGATTTTATTGAGGTCATTTAGACTGTCGTATTAGATTCTGACTGAATTGTCCCAAAAACCGATTTTGGGACAATTCAATCTCAATCCAATGCGGCGATGTAAATGACCTCATTGAAAACAAATAAGAAACACATTATATGACTGCGAAATACAATAAATGACATGTAAATAATCACATTGCTGAAAATATATATATTTTTAATTAGAAAAACCTTGAAAAGATCGCAATTGATCGAGATATTTAAAAAAAAATCGAACTTCATTTTCAAGCAGACCAAAAACATAGAAATTCTTTCGGATTGGAATTATTGTCATATCGAAACATGGCGAGAAACATGGAATTGGAATAAAAATATTGCTAGCTAAAAATATTTCTAGAAATTAGTCCCAAAACAAAAAAAAATACTGAAACATAGTCAAAAACATAGAAAAATGTACAGAAACAAAAGAAAACTGAAAAGTGTACATTCGAAAAATGGAATGTACCTTTACCTAATATAGAATACTTTACGACACGGCCAATAAAAATATATTTAAATGATTAGAAGTAATATATTTTTCATTTCATACAGGGATAAAATCAAAAAAACAAGAAAGCTAAAAAAATATTATATAAATATTTATAATATCAGGAAATTTTCAATTCACATAAAGTGGACTCGAACTCGAGATATTTATATGTAAGAACAAGTGCTCTGTTACTTAAGGGGTTGCGTGGATCAAGAAGACTAAAAAAAATATTTTCTCAAAATTTCATAATAAAATATTTATTTAATTCAAGCACTTAGGCATGTAAAAGGATATCATTAAAAGTATATTTTCTGAAATTTTCATTTAAAATTTTCAAAATTTAACCACTGAAACTTGATTCTTAGAGATTTTTTGTATTTCAAAAAATTTACTTTCCGATGGATAAGTTTATTCTTAGTAGGGTTATCTAATATTAAAAACGCAGATATTTCCTGTTAGCTAATGAATTAAACTACTTCTTTAACAAAGGATTTTATGCTTACTTGATCACAACTAATTCTACAAGACGAATCGTGGAGTAATATACATCAAAATTGATATTTTTTGTATAGAAATTCTTCCAAAAATTCAACTTTTAATTATTTTCAAAAATCCTTCGTTCAAGGACTGGTTTAACATATCAGTTAACAGGAAATATTTGGTTTTTGAATTTCAAATAAACAATCTTGTTCACAGAAAACTAAGTTTTTTTTTTTTCAAAAAAGCCTCCGTAAATCAGGTCCCAGAGGCTGAATTTTTAAATTTTTGAATGAAAATTTCAAAAAATATACTTTAAATATTGTATGTGTTTAAGAGCTTGAATTAAATAACTTTTTTATTATGTGGAAAAAAATATTAGAGAAAAATATGCTGTTTTTAGGTTTTTATGACCCACGTAACCCCTTAACTAACTGGTTCTGATATAATTTCAGCCAAAAAATAAATAGAAAATTTTGATAAATAATATAGAAACATTGAAAAACAACCAGAAACGAGAAAATTTAGACCAATACTTGCTAGTATTGTTAGAAACATAGATCTTCTCTCAGAAACAAATTAGTTTGGAAACAAAATTTAAATGGTAGAAAATAAATAGAAATATGGAAAAATTGATATACACGATTTCTTTTGTAATGTAAGCTTTAGGATTACAAATTTTGCAAAATATAGAGCATGTTTTTGTGTGATTAATTCTTGGTACTGTATTAAACAAAATAATTGGCTTAGGTCGTTTAGGTCGGTAGTTGCCCAACGCACAGTAACTTTTATTTTATAAACGTACACTCAGAAAAATAATCGAGTAAAACTTATTTGAATCGACTCTTTTTCGTTGTGATTTTCGATTAACTATATTTTAGAGTTCGTTTTACTTCTATTTAGGTGTAATATTCGGAAGTTGTTTTAACTTCTTTTTCTTAAAATTTACATCACAAAAGATTTAGACTAATTTAAGACTGAAAATAACTCGTTCTAAGAGTTAAAAAATTTTTTTGGAGTTAAAATAACTCTTTCAAATCCCAAAATGGATAGATTTTGCTATTTTATGTTTGTTTTATTTTATCATTTTCTTTATTTAAATTTTCTTGATCTTAAGTTCTCTATATTCCGAGCGAAATATCACGTATGATGCACGCACATGTCTTCATGAAACACTGTCAGGCATATTTCTAGTTGATGTTCTATATGAACTTTGTCACACGAAAATCTTCTTGACTGAAGTATATTCTTAAAACGAAAACACTTAAGCATATACTTCAGTCGAGATGAAATTTTACATCGAAAAAGAGTAATAATTACATCAATATCCGACGAGTTAATTCAACTCGCACGAAGTGTTGTTTCAACTCTATTTACTAAAATTTACAATGAAAAAGAGTAACAATTACATCGATATTCGTAGAGTTAGTTCAACTCTGCCATAGAGTTGTTTTAGCTTTTTAGATTTTTTCTTAGTGTATTTTTGGCATATTATTTAGAAATTTAGATTGAAAGAAATCTAGATTTAGTCATCTCTCTCTCTAATTACTCTATTAAGCAATTTTGAGAACATGTTCACAAAACAAAAGTTGTTGTGCGATGGGCATAAGGCAAAGGAGTTGCCTTATGCCTTAGTCGTAAAGCACTCATTTGGATAACGAAAGCTCCCCAGTTCAATTCTGAGTACTCTGAGTACAAAAAAAGTTCAAAAAACGCTTCTCACTTATTTTTAAAACATATTTCCTTTTAATTTTTCCTAATCAGTTGTAGGGAAAAGTGCTCATGCTTCGTACGATCCAAAGCTTCGTAATAACTAAATTTTTCTTATGTTTCTGAATAAATGTGACTCCGCAATATATTTTAAAAAATTGGGCACTTTTCCCTTTTTTTTTAAATATGGGTGCGACGAGTCACATTTATTATTTAGTCATTACGAAACTGAGATCGTACGAAGCATTGGCACTTTCTCTTATCTTGTTTGTCTGGATAAATTGCTCGATAGAGTTAAATTTAAAATTGTCAGTTTTTTTTCTTTTTTAAAAAATAAAAAGTCCACTTCGTAGATGCATTATTTGGGATTCTGTAACTCTCTGGCAATGCCATATGACAAATTGGGTTTAAATCTCAGGAGAGCTTTTTCGAAAATGCGATTTTGTAGCCGTGGTATTGCCATTTCAGCTCACGTGACATTGTCAGAAATCACATATTTGAGATTTCTGACAATTAAAATGACAATGAATGTTGTTAAACAAATCAACCAAAACAGACCGTATTTGCATAATATCACTAAATAAAAGCATTTCATAAAAAAATCAGTGAATTGCATTTTCGAACTCATATGATATGAGAAGAAAAGCTCGATTGGCATTGTCAGGTTTCGAACTCACGCGTGTGATAATGCCACGAAAATTACAGAATTCCCCTACAGGATGAAAAATTCTCAGAAGTAGCGTGGGTTCAATATCCGAGTATGGCGATTTTTCTATCATCTGTCTTCCGATTTCTTAATTCTACTTTCGCTTTTATAAAATCTCCAAGATTTTAGGGATGCCGAATAATGATTTTCTATTATAGATTCTAAAAATACTTATTATGATGCACTCACATTAAATGTTTTCGATTCTATCTTTAAAGTCGTTTGTACGAAAATGGTGCTAAACATTGCACCTTGCTTTCTCAAACAGTGACAGACCCCAAAAGTGGTATAAGAATAAGCGGATATCGTAATTGATGGGTTGCGACAGTATCCTCAAGTGTTGTATAATCAAAAGGGCGGACAATGAGGGGACAGAACGTACCTGATATTTGGCCAACTGAAACCACGTTTTGATAATGAGAGCCAGTCGAGTGTCATGATTCCCCTTTGTTGTCTTCACACTGATAAAGATATCATCCAACTCAGTTGTGGGTGGTTTTGGGGTGCCCGTTACGGTACCCTGACTCAGTTCAAGATAGCTGCCCTGGGTCATTTTCGTGGTGTACAGACTTTTCTCCTCTGCAGGCATAACACTCGAGGCATTTTGCGATGCTCCCGGAGATGCAGCATTGACCAGTGGAAGATTCTGTGAAAAGAGATTACGCCAGAGAAACTTTAAAACCTTCCCTTTTCTATAGTTGTTTTGTTTAAATATATTTGCTTTCATCTTCATCTTTGAGGCGCATAAATTTGAAACTCAACTCAGCGAACGAGAGCACCTATCCCAATGTAAACTCTTGAGGATTTGAATTTGAGAAGACAAATAGACAAGACATTACAGCAAGAGATATGGGTGAATGAATAGTATTCGCAGCAGGTGCATTTTCAGAATTGTCACGACTTTTCCTGCTGGATCCTCTCTCATCAACCATTTTCACCATGAAATTTCTACCTTTATGGAAATTTTCCAAATATGCTCAATATCTAATTCCAAGAAATATTTACATTTGCAAAATATTGATTCTTTGATACGTCTCAGAGAACTCTATCAGTTTCCGGTGAAATCCAATTGATAGGGAAATTCGAGCTAATATTTGAAAGACCCACTTCATGCAAATTCATCCATATTGAACGTCTTCAAAACTTATGCAGATAAGATAAGGAGTTTAGTCACTTAGACAATTTCGTCATCTTATATTTCTCTGATTTCTCCAGAAAATCCCTCAACAACGCCCAATATTGGAACATAAGAGAATTGAAATGGCACGAGAACTCGTCCGTGTCGATAAATTGCACATTTATATTGTTATTGCTTTCGTCTCTGCAGACTTTTTCACCTCCTTTTTTTTTACCAAGTCATCATCTTCTCAAAGAGTGCACAAAACCCCAGCCAGAATCTTCTACTGAAAACAGGCGACACCTAAAAAGAAGAAATTCCCTGAGTGTGTAGGTGGTTTGTGGGTTGGAGCTAAAATGAGTATGGTCTTCAGTGAGCATCCACCTAAATAGCATTAAAGACTTTTGCACTTCTTCTCTTTCGCTTGTTCTGCTTTCTTGTCATTTTTTACACCACTTTATTCCCCCTTCGATCAATAATGGACTGTTTTTGCCTCTATCTTTGGATGATATCACCATTACAAAACATCGAAGGTATATCGACTTCCCATTGAGTCCGCAGTGCCATCGGAAAAGTTCACCAAAAAGATCATGTTGTAAAGAGAAGAATTTTACAGCTTTGAATGCAAAAAGGCCAATTAACTGCTAAATTGTATGGCAAAAATGTAATTAAAATCACTTTGTAGGGATATAATTTTGAGTAAAATTGCATTTTAAATTGAGGCTCAGTGATTAGGCCATTTGAATTCGTTATGATCTTTCTTGGGTGCTATTTTGTTGATTTTACGAAACATTTAAACTCTCGTAATTATGCTGGACATTATTTTTAATGATTGCCCTGAGATTAGTCTTTATTTTCAGGTGTAGCTTTTCGCATTAATAAAGTGTGTTCATGTTTTTTAAGAGCTGCTTCGAATTCTTGAATATTTCTGACAAAAAATCTAAGTAAATATTCGAAGTTTCGAAATTCGAAATACTTTCTAAAGATCTGTTGGGACAATAACTAAAATGCACTCACAGTAGGGGAGACTGGGGCAAAAAGTCACAAAACAAAAACTTCAAAATTCAATATCATTAAGGAAAAAAAGATAGCGACTCAATTTTTTTCTATAGATAGCCTCCATAGACCTTCTTCAATGTCGTAAGTTTCTTAGAATTCGAACAAGGAATTTAGAAAATAAAAAATATCGAAATTTTTAGTTCTATTTTTGAAATGTATTCCTTGCAGAAAATAACAATCATTACCTACTTATTTTCCGCTATCTATTTTAGAATTTCACAAAGGTTCTTTTCTCCAGAAATCCCTTTATTAAAAATGGCCACTTGGGGTAAAAAGTAACAAAAAGCGAAAAAATTTCTGATATCTCACGGCGAAAAGAAACGTCATTACCATGTCTCGCCGCTTGTTGTTTGCATTGGTCAAACGATTTGCAGTCTTTTGTGCGTTTTTTTCTAAAATAGCTTGAAAAACGCTTTCCTCGTTTTCTCACTTTTCTCGCAGAGATAACGGTGTTTTTTGCAATGGTGTAGATGAATAAATTTTCTATGAAAATATGGTCTCTCGGTATTTTTTCAAATTTACGGAAGCCCGTAATAAAGCGAGTCAAAATATGATAATACCCCATGTCTGGTACTATTTGCCCCAGCATTTTTGAGAATGGTCACAAAATTTCCTTTAGAAATCGGATCGATAAACGTATTTTTTTTACAAAATAGAGGAATATTACTTACACAAAGTTGTAGAGCGGTAAATTTCCTATAAAACTGCGCTAATTAGAAATTTATGAAGCGATCGAGTAGCTTGTAAAAAATAAAATATCCGTTTTGTGACTTTTTGCCCCAGTCTCCCCTATAGGGTCTTTTAAATTCGAACGCTCGGGAGGTATTTTTGACATTTCTCACCGCCCAAATTCAAACGATATTTTCGAAATTAACGGAATTTATGTGAGATTAAATTAGTACTCTAAATTAAATTCCCCTACCGCCCCTACCCAGTAAGCACCAAATGATTTCCGATTTAAATTCAGCTGAAAACATATGTATTTTTAGCTGAATTCTGCTAACTTTAAACCGGCACTCGCGAGGCAGTGTCATTTCCATATATTTCGTTAGCACTTTCTGTTCGAAAACTGCTGAACGGTCAGCATATTTTTGCTAGTCAATTCACCAAAAATATGCTGAAAACGCTGCTGTTTTTCAGCTGTGCTCGCTCGATGCTTTCACACAAGTCCTCGTGCTGACGTACTTCTTTATCTTAGATGATCGCATTGTATGTAAATATTCAAAAAGCAGCATTTGGATGATTTTCAATCATCCAAAACATGATTTTTTTTAACGTAACTTGACATTTTAAATTCAGTCGTCGCGTCGCCGTCCCGTCGTTCGGATTTGAGAGATTCAATTTTGAGAGACTATGAGAGACTAAACGTACATGTACTTCAGAGGTGTGCAAGAACCGTTAAAACCGAATAAACGTCAAAATAAGTTTGCTCTAGTAACGCTTTGACCATTGACGTACATGTTTTATTTAACGTTTATTCAGTTTCAACGGTTCTTGCACGCCTCTGCTGTACTTCGTAATTGTTCGTTCGAAATTGACTCTTTGTAGGTTATAAACGTCATTTCACATATTTTTCGTTTGAATTTTTCTCATAACTGAAAAAATGGTTCATGTGAGGAAAATCCTATTGTATACCTGTGTTCACAAGAAATTCTTCGAAAATAATTTGAAATTTCGAATAATGACGACTTTTCCGTCTGAAGGCTTCAATATTTTTGACAAGTGACAGAAATCAACTGATGAAAATTTTACTCACAGAAAGTTTTTCGATTTTACAAATTCTTTTGAATTTCCTCTTCGGGCATCTATTAATGTTACAAACAATAGATCACATTGCTATTGGTGAAGCGTAGAAAATATTAACTCATCGAACTTTTGATTAGTAAAAATTTAATCTGAGCAATTTATCATTAACAAGTAGATCTTGAAAAATTCGAAGATCTATTTGAAAACCCAAAAAAGAGACATTCTTACTTCTTGATATTTTCGCATGGTGGCTGAAGAACAGCCTGTTCGAATCCGAAAAGAATTCGATAAGATCTTATCAAAAACAGGTAGATCTTGAAAAATTCGAAGATCTATTTGAAAGGCCAAAAAAACTTTCTTCTTTCTTGATACTTTCGCAAAGTGGCTGAAGTACATCCTGTTCGAATTTCGACGTGCTCAAGTGTCAAAATGTGTTGATATTCACTTTGTAGTGAGGAAAAACACAAAGCAACGATGTTTATTGTTTCTGTCGCATTATTTAATCACTCTATAATCACTGAGTAACTCTTTTGCGAGCTTTTTAGTGTAATATTTCATAAATTTTCGGCACATTGCTCGAAAATTTAGTTTCGAAACTGAAATTGAATTCTGTTTGAAATTGAATTTGAATTCTTCGAACATCAATGACTTTTTGTGAAAATATAGTTACAGTAGACTGTCACTGAATCGGCTCTTTTTCAATCGGGCGAAAAATTTTGTTGACAACTTTCACGTTTAATTTATTAAGCTATTTTATCATGATTCTTTATAATTGAGAGCTTTTTGTGGAATTTACAAAGGCTTTAACGCCTAAATCTGTCGATAAACCGGATGACATTTTGCCCCAAATGCCCAATTTAGAGAGAGTCTACTGTACGTTTATATTTTATCCAAGACACTATTGAAGAATCAAACTCTACTTACTATAGCATATTGCACTCAATATGCTTTTCATAATTTATCTAAATGGAATTTAAATTATTATTTTAAATAATATAATCTATAAAGGCATCACTATGAATTATGAAATTAAATAAATGTCTTCTTTACAATAAAATATAATTTTGACAGATGTCAATATTTAAAAATAACCGTCTTTCAAGAAGTCTTTTGAACATAAAATCAAGAAAGAATAAAAAACAGTTATTAGAAATCATCTGAACAGACAATCATGACTTTTATTTGAGTAAAAGATGCGTCCAAAAATGACAATGAATGGTGAAGAATTGGTGTCCAAAATGAAAGAGATTTTTCTATATTCATGATAAATTGCCTTTCTTGATATATCCCCAAATTAATCTTTTCACATGGGCATTTAATTCCGTGTTCTTTTATTGATTGATTTCATTGTGGTGTTTAAAAATTTAATGTTTAATGCCATAAAAATGTGATTTCGATAGTAAAAGCAATGGAATCACAGCAGTTGGTCGCACATAACATTTGTCAATTAAAATTTTAGTGTTGGTCCCATAAAACAATAATTTGATTTTATAGTTTTCTCTCTGTCTGTTATTTTTGAAAGACGTGCTTGCGATATCACAAAGTGCCTTTTTTTCGTCTTGTATTATAGGCAAAGTATTATTCCAATCGAAGAGCCTTTAATAAATTTAGAGAATGCTTTTGAATGTTGGACACTCTTTCCCGAAATCAGCCAATTCAATTACATTTTAACAATCACCTTTGATGAGTCTTCTATCTCCCCTTTTGTTCGACTGATTCAATTAACAGAGGTATCCACGATATATTTTCATTGATTTATTTCACATGATATTCAACGTGAACGATCCATGGGGATACCTTTTCACACAAAGATACGCTCTATCATTGGTACAATTTGATGCCGCTATGGGTAAAAAAAAATAAAAGAACCTAAGCGCCAACATTTTACCAAAAAAAAAACAGAGCCTGGACTTTGAAACAATTCCCATAAATAAAAATCACAGCAGTTGGCCTCCCCTTGATGTTCCAAGTGGGACGACCACTGAAAAAAAATCTGCACAAGGTGGACATTTCAGCTATTTCAGTAGCACCTCTCAGGAATTTCACGAGAGTATACAATTTGAATTTTGTCCATGCCAGCATCTTCCTTTGATCCCAATCTCTGAGCAAAGCACACGAAAAAACAACAGTATATATAAAAGACTCGAGATAAAATTGCATGCGATGAATTGATAGTGGAAGAGGTCACATCTCAATTAGGGTGCCTCACACTCTCTCGGATGTTGCTAATCAACTTGTTGTATGGCCCGAAAGGAGGAAAAATCTCACCACTATCTTCCCAATTTAGTCATGTGCTGAGAATTGAGTTCACCACCCTCTTCAATTACTTTTTAAATCATGTAGCAGAGTTGGTAATGCATTCAATAGTAGATTGAAGATCGAACATTATTTTCAGAATATAGGTATCGGAAATGGGATTTTAGTTATAAAAGGAACATGAAAAAAAATCGAGCGATGCTTTTTCGAGCAATCCCAATAGAATGGTTTTGGAGGGGAAAGGGAAGGGTCATTGAGTCGACTTATTAGGGGGGGGGGGTCCTTCGGGAGTTCCAAGTCTCTATCTCAAACTGTTTAGCTTGTAGGTTTGGTAACACGTGAACAGACAGACAAACCGCGTGACATCATTTCTCGATATAATCGAAAATAGAACGATTTGTAGAACAGACGGACGATCGGACAAACAACAAAATATATCGAGATAAATGGTCCTCGGGAGGTAGAAGGTGAAAATTTTTGGGGGATGAAAAATCGAGTGATTTTACATATAAACAAATTTGTCAATAAACTTTTGACCGATGAAAAATGATCGATTTTTAGAAATAATTTTTTATGAAATAAAATTAATTTAATTTTTGTGAAATACATAAATAACATCTACGGATTACAAGCAACTCATTTACAAAAAGAAAAATATTAAAAAGTTATTTTTTCTATCATTTTTCCACTTGACTTCTCGAACATATCATCGTCAAGAAACTTATGGCCGAGACTGTATTAATCATATAGGGGAACGTGAGGAAAATGAAGAAAGCGGATAATATTTTTTATCAAAGGTTTCCATAAGATGCAAGGGATCCAAAAAAAATTCTGATTAGAACGATCTTAGGAAAAGTATTGCTTTTCATCTTTATCTAAACCAGTTTCTTCTATTTTGAAAAGAAATTTGCTTGCCGAGCTATTTCTTCAAGATAGTCTTTTGGAAATTCTTAAAAATCCTGGGACAAGTATTAACGAACATGAAAAAATCCAGTTAACGCAATTTTAGAGTAAATTTATTGATCTGTAACTTTGCCTTGGATTGATTTTATCTATCTAGAATAGAAATGAGCGTTTCAAGTCATTTTTTTGATAGCTATTTTTGATAAAAAAAAGTCTCATTTCTAGTTTTAGAATGGGCAGAAAATTCGAACTGGAATCAATTTGTTAACTATGCAGAGATTCTTGTTTAGTCTGTGCATCACCCTTACCAGTGCACATTTTTCATCTCTTGCATTCCGACTGATTTTACCCAAAGTTTTTAATCTTACTAAAAGAATTTGTCTAAGACAAATTTAAAAAAAAATCTATAAGCGGATTCATTTACAGAAAGTCCGGATTATTTTCGAAATACACACAAGTTTTGGAAAATAAATTTTTCAACATTAATATCTTCTATATTTTCAAAAGAGTGCTAAAAATAAAATTTGAATATTTTTAGAAGTGCTTTTTTTCATGAGCACACCTATTTATTTTATTTATTTTTTCTTTTCTCAAATCCTTAAAACTTTAGCACGTTGGGCTTTTAAGGATGTTCATAAAGTCTATGTATTATTAAAATTTTAAGTCTCGGTATCCATGGTATTAGACTTCATAAGACGAAACCTATATGAATTCATAGATACTATAGAAATTCTTGTCCACTGGTCAACATAATCCAAGTAGTATAGAACTGAAAATCAATGTTTACAACTACCCAATGTTTACTGCTGCCCCATCTTCCCCTACCAGGATATTTCAATATGATAACACCTAAAAATTGCACGTCTTACAAGTGAAATACAGTGGGTCCTCGATAGAGACAACTAATTATTTCCAGGCCTGTTGACTCAATTGGATTCGTTGACTCTATCGGAGTCCGAAAAAATCAATTAAAATGTGAAATTTTGATATAAAGGGGTATTATTTTATGTTTGTACTAGACCATTGATAAATTCAACACGATTGTAGAATATTTTATTAAATTAATCCATAAATTCTATACCCTCTGGCCCAAAAAAGTCGTGTGTTTAGGCAAAAGTTGGAGACTAAGGAATAATTTTACAGAATGTTTTTATTGTTAGTAAGTATCTTAAGTGAAAATTACAATTATATTCAAATAGATTTTCGAATTTTTCAAGATCTACTTCTGTACGGACAGATTTCCTCTTTACCCTCCCCTTCACCACCAAAATCGTCCTCTTTTTTGTGATTACAGGAAAACACGTCATACCGGATTATAGGGCCTAATCAAAAAATCTTAAGATAAGAGAGAAAAGACAAGAGAGCTTTCAGGTCAACAAAACGCTTAAAATAACAAAAAGAAAATTATTTTGTCTAAAATTGAGTACACGGTTAATATACGAATTTTACCAAAATATTGTTTTTCTTGTGTTAAAAACGTTATGCCGAAAATAGACACAGGATGATCCTGGAGAATACTCAGCTCGAAAAATTTGGCGGTAAAGGATCAGCCCAAACTATCATATACTGAGGATTTAGGATTAAGGATTAGCCTTGTCAGCGTAAACTTCTATTAAATGTGCACACTTTGCTTGCTGAAAGACTTCTTAAGTGCAATATCAATGGATTTTTCTTACAGTAATTAGCATTCTGACCTTTCCATTACTCCAATCTTCATGTACAGTAGACTCTCGCTAATTCGGCTCTTTTAAGATCGGGATACTTTTTAATTCGGACAGCAGTTAAATTTGAAAAAAGTTTATTGACATTTTTTCAATATAGATTGATTATATCGAATGAAGCAAATATGCTCATATTTGCCATGCTTTGTCTCAGTTGTGATGTGATTCTGCATTAAGGGGCTTTCATTAAATTTACAAGTAATATGAGCATGTAAACTTAATATGAGTATGCAGGTAAACAAAAAATCGTTGCATTTCAAACAATTTGATACCCGAATTTATATCTAATTCGGGTGACATTTCGGTCCCAAATGCCCGAATTTAAGAGAGTGTATTTTAAGATTTTGTGACATTGCGCACCATTACTCTCCATGTTTTTTCGCCCAATTGACATTTTGAAAAGCACCCAAAAACCCCCAAGGTGAAGCTTTTTATATTCAGCACTGGCGCTGATGTCGCTTAATACCCGTAATTTTACTAGACCTCATGAATTAAGAAGATCAGCCTGACCCTCCAAATTTTGGGCTGATCCCTGAGTGTATTAATATCAATCCTCATTTTTCGAGCTGATCCCTAAGCCAATACCTGTGTCTATTTTGGGCTTTATACTACACTAAAACACTGATTTTAATTTCGAAAAAGTCATAAAATATTATTAGTTCAATAATAATGGAAAAGTTGACTCTATCGGAGTCAATTTGGGTCCAAGTTGACTCTATCGCAATCCGTAGAGTAAAAAAATAGCTGTTGACTCTATTGAAGATTGACTCTATCGGGGGTTGACTCTATCGAGGTCCCACTGTATGTTAAATTGAGAACTGCCATACTTATAAACTAGGTATATTATTAACCTGGGGCAGCTTTTAACGGGTAAATTAGTAATTAGAATAAATACAGAAGTATAAACCGCAGTTTGTAGCATTTGAATTTAAATGCTTTAAAAGTTTTACACTTTAAAATAAAACATCTTTATAAATAAATACGAGTAAGCTTTAGAACGCCGATGTAAGATTATTCTGAAACATTGACTACACAGAGAGTTAATGTAATTGTAATGAAATGTAAATTAGTGGTCTATGAATAAAGAATCAAATTTTAATCTTTTATCTCCAAATCCATTTTTCAAATTCAACTCCAACCAGTGTCACTGAAAGTAGGGTTCACTTGAACATGTAAAATACCCAGTAATTTATAGACCTCAATGGCAACCGCTCTGGTTGTGGCGAAAGCTTATGATTGCCATGCGGCGAGAGGGACAGCAGAGAGGATGAATTGTTTTGGGCGGAAACAAACAATAAAGTGGTCACCAAGATTGGCTTAAATGGCATCAAGAGGAGACTCCCGGAGATGGCAAAATATCAACAACGAAAAATTTCCCAAGTGACATGAGAGGCCCAGGGAAAAGAACTCGAGCACCAATTAAATTATTGCTTTTCCTTCTCCCAAACAATAGAATTAGACCAATTCACTGGGCGACTCTCTCATTGTCTTCAGGGAACCATCATCATCGTGGTGATTTGTGGTGTGTGTCAAGTGGATACTAGCGATGACTGTGGATCCTTCCGCGGGTGGGACCATAAATCAAAATTGCCATGGTGAGATGCTGAGAATCTATGTTTATCATTAATTTTGGGGAATTCAGAGGGGTATACTTACAGAGATCTATACGGGGAGTTGGGCCCAAGATGGATAATAAAGCACTAATTGTGTTCTCACAATGACCCAGAATATTCTTGCCAAATAACACTACATATTCCAAGAAAATATTCTTTTGTGTGTTCCTCTTTTTTGTGCATTGCGTGAATTTTGCAATTTAGATTTGAGGCTCAAATGGGATCTCAGGCACGTAACGGACATGGGCCAACGAAAAATGTAGATTTTGGGGAACATAAACTGAGGCATGAGCTAATGATGGTGCAAAAAAGATTTGCACAGAACACACCAGAACATATGCAAGAGGACGACACATTTATGCAAATAAAACTTGTTTAAAGGCTAGAGGCAAAACTTTCATAACCAGCATATCTCGCCCTTTCATGGAAATCGTCTGGTTCTGGTTCATTCTCACAATTTTTTGGGGGTGGTGCGAGGTGAAGAAATGAACTTGAAAGAGCGGTCGAAGTTTTGATGCATCAGGATGATGGTATGGCAAAAAAAAAGCAGAATATACAATTTCAGGTGCAATTTCCAACTGCCCTCCGCGATGCCGAACGCGAATAGAGTGAAACAGGAAGAGTAAAGAAACCAACTGTTGCACCTGCTAAACGTGCACTGACACATGATAATCACGGGGGAAATCTCCTGCGGGAGATGGACTTTTATCGATTTTTCTTAGGCTGCAGAGCATGGGAATGGGAACCGTCATTTGGCAAAAATACCGAACAAATTGATGATGTTTTACCTGATATTCACTGACACCGGAGACACTTTGGTACAGGACAAGTGTCATGTAGATAACGGCGATCACAATAGTCATAGCTTGAAGCATTCTCTTATATCTCTGCGGTATGGGTAGATTTATGGTCATTTTCCACAATGGACACACTACACCATTCATAACAGGCACACGAGTTTCACTGTGCAGTTTTCTCTTGTGCACATTTTTCTTCTCACTTTCCACACAACATCAGCCCCAAACCTTCTAGTTAGATCACCATCCACCTCTGTCCATTCAAGAAATTAACTTTTTTCTTCCAAGAAATAAACAAAAAAATCCCTCTTCGCAAAATCACCAAACGAAAATTGATCTACCCTCGAGCACAAAATTGCCCAAACGATCGCGATCGAAACGATCGAAACTTTGATCAATTACCAAATTACGAAAAATCCGTCCCGGCGCGCAAAGGTTCAGATTGAAACTGAAATCAAGCAATTGAAGAACTGCTGGAGAGACTTGAGGAATAGCTGCTGGTGCTTCCACATCGCCTTCTTCTCGGTGATCATCGTGCCATGCTTGGGTGTGCACACAAGACTATGGTTGGTTGTGTGACCTCAAGCTCTCAAGAGATTCAAAACATACCGTGCTCTCGTACGTTTACTCATGATAAACACAATACAGCCAAGATATATATGAAATAAGATCGAGAGGCGGGTTCGGTGAACGTGTGTGATCGATTTTGGGGGAGTGAGTTAAAAGATTTAAAATTCCAAAATGATTAGTAACTTCAAATCCTTGTGATAAATCGTTAAAGTTACTGTTAACAAAAACCAAAGTTGGAAAAAGTGAACTTTTTACATTATTTTATTCAACCATTAAAAAAAAACATCTTTTTCAATATGGCGAACATTTTTTGTATTAGCATATAAAAATTCTATTACGAAAGCTTATTTATAAATAGAACTAATAGTCAGACATTTTTGTTTTACTTTATATAGGGTTGTTATGGTCAACGCACAATTATTTTTGTTTGAGCGAGATAACTAGACCTCGGTTTCATTCACTCTCACTAAATTGTCAAAAACATGTTTTCAAAACAAAATTTATTGTGCGTTGGGCATTAGTTTCATATCCTGTAATGCCCAACACACAGTGACTTTTATTTTGTAAACATGTTTTCGAAACTGCTTATAAGAAAGAGCGAGATGACTAGATCTATGTTTCGTTCACTCTCATTGAAATGTCAACAAAATGTTTATATAACAAAAGTCATTGTGTGCACGCCATTAAGCCCACTGCCCAGCCGCCTTTAACATTTGTTTTGTAAATATATTTTTGACATTTCAAAAAGAGTGAATGAAATGCAAATGTAGTCATCTCGTTCACTCTCATGGAAAATTTTGCAAACATCTTAACAAACAAATGTCATTACATGCACGCCATTATGCCCAACACACAATTACTTTTATTTTGGAAATATATTTTGGACATTCCAATAAGAGTGAGAGAAATCTAGATCTAGTTGTCTCCCTCACTTACTCTCAAGTGTAAAAAACATGTTTATAAAACAAAAGTTATTGTGCATTGAGCATAAAGTTGACTGAATTTTAGTATGATTCGATTAAGCGGTCTTCAGATTAGAGATTTAGCCCAGTTCCTGAATGTCCTAAAATCTTAAATAGCGCGCAATTTTATTACTTTTTGAGAACCAAACAGGTAATTTATCTTTAATAATCCAATCCTAACTTAAATTTTGTCATAAAATTGTGATTGATAAAAAATAGAGCAGTTAAACCATATGGCTAAGTCTTAGGTCTGACACCCGTATTACTCTATACACGATTTGAATAAAAATTGAAAATTTGTGGTGACAAAAAAGACGAATTTTTAACACTACACCGAAAAATTTGCCAATTAACTCACTTATCTGTATTAGTATGTAAGACTATTTGCATTTAATGAAACGATGAAGTAATGTGACAAGAAAATTCAGTAAATGATATAATAGTTTTAACAATAAATACTTTTCCCTCATACCTACGTATGTCTAACAAATATAATGAAGTAAAAGAAAACATAGAAAATTGGATTAATTTTATGTTACAGGGCTTGCATGGAACACAGGAATAATAGAAAATTAATACAAAGGTTAAAATAATGTATTAATACGAAATCCCTATGGAAATACAATTATGCAGATACAAAATTCAAAACAGAATTTTGATAATAGATCAGGTTAGCAACTATGAGAAGGAGTAAAATTGTTTAAATATTTATAGAAGTAGGGGAAGTGTGCCAAATATCGGCCAGCTTCTAATTTCGGCCACTTTGAGTGTAATTTCGGCCATGCAAATAAATTAATTAAAATTATATATGTAATCTTCGAATAGTCAATGAATTCTTTTCGCTTTTAAATATTTATTCATTTTAGGATGTATTAACAAAAAGACTGTTAAATTTTAGATATAATTTGAATTTAAATTGCGTTGTAAAAACTCAGTGTGGAAAAGAGTCTTACAAAAAATCTGACAGATCGATTGTGTTTCTAGCAGTCTTACGATTTGTGGTGAAGTGCAAAAGGTTTTCCTTAGGTGTTTCTCATGAAAATTGATTAGTTTTCTTTAAAGATTGTTTCTGTTTATATTAATAGTGAATCAATCTTTAAATTTCGGGTGAAATTTCCCAGCTGGATCCTGTATTTCGCGTAAAAAAAGTATATACTTTGTGAGCGTCTCTCCGCTGAGGTAGTGTTGCCTATTCCGGCAACATCTTTTGCTTTCCTAAATTTCTTATTCATTTTGTGTTTTTTTTTGTCAATTTCTGAGTTCTACAATGTCCAGTGAAAAAAATCATTGCTTCTATGAAAAAGATTATGTAGAAAAGGCCTTGGAAGAGTTCAGGAAAGGCAAATTGCTACGGGAATCTGCGCGTAAATTTGAGATGCTACTCATCAGGTCTTCAGGACAAATTACACGGAAGATCTCAGGACTTGTGGGTCATATAAACGTATTAAACTGAATATTAAACTCGTTCCGTTTGACGTTTTGAAATTTTCTATCCGTTGCGTCACAAGAGGTGGTCAGAAAAAAGGTGGTCGGTATTTCACTCAAAGTGAACGGAATACTACCCAAAGCAATGTTAATATTATTATTCATTTTTCAATATTTTGGGAAGTGATTTAAAGAAAACGAAGATGTTAAACTGGTTTTCAAGGTTTCACACAATCTTCCCGAAAAGGAAGTAACAAAAAATATCAATATGAGTTAAAAATATTGCATTTCAAACTTAGGACTTCGGTGCTTATATGCAACTATGTCGAAATTTGGCACACTTACCCTAACCTTTCGAAAAAACAAAGCCACTCCAAAGTTAAGCCAAACGTATTCGAAATTCGAAAATCTACCGGAAGCCTAAAGTGCAAGTAGCGCTGATTATTCTGCCATTTCGAATTTCGCTATTCTTTCCAAAAACAGTTTGTAAGCAAATTTTTGCCTTATTTTTTTCATTTTTATGTCAAAAAGAACAGTATAGGACTAGATCATGGCTTTTTCAATTAATCTGTAATTTTTAATTCCCTATTATCTATGTTATCATACTGGTAATTTTGTAAAATTGTTTTGAAAAAACATCGAAATCATCGAAAACGTCGAAAACCAAATGAGGCGTCCTTAAAGTAAAACTTTTGAAAATTACACGATTTTTTTTAATGAATAGTGAATATTGTGAATTTTCCCGCCAAAATTTAAAGTAATTTCAAGTTAGACAGTCAAATGCACAACGTTCCACCGTGAAGAGGCGTGATTGAGGTAAAGAAAAATAACACTACAGTTACATTCAAGAACTTTTAATCTAAACGATGACTGCAAGTGGGCAAATGCATACTTGGAAAAAAGTATATTAAATTGTAAAAGCTAAAATGAGATGGTGAAAGTTTCTTTCTCTGTCACACAATACACTCTTAAAGTGTGCAATTGAAAGGTTCAATCTAGAGTAAGAATGTTGTATAGAAGAATGGCTCTGAAGAGAAGAATAAAGTATTGAAATTGGAGGCGTACTATCATCTAGCAAATCTCTAAGCAACACTCTCAGAGGCGATCACCTTATTTAGAGCATTAGATTGCACGGTGCACAGGGTGGATATTTTTTAATGTATTTTGCACCAAAAGTATAATAACGTATAGAATTGTTATTGCCCAGATTAAAATCATATAACTGCCATGGACCCGAGGAAAAAGTGAAAGATGAGGCAAAAAAGAGGAGCATTAAGTAACTTTCAACACTTCAATTACAATCGTCTGATCTGTTCATACAAGTGGTCATAAAAAGCATTCACCTGATTTTTTTTTCACCAACCATCTCAGAGGTTGAAGAGCACTTACAGCAAAGCAAAAATATGAATTCAGCATTATATTTGACGATGTACCCTGTATATCTATTTCTATTCTCTAATTCTTTCATACCCCGAGGCGAGGGTTGAGTCGCCTGCGAGACACACGTCTCGAGTTCCTCTCTATCCAATACTAGGCTTTATGCTTTTTCAATATTTCGCTGTATTTTATGAAATTTAGGAATTCTGGAGAACAATCGGATCGCGATAAAATTACATTGCGTTAAAACTGTACTCAAATTTTATCAAACAAAAAAGACCTAGGGCAAATGTACGAAATTTCGTCCAGTTTGCAATTTCGTCCACTTTTTTGCTCCTTAAATTTTAATGAATTTTTTATTTTTGCATACTCTATAGATTGTAATAATGCGAAAAAACAAAAATTGTCATTTTGACGAAAGAGATTATGCGGAAAAGACATTGGAAGAATTTTAGAAGGGCAAGGAACGACGAGAATCAAGATGGTCCAAATATTACACAAATCTATGTCTATATCTCTATTCATTTTAAAATGTATTGAGAATTATTTCAGAGAAAATAAAGACAATAAACTATCTACAAGGCTCCAAAAGTAACACTCTTTAAATGATGTAACAAAAAAATCATTTTTTTATTAAAAATACAGTAGACTCTCACTCAATCGGCTCTTTTTCAATCGGGCGAAAAATTTTGTTGACAATTTTCACGTTTAATTATGAAGCTAATTTGCTCAAATTCGCTGTAGTACTTCCTATTTTATCGTGATTTTTGTGGAATTTACAAAGGCTTTGACGCTCAAATCTATCGATAAATCGGATGACATTTCACCCCAAATGCCCAACTGAGAGAGAGTCTACTGTATTACATTTCAAACTTAAGAATTTTGCGCTTGCATGCAACTATGCTGAAATTTGGTATAGCTACCATATATTGTTTTTTTTTTGGTGTCTTTATTACTCTATTACTCTATTAGTTCAAAGGATTTGCCCTCTGAGTCGGAAGTTTTGGCTCTAGTCCTATTTTACTGAGCAAAAGTGAAATCTAGTCTAGGCTTATCACTTTTTAAAACTTTTTGCAATAAAACACATTTTATGCAGTACAGCCACAGAACAGCATTTGATGACATGCGCTTTCAGTATGTCCATTTTTTGGCAATTAAAACAAAAGCCACTTAATGACACACTCAGCCATTTGATGGTTTATTTTAATTTTCGCAGTTACTCTAAACCCTAATTGGCACGCAATGAATTAACGACTCAGAGACTCCATAAAGGATTTTCTACCTCAAAGCTTGAAGCTATAAGAGTAAGAATGGAAAGACTGAAGAGAGGTTGAATTACCAGAAGATAAATTAAAAGATCGATCTTAAAGGATGTTGAGTTCTCTCTCACTTTAACAGTTCATTGGATGCACGTGGATGTCATGTTGGCGGACAAGATTGGCAAAGATGTGGGTGTTCAGGGCAGATGGTGAACAATTGCAATAGAGCAATTTCCTTCTTTGTTCAATGACATGTTATGAATACACTGCAAGATTTTACCGCAATTTTCTATAGAGATCTTTTTTATAGCTTGGTGCTCCATAAAAATTACGATGCAGAGGGATAAATTTAATTATTTTAGCCCTTGATGGCCAGAGGAGACTTCTTACGATCGCTGCATTCTCTTCGATATGGTCAATCGCTATGTTCGAGTAAATGTTCAAGAAAAAAAAAATGAATTCCTTGAAGGCAATCAATGGAGAATTTGCCCTACCTCTCCGCACACTTTTACACTCGTCCCATTCTAGAGATTAGTCGCAATGGAAAGGAGAGTATTATATATGATGGTAAAATTTGTGCGCGCGATTCCAGCATTAAAAGTTGGGTGGTGAGCTCCCCAGAGGCACTTTTCATAAACTTTTTTCTCCACCATTCGCCATGGCTCTCTTTATCTTTCATTATTTGCCACGATTTGTTCTATCACTCGAGGGGAGCAGCCAATGTTCAAGCCCATAAAATGTGAATCACAAAGAAATGACTGTAAGATCAGTCTCAATCGTGCAAAAAACCAAGAAACCCCTTCATGATCTTGCCCTCAACTTTTCTTTCTTTTTTTTTTATTATTATTATTTAAAAGCCAAGCAACTTATTGCAATCAAGGCACAACTTCCTTTTGGCCCTTTTTCTACCTGAACCTTCTCATTCCCTCTAAAGCGCTCAGTGTTTTAATCAATTCAACGTGTGTCTCAAATGAATTCATGTCCTTCAGTTACTGAATTAATTTTAAGTCTCTGGAGCACAAAATCATCAATTTTCAGCTCTCTTTCTCGCCACATCCACTACACTGCGTTTAGAATCTTGCATGGGGCTCCTCAGCCACAGTGGGCCTGGAAGCACCAGCATCACGAAAAGACAAGAAGAAGATACACAAAACACCGGAGATTACAATATTTAGTTGAGAGTCACTTTTAATCTTAATTGCATATCATTTTTCTCTTTCACCTCACCATTTTGCATTTGCACCTTCAGCAAGATCCTCTTTAAACGATGGTTCTGCATGATCAAATATTAACTCTCTCGGGATGATAGCCTACCTAATGAATACATTCACTGGGCTTTCAAAAATGTTTTATATTCAGATGCAAATTCTATTTCGCTTGCACATTCGAATTTCAGACAGTAATTGCGAGGATTGACATGATTGCTAATATTATTCTCTATGATACCTCTTCAATTTATTTTCCCGACATTTGAAGAGAAAGGTTTATAAAAAAAAGTGGCATTGATTTTTCAAATTCTGTTCATTTTAATTGGAACATACAAAAAATTTAATTTAATTTAATTTGGTCACAGCAGAAAAATTAATCAACACTCAGTTTCGAGTTTTAAAAGCATTGAATTATACAAGTTTTATTAAAACATTTAAAGGTTTGACTAAACTATTTTATGTTCTTAATAGGGTAAATTAAGCTAATTCAAAACCTGCTCCAAATGGAAATTTTTCGCTACTCCAAATGGAAACGTCATTGTTTTCATGATAAATACAGTACTAAATTATTATATTTATATATTTTCTATACCACAGTTTCATTATTTAGTTAGTTTTGCTCCAAATAAAGCGAAAATCCATTCATATTCACAAATTTTAATTTTTTAATTTCTCAGAAAAATTAAAAGTGCACCTTTTTACCATCGAATTTTTCATAGATCGACCATGTTTTCCAGTGAAAAACACAATGAGGTGACTGTTGTTTATTAGTTTTGTTTAACATTTATGTCATATTTCAGTCTAATTTTAGTTAAATTAAGTGCTAATCTTTATTGTTAACGGTACATGAAGTTTTCAAATAAAATAATTACTTGTTTCGTAAACAAAAAGGGTTTTTTTCTGAAGTGCCTGCAAATGCTTCAATAGGAAACCCTGGAAATATGTTTTTTTTTTTGAAGAGACTTTCTTATTGTTTTAAATGGGAAAGGAGAAAAGAGCAGGAATAAGAACAAATCCTGCACTCAGAAGCAACTCAACAATGTTTTGGAAGCCTTTCGTCGCGGTGTCACTTACACTGTTTGTCTCCAATTAGAAAATTTCCCTTGTCTCCATTTGGATTAATATGTTTCCAATAGAAGCATTTTACGCTCGCGCATTTTTCTTGTATTTAAGAAGTTTTCAAATTATATCTGAAGAATTTTCACTAAACAGTAACATTCTAGAAGAGTCTATTTATGTAATTCTCTTCAGAAAAAATGAACTTAATGTGTTGAAACTTCTGTCAAAGTTAAAGCGTCTGGAAATGGTTTTGAATTAGGACATTTACCCTAGCTGATTTTTAAAAAAATATTTTATCTTAACAGTTTACATAATAAAGGCAATTAACCAATCACATTTTGAAAAACAAATCACTCCAGTTGCTGGTTGTGCAGAAATCTGAGACATTCGGCTACTGAATTAAAAACTGCTTTGAATGGTAATTTTTTTTACTGACTGTTTAAATACTTTTTTATCGATTGAAATTTAAGGCAAAAGCATATTGGCAGTAAAAAACGGAGAATTGTTCCGCTCAGAAACACACCAGTAACTACACACGGCTCTTCGTTATCCGGTTGACAGGTGCCAAACACTGGCGGTTGATGTGTTCAAAATTATTTTTACTAAACATGAAGTTTCTTTAGTGTGAATGTGAATTAAAGTATTATTATCATTGTATCGATTTTTTAATACATAATTGTGATAAAAAATGAAAAATAAGCACACCATTAAGAAAATTCTCTTGTTCTTTGTCAGACAGAAAATATATTCACACAGCACAAAATATAAAAACCGTTGTTCATTCAAAAAACGTAAATGTCATTTGTCCCCCAGTCAGCCGGATAACGAAGAGCCGTGTGTGTAAACCATGATATGCGTAGATGTAATAACGTTTTTTGGATGTTTCTTTTTTTTTGCTTTCCATGAAAAGTTTTGGCTTAAAATGTACATTTTTTAATTAGAAAAGATCTGCGTTCAGAAATAAATAGAAAACATTCGAGTCTGAGTCTCGAATTATTTTTCTTAACCCTTTAAGGACGCATAGGGCACCGTTGTCCCAAAACCAAAAACGTTTTTTTGACTATAGAAAATTATTTTGTCCTCTAAAATAGGCCAAAAAATAGTTTTATTTTTAGGATACTGGTGTCCCATTCGCTTTTAAAGGGTTAAACTATAAAATAAGGTTAACTGCGGCAAGTAAACATGGGGTAGTTATAAACACTAATTTTAGATGAGATTCTTTACAATATCATCTTCTGTGGTCTGAGATGAAATGCGACCTCGTCAGATTGGGTCCAAAATTTGCATGTACACGTTTTAACTCTCATAGATCAAGAACATTACCCGCCAAAAACCGATTTTCTTGACCGTCCGACCGATTCTACGTGGTACAAATGCTTCTGGCCAGGGAATGGAAAGATATATTGACAAGCGGTTTTCGGCAAAGGTTAATCTCTGCACCCCTAAAAAAAATTTTGAAACACCTATAAATTATGTCTAGCCCCTATGGTATCGATCGATCTCAAATTTTAGTATGTTAGTTGAGCCTAGGGCACTCAATGGGTCAAGTGGTAGAGCACTCGCTCTACGATGCAAGTGTCCCGGGTACGAATCCCCTTTAGGTCACCAGGATTTTTTCTGGCGTTAAAGGTGTTCGGATTGCATCCAGTGAGCTTCATTGCACTTGATTCCACGGGCATGGGACTGACAACCTCATCCCGTACAAGAAAAAAATAATAATGCATGTCTAGGAATCCCCTTGCGGCAAGCCTTGTTCCTTCATGGAATGTTGTGCCAGCATTATTATTATTATAGTTGAGCCTAAGAGCTTTCGATTAGTAAACTTAAGCCCTTTCAACTGGCCATACCTCCGGTTTTAAATTGTGAGAAATTGAAAAATTTACTGATTTGGAAAGCTTTCATTAAGTGCTACAACTCTTTGACACCTCAATTTCATCTGATTTAATCGAAGGACCGATTAATCGAAATATCCATTTTCGTAAATTCGATATCAAATATCTCAGAACTTCCATTTCCAATTTTGATGAAATTTTAGTGTATTGTAGCTGAGAGATTCTAAATGGTGTGTCGCACTTTACCCTTGTTCTACCCTGACCCGAGTTATAAATGAAAATAACTTGACCGGATCATGTTTTCGGTGTTCATGCAGCGATTTTAATGAAATTTTAGTATTTTGGATCTGAGATCGAGACCTTTCTAACGATGTGTCGCATTTGTCCCAATCCCATCCCACTGTACTACGACATGGCCCTTACTGTACCAAAGTAGACCGAACCCTATCTTTAATGTTTATTAACCGATTTCAATGAACTTCTTCCTTTCGTTGGCCTTCCGTTAAGGAGTTAACAGTTATCTCAACTGACTAGGGCATGTTCGATTTCGTCAAGATAGCATTTAAATCCCTGAGTAGTTCGAATAGGTTACAATCGGTTATGAACCCATCGTAACGAACCGATAACTAATTTGTGCCCGAAATTCAATTGAATCACTCATCCTATACGCTTTGAGGTTTTCTTTTAAGGGATTTATACTTATAAATTGGTTTAAATCAGATGTGATGTGTATCAATAAGCACTGGTTGTGGTTTACGAAATTATCGTTAAGTACGTGGCATTATCTCAAGATTTAGGGCAGAATCACATTGACAATAAAATGCTCGCCGTAGCCTCACCGTATTTCGTTAATTTACGCATTTTCATTGCAATTCTTACGCAAATTCTCGATTACCGTATTACCTTATCTCATACTCGGTGGCACTAGGTGAAAATAATATAAGAAAATTGAAGAAATAAAACGAAAATTCGATAAATGGTGAGCAGAAAAAAAACTGTAAGAGAAATTAATCGTACAGATTTTTTTTTGCTCACCGTTTATCGAATTTTCGTTTTATTTCTTCAATTTTCTTATATTATTTTTACCTAGTGCCACCGAGTATGACATAAGGTAATACGGTAATCGAGAACTTGCGTAAGAATTGCAATGAAAATATGTAAATTAACGAAATACAGTGAGCATTTTACTGTCAATGTGATTCTGCCCTTAGTCTACTTCTTCTAGGCAAAATTATAAATTTTGTGGTATATAGGACTCGTAGGTGAAGCTTTAACCCTTTTTACGTATTATTTTATTTTATTTTACAAATATTTTAAAATTAATATGTCATTAATTAACATTTTGAAATCAAGTGTTCTTTTCTAACAATACAACTTTCATCGAGTAAAAAAGTTCTCTTTCATTATTCTATCTTATAAAAAAAATATATCTAAATTTTCGTAGAACGAATTTCCTTTTGTAGGAATATAAAAGCTTTGTTCTCGAAGGCAAAGCCTTTGTTCCTGGGGGAAACTTAATGAGGCCCATCCGTATCACATTTCAGTATATCGTCATGAATGCTACAGAAAATATCGAATTAATTTGTATTTAAAGACTTGGCAGGAAATTTCACTCATCATTCATTCATATTTGGGTTATATTTCGGAAATGTTACCAAATCGCCAAAAGATATGAAGGCGATGAAAAAGCGGAGGCTGATGGTGGGAGTAGAGGCAAACATTACAATCTGGGACTGTAACAAAAGTTCTATTAAATTACAAAAATGTAGGTTGTTTGTGGGCAGTTAATTTTCGAAAGAGCAGTTTTAGGCTTAATTAGAATAAAAAAAATGCGACAGGTAAAAAGCTCATCAATTAATTTATCGTTTATGTTTGTATTTCCTTTGAATTGTTCTCTTTGATAAGTTCTTAAGTGGTTTAGTTTTGTTCTTAACAATCCATCAGGACTATGAAGAGAAACTCTTCAATTTTATTAAGTGACTAGGAAAGTTTGCTTTCAACTGCAAAATACTTCCAGTTTGTAATTCAACACAAACGCCCTCTCATTGGATGATTAATTCTCCCCAGAACTTATATGTATATATCCTGAGAAAATGTGTTTGTTTGTCCCTCAAAGGAAATGTACTAGTCAAACATAATACTCGACTTTGGCATTTAGTTGATAAAGTTTGTTCAAATGGTTTTAGGTGGATTTTTTTCAAGTTACTTACATTAAATAAATTTCACGTAAGGATTAAATTCAACACAAAAATGGCAAATTTCTCGGTGTGTGCTCTTTTAAACTGAGTTAAATTTATAAATTCTTTTGCAACATTGCTTCATGAAGTTGTTCCACTTGAGTAAACCCATTGCTTTTGGAATAAAGGATATTATCCAATTTATTTTACGTCGCAATGTTTGTGGTGTATTTTTGTCAAAAGAGAAAAAAGAAGAAGAATGAGATGGATTAGTGAAAAGAAAATGAAAAGAGAGAAATTTACAACCTGCTCATCTATCAGGAGACACAAGTATTTGTTTCATAAACTCTTAGGATAATTCCATGAGCTTATGGCTCTTCACAGAGAAATAGCCTTTGAGAATGTACTCAAAGAATAGTAAACACTTGAGGAGATTAGGAAAAAAAAATCTGGGATAAAGCTGGAAAGAATGTAAGGATTCTCCAGAAAACAATTTTCCTTGCCTTCGAATAGGCAATTAAATGACAAAATTAGGGATATTTGGATTAGAAAGAGTAAGTTTAAGGTTAAAATACCATTAGGAGTGAGCTTTTAAGATTCACTTCATTACTCGAAGAGAGAGAGAGTAAGGAAATAACTACATGTACTTGAGCAAAGAATTTTCAGAACTTTATAATTAGGGACAATCTTGCAAAACAGAGGTTTCATGCAAAATTAAGTAAAGCTAATAACAAGATTATTCGTTTCTATGGCTCTTCGAATATAGGACCCAAACGGTTAGAGATATCGATTTGTGAAACGAATAAAGAATTGATAGGATCGAACGAACACCTCTTCGACAGGGAACCCCTATTGACACTTTTGTCAAAATGATGAAATTTATTTCATGTATCAGGTAAAATGCAACTAATATTATGTTTTATTTCTGTAATCTACGTTTCCTTATATAAAAAGATATGTTCAAATTTCATATCCTAAATCCGTACTGAAAGTGTCAATAAATATGGCATGATAAATTCTTAATGTGTCAATAAGTGTTCCTTTCATCCTATTTCTACAGAAAAAGTTTTTGTAGAATTCTGTAGAAAAAGAAGGAAAATAAAAAATATTTACATTATTCGAAGGCATGAACGTTCGAAGCGAGAGTACTTTCCCCCACCATTTAATGGTTCACAATCGATTTGATCCAAGTTATAATTCTCTCAGAAGACCCTCCAAAATTTTGGTTTTGGAAACGGTTAGGTGGAACATTAAGGGAATGGTAACGGTCTTTGGGTAGACGTATACCAGGATCCCCTAAGTGACCAAGGATCAACTCACTATCTCTAATCGTTTGGTCTTTAGATCTGATGATAGCCGGACAAATTGGGATAAACAACGTGACGTTAAAAATCTCGAAGTTTTAGAGATTTCCAAAATTCTGCCAAAATATGACCCTTTAAGTGAGTCGAAATATATATAACTCAAAATCGAGGGATTATAGGGTAGAGTAAGCCCTTTTTGCCACCTTAAGGATTAGTACCCTTGTAATTCTTACAATTTTTGTCGAAATAAAATAAAATTTTCTGTACAAATGCTTTGAAACATTGTCTCTCTATTAAACTAGGAGAGTTCTCTGGAATTTTTGGACATCTAGTTGAAAAAACACATTTCCTGCAGCAATGCATGTTTCAGTACTTTTCACCACCTTGTAAACACTTTTTCGCCACTTGTTTTCAATTGATTTTTAAAAAACAGCTGCTTTCGAAAACCCCCAAAAGTACACGGCACAGTACTTTTCTTATTTAACACCGATTCTAGACAATTATTAGAGTATTTCGAATAATTTTTGCACGTTTTTTATTTGCAAAAAAAAAAACAATTGAAAATTGTGTCTGATTCAACCAAATTCCGCGAGGTGCGTCACTTGTCAAATGCTTGGAAAAATGAGTGGCAAGAAGTACTTCCATAAACTTTTTTAGATAACACTATTAAAAGCGATATTACAATAAAGTTTAGTTAATAAGAGATTGAGTTTCAGTAAAAAATATCAAATACTCTACAGCAAAATTACAAAATAATGCAAGATAATTTCTCTTAGCGTTGACAAGTTTCTTAAAAACTCCATATTTATTTGGTAATTGTTCATGTTGTGGAGAATTTCTTTTAACAATTTCCAAATAATCTATTCGGCAAAGAACCTGATATAGTTTTCTGATCCATTGGACCAGAGGTTACGAAATATTACTCATTTCGTAGTTCCATGAGCTCACAATTCCCTTAAAAAGTGATTTTATTTGTAGGTAGGGAAAAAGTGCTTACTGGCGAAAAAGTACTGACTCTACCCTATATACAGTAGAGTTCCTCAAATTTGAACATTTGGGGGGTATGGATGACATCTCTCACTCCTCAAAATTGAACGATATTTTCAAACAAGTCCCTGGCAAGTTGTCTGAAATTTGAAGCCACTTTCTCATACTTCGATTTAAATTTATATGGGATTCTTTTGCACTCGCGAAATTACGCGCATTACGCTAGATATCTAACTGTTACTATCTAACTGTTACTCTCTTTTCAGAAGGGTTGTTTAGAAACTTGGCAAGGGTTTATTGTCTTTGTTTTTATTAAAAGTAGTCTTAATAAGTTTAAAAATGAATTGATATGTAGAGGTGAATTTGACTCTTATTTTGGACAACTTTTTTTATTAATTTGGACAATTTAGCTGTAAATTTGGACAGCTAATCCGCCTCAACAGGATGCCTATTGTTCTTCATTTCATGAACCAATCTTACGAGATCCTCTTCCTGTTCATGTAAGGGAAACGTAGAATGTCACAAGAAGCCCGGAAACTTTCCATATCATTCATTAAAGTGAGTTGACTTCGGTACTCCAAGTACGTGCGGATTCGCTCATTCCCTGGCCTTTCCGGGAGCCTTTCAAGACTTTTCTCGCTACATCTTTTTCGTAGAGATGATGCTCCTTTGTTTCTCCAGGCATTTGTCCAACCTAGTCATCACAAAAGCTAAAACTTCACGAAATTTCGTGAGAAAAACACCTGTCCAAAATAAGAGCCATCACCTCACTGGTAAATGTCTTAAAAAATTTCCCATTTTCCATACGAAAAATCTAATTCACAAGGCAAATCTCACTTTAGGTCAAATGTACAAATCATCACTAACGTTAATCAACACAATATTCAATGAATATTCAATAATATCACTCAAAAAAAGCGAAGAAACATTGTTAGTACTTCACCACAGCTAAATAACACTGAAGTAAACACGAAGTTCTGTCATATTTCTCGTAAGCAATTGTTTACACTGAATCTTCAACAAAGCAATTTTAACTCAAATCATATTTAAAATTTAACGTAATTTAGTGTTAAAATCTTTCAAAAAGAACAAATATTTAGATAGAATTCATTATTCATCAAATATTGGAATAAAAATACATAATTTTAATCAATTTATTTTTAGTGTCCAATTTTATCCTCAAAGTGTCCAAAATAAGTAACTGGACAAAATTATGAGCCTTTCCCCTATATCAATGTAATTTATTGTGAAATAAATGGAATTTGTTGCGGAACTTAATATAATACAATAATATTAAGCAAAGAGAAAAATAGTTCTGATTCAGACTCCACGCAAAACTTTCTTCACGTAGCCTCAAATTTTGTACTTTGAACTCAACCGTCGCGTCTTTCAAATTTGAGGAACTCGACTGTACTGCTCTCTTCTGTTTCTGTTTAAATAGGATTCAGCAATTAATATCTATAGCTGCAAGAATAGTTTGATAAACCAACAATGTGTATGTTTCTTTGAATTTGAGTTACGATAACTCTTTAACTTTACAGTATTTCTCTTCATTTTTAAATTATTATGTCAGCTGTCTGACCACTCTGGGGAACCCTCTATAAATTGATTTGGATGATGTATTGTGGTAAAAAATGATTTTTTTTTTTGGTGAAAATGTCTCATCATCTTGACGTTTTGGCACACAATCATGCTACTCTTCTTTCTACATTTCCACCGGAAACCACTGAATGGAAGCTGAGGGCGACAAAACCCTCTTCACGTATATACAGCTTTTTTATTTCACCCACACCTACCCCATTTTAAGGCCAAACAACCGCTTCTACATCCTAGAAAATGGTCGAGGGAGAATTGAGAATGTGGTCTGTGGTGTGAATGAACTCGAGTGGAATTTATTCTCAAATATTAAATTGAACATCCACAAAGTTTATCACACACTCCCATACTTCTCTGGCATTCGACAAAAGCGAGAAAAGGGCGGTTGAAAGTTTCTATGGGAAAAGCTCTAGAGCCAGCTAAACCCTCAAATTATGTATTGTTCTAGGAGAGTAAGAGGAGGCTAAAAGAGCCACATAGGAGAGAGGCAACAAAAGAAATTTTCTCTACAACATAATATTATTGCAAATGCTGAAATGATAGAGATTTCCACCAGCCAGCCATTCAATTTTGTATGTTGATTTATCCATTCACACCATTGATTTTGAATTGAAAAGTGCCACATTTAGTGAACGGTCTATCTCTATATCCTTCCCTATCCACAACCCCCATAACCATCAAAAACCCTAGGGAATATACACCATTCCACCCTGACTTATATTTTACTAAACTCATGTGATTAAAAATTTGTCCACAAACCTATCTATGCATTTTAAATAACTATCCTGAAAAATTATCATATTTGAATTTTCAAAACTAATTTGAATTATAGAATTTTTACTTTTTGTCCTGTAATAAAAGTTGATCTTCCATGTGTCGCATTATTTTGTCTCCATACATCGAAAACATCCCCAAAAATTTCCATATTACATATGAAAATTTCTCTCTTGGCCACCATCCAATTCTCTGATCCCTGGGTTTTGGGAGAAAAAAAACATTCCAGAACTATTTCGTCAGTTTACGGATGTGTCTAGAGGAAGTGTAAGTTAGTAAAAAAAACCTATTTCAACCATGGAAAATTTGTATGAGAATTCACTCACTATTAACAAAAAGGGACAGAAGCAAAGTTTAAAAAAGTTGTGAAAATGAATATATTCCAAGAGAGAAAAAAAGTAAATCATTCATCATTCACAACAGAAGACAGTGGTATGAACAGTTTCACAATAAAACTTGCACAAATGAAGGAAATCGCCTCTAAAGTTTTTCCAAGACTGTCATAAGTTTCACTCTCTTCTGAACACTGTTTTTTTTCATCCATCCAATGTGCAAAATGTCCCCTTATCTAGCCAGAACCAGGATCCTTTCTTTGCCTTTTCTCTAGCATTTCACCACCCTCATTTGTCTCCCACGAGGCACAGACAAGACATTCAAAAGTCAAGACAATCCTTAAAGGGATAGAGAATACATATTTTTGGGATAACTACAAATTGTGAAAGCTCTCCCTGGAGATATCTTTGAGGATGAAGACAAATAGAAGATTTTATTTTGGATTAATGTAAAAGGCACAGTTGAATTGTCTACTAGTAAACAACTTTCAAGGGATCATCTTGTATATCAAGGGATACCCTACGTAGTGAATATAATTAAATTGACCTAGAAAAATAGATAAATAGACGAGAGATTTTTAAGGAAAATGCTTTCAAAATATCATAGGGGAAAGGCTCATAATTTTGTTCAGTTTCTTATTTTGGACACTTTGAGGATAAAATTGGACACTAAAAATAAATTGATTAAAATGATGGATTTTTATTCCAATATTTGATGAATAATGAATTCTATCTAAATATTTGTTCTTTTTGGAAGATTTTAACACATAATGCGCAACGCACAATAACTTTTGTTTAGTAAACATGTTTTTGATATTTCAATGAGAATGAGTGAGATCTAGATCTAGTCATCTCGCTCATCCTCATAGCAAATTTTGAAAACATGTTTACAAACAAAAGTTATTGTGCGTTGGTCATAATACGTTAAATTTTGAATATGATTTGAGTTGAAATTGCTTTGTTGAAAATTCAGTGTGAGCAATTGCTTAAGAGAAATATGACAGAACTTCGTGTTTACTTCAGTCTTATTTAGCTGTGGTGAAGTACTAACAATGTTTCTTCGCTTCTTTTGAGTGATATTATTGAATATTCAATGAATATTGTATTAAATCACGTTAATGGTGATTTGTACATTTGACCTGAAGTGAGATTTGCCTTGTGAATTATTAATTACTAATTGAGTTATTTGAATAAAGTCTATACTAGTGAGTATACTAAGCGGTATAGAAAATTTCAAAATAGTTTTCTGAGTTTTGGAAATAATGTTTTAAAATCAAAACATAACAAAGTGTCACAAATATGCCGGCTGTCCCCTATTTTATAAAATTACTACAGGTTCAGCTATAATTGTTTCAAAGACAAATTTTCTAAGGGGAAGTGGGACACCTTTTGGGACATTTTTGAAATTTGTTTTTTTTCACCAATTTTTTAATGAAACTTCACCATGATATAATTTAGCTTCAAGAAACTATTATGAAGCTAAATTACAATATGATAAAGGTCAGTTCCATTTAGAAATAGGAGAAAAAAGCCTAATTTCAAAAGTGCCCCACTTCCCTGTACTTTTTCCCCCCATTTCCATCCAAACTCCTCCAAAAATGTGTTTCCGTCTTGGGAGTTCGAACAGCTCGCAAAGTCTCGAACGCTTTGCCACCCCCTTTTACTAAAAATTTAAGATCTATCTAACCTAGGTTTATAACCTGGGGATTTTATAGCTTTGAAAACTTTTTATCAAGGGTATGATAAATCCATCGATTGATCTCGGTCATATGACCCTTGAAAAGTGCTTTGGGCGAATTTCATATCGAAATTTTGATTTTTTTTTAAATAGATTTTTACTTAAAAGTCTAAGATAATTATCTGGGGGTTTTCTAGGGTCGAAAATTTTTTGTCATAGTATGGTAAATCCATCGATAGATCTCGGTCATAGGACCCTTTTTGAAATAGAGTTTGATATCGTTACATTCCGCTACTTTTCCAATTCATTGTCGATTCTGATCAAGCTGTTGAGTTTGAAATTTGACAGCCTTTCAAAAAAATCCAAATTTGATCAAATCGGTTGCAAAATAGGCCCTATAGGGTGGTTTAACTTCGAGCCTAAATAATTTAAGCAGGGGCCCATAAAGTCTAATAAAAAGTGAAGCTTTTTTTCAATTTTCCTTGTTAATGTTTTGCAGCTATTACACCGCGACTTAAACAAAATTGCTCGTAGTTCTTGTATAATTTTGGCGAACATTATGAAATATATTTTTAGATAGCTTTTAATGCACGATTTCGAAATATATCAGACTGATAAGTCAATTCTCTAGTCTTTAGTGCCTCTATGCAAAAACGTATGGAAAAATGGAATGTCGAGAGGCCCCTGATTCAAGATTGCGATTTAAGCAGTAAGAGGTGTCTAAGGGCCCTGACAGACTTGAGGATTAGCCGAGAGACGACTTAGCATAATTGTTTTCGGAATAATGTTTATACCACATTTCTATCATTTTTCACTTAAGTCGTAAGTGTGTCTAGGGCATAAGGATGAAATATTCAGCTGGACTACCTAGGCCAATTTTGAGATAAGTCAAAAAAACATGTTGTAGGAGGGGATGGAAGGGATGGGGGACAATTTTATTAAGTTAGTTCGTTAGAGAATGTTGATATGTGGGAGGGTCATCGAAGACCGGAAGTCGATATCTCTTACCGTTTAAAACCAGAATGGTGAGCACATTTCGATTGTGAAAAGTGCTCTCTCATGGAGTTCGAGCAGTTAAAACTTTACATTGATTAAGGGTATATGATAGTATCCACTTTATGTATTATACGAAATAAAAAGTATTTTTAATTTGGTTGCAAAATTTTATGGTGCTCTCAAATATAAAAGCTTTACCCACAAAAACTTGAGAAAGTTTGCTGAAACATCTGTGTTGGTAAAAAGCGTTTAAAAGAATACCTCACGTGTCGAAAAAGTTTAATGTGAAACATGAGATATTTGCTTTTAAGGCTTTTAACTAAACTTGTGTAATACATTACAACTATCAGTCACCATAATAGTTTTGGATATTTTATGAATTTCAGCACTTTGGTTTTTTTTTTTAGATAAAACATGAGATGATACAGAGATCAACTGAAATAGCACGAAAAGTTCAAAATTGTTTGGTTAAGAATGCAACTACCACTAAAAACAAGATAATATGCCCCATAGCTTGCTGATGAAAATTGATCTACGTCTCCTAACTTTTTCACAGGGAAAAGTTTCCGGATATTTTGAGGAGTACAAAAGGAGTTTACAAAGTAAGAAACTTTACTTTCATACTTTTACCAAGCTCCGCGGGAAAATTTTGTGTTGAATTTGTATCTCTCTCACTACGGTATTTGAATTATTTACAAAACAAGTTGGTGTGCTTTGAAAACTTCTTAAATCATCGTATGGAGGGGGTACTCATCAGAAAGTTTTCAGGACTTTTCACAACTAGTAGAAAGAATGTTTGTGCATTTGCAATTATTGTTGTGTTATACTTTTTTTTGAGGGGGTACTATACCAACACCAATGTAAATCGATTCATAGAAAATAAACGCATGCGTCTTACCTCTCCAGACAGTTAGTCCTTATTAACAAAGTGCATGGGTGGTTAGCAAAAAGGCGCTCCATTTCATCTCACCAAGACAATTGAGATATGTTGATTCATCTTCTTGAATTTTTAGCTGCAAAAAATAGCAAAAAGAATTATATTTTGTTAGTTTCGTGAAACATAGCAAATGGTTTATCCCAGATAACTGTAAAGAAAAGTAAAAGAATTCTTTCATGATACATCAGGGGAAAATTTATGAACTGTGGATGGTGCTAAAGAAGTTCCCATAGGAAAACACGTCACAATATATTATATTACGTCAGAGAGTGCAAAAGTAGCAAGAAAGCTTCTCTCTCTCTAGAAGCATCCACAGCAAACGATGCATTTAATGAACATGGGAAACTGTTAGAAAATTTTGAAAGAAGATTAACTGATTGGAAAATGAATATTTTAGGCACGTTGATGGTCCCGTTGAGATGCTAAATTTTGGGGATTCAGCAAAAGCAACAGCAAAACGTGCTGGTGAATTGTGATGCATGGAAAAAACATTTTGCCTCCCAATGGAGCTTGATTCTGAAAAGAGGGAGTGAATGCGAAAAGAAGGGAAGATAAATCGCAACATCGTGATATCGTTTAACATTCGACAGCTTTGCGCGCCTTTCCATCTAAACAAAAAAAATAGCCTCAAACTTTCGGAAATCCCCTTCAATCGCTTTCCACACGTCTCATATCCCGACCGTAGGAGTTAGTTTGCAATATCCTGCAGGACTATCTCTTCTTTTTTCCTTAGTTTTGATTTCAGCCTGAGCTATTGTGATTGAGTAAAGTCGATTTTGGCCAAAATAATGCCAAACTTTTGATAAGGTCAGTAATGAAATTTTCTTGGTTGACTGGACATCCGACAGTACTTTTGCTTTTGCCTCCTGCTTGAAAGCATCTTTATTCAATTTTCCAGGACACGTTCAATGTTTCTAGTCGTTCTGGACTAAACTTTTCACTTGAAGTGCAAAGCAAAATTCATTATTAATTTGTTCACTAAAACTTTTCCAAAAGTTTTCTGTAAAATCATTTTAAAAGATCTAAAAGAGGAGTTCAAATTTAACTCAATATTGATAGGGTAAATGTCCTAATTCAAAACCATTTCCAGACGCTTTAACTTTGACAGAAGATTCAATACATTAAGTTCACATTTTTTCTGAAGAGAATTACATAAATTTGCTCCTTGACTCTTCTAGAATGTTACTGTTTAGTGAAAATTCTTTAGATATAATTTGAAAACTTCTTAAATACAAGAAAAATGCGCGAGCGTAAAATGCTTCTATTGGAAACAAATTAATTCAAATGGAGACAAGGGAAAGTTTCTAATTGGAGACAAGCAGTGTAAGTGAAACCGCTACGAAAGGCTTCCAAAACCTTGTTGAGTTGCTTCTGAGTGCAGGATTTGTTCTTATTCCTGCTCTTTTCTCCTTTCCCATTTAAAAAAATAAGAAAGTCTCTTCAAAACAAATCATATTTCCAGGGTTTCCTATTGAATCATTTGCAGGCACTTTAGAAAAACCCTTTTTGTTCACGAAATAGGTAATTATTTCATTTGAAAACTTCACATACCGTTAACAATAAAGATTAGCACTTAATTTAACTAAAATTAGACAGAAATGTAACATTTAAATGTTAAACAAAACGAATAAACAACAGTCACCTCATTGTGTTTTTCATTGGAAAACATGGTCGATCGATGAAAATTTCGATGGTGAAAAGGTGAGAAATTAACAAATTAAAATTTGTGAATATGAATGGATTTTCGCTTTATTTTGAGCAAAATTAACTAAATAATGAAACTTAGTATAGAAAATATATAAATATAATAATTTAGTAATGTAGGGGAGACCGGGGAGGTTTGGGACAGGGGTAGTGTGGGACAAGGCGATTCTTTCATTATTTTTTTTTAATAAATGGGATTTAACCATTACTCAATCGTAGACAATATTAAGATGTATCTTGACTAAAAGAATGGATACTCAGTTTAAGAGAACATTGTGTTTTCCAAACAAATTTAAGCAATCTATTGCTAAAGAATCAATTTCCCGATTCTAAAGATTTGAATCTCAAAAATCCCTAGAACAATTTGCTGTAAGACAGAATTTTTGTATTTTCAAAAATGACTCAATAAATGAGACATTTAGAGAATTCACAGGAAGTGTCTCTATTGGTCGAATATATACCCCCAAGGAACCTCTATGCTCTCCCATAGAGAGCACCTAAATAATCTGGTTTAGTTTGTTATTATATATGATTTTTTTAAAACCTCAGTCCAAAGCATTTTTTTTAGGATCTCTTAGGAAAACCTCATTATTTCACCCTCAAGGGGTGGTTTTACGGATTTCATGTATTAAACAAAGTTGGAGGGCAACTCTTCACCATTCCAACGGATATCTAAAATTTTAATTCCGTTCACTAGAACCGGAGATATAATCAATAAAGTTAAACAAAACAGCTAAAAAGCAAAAAAATAAATAAATTCTCAGAATTGTGACGTGATTGAAAAAAATTAAAGTCATTTTCTAAATCAGTACACCCGATAGCATAATAATCAACTAATACTTCTTAAGAATTTTTTAAAAAAGTAATTTTGTAGACCTGTGTAATTTGTAAATAGGAACTCAAAGAAAATTTTACTGGAACAAACCATATCTTTATCTCTTCATTTTCCCTGAAATTCTCCAAATCTTCCTTATAAATCTTTTACCATCTTTCAAATTCATAAACAAAGGATTGTATCTAGAGAAAAGTCTCTTATGCAGTGATATTCTTGAAAAAAAATTTAAAACCTCTAAAGATCGCAGGGTCCTAAAAGATATCGTTATTTAAATACTTTGAGTAATGAATTCAGAGAAAAAATGTTTTAATTAATTATACTGAGAACCTTTTGTTAAAATTCTTCAGTAACGGTACCTTTAAAACCCTATGAATTTCAGGAATCCTAGCTCATTTTTTAAAGAGAATATTTCTCTAAATACGATAAAAGGATGCAATCGAGGCAATACTTTTAACGGAATTTAGAATATTCGAGAATATTTGAGGAAAATCTGGATACAAGAAAAATGGAGGGATAGCGATACGGTTTCTTTTAGGAAAATGTTCCTTGAGTTCAGATCTCTTTTAGAAAACGTTCTTTGGCGCCAACGACTTACGATATGCTGTTATTTAAAAAAAAAGCAAGTTTCATAAAAATAGTTCTACCCTATTTTTATGAATTCTCCTATTCTACTAGTAAGAATAGTAATAGTAAGAATCCTTAAGAACTCTTACTCTAAGATATCTGAAAAAGTTGACCTGATGGTCTATAAGTTTCTTGGAGTCATATGTTCAAGATACATCAAGGACTCCGAAAATACCTGTGATTTGACATTCAACGAAAAAGTTTTCGTTTTGTTGCCCTGTAATGCTCGATGTCTTTAAAACATGATTAGTTTGTATGGGAGCTACCAGACGGACCGCTCAAAGGGAAGATCTAAAAATATTTACATAAAACTTAAGTCATATACCAACTGTGACCCGAATTTCATTAAGATCGGTTAAGTCGTTTTCGAGTAATAAATTGTCAAAGTTGCGAATTTTCAGAAAGATCTCGTTAATTTCCCAAGGATTAACAGTCTTTTTTCACTTTGGTCTCGATAATTTTTAAGTTATACACCAATACCTACAAAATGAGCCTAGTCCCATCTCTGGCGAAGGGTTGGACCAGCTCCCATACAATTTTGCTCATTGTCCTTTATAGGCATTTTAGGGAGGCTTGTCCACTGAAGAAATGGTCGAGATAGTCCAAGTAGTTAAGAAATAAAAATTAGTGTTTGGTGCTACCCCGTGTTTGATGTTGCCCCAGTTTCCCCTATACCTTATTAAGTTGTTAAACTCCATATAACTTAATCAACCGAGATTTTCAGTTTTGACAAAATATGTTATCTGAAATAAACCAATAATAAGAGTAGCAATAAATCATATTTCGTAATTTTAAATATCAATCCTGAAGAATTATTCCGATTGATAAGCATCCAGATAAGCTCAGTATAAAACGAAGAATCAATCAACAAATTTTCGACAGTTCGAGAAGAGAAGATGATGAAGTCCGTTCGTGAAATATTGTGTTTTCTTGTGGTACTACAATGTATTTGTGGAGTGTTTTGTAATCCATGGAAAATTTTTGATTATTTGCATCAGGAACCGCCTCCACCTACCCCCAAGAGTGATTCCAGGGTTGTGACTGAAGAATGGATTGAGCAATTGGTTGATCATTTTGATGAGTCCAACAATGCAACTTATCAAATGAGATACTTGGCAAATGATGAATTCTATCAACCAGGTGGACCCATATTTATCTATGTTGGTGGAGACTGGACTATTACCCCAGGATGGATTATCGGTGGTCATACATATGATATGGCAAGAGAATTAAATGGATATCTTTTCTCTACTGAGCATCGATATTATGGTGTAAGTCGACCAACTCCTGATACTTCATTCAAAAATCTCCAGTATCTCCATGTAAGCCAAGCCCTTGCAGACCTAGCTCACTTCATAAAGGTTATGAAACAGGAAATTCCTGGTGCTTCTAGTTCAGGAGTTATTCTTGTTGGAGGCTTCTATTCTGCCACAATGGTAACATGGTTCAGACAGTACTACCCAGATTTAATCAATGGAGCTTGGTCTTCGAGTGCACCCTTATTTGCAAAACCAGACTTTTACGAGTACTTTGAAACTGTCGGACAATCAGTACGAACGGTTTCTGGTGATTCATGCTATAATCGTATAGAAGGAGCATTTAGTGAAGCCGAACGCATGGTAGCAGTCGGAGAATTTGAGGAAATCTCTGAAAAATTTAACTTATGCCAAACTTTACGAGATAATGAACTTGATATTTGGTTGTTCTTCGGAAACCTTGCAGCGTTATTGGCAATTATTGTTCAGTATCACTGGCCCGGAGATATTGAGCTAGCCTGCGAAATTATCATGATGCACGATAATGATATCGATGGTTTTGCTGAATACACTAGATGGATTTTGGGAAATCTTTGTTGGTTACCGGAATTCGAATTAGCCGCTGATTTACTTCGTGAAACTTCATGGGAATCAGAAGCTGCTTATGGCCAACGGCAATGGCTATATCAGGAATGCAATGAGTTTGGCTGGTATCAAAGTTCAGGATCTGAAAATCAGCCTTTTGGTTCGAGTTTTCCCGTTGAACTCCTTTACCAAATGTGTACTCACGTTTTTGACGAATCCTTCTACAATGACTCCATCAACTACAACAGCTACATAACTAATCTCAATCGCAATGGATTGAATCCAGTTATTACAAATGTATATTCAACTCATGGTGAATTGGATCCGTGGAGAACTGCAGGAGTACAGGAGAATGTTAATTCATTCGCTCCAGTTGCAGTTATTCCAATGGCATCACACTGTGCAGATTTGTACTCTATCAGCGATGCCGATAGTCCCGAAATGTTAGCGAGTAAATTAAGAACAATATCTCTGGTAAAACAATGGCTAATGATATTTTAGGACATTACGCAGATAAGATTGTAATACCAGAGCATCAAAACATTTCAAAGAGCGATAAAGTCTTCAGTATTGAGATGACTCATAGTCTGTTCTCCAATAAAATTGTGTGACACTTAAATTTATGAATCTGACGATTAATTAAAGATTTTTATTCCTGTGCAATTGTCATGATTTTAGGTAAAGAAGTTGTCTTTTTGAGTAATTATATGCCTTCATAAAAACTCGTAGTAACATACATTATGTGATTATAATACTTTTTCAGGTCTGGAAATAATTTAAACTACAGTGAGTGTCAATAGTTTGTTGCCTAATGGATGTTTGAGAAATCAAGTGAAAAAAATGATAGAAAAAAATACTTTTCCAAATTTTTCTTTTTGCAGATGAGTTCCTTGTAATCCGTAGATATTATTTATAGTTTTCAAAAAAAATAATTAATTTTATTTCATATCAAAAATAATTGATTTCCAAAAGTTGGTCATTTTTGAAAAATCAAAAGTTTGTTGCCTCATTAAAAAAACTAATTCAAAATGATGAAAACGTGCAACCAACTTTATGTAAACCGGTTACATTTTGAGCTTATGTCATTTGATAGGCAAATGATAGATTTGTACATTTTTAAGGCTGTCAATGTTAAATATATAGGTGTAAGAGTGATGATAAATAACAAGAAATAATCAGTTTTTTGATAATTCATAATTTAGGTTATAATGGAAAATTACAAAAAGTTGAAAGGTGGGATATTGTTCAGAGATACTGCTGGAAGGAATCGGCGTCGCTTAATTGCCAAATTTTATGGAAATTCATGAAAAGTTATACATAAAATGGTCAAATATTATAGTTATGAGGCACGAGTACATCTGAAAAACGCTACTGGTAGACCCAGGGTTTCGACTCAGAAAGTCGATAACCACATTCTAGGTATCTCTGATAGTAACCCCATGATGTTTGCTTCAAAAATTCAAAGTCGGCTGGTTACAGAAGGCATACAGGCTTCAAATGCTTCGAAAATCAAACTCAAAATGAAAGAAAATATAAGAATAGGTACTTGGCTCGCAAGATTTCATTGGTAAGCAAATCCAAACTGCGTAAGAGGTTGTATTTTTACGTTTTTAGCATGCTCCAAGTGAATTTACAACCTTTTAACCAGATTGGTTTTGTTTACCAATGGAAACCTGCAAACCAAGTAATTATTCTTACCACTTTCATTAAATTGCGGTTGGTTTTGAAGCCTGTATGCCTTCTGTAACCAGCCGACTCTGAATTTTTGAAGCAAACATCATGGGGTTACTATCAGAGATACCTAGATTGCGGTTATCGACTTTCTGAGTCGAAACCCTGGGTCTACCAGTAGCGTTTTTCAGATGTACTCGTGCCTCATAACTATAATATTTGACCATTTTATGTATAACTTTTCATGAATTTCCATAAAATTTGGCAATTAAGCGACGCCGATTCCTTCCAACAGTATCTCTGGACAATATCCCACCTTTCAACTTTTTGTAATTTGCCATTATAACCTAAATTATGAATTATCAAAAAACTGATTATTTCTTGTTATTTATCATCACTTTTACACCTATATATTTACCATTGACAGCCTTAAAAATGTACAAATCCACCATTTGCCTATCAAATGACATAAGCTCAAAATGTAACCGGTTTACATAAAGTTGGTTGCACGTTTTCATCATTTTGAATTAGTTTTTTTAATGAGGCAACAAACTTTTGATTTTTCAAAAATGACCAACTTTTGGAAAACAATTATTTTTGATATGAAATAAAATTAATTATTTTTTTTGAAAACTATAAATAATATCTACGGATTACAAGGAACTCATCTGCAAAAAGAAAAATTTGGAAAAGTATTTTTTTCTATCATTTTTTTCACTTGATTTCTCAAACATCCATTAGGCAACAAACTATTGACACTCACTGTACATTTAAATAATTGCACTGAACCATCTATTAGCTTGTCCCTAGTAAGGGGTCAGATAAATAACACAGAGAAAAAAAATACCCTAGAATCAATACTTTTTTGGGATACTTTTGGTATTAAAAGGGCTCCAATACCTCGTGGTATTAAATTCTAGGGTATTTTGGGATTAAATTCAAGAAAATCTCTGTCATTGATTTAATACCATAAATTCATTAATTTTCAATCGCAATGAGTATTGATTCTATCCTATTTTGGTATTGATTCTATCCCATTCTGGTATTGATTCTATCCCATTTTGGTATTGATTCTATCCCACTGTGGGATTGATTTTTATCCCACTATGGGATTGATTCTATCCCATTTTGGGATTGATTCTATCCCACTCTGGGATTGATTCTATCCCACTCTGGGATTGATTCTATCCCATTTTGGGATTGATTCTATCCATTTTGGGATTGATTCTATTCTGGGATTGATTCTATCCCATTTTGGGATTGATTCTATCCCATTTTGGGATTGATTCTATCCCATCTGGGATTGATTCTATCCCACACTGGGATTGATTCTATCCCACTCTGGGATTGATTCTATCCCATTTTGGGATTGATTCTATCCCACTATGGGATTGATTCTATCCCATTTTGGGATTAATTCTATCCTACTCTGGGATTGATTCTATCCCATTTTGGGATTGATTCTATCCCACTATGGGATTGATTCTATCCCATTTTGGGATTGATTCTATCCCACTATGGGATTGATTCTATCCCATTTTGGGATTAATTCTATCCTACTCTGGGATTGATTCTATCCCATTTTGGGATTGATTCTATCCCACTATGGGATTGATTCTATCCCATTTTGGGATTGATTCTATCCCATTTTGGGATTGATTCTATCCCACACTGGGATTGATTCTATCCCACTCTGGGATTGATTCTATCCCATTTTGGGATTGATTCTATCCCATTTTGGGATTGATTCTATCCCACACTGGGATTGATTCTATCCCACTCTGGGATTGATTCTATCCCATTTTGGGATTGATTCTATCCCATTTTGGGATTGATTCTATCCCACTCTGGGATTGATTCTATCCCATCGGGAATAAGAATGTCTTAATAATATAAAACTGATACCATAATCGTAGAATCTATACCTCAGTGGGATAAAATCAATAACCTATTGTCATTTTGGAATCGGTTTGGGTAGAAGGATGGTAATGACATGTCTTGTACGAGTGTTCTGTATTTAAAGCGAAATATGAAGGTGTGCTGTCTTGTGCCTGGTTATTAGTGCAAAAGGGCTGCAGTGGATACAGTGTACACACACGTGTTGTGTAACCTCAAAGAGGATGCTAATTTTTAGCATAAAATAGGATTTTGTCCACTGCATCTCTACGAATCCGTCAAGGCAATTAATGTGATAAAAAAGTTCCTAAAATTTTAACATTTGGAGAGTAAAGATGACATTTCTCACTCCTCAAATTTCAACAATATTTCCAAAAACATAACGGAATTCATGTGAAATTTACTTTTCTTAAATTAAGATAAAAAACTTTAGAGAATATATCAATTTAATTTATTGTGAAAAACCTTTCTTCACATAACCTCAAATTTTACAGTTTGAACTCAACCGTCGTTCAAATTTGTGTAGTTCAAATTTGATGAACTCGACTGTACCAGTATCTGTGAGACTTTTCACAATAAGACACTGCAAGTGACTAGATTGCCTAATTCTTGGCTATTTGGGGATTAGTGGAAGACATTCTTTTTCTTCCTCTGAGCTCGGTATTTCTTGTATAACACAACAAAGACCCATGTCGAAAGCCGAGCACTGGGCTCTGAAGAAGGCATGGACATGAACACTTCATGCGGTGAAGGGGAGGTTTGGCAGTGGGACACTTAGGAAGGCTAAATTAAATACCGAAATGGGATAGAATGAATCCCAGAGTGGTATAGAATCAATCCCAAAATGGGATAGAATCAATCCCAAAATGGGAAAGAATCAATCCCAGAGTGGGATAGAATCAATCCCAGTGTGGGATAGAATCAATCTCAGAGTGGGATAGAATCAATCCCAGAGTGGGATAGAATCAATCCCAAAATGGGATAGAATCAATCCCATGGGATAGAATCAATCCCATAGTGAGATAGAATCAACAATCAATCCCAGAGTGGGATAGAATCAATCCCAGAGTGGGATAGAATCAATCCCAGAGTAGGATAGAATCAATCCCAAAATGGGATAGAATCAATCCCAGAGTGGGATAGAATCAATAACAGAGTGGGATAGAATCAATCCCAGAGTGGGATAGAATCAATCCCAAAATGGGATAGAATCAATCCCAGAGTGGGATAGAATCAATCCCAGAATGGGATAGAATCAATCCTAGAGTGGGATAGAATTAATCCCAAAATGGGATAGAATCAATCCCAGAGTGGGATAGAATCAATCCCATAGTGGGATAGAATCAATCCCAAAATGGGATAGAATCAATCCCAGAGTGGGATAGAATTAATCCCAAAATGGGATAGAATCAATCCCATAGTGGGATAGAATCAATCCCAGAATGGGATAGAATCTATCCCAGAGTGGGATAGAATCAATCCCAGTGTGGGATAGAATCAATCCCAAAATGGGATAGAATCAATCCCAGAGTGGGATAGAATCAATCCCAGAGTGGGATGGAATCAATCCCAGAATGGGATAGAATCTATCCCAGAGTGGGATAGAATCAATCCCAGTGTGGGATAGAATCAATCCCAAAATGGGATAGAATCAATCCCAGAGTGGGATAGAATCAATCCCAAAGTGGGATAGAATGAATCCCAAAATGGGATAGAATCAATCCCAGAGTGGGATAGAATCAATCCCAAAATGGGATAGAATCAATCCCAGAGTGGGATAGAATCAATCCCAGAGTGGGATAGAATCAATACCAAAATGGGATAGAATCAATACCAAAATAGGATAGAATCAATACCAGAATGGGATAGAATTTATACTGTTTCCTAATAAATAATGACTTTCAAAAATCAATGCTGCAATGGGATTAAATTAATCCCACGATTTCTAAAATTCAATCTCAAATTGAGATAGAAACAATACCATTTCCTCCTCAAAAAATTAATTTCATAAATTTAATACCAATATGTCCTAAAAGTAATCCCAATATTTCTTAACTTTGTTCCAGAAACTAAAATCAATCCCAATATGGACCTATTTTCAAGAAAATTTGGGATAATTTTGGTATTGAAATGGTGGGATTAAAATCAATACCATGGGTATTGAATCTGGATACTTGAAAAATTTTCTCTGTGAAGTTTAATCACTTTCCATTTGTGAGAACAAAAGTAACCGAGGACTTGAAAAGCGGACACGGTAGCACAACTCGACCAACTCGCGATAAGTCCCGAATGATCAACTTTACGGAAGAGTGATTACAAGTTGAGATTTTGCATGCTGTGTATAAGATATTTAAAATTTGAAACCTCTTAAAACTTTGAAAATAATTAACTTTCCGGTATAATATTCACAAGGAAGGTAGAGGGTGTCAAGGAGTACCCGAAAAGCGAAAAAACGACTTTTGCAAAATATCGACTTACAGTAGAGTTCCTCAAATTTGAACTCCTCAAATTTGAACGACGGTTGAGTTCAAAATGTAAAATTTGAGGTTATGTGAAGAAAGTTTTGCGTGAAGTGCAATTTTCCTCTGATGTTTCCTCAATATTATTGTATTATATTAACTTCCGCAACAAATTCCAACTATTTCACAATAAATTACATTGATATATTCTCTAAAGTTGTTTATCTTAATTTAGGGAAAGTGAATTTCACATGAATTCCGTTATGTTTTTGAAAATATTGTTCAAATTTGGTGAGAAATGTCATCTATACCCCCCAAATGTTCAAATTTGAGGAACTCTACTGTATTTATATTCTGATAAGTCGAATTGGTGGTGGTAGCCCGACAAGATTACTCTTTTCAAGAGTTGTATAACGCATACTTGACAGCATACCATAGTAAGGCACATAAGCTCTCTAAAAACGCATATAGGGTAAAGGCTCATAATTTTGTCCAGTCTGCTTGTAAGCAGAGGTGTTCCAAGTTTGAAGTGCGATATTTTCAATACTAATTGACTTTTTTTGTTACTTTCTTTTCAGAAGGGTTGTTTAGAAACTTGGCAAACAGTTTAACATCTTTGTTTTAACTAAAATTACTCTTAATACGTTTAAAAATGAATTGATATGTAGAGGTGAATTTGACACTTATTTTGGACAACTTGGTTATTAATTTGGACAACTTGGCTGTAAATTTGGACAGCTAATCCGCCGCAACAGGATGCCCATTGTTCTTCATTTCATGAACCAATCTTACCAAGTCCTCTTCCTGTTCATGTAAGGTAAACGTAGAATGTCACAAGAAGCTCGAAAACTTTCCATATCATTCATTAAAGTGAGTTGACTTCGGTACTCCAAGTTCGTGCAGATTCGCTCATTCCCTGGCCTTTCCGGGAGCCTTTCAAGGCTTTTCTCGTTACATCTCTTTCGTAGAGATGATGCTCCTTTGTTTCTCCAGGCATTTGTACAATCTAGTTCTCACAAAAACTAAAACTTCACGAAATTTCGTGAGAAAAACACCTGTCCAAAATAAGGAGTATCACCTCACTGGTAAATGTCTAAAAAATTTCCCATTTTTCACACGAAAAATCTAATTCACAAGGTAAATCTCACTTCAGGTTAAATGTACAAATCACCACCAACGTGAATCAACACAATATTCAATGAATATTCAATAATATCACTCAAAAAAAACGAAGAAACCTTGTTAGTACTTCACTACACCTAAATAAGACTGAAGTAAACACAAAGTTCTGTCATATTTCTCGGATTTCTCGTAAGCAATTGCTCACACTGAATTTTAAACAAAGCAATTTCAACTCAAATCATATTCAAAATTTAACTATTTAGCGTTAAAATCTTCCAAAATGAACAAATATTTAGATAGAATTCATTATTCATCAAATATTGGATTAAAAATCCATAATTTGAATCAATTTATTTTTATTGTCCAATTTTATCCTCAATGTGTACAAAATAAGAAACTGGACAAAATTATGAGCCTTTCCCTTAGGCCTTTTTAAAGATGCACAGCACTCCCTTGACCTCTCACTAAGAGGGCTAACTCCAAGAACAAGGCAGATTATGTACCCAATCAGTCTTTGTGGGATTCATAATAACTTAAGCCGTGGAACCGATTAGTCTTACACATATTTATATTTCAGATTCATAGAGAACATAACAAATGCAGTCCAGATATAGGGAAAACTGAATATTAGAGTTCATAGATGATTAAATCTAGATATTTTAGTGATTCTAGTTCACTGGTCAATATAAGTCCAACAGTGTTTAAAACTACCTCATGTTTACTACTGCCCCAGTTTCTACGTAGGTATAGTTCCTAATACGTTAATGTGTTATTCGTCTAAAATTTTTGTTCTTCATGCGAGAGATTCTGTATAAATCGGTCTGGGATATTTCATCTCAGATGTAATATCCTTGTACTATGGTGAACCAGAGGTTCAGGTATTCTTTTATAAATCATTTTCTTATAATCGAAAATCACAATAGTTTTAGTGCTAGTCATTATTTTTTCAGATTGGCTTTAGTATCGACTGACCTTTTAAGCAACAATTTTTTTAAACAAAATCTTCGGATACCAAATACCTATTTAGAATTCCCTGGCTTTATTTAAATTATTGAAAATAGTAAATTATTCAAAATTCCGGAGTATCATTCTTAAGCTAGAAACCGATTTTGAGATTCAGTACGACACGAAACTCAAGTCTGACAAATCCAACTACATACGAGCATTATTTGCATATATAAAATCCCATTTGCTTATAGAATCCCAGAACTGCTTAACAGGCAGTTTGTACTTGAGTACCTATCTTCTTCAGATTCGTGCAATTTCTTCAATCCTTTCAATGGGTTTTGGGTGGAAAAATTACTGTTGATTTTATTGAACCACTTTGTCGTTCTCAAGAGCTTTTCGCGTCGACATCATCAATATTTCCTGCAAATTTAATTTTTTTTGCGCCTTTACATTCCCCATTACTGAGCAAGAGTCTTCAAAAACTGTCAAGGAATGGCACGAAAATGAGGGTGGAAGAAATTAGGGTATGAGTGCGCAAACTTGCGCCACAGATCGTCATCTATTTCTGCAGTATTTTATCAACTCCTGTCCTCGTGGGCTTTTTTTTCTCTGTGCATACATCTCACCAGTATACTGACAGAAGTTTGATGGTAGTAGAGGATAGGGAGCTTTCACCCTCCATTCATTTCTCTATATGCTCTCGAAACGTGCTTCAGAGGCAGCAGGAGAGTATGCTAAAGCTCCCAAACACGCACTGCGCATTTGTGAAGGCAGTTGGGGAGGTATTCGGGTACTATCGTTATTTCTCCCACGGTTTCTCCTTCAGGAGACATGGTGACGTAGATGGGCCAAAAGCTTTTCCTGCGTTCGCGTCGAGCTTTTCCCCAGAGCAAACACCAGTCGAGATGCAGATCTGCTGGTCTGCACATCGCTTCCCTCTGACTTTGACGGTGTTCTGTTGGTGCGAGTGAGAAAGGGCAACTTTTCCATCAAGTGCTTGATTCTCGTGGACAGTTTTCGCGCTTAATGGATTTGTCTATAGGTCAGGACAACCATTCTAGTGTTCGTAATCCAGGCCATAAGCCTTGTCAGCCCTCGGGAGGTCAATTTTAAGGCTGATCTGTGTAGGAGTGAGTGGAATAATACCCATAGCAGATTGTGACATTGAAAATATCGACGGGAAAAATATTTCCCCCCTCAGAGTGTGGAGTGTGTGCAAAAGGCTCCATAGCTGTTCTCTGCTGTTTTAATTTTCAACCTGGAGCGCCCCATCGAAATGGTGTCACGCATTATTTGAGCCATAGGGGGCCAGAGTTTTTGATGACTCAACATCATCCAATAGTGTTTTGCACTGAGAGTGACGAGAAGAGTCAAAATCATCCCCCAACATCACCAACTTCTCACCTTAAACCATATATAGAAAACTTGATTCCGTGGAAGTGTGAAAAGTAAATCCTCCTATAGTTTAGAATCAATCCTTACTTTGCACTTTTTTTACACTCCTCCCGCAATCTCACTCGTCATGAATAATTTCACAATCTCTTCTGAGAGAAATTTTGTGAATTTACAATTTTATATGGGAAAGTGTGTCAAAGTTTTCCACCCCATGTTCTGGTTCTTTTTTTTTTCCACAGAGAGCAAGAGTGGAATTGGTGTCAGAGAGCAATGGTGATGTCCTTGTACACCAATTCCATTTGCTGTCTCACCCTTGGGAATTTTAAAACGCTAATTTCATAAAAGATTCAGAGGAAAAGTTTTAATGCGGTTTTTGTGGGAGTGAAACATTTTGGATTTGCAAAGTACTTATTTGGAATATTGGAAAATTTCTCTCAGTGAGTGTCTTTGTGCAAAAATCAATTTGGTCAAGGTTATCAGAATGTTACACAACAGGGAATATGCATTCAATTTTTTGGAGCAAAAGGTGTTATATTTGAGAATTCAGAGCTAATTTTCTCATTGTCAATTTCAAAAATTAGTCTCAAACTAGTTCAACTCTTCTAAATCCAATGCGCTCCTTTGGCATATGTTTTTTTAATACTTTGTGCTTTGCAAAAAAGTTTAAAAGTTTTCCGTAAACATTAAAGGTACTCCAAACTTTGCAAAATTGGTAGAAGTTCAGACTAATTTTACTAATTATAAACTTTATTTAATAAACCAAAATGAAAAAAGTAATGAAAAAAGGAATCAGTATTATTAGGGGAAATCAGGAATAAATGTGTAGAGTAAATTAAGCTAATTCAAAACCTGCTTCAATTGGAAATTTTTCGCTACTCCAAAGGGAAACACCATTGTTTTCACGATAAATACAGTACTAAATTATTATTTTTATATATTTTCAATACAACAGTTTCATTATTTAGTTAATTTTGCTCTAAATAAAGCAAAAATCCATTCATGTTCACAAATTTTAACTTGTTAATTTCTTAGAAAAATTAAAAGTGTACCTTTTCACCATCGAATTTTTCATCGATCGACCATGTTTTCCAATGAAAACACAATTAGGTGACTGTTGTTAATTTGTTTTGTTTAACATTTGATGTCACATTTATGGCTAATTTTAGTTAAATTAAGTGCTAATCTTTATTGTTAACGGTACGTGAGGTTTTCAAATGAAATAAATACCAATTTCGTGAACAACAAGGGTTTTTCTGAAGTGTCTGTAAATGCTTCAATAGGAAACCCGGGAAATATGATTTTTTTTTTTGAGAGATTTTCTTATTGTTTTAAATGGGAAAGGAGTAAAGACCAGGAATAAGAACAAATCCTGCACTCAGAAGCAACTCAACAAGGTTTGGAAGCCTTTCGTAGCGGTTTCACTTACACTGTTTGTTTCCAATTAGAAAATTTCCCTTTTCTCCATTTGGATTAATATGTTTCCAATTGAAGCATTTTACGCTCGCGAATTTTTCTTGTATTTAAGAAGTTTTCAAATTATATCTGAAGAATTTTCACTAAACAGTAACATTCTAGAAGAGTCTAGGAGCAAATTTATGTAATTCTCTTCAGAAAAAAGTTAATTTAATATGTTGAATCTTCTGTCAAAGTTAAAGCGCCTGGAAATGGTTTTGAATTAGGACATTTACCCTACTTAATTTTTATTAAACACAGACGTTTTTTAGTATTCCCTTAAAGACAAACATCTATTACCTTTAGTCCAGTATCCCTTCCCTTACTTGATCTTGCTCACTAATGCCCAAACCACAATAGCTTTTGTTTAGTAAACATGTTTTTGACATTTCAATGAGAGTGAGTGAGATCTAGTCATCTCGCTCATTCTCATGGGAAATTTTGAAAACATGTTTACAAACAAAAGTTATTGTGCGTTGGGCATAAGGCTTTTAAAAACTGGTGCATTTCCATTTCTTTGGCATTTGTGAACAAATCCAATTTCTAAGACTTGGTTTTTCAAAAAAAAAACTACACAGAATTCTAAAGATTTGCTTCAAATTTTAACAATGAACAAGGTAGAGTAAATGTCTTAATTCAAAACCATTTCCAGACGCTTCAACTTTGACAGAAGATTCAACACATTAAGTTCATTTTTTTCTGAAGAAAATTACATAAATTTGCTCCTAGACTCTTCTAGAATGTTACTGTTTAGTGAAAATTCTTATAATATAATTTGAAAACTTCCCAAATACAAGAAAATTACACGAGTGCAATGCTTCAATTGGAAACATATTAATCCAAATGGAGACAAAGGAAAGTTTCTAATTGGAGACAAATAGTGTAAGTGAAACCGCGACGAAAGGCTTCAAAAACCTTGTTGAGTTGCTCTTGAGTGCAGGATTTGTTCTTATTCCTGGTCTTTTCTCCTTTATCATCTAAAACAATAAGAAAATCTCTCCAAAAATCATATTTCCGGGGTTTCCTATTGAAGCATTTGCAGACACTTCAGAAAAACCCTTTATGTTCACGAAATAGGTTATTTTTTTATTTGAAAATTTCACGTACCGTTAACAATATAGATTAACACAATTCTGGCAAAAATATTAGACAAATGTAAGAAAAAACGAATAAAGAACAATCAGCCTAATTGTGTTTTTCATTAGAAAACATGGTTGATAGATGAAAAATTCGATTGTGAAAAGGTACACTTTTAATTTCTTTGAGAAATTTATAAATTAAAATTTATGAATGTGAGTGGATTTTTCGCTTTATTTGGAGTAAAATTAACTAAATAATGAGACTGAAGTAGGTATAGAAAATATAATAAATATATAAATAAAAATTTAATACTGCATTTGTCATGGGAAAAAATGATGTTTCCATTTGGAGTAGCGAAAAGTTTCCATTTGGAACAGGTTTTGAATTAGCTTAATTTACCCTAATAGCTTTAGAGGAAGATTTTAAGGCTTCGCATACGCTCTGGTTTCGAATACTTCGTATTTCTCCTATATTCCTTTAATGAATCTGACATATTTTTTTCAGAAAATTTGTGATTTAATACTAAGTTACTGAACATATAGCCATAGGCAGGTCAGGTCCTTAACAGATATGCGACTTATGCCGAGACATGATTCAATGGTTTAACCATTATTTCGAATATAATTATCCTAAGCCGTCTCTCAGCTAATCCTCAGGTCTGTCAAGGACCTTCAGGCTCATTAAACAAATATGACAAAAATATGAAGTTTTCGAAGCCAGAGTGTGTACGAAGCCTGGAAGCCTTCCCCTAGTATTACTTCGAAATAAAAAATTTTCCTCTTCTTACTTAAAACTTAATGGGCATGTATCATTTTATAGATTAGAAAAATATTTTAAAACTAAAATAAAATAGTGATAAAGAACTGTTCTAACAAATATTTTTTTTAAATTAAAGCATAGTCCCCATATTCCCAAAAACCTTATGACACTATACACTGAGAGAATCCGAAAAAGTTAAAATAACATTCCGAAAATGTTAATTTTACTCTGTATTATTGATCTGAAATCGGTGTAAATATTACCCTTTTTAGGTGTATTAGGGATTAAATTAACCCTTTTTCATGTTAATTTTACCCTTAAAAAGGTGTAAAATTAACATTAAAAATGTTGATATATTTTTACACCTAAAAAGTGTTAAAGTTATGAGGAAAAAATGTTAATCGCACCCTCTTTTTTTCTCAGTGTAGAAATTAAATTTATTACCATTTTCAATAATTATATAATAATATATATGTTGAATGCCAAAATTTCAAACGGGGCACTTTTGTATATTTGCGGAGATAATTTGAAATATATGATTTTGGAAAGATTAAAGACAAAAGTTTCGCACTGATAGGATGAATAATATATCTCCCCTTTCACATTGTGCATTGTCTATCTCTTGAATATCTTGGTTTTGGGGCCAATTCATGCTCAGGCGTAAAGCAGTATTCAATCTTTGATGAAAGGCAATGGGCAACAGATGGCTCAATAGTAGTCTATCATAGCTCAAGTGGAGTAATGAATTCCGAACTGTAATGGAAATCCTGATAATCCTAAAAAGTTTTCAGGACATTTTTAATATTAAATCGAACTTTTCTTATGCCCTTTTAGCTTTGTTTCATATGCCTTTTTAGTAGTTTGGTATTAGGTGAGCTTCTTAATCATTTCTGCTTTTATGGTTTTTTCTTAAAATGTAGTGTGATATACGACAGAGGTGTGCAAGAAACCGTTGAAACCGAATTAACGTCAAAATAAGTTTGTTATAGTAGCGTTTTGACCATTGACGTACATGTTTCATTTGACGTTAATTCGGTTTCAACGGTTTCTTGCACACCTCTGATATACGAGAACTATAATACTTAATTCAGTTAAGCAAATTCAGATAATGTCTCTTATTAAATATGAAATTTAGGAATTTGGTGCACACAGTGAAAATTGTAAAGGTATTATAAGAACTGAAGTATCCCCGGTTTGTAGTTGCGAAAAGAAAATCATTCACTCAAGCCGAACCAATTATATCACTATGTCAAAGAAAATTTAGTGGCAATTTTTACAAAGTGTTAAACTGTTTGTACGAGGTATCATGAGTTACAAAGCTAGAAAAGTTAGATTTTCCCGAGCTGCCAAGGCAGTAATGCTTGTGAATTTTCCATAAAAACACAAAAACAGCCACTTTCGATCAAAATATTTTATCGTAAATATTAAGCCTGATAAACCGTCTATAATTTGTAATAGTTGTTTTTACTGCTCGAACTCCACGGAGAGAGCAGTATATAATAATCCCTCGATTTTTTCACCCCCCAAAATTTCCACTTTCCACCACCCGGAGACCACTTTTCTCAACAAATCTTCACGTTTCAGACGATTTTTGATAAACATCATCACGCTGTTTGTCCGTCTGTCCGTCCGGCTGTCGCCAGCTCTAGCGGCCAAACGGTAAGAAATAGCGACTTGGAAACTTCGGGGGACCCCCCATAAGTCGACCCAAGAATCGTCAATATGCCTCTCATTTTTGAATATGTTTTAAAGCTTACCCAGGCGGACATTTCGTCCATATACGACAATATCGTTGAATCATTCCTAATAACGGTTTTTCAAGGTCAAAGGTTAAAAAGACACTAGAGAGCGCATTTACCAAGCGAATAGGCTCATGTTTAGGCTCGTTGGAAAGGTCTTAGAATTTCCAATAAAACGGAACTGGTTCCATTCGGTTTTGAATCGGTAATGAACCGGTTCATAACCGATAAATAATTATAAACGAAATTTATTAAATTACTCCTGAGGTGTATTTTGGGAAACGATTTGAGTGATTTATAAATCTGTTCAAATCGGTTGTGAACCGGTAATGAACCGGTTGTTTACCGATAAGTAATTTTTGTTCGAATATAATTTTCATTACTTTTTAAACTATTTTGTGGAATCTATTGAGTGATTTATGAATCGATTTAAACCAGTTGTGTACCGGTAAACGGTAAATGATGCGAAAGTACTTTTGAGGTATACCATCTAAGTCACGAGTTCGAGCATTTCGCAAAGCATGGGACGCTTTGCCACCACTTTTTTTCTAAAAATATACTTTAAATACGAAAAATACATAAATACATGGGTTTCTTGTCCATTTTTTATTTTCACTTCTGGAAACTAGAGATAAAGACCTTGGCTACCAATATTTTCAGCAAATATGAGGTGTTTCACTTAGTAATTAGAATCTTATGGCCATGGGATAGATTTTTTTTTTAGTAAAATAGTGAAAAAAATACAATTTTATGAAATTTTAATTGTACGAAGCTGCAAGTATACGAAGTTGCAAAGGTTTCCTCTAATATGTTTGCGTATAAATTTACAATTCATGTAAAAAATATAAACGTAGTAAATAGCTTTTGTTTTTACTGTTCATGAGAAGTACGAAAAATAATCTCCCTGAATCGAATCAGGTCTAAGCCGAAAATGCATTTAACGAAATTTTTCTATCTATAAAAATCCAACTATATCATAAAATGCTTTCAACTGTAATGATAAAAGTTTTCGCCATTTTCCACCTGAATATTTTTTATTCCATTGTTATATGGAATAAAATAATGAAGATTTGGAGAAGATAATAAAACACAAACAATAGAACGCCCATACGGATGAAATACAAGGATATCCAATAATTCTGTGCGTCAGCTGGATGCTTTTTTTCCTGGGAAGATTAGGCGCAAAATCAAGGGGCGATTCATTGTTATATTTCGAGGATGAATTCAAGATTTTCAGGTTTTGAGAAAACTTTTGAAAATTTCTTATAATTTGCAAAATTTTCCTTAATTTCCTTGAGGAATTTCTGCAAATTTTTCTTGGGTTTCTCATGAAATATTTCAAAAGCTTCTCGAATTTCGTCGATATATGGTAAAGTTATACAAGTTGAACATAGTGTTACAAGTTGGTCAATTCGCCGGTACAAGTTGGACATGGCTTTTTTCTTGATACATAAATACAGTACCAAATTTGTTTTTAAGCACAAGTAACCAAATTATAAAACTAAGGCATTAAAAATATATAAATAAAAATGAAGTACTAAATTTATCAAGAAAAAAGCCCTGTCCAACTTGTACCACTTTACCCCACTTTGAAAGTTTCTTTTTTTTATATTATTTCTCAGGTTTTCAGAATACTTGTGAAGTTTTCTTCGGGATTGGCGAAAGCTTTCTACGGTTTTTCAGATTTACAAAAACTTTCCTAGTTTTCGTGGATTATGCAGAACATATTCCTCATGAAATTACCCTCAGATTCTCCATATGAGCTACCCCTTGGAAAGAGTAGAAGTTAGGGTATAAATGGAAGTACTCTCTGTAGGGTATTTCCTCTCTGATTGCCCAAACGGAAGTTTTTTTCTTCTGCTTCCAAATATTGTGTAAATTTAGTTGGAAAATGCAAAACTTATTTGGCTACATAATTTTTTTCTTCTTCTCATTTACTCTCTCTCAGTGTAATCTCTCAATTGAATTCAGACAATGCGTAGGAAAATGGTGTGTACAGTAAAGATGTTGTGTTGATCAAAAGGTTCGGTAATCACAAAAATAGGTGATACATCATAAATTGTGTGTGTGGAAAACTCACTGAAAAGTCTCCCAGTGCTGGTGGGAGCGTGTAAATCAAAGTGTTCAACAATTCAATATTATTGCCATGAAGACAAGTAATTGCCGAGGTGGTGAGTATTTTCCACTTTATTACATTTCAAGCTTCCCATCCACGCAACACTTTGAGGCAAAAGTTTTCCCCCCAAAATTTCTCCCCCCACTTCAAGAAATCTTCTGGTGAAAGTTCAGGGGTGCCAAGAAGGTTGAGACAATTTTAAACCTCTCACCACAATTCCCTTTTCAAATTCGTGTTTTGTCTTCAACCATTTGTACACCCAACATTAAACATTGTGTGTAATTTTGAATCTCATCCCATTCCTACAAAGCCGTAGCAACATTTCCTCTCCCAACGGTGGAAATCTCATTATTATACGTTCATAATTTCACAGACACAAATGTTACCCACCCACTTTAACTGATTCCTCTCTCACTCTCTCCTGGGTTATAATTCACACAACTTATATCCACACATTTGCCCCAAAATTGTCCCATCCCTGGCAAGAAATATGCCATACCCACATGAGAGAAACAATCCATGCCAAAAACTATGCATGACATTGAGAATGGGGCGAGGAAAATGTTTCAAGGGTGAGAAATGGTTGGAAATTCGAGGATTTTGGCATATAACCATTCAATTTTCCAGAATGAACAACTTATCCACCATACAAATGGCCGTTTTAATTTAAATTGATGAGGAACTTTTCGAGTGGATAACGTTCCAGGACTAAAGAGTTCTTTTCAAAAATAAATTGAGCTGAAAGAATAACTATCGAACGATCCATTTAACATCACAGACTTTTTTTTTCAAACGTATATTCCTAATGCATTTCCCTACTAACAGATTATTCCCAATTCCACCCTCAACTGATAATCCTTTTGCTGACAAGGCAAGTTTGCCAAACAATCCCTCGGATTAACTGGTCATATGAGAAACATAGTATTGTTTCAATTGCAACTTTAAGTTATTTAGGAGCACTAAGTAAGCCAAAATTCTGCCAAAAGTATACCAACATACCAACAATGTTTCACAAAACTGGAGCACTTTCCAAGTCAAATACTCGAGAAAATTTAAAAATATATAAATAAGATGTCCTAAAAACAAATGGCTTCTTCTAAAGCCAAGAAAGTGATTTCGAGACTCTTATTTGAGATTAATTGGTTGTGCTGGAATTCATTTCAAGGCGAGATACCTAATAACTTTCAACATATTGATTAGACTGTTTTTGATTTAATTAACACGGATAATGTTGATAGTATTAATTGAGTTTCTTCTCTTTTACGTACATATTTCCTCAAGGGTTATCAAGATAACACTAATCACACTCAGAGAAATGGGGTAAAGTTTTATGGTTTTTGCTGAAGGAAAGGAAGAAACCGAATAGCAAAATCTAAGCCGTAACTTTCTTGTGCTTTTGCAATTTTTTTTAGGGATGTCGTATTGCACCATGTAAGCATTACACAAAAATTAAGTCTGAGTAATCTGTTGGACATACATGCGACTTAAACCAACAGACGGCTTAACGTAATTATTATTCAATCAAAATAATCCCGTCAACTCATTGCTCTACCTGCCGATTTTACTCGGAGGTTTTTTGAATTTTAACGGTATATTCTAGTACATTCAGAGAAAATCTGTAGATTTTCTGCAGAATTTCTACCTGAAAATCTGTAGATTTTCTGCAGAATTTCTACCTGAAAATCTGTAGATTTTCTGCAGAATTCTGCCTGAAAATCTGTAGATTTTCTGCAGAATTTCTGCCTGAAAATCTGTAGATTTTCGGCAGAAATTCTTCCGAAAATCTGCAGATTTTTGGCAGAATGTCTGGATTGGAAATCTGCATAGTTTCCATTTTCTCAACAAAAATATTGTTGATTTATCAAGAAACTGTAGAAGTTTCTCCTAAGAAGAATCGCCAATCGAATGATACAAAAAAAAACACGAAATTTTGGTCGAAACTGTGTTTAAAGATATCACTTCACTATTCTCTACTTATAATATTACGTCGCAGAATTCTTTATTTTATATAAACACTGTGAAATCACCAAGAATCACTCTATTGAATTTTGCAAACTTCAGGGAAAAATATTCCATCTTTTCAGACACAGCTGTCTGGAAAGTCTGGAATGTAGAAAAATCTACAGAAAATCGGCAAAATATCTACAGAAATTCGTCAGAGTATGCACCAGGATTCGTCAAAAAATCTGGAAAAATTTCTGACGAATTTTGTCCCAAGCCCAAATAAAATTCGTGGGAATATCTACAGATTTCTCGGCAGATTTTCAGCAGAGGTGTACATATTTTCTGCAGAAATTTTAAAGATATCTGATGAAATTATTTGACGGGATGATTCCTATCAGTTTCCCACTATTCCGTCTCTCGACTCAAGTCGTAAGTCTGACTAGGGAATAACGTTTCTTTAAGAATCTTCCTTTGAATTAAAAAATGAATTTATTTTAAGGCCAAAATACCATCAAAGAAATAAATAAACAGTTAAATCATATGGCTTAACTTCTCTAATATCCTATCAAACAACATTTTTGGGAAAATTTTAATTTAAAATGAAACACCAAGGACACATGTTTCATTAGATTTTGAAAAACCACTGAAATTGCTTGCCTAGAGCGTATGACCCATTCGACAATTGTTAACCCAATCGACAGCCATACCCATCAATCCTAATCCTTAATTCCTATGACACACCCAACCCATCATCTCTAGAAGGGTGCTGAAGGTTGATGTGGCTTTTGTTCGAGTCAGCCTTCAGTGAGTGAGCATCAGTCGCCGTGGACAGTTCACTCCGAGGAAGTTGAAAGATAGGTTGCACCTTTAGTTCCCCTTTTTCCCTTTACAAGTTCTAATATTTTATTTCAGTGAGCTCCATTAAAGCTTACCATGGTATTACACTAGAGAATTTCTCATTAAAATTTTAATGTGATTCACATTAATTGTTGCTGAAATGTGTCCTAATGTGCAATTTTTGTCTAGAGCTTTTAGAAATTGATTCATTCAGTGATAAAAAAAAGTGGACACGGGTCACAAAAATTGGTTTAAATAGATTATAATAGCATAAATACGATTGATAATTAATGAGCAAAATGTGCTCAAATTTGCTCAGGGAGTGGGCCACATATGAGCCCATTCAAACAATTTCCAATTTACCAACGATTCTGAAGTTTAAGATGATGTAAGTTTGGTACCATTCGATTGTTTCGGATGTCCCTTGATAAATTTATCACTTGGCTTTTATAATTCGATATTCGTCAGATTTATTCGGAACAATAAGAAAACAATCGAATGGTGCAAAACTTAAGTCATCTAAGCTTTAAAATCCTCCCTCCTCTTTGAATTTATTTTACGATTTTCGAAAATATTTAAAAAACAATTTGAATCTGCTGTAAACGTAGTGAACCGATCAAAGTTTCACTATATTCAAGATTAAGTTCAATCACATTCAAGATTGAAGTTCAACGACACAAGAGGATAAATTATTTAACGGACTTAGTCAAATTGAGACTTACTTAAAAACATTTTGAAATTCCAATCGGTCGCAATCGGTTATGGATCAGTAAAGCATCGATTAAATATTCTAAAATTAGTTTAAATTTTAAATGCAAATGATACCCTCTTCTTGATCAATTTTCAACTTCGAGATGGTTTTATGATGATTTATAGACAAATTTAAATGAATATTAAATTTGTATGCACTCAAAAAATTTGCAAAAAAGAGCTTTTTCTCGGGAGTTTGAGCAGTTCACAAAGCCTAGGACATTTTTGACACTCTTTTTTGATAAATAACATAAAAGTAGCAATTTCTATCATTCCGCAAAGATGAAATACTTTTACCACCCTATTTAATTTTGAAATAATACCTAAATTTTATAATAATTTATTATAAAATTATTTTCAGGCATGTTTACAAAGGGATCTCTCTACAGTGCTTTACTATCGTAACTTTTCATTCTACAAATTAGGGGAGATTGGGGCAAAATTTGTCCAAACAAAAATTTGAATATTCACTATTTTCTAAAATAAAAGAGGCTGAGGCTTGAAATTTAATTATAGATAGCCTTCATGAACCTTCTTAAACTTACAAAGTTTCAAGGGATTCGAGGAAGGATTATGTAAAATAAAAAATAATGAAATTTTGAGCCTCATTTTTGGAATATTTGGCTTACAGAAAATATCAATAATGATTAGCTCAATTTAAGCACATTTCTCGTTAAGATAGAGAAAAATTATCTTCGACAAAGTTGTAGAGGAATAAATTTCCTATAAAAATATGTCTATTTGATATTTTTAACGTTTGCGAGAGTAAAACGTCTCAAATTATCCGAAGATTGACAAAATTTACCCCAGCAATTTTAAGAATCTCCACAAAGTCGACTTTTAAATAGAAAATGATTCGAAAATCACATGTCTTTCGAGATAGAGCGAAATAGTCTTCTGCAATGTTGTAGAGCAGTAAATTTCTTATAGAAGGAAGTGGGGCACCTTTGAAAATGGAATTAATCTCCTATGTTTAAGTGGATCTAAACCTTATCATAATGTAATTTAGCTTCTCAATCTGTTTGTGCAGCTAAATTATATCACGATAAGACTCAATTTTATTTAAAAAGAGGTGAAAAACCCCAATTTCAAAGGTGCCCCACTTCCCCCTAAGAATATACTTATTATAAAACGTTTAAGTTTTCTCAGAGCTCGTGAAAGAATTAAATATGCGTTTGGACAAGTTTTGCCCCAGTCTCCTCTACATATCCTGTGTTGTTTGCAAAAATAAGGAATTAAGAAGTGAAAAAATACAATAAAATAATAATTTTTATTTTTACCATAATGTTTCATAATGTAGATTCTAGCATTTCTACCATTTGTCGAATTAATATCAATTGTTTAATAAGCTGTAAACTACACAATTATATTTTAAACGGAAAGTCAAAAAATATGATACTTTAAATTTCAATTTTTGCTGAATATAAATTTGGCTGATTTCAATTACTGTTTAATAACCGAAATAAAAGTGCGTAATAAGCATTGAAAAGCTTTTGGTTTATGTTAATTTAAATTTTATGACATATTAAACTTTTAATACATTTTATTAAATAAAAAAAATTATAAATTTCCATTATCCTAAGCCTATGCTTTTTCAGTAAAAACATAACTACGCATATCAAATTTATTTACCACCATTATCAGAAATTAATGTTTGTTATTTAAATGCAAATAATAAAAGATCCATATCACACTTGTAAATAGACTGAACATATTTTTTTTAATTTATTGTGCTAATTAAAAATAATTTATTTTTGTTCATTAAATTTTTATAGTGCAAAGGAAGAAATTGCCCATGCTTTTGAGTATTATTTTATGAAATGGAAAATGACTCAACACAGCTTCCCATTTCTCGTCCTTAACCTAATTTCTGAAGAGAAATCTTGAAAGTCATTTTCATGAAAAGTCATAATATTTCTCTCCGAATGACAGTCACAATTTAAGGGTGATTTAAGATAAATTTGAGAAGTGGAACAAAAAGGAATTTTATATTTATTATTCCTCATATACTTTTTTCTTCTTGCTGATGGTGCACACCAAATGACTATCCATGATCTACCCATTGTGGGGTATTTACGAGAAATGAGTTGGAAAAGATGATGTATGTTGTCATTTCTATTATTTTTATATCATTACCGGGATGTAGCACTATATAGTTCCCAAGAGATATTTTATAGAGAATCTCATCTCACATGTGACAGACAACTTTCTCCACTTTTACCTTCATTTTTGGCAAAATTGTCCATGTAACACTATCAGAGGCATTCTCAATGGGAAAATTTTTCCTTCGACAGCAATATATATTTAAATTTTAATAGAGAAACTCTATTTTTACATTATTTCCCACCCCATGGGAAAACCAAAAAAAGCTCCCTTGGGTGTTTAAAAAAATCGCAAAATGATTTTCATTTAATTACTCTGGCAATTTTAAATTTATCTCCATAGCCGAAAATTTTGTAATTAAATAAATCACTGTGAGTGCTGGTAACGTGGATAAATTGCAGTTTTAATATCTTTTATATGTGGTTGAAAATGTTCAGCTCTTGATGAAATACTAACCAATCCAAAATGAATTGTGAGCCAATTTTGTGGAGAGCCTCAAAATATAATACAACTTTCCCAAATGTTCATTTGGGCCAAATTAATTTTATTCCTTGTTAAATGTTTATTTAATGACAATTTTATCAATTGGGTTGCATCTCTGAAGAGGACACTCAAAGAGATTTTCCCACAAGAGCAACACAAAAGGCTATTGGATGATGCTTGTAACTAAGCGGGAGTATAATAAAATGTAGATGCATCTAATGGATCATTTTCACCGTCATTTTCCTCACAAATTGTTCTCTGAAAATGTCATTAAACAGGAAGCGTGTGAGTAAAATCCATGAAATAGTCACTCTCGTCTCTTTATCTTCATTGACCAGAAGCCATGGCATGACATAAACAACCTGACACAATTAGCCAACAGAGGGAAAACACAGAGGACATTAAATTTTTACTTGTATCTTTTTCTTCGCGAAAACACTATATATATGAGATATTCTTTGATAAAAACAACACAGAATCCTACTTTAAACCCATAATTTTTCCCAATCCCTTGAAATATTATTGCACAAGTACATGAAGGAGAGAAAATTGCCGAGAAAATCTTGCAAAAGTCGATACCTATTTAATACCCACCCACATAACCAATTGTTGCAAAATTTTATTTACTCTTCCTCTTTTCAACCCATAATCCAAGTGAAATGAAATTTTTTTTTCTTCTTGTGAAAATGGAAAATTTATCCATTATTGATTTAGAGAGAATGAAGCGCAAAAGCCATTGCAGGACTTTTCCATGCGGTACAATTGGAATTGGATAATAATTAGAAAGCACGTATAAATGTTTGTTCAACTGAATAAATTTCCATTGCAAATCCACTTCAATTAATTTTTACAATTAAAAGTTATTCTGTAGATCAGTTAAATCTAAAAAAAATCAAATCTACATGAAAAAATTACGTTGAAAGCAGAGAAAGCAGAGAATTTTGCTAAGAAACACAAACAATTCTTATCCAAATTCTCAAATAAATTACAGTATTATTTGTGAAAATTATGCAAAGTATAATGTACAATTATATTTAAATTTCAAAAACACAGTTTAAAAAAATGGAAAAGTGTCCTAGGCTTTGCGAAATACTCGAGTTCGTGATTTAGATGCTATACCTCAGAAGTATTTTCGCATGATTTACCATTTACCGATTCTCAACCGATTTAAACCGATTCATAAAAAATAACAAAATAGTTCCAAGAGTAATAAAATTGATTTTCTGACAAAAAATACTTATATCAGTTCATAATTGATTCAGAAAAAAAGAGGAATTTATTTTATTATAACTCTTGAACTCTTATTACAAGATAACTCAAATTTGACACAAAACTACTTAGATGTATTGGCTCTAGATTCGTGGAAACGATAGTCCTAGAATTTAACGCTGAACTACTTAAAAAGCTGATTTTTATTAACAATGCAAAAAAACCACTTCGTCACTTTTCACCACTTTTCGCCAGTTCTGTAACCACTTCTCGCCATCCACTTGAAAAGGCCCAAACTGGATTATTTTAGGCAATGTTATAAAAAGAATACATTCAGCATTTCTTTTTCCTCGTGATCGCAAGACGCATTTTCGGGCAATTCCAAAAAAAAAACGTGGCTATGAAGGTGAAGAAGAGGGGTGAGGGGGAAAGTGAGGGGCATGTTAATGGTCCCAGAGTCAATTTATAGGGGTGTGACCCGAATATCCAAAGTCTCTATTACTAACCATTTGGCTTCTAGAGCTGGCGACAGTTGGACGGACCGGACAAACAACGTAATTACAAAAAACTCCCAACTTCAGATTTCCAAAATTCTACCAAAATACAACATCTTAGGGGGTAAGGCTTGGGGTTATTATTATTTTTATTATTATTATCCTCTGGCACTTCAAGAAGAAGTTGGGGTTCGATCCCAATGCGCTCCAAGGCAAGATCCTCAATTTTACCCAGCCACTTTGCCCTAGGTCTACTCCGAGGTTAAGGTCTTTTCACATTGGCTTGCATAGCTTTTCTGGGGAATCTTTCCTCATTCATGCGTTGAACATGATCATACCATCGAAGTTGTGATCTCTCAACCCGAAGAAGCAACTCCTTGACTTTTAGCTCCTCAAGAACGGGTACTTTCCTCACTAGATATCGGCGAGTGATACTGTGAAACCCTTGCTTGGGGTAACGAAGTGAAATATATACAGAGGCGGCCAAAATAATAGAATCACTTTGCAAAGCTTCTATTTTTTTACTTTTGTATTTTTTCCCAATTTGTTGATATAAGTCTGAAGTAGTAATCTTCAAATTATTAGAATCGTTGAGTAAGGGTTGTTTTGGCCGCTAAAGGATTCTATTTTACACAAAATACGTCAATAGTGAAATTCAGTTCGGACAAAAAAATTGAAAAACTGTCCTTTACGGTTTCTAAATATGGCTTTATTTAAACTTATTCGATTTATAGACCACATTCTTTAATATAAATAAAAGTCGTCCTATCGTTTTGTTCAAACCAAATTTCACTACTGATGTATTCTGTGAAAAATAGAAATCTCTAGCGGCAAACACAATATTTTTATTTGACGTAAGACAATTATTTGAACATTTCTATATCAAAATTATTTCAACGAATTGGAGTAAACAAAAATGTTAAAGGTAAAATATTGGTCTTTGCGGAGCTGATTCTATTATTTTGGCTGCCATTGTATAACTAAAAATCGAGGGATTATATCGCTCTCTCTGTGGAGTTCGAGCAGTAAAAATTAAACCTGTTAAATTAAAGAATGTACACACGTATGGGGGGGGGGGTCTCTGCAAAGACTGGAAATCGATATCTATTGCCGTTTGACCCTTAGTCCGTTATCAAGTATCTACTGGATACTGTTTTGCGCTTGTAATGGAGAGCACTGGAACTAAAAAATAGTGTTTCTGGCCGCTGTTTTGTTCAACTGTTACAATTCTGGTGAAATTTATGCCCAACGCACAATAACTTTTGTTTTGTAAACATGTTTTTGACATTTCAGTGAGAGTGAATGAAATCTAGATCTAGTCATCTCGCCCACTCCCATACTAAATTTTGAATAAATTGCACAATTGCATAATTGAATAAATTAACTGGGCAATTCGCGTTTTTTAATAATAACAATTATGAAATGCTGCGGTATATGTGAAGAAGAATGAAGTGATATCATTATATAAATTCCAAATCTAAAATAATTTTGGGATAATATTTTTTACGCGATATTTTTCACTTTTCTGAAATTTTTAATCGTTATCACTGGCTAAACAAAAAATATTACTATGGTTGTTTATAGGGGAAAATGCCCCTGCTTTGAACGGTTCCAAGCTTAATAATGACTAAATTTTTCCTATGTTTCTGAATAAATGCGACTACGCAATATATTTTAAAAACAAGACATTTTCCCCTAGTTTTTAAAATATGGATGAGATGAGTCACATTTATTGAAAAACATACGAAAAATTTAGTCATTGTAAAGCTTGGGACCGTGTAAAGCATGGGAACTTTCCCCTACCGTTAGTACAGTATTCAGAAGTAAATACAGTAGGTGTCAGAGACAATTTCATTCGTTCGCCGTTAATGTACTGTAGAGCGTATGGCCTATTCGACACATGTCAACCCAGTCGACGGCCACAACCCACCAATCCTAATCCCTTATTCCTTTGACACGCCCACCCCTACTATCCCGTATGGGTGCTGAAAGGTTGCTTTGGGGCTTTGGTTGTTAGACAAATGTCCTCAGTTTTCAGTGAGTGAGCATCAGTCGCCGTGGACGGTTCACTCTCATGAAGTGAAAAATGGGTGGCACCTTCAGTTCTCCAATTTCCCTCTCAGTTTATATTTTTCTATTTAGGTGAGCCCCATCTGGGCTTACAGTACGTGGAAAAATAAGCCCTTTATTAAGGTTTACCATTCGAATCTTATCGGTAAGACCTAAAGGTTTAACGCTAGGCCCCCTTATCCTATGTCAAACGCTCGTGGGACGAAAAAATGTGCTCTTCAATCATTGCAATTGCAAATATTAAATACTATACGATAAATCGCATTGCTTTCATAGGCATAATAATCGTAATATTTTATCTTTAAAGTGCACGGTTAAATGAAGAAAAATTTGGGAAATATATTAAATACCAGAAGATTGCTATTCTTGATGACCTTAATGGATTTGTCTAGGAAAATTGTGACTTCCCTGAATAAGTAATAATTATCTCCAGATTTTATTTTATTTGTTTTACCCCGTTCTCCATCCCCTATAAAACCCTACGTTTTAGTATATTATTAAATTTGCTCCAGCAATTTCATTTCATTTTATGACTTTTATGATATGTTTTGAAACTGATAGCTGATATAGGCCGATTTTTCTTATATACGCCTTAAGGAAAGTTAAGATTTGTCTTAAGGCCTCTACACATTGGGAGCAATTTTCGTCAAAAATTACGCTTTTGGCAGAAATTTAACGTTTGCGCCTACAATACTGCAGAGAATTTCCTTCAAAAAAACAATTTTTGAAGAAAATTACTCCCAATGTGTAGACGCCATTAGGCCCATTAATAAATCAAATGGCTTCTACACACTAGAGAAATTTATGTCCATATTAAAGAGTTTTTCCTACACAAGCGTAGGGAATTTGCTTCAATATGGACATAAATTTCTCTAGTGTGTAGAGGCCAAAACGCTCTTTAATTCATTACAAATTTGAATAAGTTATAAGCAGTTATGAACAGGTAATGAACCGATTTAAAGTTTTCCTGAGAATTCAGTTATAGCCTTTTCGTAATACAATTTATATTATTGTACGCTTTGCCATTGCAGTGTCTTTTCTTTATTAAACCACAAACTCACAAATATTTTATATATTTGAAGAACTGTTTTAGAGCAAAACAGTCGGCTTTCCTTACTCATGTAAATATAACACATCAGTCCTTCTAAACATCACTGGCATTTCTTACGAGGATCAATTGATTTCTTTTCTCAATAATGTAAAATTCTCATTCAAATCACAATAAAAGACACACCAAGTAAGATTTGGTTGACAAGTGGAGAAGTAAAAGCGGAAATTGAATAAAAATGTGAGAAAAGAAGCTGAAGGATAATGTTAGAATTGTGATTTCTTTTTCCATCAATCGACGACAACATGACAAAAGACGTGGAAAATATGAATACGCTCATGTTCAAGAGAAAAGTCCTCCTCTGGGAAATTTAGTTGATGGTTGAAAAAAAGTTTTTTTTTCTTTGCTTAATAGAGACTATAAAAAATACTCAGGAATACTTCGCTCTCTCACTCTGAAGTGAAAAGAAGTTGAGTAAATCGAAGAAAATCACAGTTGGAGGGTGTTGACCAAGCCCAAGAAAACAACGAGAGTCACAGAAACACCCGAAAAAGCCTCAAAGTCCAATTGCAAGAAGTCACGATTTCGTGCAAATAAAATGAGACTCTTTTGTACCTCTGCACGTACAATTTCGTGCCACTAAATGACTCTGAATTAGCCACCCTATATGAGGCAACCCCTAAAAATCCCCACCTAAATTGACGATTTCCATGGAATATTTGGGAATGTTTCACCAGGGAAAGGCAATGCAAAAAGTTGAGGGAAAATACATAAAGAATTGAATGTATTTTACGTTTTTCTGACACTATTGAAAAATTCCTTTATCATTTTACCTGCAGAAAACATAGAGGATTTTTAGAATTACACTGCAAGATGGATGAAAATTAATTACGTTGCAGCAAAGAGCGACTTTTATTTTTAAATGTCACTCAGGCGAATTTCAATTAAATTCACAAGTGGGCGATTTAATTGATGTCTCCATGCCCTTTTGTGCCAATTAAATTTATGCCAACTTCAAGTTATTACCAGAGTGAAACCAATTTCCTCCTACATCCCACCAAAACTGATGATGATAATTGATTTTCAAGGTAATTTCCCGCTTTTCATCAGCACTTTCAATTAAACTGAATACTCCCAGGAATGTGTCTTTCATTTTTCTTCCTATCTTAAAGTTTACTTGTTTTGTCTGAATCACACCTTTATGAAGTGAAAATAAGATAATATAAAACTCAATTACTGAAAAGTCCATTACACGTAATAGTCATATTGTAAGTTCACCCCAGCGGCCATTAGAATAAAACAATAGGAGAGGGTGGGGTAATTTCAGTCAGATGGAGTTTTTTAAGACCCATGTTTTCTTAAATGTTTATGGACTATGTTCCAACAAACCAAATTTAGATTAATTTTACAATATAGGGGACGTTGGGAAAATTTTATACATAAAAGATGGTAAAATGTCACAGCTTTGCGAAATGTTTGAACTCACGAAATAGAGCTATCTGTGAATAATTCTTTCCATGTCTTTTGGATGTATACCAGTTTATTAACGATTAAGATTAAGATTTGTCTATGGGTCGGCTTAAACCTTTATGGGTTCCGCTGCTTCTGGACAAATTATTTAGGCCTATTAAGCACTGCCTATTCCTCCATTCTATCTTAACTCCCAAGGCGGTCCTTCATCTCCATATCTCGGCTTCTTATATGCCTGAGGTAGATCCAGCCTTGGTTGGATCAGTTGCAGTGAATGTGTATTTGTATCGACAGATCTCCATATGCCGAACTCATTTCTGTACCAGCCTTTATTGTTTAGGCGGTTCATTTTCAATGCATTAGGCATTACTTTTCCATCCATTCACTGGGCTAATTCGATACGGCTGCTGAAAAATCTGTAGCTGCCGAGTTTCGAACCCGAGACCTCACAGTCATAGCGACACTTCTCTACCAATTGATCAACTGAGGCTCTTTATTAACAATTAAATTCATTAACAAATCGAAAAACAATTCCGAACTAGAAAATTGACGTTTGAAACGTTTAGAAATAAAATAGAAAGTTTTCCAGACTATCTATTTTAGTTAGAGCACACTTGGAGGATTTATAACAGATTGTGGAGAAAATTTATCTCAGAACCACTAGGGGAGATTTCCCGAGACTTACCGGTGCATAGCACAGTGGCGTGCATTTCGAAATCCCCCGTATAGAAGACGCCGAAGTGTACATTTTAGAATGTTTTCACTATTATGGTGTCTACACACTAGAACAGTTTATGTCAATATTGAAGCAAATTCCCTACGCTTGTGTAGGAAAAACTCTTCAATATGGACACAATTTTCTCTAATGGCCTCTACACACTAGAGAAATTTATGTCCATTTTGAAGAGTTTTTTCTACACAAGCATAGGAAATTTGCTTCAATATTGACATAAATTTCTCTAGTGTGTAGATGCCATAATGTGCAGAGGCCATTAGTAACATGCTTACGCGCAAATAAAAAGGGATATTCCAGAAAAATAAATCAATTACGATTACATGACCAATTCATTACAGATTGAGGCTGATATATCCGGATAATAAATTTCAAGACCTTTCCAAAAAATCTAAATTCAAGCAAATCGGATATAAATGAGCCCTCTAAAGTGATTGAATAAAAATAATAATTCAAAATAGCGAATTTTCTGGTCATAGGTATGTTTGGACGAAATTTTTATCTGGACTATCTCTAAAACATATCCAAAATCATTGAAAGTGTCACCATTCTCTAAATGTTCCTGATCCAAATAAGTCTGACCAAGTTCAATGAAACTCAGAGAAAAACCTAAAGACTTGACCACTGATGAAGGCTTGGAGATTGATCCGAAAGCTCTGGAAAAAGTTGATGGATTTTTCCTGAGTGATTGTAGGGGTATGGGGAGCGGGGGAAGAAAAAGGAAAAAAGACTGTTCGAGATAATGCCTACTTATGGGTGAAACATCGAAGACCAGAAGTCAATATCTCTTACCGTTTGACCTCTAGGTCAGAAATAAACTTGAGATCAAATTAAAAACAATTTCGAAAAAAATAATTCCATTATCGCGTTAAGCCGCGTTCTAAACTTCAAGACCTTTGAAACAAAATCTAAATTCAACCAAATCGATTAAAATTGAGTTGTCCAAGGTGATTGACCTCTAATCTTCATTAATTAAAATTGGCGAATTTCCCGGTCATGAGTATGTCGGGACAACATTTTCATCTGGACTACCTATAAAACATATCCACAAATCATTGAAAAAGAAAGCTTAGGCCAATTTTGATATTAAAATTTTCAAATTTTTGTATTTTTGAAATACATGCATGAACTACCCTGGCCTTCCCTATATTATCCATCAACATGGAATATAAGGAATATAAACCATATGACATGAACGACATAATGATTTTCATAATATGTATAATAGGAACTTAATTAAAAAAGTTAATACTTGTAAATTCACTCCAAAAATGAGCATTTTTCAAAAATGCTGAAAATAAAAATTTTCAGCATATAAATTTTATTAAATTCAGCTGGTGTTACTCCTGATGATAATATATTTAAATTATAATCAAAATTATTATTAATTACTTAAGCTTTACAAACTTATTCAAGATCTGTAAGTAATCTTGAGATTACTTACAGCAAGGATTGGGAGAAAAGTTATCGAAGTAATTATGACAAAACGTGGACCGATCACTCGAATTTCACTTGTTATTTTAAAATATCGTATATTCTAAACGGGAATTAACTACATAACAGACAGAAAAATAATTGAATAAAGAAAAACAACGATTTTTTTCGTTGTATATCACCGATATGGCGTTTCAAATTTCCTATTGTTGCAAAACTGCAAACCCTTACCCACATTGAAAATGTTATTGAATTTCTAACATGAATTTCCTTCATGTAACTTTATGTTGCTTTTCTCCTTAAATTTCCTCATACCATTGATGTCCCTCGAGAAGGAATATAATGAATAGAAATTGAAAATCACCGATAAGAAGCACAATATGCTACTCCATTTATCTCCCAGGACCAACCATCATTGTGATAGGATAATTGGGAAATCGAGAAGTATTTTCAGTGCAGGATTTTCCTATAACTCTTTTTGATACGCGTGAAAGTAGAGATGCAAGGAACATCCTTATATTCTCAAAATATATCACCCATAGGAGAAAATTTATTGCATTATTCTCTTTTTGCCGGAAAACATAAGCACTACCCAGCACTTTCAATTCCCTTCTGAATCACTTTGTTCGCATTTCATGATACAAATTTCTCCATATATGTGAAAACATTCTTCTCTGTGCATAATAAAAGACAATGGAATGACATTGAGAATCTCTACTCTGCGTGAATGCATGGTTTGGTGGTATTTTTTTTATTGGGAGATGTAGTTGGTGGCTTTCAGGGTGGTGAAATTGCGAAAGGGAAAGAAAGAAAAGTCATACAATTTTCTCATTTTCCCTGGCGCCATTTGGAGTTTCACCTGCGTCTCGTCTGGATTTCAATTTTGTACCACATCTCTGCATTTTGTTTATCTTTCACTCTTCTCAAGCTCCCTTTTCTTCCAGCTTCACATACCCCCTTCTGTCGGCTAAAGCAATTTCTTGAGACTTTTACCCCTTATAGAGAAAGCTTGTTTTTTTTTCGGGATTGGGAAACTTCGTATTTTACATTTCGTATTTTACATCTTCGTATTGCACATTTCGTATTGCGGAAACTTCGTATTTCAGCACATTTCGTATTTTACCATTTCGTATTTCACATTTCGTCTTTCATACATTTTGTACAAAAATTGAACATTTCGTCTGCCATACATTTCATACAAGCATATCAACCAATAAAATAATAGAATTGTAGTTTTATAAGGTCAAGGGCGCTATGCGCCTCGGGTCTAAGTTTGAAGTCGAACATCATGCTTTTTAATTATTCATTTATTTAAAATTTTTATGTAAATTTCCAACTGCTTCAGCAAATATTTCAAATTTTACCACCAAGTCTGAGAAATATTGGTAAATGTTTACAATATGCTCTTAAAACACATTTGAGCCTTTTATTCATAACTTTATCAAGACATTAGATGGAGATTTTATAAAAGGGAAACGTGACCATTAAAATGGATTTTATAATAATTCCTTAAGTTTTTTTTTGTAGATATATCTTGTGTAGCCGGGCTTTTGCCCTGAAAGATTCTTTATGGATACCAAAGCTTTTCACGGCCAATTGCCCAGCACCGCCCAGGCTCTGTGCCTCCATCCGATCTCTTCCAGGCCATGTTACCGTCTGACTGACAGTTATCTCTTGTCTTATCTCCTGTTATCCTGTTAACCAAGGCCAAGCTCACAGACGACGAGCAACCGAACCAGTAAAAGGCCTTGCTTGGAGCGGGAGGCGGGAAATATGAAGTTGCTGCGAACAGGGAAGGGATAGCCGAGCCATTGCCGCTCTGTATTATTATTATTGGATATGAGATGGAGGTAGTCCAAGTGAACATTTCGTCCTTTGACACCGTGTATTTTGATTTCGTAAAACTATTAAAAATTGACTAGATTTCGAGCAAAAATCACTGAAGACTAATTGGACATGAATCACAGAACCAAGTTTTACCAATTTCGAAGCCCCATTTAATAACTTAGGCCCCATTTTCGAAGCAAAATATCGGAGTCCATTTGACATTTCAAAATTTAGGTTATGTTTCGTTCTTTTAGCGATTTTAATCATTTCTTGGACTGTTTTCACTAGTTTTTCATCACTATATGTTAAAAAATTACTTGTTTTAAGGAATTTGTGTAGTAGTTCCCCCGACACCTAAAGCTTAAAATCTCCCGCTTGTGTCATTCTTCCGTTTCGTGATGTTATCATCGCCGGCTAGCGCCGCTTGCTCGGTTCGATCCTCGCTCACCCTCAGTGTTAGTCGATCACTAGACAGCGAGAGAAGAAGACATTCTCTCCAAAAGTTCGAGAAAGGAGTTATCTTACTGCCCATTCAGTCAGATTAGTTTCGGGAACAAGCGAAGAGGGGTTGCGAGCAAGTGAGAGCAAGCCCCAGTTCTGCCTACACGGCGGGCAAAAGTGGATTTTACCTCCACATTTGAATATTATTTTTTCACCAAAACTTAAGAAATTATCGAAAAACTAAGAAAATGTGGGAGCATTTCGCATGCAAACAACTGAGCATTCTCAAAGTCGCACACTAACGCAGCTATCATCAGCAGGCTGTCATACACGCTCACTTCCCTATCCTTATTGAGAGCGGCAATGGCCGAGCTCAATTTCGCTATCAGGAGGAAAGTTTCTCTAACACTTAAAAATTTCTATTTTTTATCACATAAAACTGCAGCCTATTTATAATATTACGTTTTTTTGCCAAACATTTTTTTTAATGAAATCCGTACAAGAAAAAGTATGCGGCTGTCGAAAATTGCATTAAAGTAGTCGTAAACGACTATTCGAACCGATCTATAATTAAATTTTTGCGCGGAATTTCTCAAAATTTTCAGTTTTCACTATCTTAGCAATAAAATTTTTCTATATAAAGTAAAATTTACGAATTTTATTTTCTTTCAACTTCGTCGTATTCCACATTCAGATATGAAAAAAACCAAAGGCACGGAAACAAAAATATAGAAAAACAAAACGAAAGAAATAAAAAGAATATAAAATAAAAAAAAATAAATAAAAACGACGCGTCTGACACAGGGTAAGGGGACCCAGCATTGAGCCATTAATTAACGCCTTGGTTTAGGAACTATTTCAGCCCTAATCGGCAAGGTCTGAGCGGGGTAGGCCCGAATTAAGGGCAATGGCTCGGCTATCCCTTCCCTGTTCGCAGCAACTTCATATTTCCCGCCTCCCGCTCCAAGCAAGGCCTTTTACTGGTTCGGTTGCTCGTCGTCTGTGAGCTTGGCCTTGGTTAACAGGATAACAGGAGATAAGACAAGAGATAACTGTCAGTCAGTCGGTAACATGGCCTGGAAGAGATCGGATGGAGGCACAGAGCCTGGGCGGTGCTGGGCAATTGGCCGTGAAAAGCTTTGGTCTCCATAAAGAATCTTTCAGGGCAAAAGCCCGGCTACACAAGATATATCTACAAAAAAAAACTTAAGGAATTATTATAAAATCCATTTTAATGGTCACGTTTCCCTTTTATAAAATCTCCATCTAATGTCTTGATAAAGTTATGAATAAAAGGCTCAAATGTGTTTTAAGAGCATATTGTAAACATTTACCAATATTTCTCAGACTTGGTGGTAAAATTTGAAATATTTGCTGAAGCAGTTGGAAATTTACATAAAAATTTTAAATAAATGAATAATTAAAAAGCATGATGTTCGACTTCAAACTTAGACCCGAGGCGCATAGCGCCCTTGACCTTATAAAACTACAATTCTATTATTTTATTGGTTGATATGCTTGTATGAAATGTATGGCAGACGAAATGTTCAATTTTTGTACAAAATGTATGAAAGACGAAATGTGAAATACGAAATGGTAAAATACGAAATGTGCTGAAATACGAAGTTTCCGCAATACGAAATGTGCAATACGAAGATGTAAAATACGAAATGTAAAATACGAGGTTTCCGCGAACCTTTTTTTCTAAACGGGCAGGTGATTGACCTTTCTCATTTGGAACATTAAACATTAATTTTCAAGTGATGATTTTTCTCAATTCCTTTGCACAAATTCACTTCCAATTGCCATCTGCCCATATAATTGGTGATTTTTCCAAACAACATCTAGCATATGGTTTCCCATTCAGGAAATATTTACCATCGAATACGATGATGAAGCATTCTCGGAGAAAGAATAGAAATTCAATAACTGACATGTGGTGATTTTTCTTCAATTTCTTCTCAGTAAAATTTTCAATTTTCTTTTCACCGACACTTGAGAAAGTTTAAGATATTTCACCAAAGAGAAATTTATCGGTTTGACGGAGATTGATAAGCTGAATGAGATTTTATGAAGAATTTTAAAACAGATCTCGCAGAAACGTTTTTATTGATCGAACTCCACACAGAGAGTAGCATTTATCGACGGATCCATTGCATACTATGCTAAACCGACTTATGCCCTAGACTTATCAATGGGGTCCGGAAATCGTTGGAAAGTGGAATATCACTCAAGAAAAATCCTTCACCTTTTTCCAGAGCTTTCGGCTTAGTCTCCAAGCCTTCATCAGTGGTCAAGTCTTTAGGTTCTTCTCTGAGTTTCGTTCAACTTGGTCAGACTTATTTGGACCAGACACATTTAGAGAATGGTGCAAGGAATGGTGACACTTTCTTATCAATTTAACAATTTTTCACTACTCTAGGCAATAACAAATTTTATATCTTCCTTTATCTCGGGATTTTTGTAATGTCAGGGAGTCAGTCTTTGTTCGCACTGGCTCCCTGACACCATAAATTGTCGTTTTGAGATGGCATAGTACGAAAAGAAAGCTTCGATATGATCTGTCTATTTTTCACTCCTCAAAATTTTCACCCTCCGGGAACCACTTTTCTTAACGTATTTTCATGATTCAGATGATTTCTGAGAAAAGAAGTCACATTATTTGTCCGTGCGTCCATCTGTCCTAGTGGAAATAGAGACTCGGTATTTTCGAGTGTCACCCCCATAAGTTGACCCTAAGACCATTAACTTTACCCTTAATTTTCCTCTATTCTTCCCCTTTCTCTCCAAAATCATGTTATTTTTGGATTGCTCGAAAACACGTCCTGCGATTTTTTTTCATTTTACTGCTCGAACTCAAAGAGACAGCAGTTATACAATCGTCTTTTTTTTCAACTTGTCACTGTTCTGGAGCTTAAACGGTAAGAGATATCGACTTCCGGTCTTCGATGACCCCCAATTAAAAAACAATATCTCTAGACGTATTTTCCCTTTTCCCCTCCCCTCCCCTAAAAACCATGTTTTTTAGATTTTTCTCAAAATTGGCCCAATCTTTTTCAATAATTTTTGGATATGTTTTACATCTAGTCCAGGTGAGCATTTCGCCCAAACATACCTATGACCGGAAAATTCGCCATTTTGAATTATTGAAGGTCGAAAGTCAACCACATTTAAAGGCTCCTTTTTCAACCGTTTTGGTTAAATTGGGATTTTTTTGGAAAGGTATTGAAATTTCGAACCCGGCTGCATCGGTCCTCATCGGTAATGAACTGGTTAAGTACCGATTTTTGAATAATTTTACATTCCCATTAATTAATATAAAATTCCCTAAAAATAATGTTTTTTCGGTTTTTCTCAAAATTGGCCCAAGCTTTTTCAATGATTTTTGGATATGTTTTAGAGCTATTCCAGGCGAACATTTCGCCCAAACATACCTATGACCGGAAAATGCGCCATTTTGAATTATTGAAGGTCAATATTATTCATGAGCCTTCCAAAGTGAGCTCATTTTTCAACCGATTTGGTTAAATTTGGATTTTTTGGAAAAGTATTGCAATTTCGAACTCGGCTACATCGGTCTTCATCGGTAATGAATCGGTTAAGTACCGATTTTTTGATTTTCAAATGCTTTTGTGATATATGAATCAATTTGATCTCTAGTAGATCAGTAATACTAAAAGATTATGCAAAAAAATTAATGCACGGTGAGCTCTATCTCGTGAGTTCGAGCATTCCGCAAAGCTGGGATGCTTTGCCATCTCTTTTTGAATTTGGTTTTAGGAATCACCTAGAAAAACATTTCATCTATATACGAAAATACCTTTCAATCAACAACGGTTAACCTTTTAACGACGAGACAGTTTTCGCGGACCGAAAATCAGCAATAAAAATGAAACCAATGAACAAAACCAGTAAAAGGTCTTACATCTGGCCTTCGAAAAGCCAACAGAGTCTGATTTGGTGTATTTTTTGTCTCTATGAACGATAGGGACAAAAATAGCCTATAAATTTAAGTAATTTTTCTGACTATACCAAAGAATGATAACTTTCAATCTAATGAAAAATATTATGTTTGAGTATTGTAGTTTCTTTTCCCAAAACGTTTTTGCTTAAAAACAAAGTGGAAATATAAAAAAATATTTAAAATTATTTTTCATTATAAGAATTTAAATATTCGTCATTTTTGAGCTTAAAAATTTACTATATAGCAAATAGCTGGAGACTTGCAAAAAATATCCTAGATTCCTTCAACCTTCTACTTTGCAATTACGTACAAACATAAGGAAAAAGTAACTTGAGGTAATCAGGAAAAATTATTTTCTTTATGAGACACGGGTGTTCCAATCGTCCTTAAAGGGTTAAAAGTTAAAAAACTCTCGTCTAGAGCTTACTTCTCTACCGAATGGGTCATGTTTGAGTTCATTGAAAAGGTCTTGGAATTTGGGCAAATTCTTTATAGATTCCATTCGGTTATGAACCGGTTTCCGGAATGGCTTCCATACCATTCTGATTCTGAGTGATCTTTTGAGTAATTTATGTAGAAATCGATTCAAATCAGTTGTGAATCAAAAATTAGTAGGTGATACGAAAATGCTTTTAAGGTATAGGAACGAAATCACAAGGAGTTTAAGCATTTCGCAAAGCATGAGAAACTTTGATATCTCTCTTTATTGAAATTTAACATCTTGTTTTGATATAAAAGTTTATCCTGTGAAGATTTATGGAACCACAGATAAAGCGCAGTTTAAGTTTTTGAAGACACTTTTAAATTGGTTCTAACTTTTGTATATTGTACCCCCTGTGAAGAATTTATGTACTATTTGAAACAATCTCTTGAACCTGACAAACAAAACGTGCGTGATGATTCTCAATACACGTTTTATTGAAGATAACTCCAAAATTTGAAATAAAAAACTCGTATGAGATTTTATAAAATTGAAATATTAATAGTCTACAACTTTGTGCTTTAACATTCCTTATTTAATGTTTCATTTTGAAATAAGGGAAGGCGTTTAAGCTTGCACACACTCTGGCTTCGAACACTTCATATTTATTCTATATTCGTTTGATGAATCTGACCTAATGGCAACTATTTTAACAACCAATTTTAAGTCACAAAGGACATTGGGCAAAAATGTATGGGAGTTGGTCTATGTGGCGACCACAGATGGGACTAGGCGCATTTTACATAGGTAATGCTGTAGGATGAAAAACTACCGAGACCCAGGACGATATTCGCCGGGAATCCTTGTAAAAACGCCTTTATCCTTTCGAAAAAATACTATTTTGACATCGAATTACTCAACATCGGCTAAAGTGATCTTCGTGAAATTCGGTATGGAGTCAACATACGACTTAAGCTATTTATCCATGGATAATACTCCCTCCCCCCACCCCTCCTTCCAGTAGCCCCCATACATAATGTGGACTTTTTTCATTTTAACTTTCCTCTGAGAAGAAGTAGAAAACTGAAACATGGTATGGGATCAAGGTTTATGAAAGGTTCATTAACTATGTATATAGGGTCCTCCTTCTCCACTCCTTCTAGTAACCCCCATACAAAATAATGACTTTTTCCACTGTAACTCCTCTGTAAAAAGAAATAGAAAGCTGAAACTTGACATAGGATCAAGGGCAATAGAAGGCTCTTTAAGTGCGTATAAATACGTTTTACACCGCCACTCCTTCTAGCAGTGCCCATACAAAATGAGGACTTTTTCCACTATAACTCATTTCTGAGAAAAGGTAAAAACTGAAACTCGACATGGGAGCAAGGTTTATGGAAGGCTATTCAGTCTTTTAAAATCTAATTACAACTTAGAAAATAAAATAAATAAATAACTCGAAGTTAGAAAAATAATTCAAAATATGTAATAGTTCTACTAAAAACGATGAATACAATGAGGCTATATCTGTTTCTATAACACATTGCGACCGACTCTTGAACTTATCTATACCGTCATTTTGTAGGATTTTTCGAGACCTTTCGATTGAGTATTCACTGATTAAATTCGGTTGATAAATCTCTGAGATATAAGGTTTAAAGTTTTGACTTTGAGCCATTATATTTCAATGTCCTCCTACGCATGTTATACTTTGTAAAGACATATGCTTTTATGTCCATTTCGAAAATATGCAGTCATTTAATGTATTTTATGTTACAATTTTTTCTTTCCCTTAAAAAAACAGTATAAATGCGCACATTTCATATTAAAGATTATTTTTCTCCCACGAAAATAGTTTTTTTTTGCTCTAGAACTCCTACATGGTTTAGAATTTTGGTTCCGGAACAAAAGTTGTTACCTATACTATGGCCTATTTAATGATATAGGTCTCATTGGTGGTCGCACCATAGACCACTTTTGCCCATTGTATTTTCCTGAAAAAATAGGTCACATTCATATTAAAGGACCATGGGAAAACTATGAAAAGTTCGAAGCCAGAGTATGTGCAAAGCCTGAAAACCTTCCCCTACTTGTAAAAGACATTTTTTTTTTTCAATTTTATAAAACACTATTACATCGAAAGTTAAATGTGCCTGTTGTTCTCACCTCTTATTATTGAATCATTTTCTAGTGTTTCCATATTACCTTCCCTCAAATTAAAATATTCATAGTTCATGTAGGTAAATTGCTGCCATATGCCTTGACTAACCCCTAAATTTATAGCATGCAAAAGGGGGGTGCGATAGCAATCATAATGCAGTGATTTGAGATTCTTTTTTTTTCGCACCTTCCACATCAATTTCCTCAACGGTTTCACCACAGAGTATTGGAACTGAACACGCAATTTTTCCGCTTGATTTTGGGAAACAATCAAACCCCAAAGGTCTTTGATCCATCAAATTCACTTTAATTGCGATACCGAGGCAACATCACAAGTGGGTGGTTTTATGCCATCGTCATCAAGACTCAATCAATTGACTCAACTAGAACCCCAACGACACAATTTTGCATTGATGTGTTTGAGAGGGAAGAAAATAGTGTAGAAGAGAGTTGTGTATAAAGTGGAAGTGAAGAAAATGACTCATGAGCACGTGAGCATTTGAATAAAGTTTTCCATGTTTGAGCTTTTTCGCCACATGATATTGAAGGCACTTGATGTGGGGTTGGATGGTAAGACAAGGGTGGGGGGGTGAGGGTTTGGGAAAGTGTGAGAGACACTGGGAAAACTTTGCCAAGAGACAGTGAAAAAGGCAATTCACACGCAGACATGAGGTGCTTAGGAGAAAGACTTTCCCCCTTGGCACAACTTAATAGAGTTACTTCAATACACATTTTTTTCTCTTCTTTCGACAATTTTTCTGACATTTTTTTCCCACTGAAAATGAACACCAGTGTATCTCATTTTCTTTCCACAGCTTCAGGACATTATTCCGTTATAAATCCCATATTTAGTCAGAATTTTAATTATAGAAAATTTAACTCAAATTTAGAACCACTGAGAATATACCTAAATATTTTTTAATACAGTGCACAAGCTTCGAAAACAGTATTTTCATGTGAATAAGCGTGGCTTATCATACCGATACTTAACCCTCTGGGATGATGTAGGAATATTTATGCAAATCCCACAGAAAAAAATCAATAGCATTAGCTGTGGTGGATTTTACAGAAATATTTTAATAAACAGTAAATGTTCTGAATCTGAAATTCACATTGTATCAGACATCCACTACCAATTCAGTCTATCATTTTCAATAAACGAATAGTTAGGATAATCCCACAGTACTACCAAAAACACTGGCATTTATTGCTTCTAAATGTCTAACTATGGTCATTTCAAACTAACTTATTTATAATTTCAAATGTTCTGAAATAATGAAAGTGGGAATTCAAAACACTTCATGAATTATACATTATGCATTAATACTACAAAACTCTAATAACATAGAGTTATACATCTCATGGTTGAATAAACAAAAGTTACATAAAAAATTTCAAAACTATCTCTAATAAATACTTTACTTTTAGAACTCAATCTTTAAGGAAAATAAAACAATGTAAAGCATTTTACATACACACCATCACTTATTGGCATTAATGGTCTTTGTTTTTGAATAAGCATTTTTTATGAGCCACAAAATAATTTTAATTAGTTAAATATACATTATTTGTATAGTAGGTACCTAACTGTTATGGATAATAAACTGTTTTATAATAAACACTTTTCCTTTAATATTTCACTATATTTAAATTCACTATTTCCTTTCAAATTGTATAGGACTGACGACCATACACCTCAAATTTGTGATAAATTTTTAAAGTTTAAATCCCTTTAATCGGCTTTCAAAAGCTGATATGCAACCTTCAATAATGATCTTCAATTTTAAAGTGTCATAGGGGAAAGGCTCATAATTTTATCCAGTTTCTTATTTTGGACACTTTGAGGATAAAATTAGACACTAAAAATAAATTGATCAAAATGATGGATTTTTATTCCAATATTTGATGAATAATGAATTATATCTAAATATTTGTTCTTTTTGGAAGATTTTAACACTAAATATGTTACATTTTGAATATGATTTGAGTTGAAATTGATTTGTTGAAAATTCAGTGTGAGCAATTGCTTACGAGAAATATGACAGAACTTCGTGTTTACTTCAGTCTTATTTAGCTGTGGTGATAGAAAGAAAAAAATACTGTCCTAGAGAATTTGGACTTATTGGGGGTGTCATCAAAGACCGGAAATCGATATCTCTTACCGTTTGGCCTCTAGCTGTGTCACAAGTTGAAAAAAGTGGATTATATAACTGCTCTCTCTTCAAGTTCCAGTGGTAAAACAAATATTATATTATTGATAGATGACCCACTCGTCCTCAAAGGGTTAATTTTTTTAAAAACATTCTTAAAAAATCGACGTTGTGATTTTCAATTTTGGTTATAAAAAAATATAAGGTTTACTACTTCTTTTCACTCGATATAACTCATAATCATTTCCCTATAATTTTACTCCATCCTATATCTCTTTCCCATATAAGTATCCCTTGAATCCTCGTATGAGCGCTTTCCATAATTTTTAATAAATTTCATATGAATTTCCAATGAAGTATTTATGAGAAGCTTGCGTGATTTTCTCTCGCATATTGTTTTTTCATTACAAAATCCGGTTCGAAAAATTCCATAAAAGGAATTTTTACTGCTTTTCCAGCAATTAAAAGAATAACAACAAAGTGGAATCAACATCGCTAAATACTCGAATTTACAATTGTTTAAAAAAGCAGTAAAGGCATAGAAAAGCAATGGCATGTAGAAAAGCCCAGTCTGTTCGCTGTAATTGTTACACAAATACTGGTCGTAATATGATCACATGACGAGTATTTTCCATTCTTTTACACACATTTGTTCGCAGATTTTTGTTTGTCTAACAAAACTTTCCGAACAAATGACAAACTTTTACAAATATTTCAAGTTACAAGTGATAATGTTACAAACAATGTTTGTGCAAAACGTACAAGCTTTTACAAACTTTTTTTTAAGTGGGTTATACGATTTACGAGTATTTTGTAAGTCTTCAGTGGGAATTAACAACCATTTACGAACAATTTTATAAAATGATTTTTTTCTCTGTTGAAATTTTACAACTCTTTAGCTTTTCCGACTCGAATGAGAAATATACCTCTCATTTCTTTCCCGTTAGTGGAGGAAAATTATTATTCCCAAGGAATTCTATATAGTCTTAGAAAGAAAAGAGAATATGAAGGAGTAGGATATATCAATTCATAAAACTGAATTTATAAGGTAGGGTAAGGGCTCATAATTTTGACCAGTCTGCTTATAAGCATCGATGTTCCAAGTTTGAAGTGCGATATTTTCAATACTAATTTACTTTTTTTGTTACACTCTTTTCAGAAGGGTTTTTCAGAAACTTGGCAAGCTATTTATCGTCTTATTTTTACTAAAATTAGTTTTAATACGTTTAAAAATGAATTGGTATGTAGGAATTTGACTCTTATTTTGGACGACTTGGTTATTAATTTGGACAACTTGGCTGTAAATATGGACAGCTAATCCGCCTCTACAGGATGCCCATTGTTCTTCATTTCATGAACCAATTTAACCAAGTCCTCTTCCTGTTCATATAAGGGAAACGTAGAATATCACAAGAGCCCGGAAACTTTCCATACATTAAAGTGAGTTGACTTCGGTACTCCAAGTACGTGCGGATTCGCTCATTTTCTGGCATTTCCGGGAGCCTTTCAAGGCTTTTCTCGCTACATCTCTTTTGTAGAGATAATGCTCCTTTGTTTCTCCAGGCATTTGTCCAACCTAGTCATCACAAAAGCTAAAACTTCACGAAATTTCGTGAGAAAAACACCTGTCCAAAATAAGGAGTATCACCTCACTGATGAATGTCTTAAAACATTTCCCATTTTTCACACAAAAATCTAATTCACAAGGCAAATCTCGTTTCAGATCAAATGTACAAATCACTACTAACGTGAATCAACACAATATTCAATGAATATTCAATAATATCACTCAAAAAAAGCGAAGAAACATTGTTAGTACTTCACCACAGCTAAATAAGATTGAAGTAAACACGAAGTTCTGTCATATTTCTCGTAAGCAATTGCTCACACTGAATTTTTAACAAAGTAATTTCAACTCAAATCATAAACTCAAAATTTAACGTATTTAGTGTTAAAATTTTCCAAAAAGAACAAATATTTAGATAGAATTCATTATTCATCAAATATTGGAATAAAAATCCATCATTTTAATCAATTTATTTTTAGTGTCCAATTTTATCCTCAAAGTGTCCAAAATAAAAAACTGGACAATATTATGAGCCTTTCACCTACCCAAAATCTATGGATTTTATAAAATGCTCCTTTTGTATGAAATGCAAAATGGGAAATTGTAATTCTGTGATTCATAAACTGACTTTTAACTTGCATATCACTGACGCATCTTGACAAATTTATACATTTCCCGGAAGTTTCAGAAAAAAAAACACATGAGAAGCGTTGCAACAAATTTCCATGAATGAAAATCAATAAGAACGGTAAAAATCTATGTTTTATGCGTTTTATGTATCTCACAGTGTAACTGGTCACAAATTCGTTGTATTTGTAATCATAAGCAATTAATTGCACATACAGCAAAATCGATCAACCATACCTAAATCCTGACTATTATTGACAAATTTATCCGCTTTTCCGTTGTAAATTTCTCTCCAGTTCCATTTCAAAATGATTTTATCAGAGAGAAATATGACAAATTACATCTCAATAGACGCTTGTTGGGGATCATTGATGAAATTGGAACTGAATCCGTTTGGGGTGAAATTCCTTTTGGATGTGACAAAATCGAATTGAATTTCAAAGTGTTCAAATTCAAAATTGTGAACATTTCCAGTAAGATGGGAAAACTACTATGTGAATTTTCTGTTTTGGACACCATTCAATTTACCAGCGTCAATGGATTTTTTTTTGATAGTGGATCAGAATTGCAAAATTGCTTTTTAATTCTCTTTTGTATGAACCATCACACGTGCTTACAAAAGTCAATTGAAACATACAAAATGAAAATTGAAATTTATCCAAATTGAGGTAGAATTGATAAATGAATCCAGAATTAAATATTCTAATTAAATCAAGAGTATTTTTTCACACTGAACGATGAAATATTAAAATTTAAAAATTGTATATAAAAATAGACAATATTAAAGTGAAATTAATTTGTTATACATTTTTAGAATGGTGAGGGAGTTGAAAATTTTTGAGACATGTTTCATAAATTCATTATGGATCGTGAATGACGGCGACAGCTTTTCTCTTCAATCCTAGCCCCTGTGAATTAAATTAATATCATACATAATGCAATGGGAGCTTAAGAAGGGATTGGATAGAAAGGGGTTTCAAAAGATATGAATTCATAAAGGATTTTCCAGGCAAGAACATTAAAATTTTTCAGAGAATATATACCCCCCTCCCCGTTTTTGTATAATTTTTTTTTTGTGCTTATGACCACCTCACGATGAAGGTCATAATCCTTCTCATTAAATCCATCCCATCCATTCTGTGTAAAATGTGTAGCCTAACCAGATGGATTAAATGCGTGAAAATGTGTTCAATGGTCTCCCCAAAGCAGTCATTTTTGTGCCATGAACATTGATAAAAAGCTGGAGAAATGGAAGGGAATTAAAATGCCTTGAGGGTATCAAGGAAAAATTAGCTTGAAATACCAAAATGCTTCGTGAAAATTCCAATAAATAAAATTCACCAATAAGAAATTACCCACAGAGGCATTTTTTTTTTTTTTGAGAAAATTCAATCAAAATTGGGAGGTTTTACTTTCTTATCTCGTCTGGTTGAGTATAAGCACGAAATTTTAGCTGAGATTGATGAAGACATGGATCCCAAGACTTTTCTCTCTAATGGAGTGGAAATGTTGCTAAATTTGTAAATTTCATTCAGCTTCTCGTAAGTAATCAATATCAATTGACTGCTAACATTTTTTTGTGCCATTCCCTCTTCCACTGACAAAATTAATTTACGCTCCATTCATTGCAACATATGTTAGTCACAACTTATTGCACAATTTAAAGTCATTTTCTCATAAAAAAAAAATCATAATTTTTGCCATTTTGTGCTAAGAGTCACATTTAATTGACTTCCCCGGTGTCTTATCTCGCGCGAAATTAATTAAAAGTCTCTCAGTTAAAATTAGGGGGATGAAAGAGGAAGTGAGGGATTAAGATACATGGAACTTTTCCCTCTCTGAAGCTCGAGATATTTGAATAATACTAGAGATATTTTTCACTTGAAAACTCGAAACTTTGTCAAATTAAATTGAGAATGCCCTCGCACAATGGTTACTTTCCGGTCATGCACTGAGAAAAATTGCTTATTAATAATTTAAATGTATGTCTGAATGTAAAACGTTAAATTAATGCTCAAACTTTATGAACCACAAAAAAATTTATAGTTAGCTTTAAAAGTTAAAATTTGAAGATTAGTTGACAATTCGAAATAGCATCAAGTGGCAATTGCAATAGTGATACAAATTGGACAATCAATGGTACAATTTGGACAGGGCTTTTTGTCTTGATAAATTTAGTACTTCATTTTTATTTGTATATTTTTAATGCTTTAGTTCTATAATTTGGTTTCTTGTGCTTAAAAACAAATTTTGTACTGTATTTATCAAGAAAAATGCCATGTCCAACTTGTACTGGCGAATTGTCCAACTTGTAACACTAAATCCAAATTATATCACTTTACCCTACCCGATTTTATTGAATGAATGGACAATGGGCAAAATTCTCCAACCTTTAGCCACGAATGAGACCTATGCGATCGAATATTTACGTATTGGCAAAGGTAACAACTTTTGTTCTGGAACCAACCCCAAAAGTATGTAAGAAAAGCACTAGAACATAAAACACATAATTAAGAAAAGTAACGATTTTTTTTTTACAAAACTCCTGTTATAAAATAACAGTTTATCTTATGTTGGTCATTTCAAAGAACAATTTGTAAAGAAAGGCTCAAAGAAATTTTTTCTAGAACAAACTATATCTTTATTTTTTCATTTTCTCTGCAATTTTCCAGATTTACCTAATAAATCCTTGAATATTCTTCAAATACATAAAAAGGATTGTATGTAGAAAAATGTCTGCTCAGTAAATATTCTCCTTGAAAGAAAAACAGTTAATCTCTGAAGATCACATGGTCCTAAAAGTTACCGTTATACAAAAACTTTGAATAATAAGTTTTGAGTAAAAATATTTTAATTTAGCCAATATATTCTGAGCCTTTTGTTAAAATTCTCTTGGTAACGGTACCTTTCCAACCCCATGATCTTCAGCAACCCTAGAACCTTTTTTGAGGAGAATATTTATTTTAAGGAGACAAAAAGACGCAATACTTCTAATGGAATTAAAGGACATTCCAGGATGTTTGAGGAAAATCCGGATAACTACAAGGAAAACGGAGAGATAGTTTCTTCTAGGAAAATATTTCTTGAGTTCTCCTTTAGAAATAATTCTTTGGCACTGACAACTTACGATATACCGTTATCGAGAAAGAAAGCAAGTTTCATAAAAATTATTCAACCTATTTTTTAAGAACTTTTATTTTACGACATCTCAGAGACTTGACGCGACGGACTATAAGTTTCTTCTGGATATATGTTTAAGACACACCAAGGACTCCCAAAATACAAATGGTTTCCCGCCATACGATTTTTTTCTTCATTTTATTATCCTGTAATGTTCGAAGGCTTTAAAACGCGATAATACGGTACAATAAACGTTACTTTTTGTTCAAAGTAACGTTTCTACAATCTACAATTTACATATTTCATATAGGGTAAAGGCTCATAATTTTGTCTAGTCTTCTTATAATTATTTTTATTTCTAAACTACTCGAACTATAGGGTAAAGGCTCATAATTTTGGACAGTCTGATTATAAGCATCGATGTTCCAAGTTTAAAGTGCGATATTTTCAATACTAATTGACTTTTTTTGTTACTCTCTTTTCAGAAGGGTTGTTTAGAAACTTGGCAAGGGTTTATTGTTTCTGTTTTTACTAAAATTAGTTTTAATACGTTTAAAAATGAATTAATATGTAGAAGTGAATTTGACTCGAATTTTGGACAACTTGGTTATTAATTTGGCCAACTTGGCTGTAAATTTAGACAGCTAATCCGCCTCAACAGGATGCCCATTCTTCTTCATTTCATGAACCAATCTTACGACGTCCTCTTCCTGCTCATGTAAGGGAAACGTGAAATGTCACAAGAAGCCCGGAAACTTTCCATATCATTCATTAAAGTGAGTTGACTTCGATACTCCAAGTACTCGCGGATTTGCTCATTTCCTGACCTTTCTGGGAGCCTTTCAAGGCATTTCTCGCTACATCTCTTTTGTAGAGATGATGCTCCTTTGTTTATTCAGGCATTTGTCCAACCTAGTCATCACAAAAGCTAAAACTTCACGAAATTTCGTGAGAAAAACACCTGTCCAAAATAAGAATCATCACCTCACTGGTGAATGTCTTAAAAAATTTCCTATTTTTCACACGAAAAATCAACTTCACAAGGCAAATCTCTCTTCAGGTCAAATGTACAAATCACCATTAACGTGAATCAACACAATATTTAATGAATATTCAATAATATCACTCAAAAAAAGCGAGAAACATTGTTAGTATTTCACCACAGCTAAATAAGACTGAAGTAAACACGAAGTTCTGTCATATTTCTCGTAAGCAATTGCTTACACTGAATTTTCAACAAAGCAATTTCAACTCAAATAATATTCAAAATTTAACGTATTTGGTGTTAAAATCTTCCAAAAACAACAAATATTTAGATAGAATTCATTTTTCATCAAATATTGGAATAAAAATCCATCATTTTAATCAATTTATTTTTAGTGTCCAATGTTATCCTCAAAGTGACCACAATAGGAAGCTGGACAAAATTATGAGCCTTTACCCCACACAGTAAAAGGTATTTTGTGAGATTGTACGTAAATGTTTGTGAATTCATATTAAGAACTTGCAAAATGCTCGTAAACCGTATAACCCACAAACAAGTCCCTAAAAGTTTGAATTTTTTCACAAACATTGTACGTAACATGAAAACTTGACGAGCATTTTTTTGGCTTTTTACAAATATATGTTCGTAGTAAATGTTTGTAAACACGCGGTCATTTGTTCTTAAAATTTTGCTAGTCAAACAAAAATGTGCAAACAAAAAATAAATAAAATAAATAAAAAAAATACTCGTTGAGTAATCATTTAACCAACAGTATTTGTGAGAAAGTACAAACTTTTACGAACATTTTTGAGGGTTAAATGGTTTACAAGCATTTCGTAAGTTTCCAGGAATTCACAAACATTTACGAACAATTTTACGAAATATTTTTTTTTTGTTTTCTATACACATATTATAATGTTACTAATATTAAATATAAACATGGCACCATCTAGGAATTAACCCACCCCCTAAACTCTTAAAGTAACCTGTTAAGTAACAAAAAGAATATCTCTAATTGGACCTTATCAGAATTTCACAAAAGAAATCAGTGTTATTCACAGTTCTAATTCTTCCGAGTGTTTTCTCTCTTCTTGCATATTTAAACGATCTTTTTTTTATTGCAGAGTGACTCTGTAAATTTTCTCACTTTTCCACAAATTCCCCCTTTTTCCTCGTTTTCCTTCTGTTACTACAAACGATGGTACACTTTATTTATTCAGTGGGTTGAAAAAAAAACAGAAAAAAAGAATTGAAGGCGACAAGGGCCTCAGATTAATACAGGGGCAAAGAAAGTAGTAACCAAGAAGACACAAAAGGATGAAAAGATATGTTATTCAAAAGAAAAATGACTCAACGATCATGATGTAATTTAGAAAATTTCTTATCTTTTCAGCAATAGAAAACTTTTCATCCATTTTCTTGTGTTTCATCTACCCAGTGATTTCTTTAATGTTTTAGCTCGCAACTTTAGGTGACACTTCTTTGGTTCGCAGGGTACCCCCTTACACGAGATATTACTGGTAGATAGGGGGATCCTCATTTCAGGTTATATATGAAAATTATAGTGTCACGGGGAATCTCTTCAATTGCTACCAATTGTCATTTGCGTAGGCTGTAAGATGAATTTCTCATGATGAAAATGCCAAAGTATAAAATGGCACAGGATGGCAGTATTTCAATGATATGCTCCAATTGTGCGGGTGGTGAAATGGGTGAAATATCGATTTTGCGTATCTCATAGCACCATCCCCCATCAACTCCACTAGAGAGATAAAATTTTTCAACTGCCTATAGACTTTACGAGGGTGGTGTATAGAATTCCTTAAATTTTGCCAAAACTCTGCGAATCATGCGATGCTTTCAATTCACAAATATTTTATCTGTGTTTATTTAAGATTCTTTACAACCCTTAACTTCTTTGCTTTGAGTTTAAATACGATTTTTTTTTTTTAGAAAACATACTTTAGGGTGATAGATTTTTGGTTATGATCGCAACTGTCGGACTATTTCGTTAAAACATAAACACTTTCTGGAGAGGAAACGGTATGAAATATTACCTTGAGAGCTTTGTCAAAAATCAATTATACGTTAAATGACTGATGTCAGATCAGGGTCCCAGCCCAGTAGATCTTTGTGTTCTCTATAACTGTGAGTTCCCAGGTTCTTTGACTCATATCAGAAACTGGGTCAATCTTGAATTGCGATTACCGTAGATTCGGGTGACTTTAACCCCCTTATTCGTAAGTTTAACTTTAATTCTGGTACTTAATAATGGTCTTTACCGATCCGATCTACCATGCCTAATCGGTGAAGACCATTCTTAAACATTAAAATTAAAGAAAAGCTCACGAACAGTAGGTGGTCAAAATAACCCACGAAGGATAAAGTCATCCGTAACTACGGTATCTTTTAAATAGGTGCTCTGCTCCCATGAAAATGAATCTTATCATAATACAATTTAGTTTCAGAATTGATTTGTGGAATTAAATTATATCACGGTAAGGTTCAATTCCATCTAAAAATAGGGAAAAAGCATGGACCGATCCCTTATCCTACAACATCGGCCGTGCCGTAGCATATTATAGATCCTACAAACAAATATAGGAGAAAGGCTCATAATTTTGTCCAGTTTCTTATTTTGGACACTTTGAGGATAAAATTGGACACTAAAAATAAATTGATTAAAATTATGGATTTTTATTCCAATATTTGATGAGCAATGAATTCTATCTAAATATTTGTTCTTTTTGGAAGATTTTAACACTAAATACGTTAAATTTTGAATTTGACTTGAGTTGAAATTGCTTTGTAGAAAATTCAGTGTAAGCAAATGTTTATGAGAAATATGACAGAATTTCGTGTTTACTTCATTCTTATTTAGCTGTGGTGACGTACTAACAATATTTCTTCGCTTTTTTTGAGTGATATTATTGAATATTCATTGAATATTGTGATGATTCACGTTAGTGGTGATTTGTAAATTTGACCTGAAGTGAGATTTGTCTTGTGAATTAGATTTTTCGTGTGAAAAATGGGAAATTTTTTAAGACATTTACCAGTGAGGTAATACTCCTTATTTTGGACAGGTGTTTTTCTCACGAAATTTCGTGAAGTTTTAGCTTTTGTGATGACTAGGTTGGACAAATACCTGGAGAAACAAAGGAGCATCGTCTCTACGAAAGAGATGTAGCGAGAAATGCCTTGAAAGGCTCTCGGAAAGGCCAGGGAATGAGCGAATCCGCACGTACTTGGGGTACCGAAGTCAACTCGCTTTAATGAATGATATGGAAAGTTTCCAGGCTGCCTGTGACATTCTAAGTTTCCCTTACATGAACAGGAAGAGGACTTGGTAAGATTGGTTCATGAAATGAAGAACAATGGGCATCCTGTTGAGACGGATTGGCCGTCCAAATTTACAGTCAAGTTGTCCAAATTAATAACTAAGTTGTCCAAAATTCAAGTCAAATTCACCTCTACATATCAATTCATTTTTAAACGCATTAAAACTAATTTTATTAAAAATAAGACGACAAATAGCTTGCCAAGTTTCTAGACAACCCTTCTGAAAAGAGAGTAACAAAAAAAGTCAATTAATATTGAAAATATCGCACTTCAAACCTGGAACTAGACAAAATTAAACAGACTGGACAAAATTATGAGCCTTTACCTTATATGAACCCTTTTCCGAGCAATGAAGGGCCAGTTAGGTTAGATATCACAGAATCCATCTGGACAACCGTTACCGTTGCGCTGGAGGTCTTGTTGAGCTTGCCTCCGCTTCCACTTTATATAAAGACCAAGGCGGGTAGGGCAGTACTAAAACTACGTTCAGCAGGAACGTAAAGAGACGTGGTAAAAGGACACCCTGACCTTCCAATAAGGGACAATTTCCATTTTGAAGAAGGAATTCCTCAAAAAAATCTAGAAATTGTCCTACACAAATCGAATGATATCAAATCGCTAAACTAGGGCGAACTGGGGAGATAATAACCCCGAAGTAGTTGCAAATAATTCGATTTTATATTCAATAGACTTTAAAGTACAAGACCGATGTGGGTGGATTCATAGAGGGTCCTTATTCACTGAAGATATAGTCAACATAAGTCCAAGTTCCAAGTAATGTGGACTTCAAAATCAGTATTTACAACTATCCCTTGTTTACAACTGCCTCAGTTTCACCTAGTTCAACTATCAATCGAATTTGAAAGCATTCTAATTTTTTAGCATGCTAAAGATACATTTAAAAAATTCTAGGTCCCATAAGTCTATCCGAACTTATTTTTTTTTTCAAATATTTTAACATACATTATACTCTATCGTCTTTAAAAAAAACCCAATCATCACATTCAACACTTAGGGATTATCTGTGATAAATTTATATGCTTTGCTCCAATTTAATGGTATACTTCTTTTTGGCCTCGATTTCCTTTCAGTGTTAGGGGAAAGCATGAAAATCGAAAAGAAAGCAAAGAGGTTGTCTTCCAAAGATAAAAAATCTCCTATAAAAGTAATATATGAAATCATAAAATGTCACTGAATGTCAAATATGTTGATCCATGGAGTGCATTTGGGTGATACCTAACCCCCTCAATTGAAGAGCCAGATCTTCTCAATGGCCCAACATTATCATCAATATTTTATGTTGTTAAGAATTCCTTAGATGTTTTCCCTGCCACTTTCATATTTCCTTATCTGTTTGGAGTTTTATGTGAGAGAGTCACATATTTCAAGGAGAAATTCTTGCCATCCCAGGGAATTGACCTAAATATTAAAACATGGTGAAGTTGCTGGTAATAAATTGGCCGCAAGCACAAATATCTCTGTCATGCTTCCAAAACTTGGCAAGAATTCTATTGAATTTTGTCATGTTAAATAATATATATTTATATATGATAGAGGGTTGTAGAATATCAGAGAGTGAAGGAAAACTATAAATGGGGATGGAGAATGCACATGATATACGTGGAATCCGGTGAATTTTCCCTGTATTTTTCCAAACTGTGGCAAAACGTTCAAAAACATGTTTTCCACCCACCTTTAGCTATGTACATTTTACACATTGTTACAAAATTGCACCATAGAATGCAAATGAAATTCTTCGTCATTGTACTTTTTTTTACGATTTATCCCATAGACATCAACATGGAATGTCGCTAGTGTTTTTGTTACTTATTTTCCCCTCAGAACAGTCTGATTCTGTTACGAAAGATGTGCTTCCACGACATGGTAGTTTAAACTTTTTCTCCCACTCCAGAAAATTTTATCAAAAGCAAAATAACAAAATGTAAAAGAAACATTTGTCCTCCTCAAAGTATCTCTCCCGATTAAATAAGTTGTCTCTAAACTAAATTTTAGACTTCTTAGCGAGAAAATACTACTTGAAGTTCATTTCAGAACTAGAATGTACGGATAAGCTTAAGATGGAAAGATGTAGCAAAGTGGAAGTTACTTTGTAAAGTACACAAATTTATCCTAAATGTAGAAATAAAAGGAATACTACATTTTATAAAATCGATTCGAGTATTATTTCCAAATCTAAAGAACTATATTTGCAAATATTAAAAAAATATAACCAAATTTTCGGGAAAAAATATTTGAATTATAAGTTTATAAATTCATGTCTTTTAATAAAAAAAATAAATATCTTTTAATAAAAATATATCATGTGCAAATGTGTATTTGTTGATGCTCAATTCTTGTTTCAAAATATAAGCTCTAGGAAAGACTTTTTTTTTTATATATTTCGTATACTGCTTTTCAGCTATAGCTCTTGAAAACAAAAATGTTGACAGATACAGGTGCTCAAGGAATTCAATGTTTGTGTGATAGCGGCCAGCACCGTCATAGTGTTGATAATTTTAATTAAGATTTGAAAAAAAAATTAAAAAACAACCACATCACGAAACTTAATTCTTATTACAGAAAAGTTTTTTTTTTAAGAAAAGTTTCACAAATATGGATTGAAATAATTTAAACCTACTTCTTTTATTTCGTCAAAAAATAACATTACGACAAAACAATTTTGCCTTTTGAACGACGTTTTTCGAACATTTATCTTCTGATTTTATATTATAAACTCTGAAATGTAAAAAATGATTTCTTAGACATTTTTTCTAATTACTAAAAATTATCCTTATTTAGGCATATTTATTTTTTCTTTCTTAAAGTTACAGAATAAAAAGGATGTTAGAATAATTTGTGGCTTCTGTCTTTCACAGTTTTCGTGATAATCGACTAAAGAACCTTTCAAATACACAATTGTGTCCAAACGTTTAAAAAAAATCAAAATTTTTTGAAAATATGACATATGGACAGGTGAGGCTACATTGAAAACGCTATTTTTCGCATCTTTCTATAAATCTGAATTTTAACGTAATGTAATTTAGATAAACAAAACAATTGTGAATCTAAATAACTTTATAACTAGGCCCAGCTTCCCTTAGAAATATGCGAAACATTGCATTTTTAATGTAGCCCATGTAGCCCCACCTCCACCTATAAAAGCCTCGAATATTACATTTCTTAAAAATCTTAAACTAACTTCTTATAATCACGCTAACTCTAATAAGATAAATGAAATAATGTAACTGAAAATACTAAGATTACCGTTTAGTAATTTATTAAACCAAATCAGTATTACTTACGAAAAAAAAAAACCTTCAAGTTTGCCCTCAAACAGAATTTGCAATGGAAGAGTAAGAGTCACACACTTACAAACTGATCTAGGCACATCACAAGTCTTTATCTTAGATAAAGCAAGTGAAGCATATATTGACACGTAAGATCGAATTTTGTAAAAAGCCAGTAAATAATTTTCAAAAAAAACTTAATTCGGGATATTAATCCGACCTTCAGTGTCGATAAATTCATCGGGTTTTCTTATCTCAAAAACAAATTCTGCGATTTGCTTTTAAATTTTAGATATTATTTTAGATTTTGGCCTCAATTCTGAGACCAAAACCAAGATCAAGATGTCAAGTCTGTCTTGGAATATTGAGATTCAAGACACAAACCCTGTTGATATTAAGATTAGCAATTCTGGAACCAAGATTTCAAGATGTCAAATTTCTTGTTTTCTTGAAATAAAAGACCCTCTCGGAGGTGCTTGGAATTTCCAAGATACTAACAATTTAAAGAGTTTCATGCGGAAATCGTTATTGATGAGGAATATGTCTATAAGAGACGATACAAAAAGAGAATTTACTTTGAAAAAATACTGTTTGATCTTGTAATTTAATCGAAATGGTACGTATTTCTAGATGTACATATCGAAGTACATCACCCTGAGAATACCTGCAAAAGAATCATATTTTGCATAAACATTTTTTGGTTTTTATCATAGGTCACACGTTTGGTTTGCACTTCCTGTACTCCCGTTTATGGCCTCACATTTATCCCTCAAAACGTTCTATAATTAATTTTCCTAATTTATAGGACGAAATTTCAACAAATTAACCAGAAAAATGAAGTATTTGTCAGAGTGACGTTTCGTTACTGTGGAAAATCTGAAATATTTGTGCTTAGCTAAGACATTTCAAGTTCCATAAATACTTCTTGTCAGAATACGAATTCTTGATTTTAGAAATATTTGACAGCTTGAAATTTTGATCTTGATTTTAGTTTCAGAATTGAGGCCTTTGTTTAAACTAGACTGTAATTTCATTGAATCATTCCTAAAAACGGTTTCTCGAGATTTAAAGTTACTCAACTTATATCAATTGATTGGGCCAAATCTGAATCGGACACGTGTGATTTAATTTTAGTAAAATTTGTGAATCAGTAATGTACCAGTTAATAAACCAATAAGAAATTCAATACCGTACGTGGATGAGTTTGAATCACTGCTTTTCGTAAGTTGTTCTTTAATTCTAGCTTTTTTTGAACCACCCTTAAGAGCCATTATAGGGTCCGGACCATCCCTTAGTGCTACAACTCAAGAAAAGCTTATTAAAATCAAGGGTGCAAAGTCACCCCGAAGCGTAAAGTCAGCCGCATCTACAGTAAATTAATTGTAAGTCGATAAACATAAAAAGTGGATCATTGGAAAACTAACTTTGCGAAATACTCAAACTCAGGAATTAATGAGATATTTCTTCATGAATTTTAAATTTAATGATAGGAACATTAAACGAAGATCAATTTTGCTAAAAGTATGGTTTAGTCATGGAAGGTTTACCGAAAGTTGCTATCTTTATATTGGATGATTGCATAAGTTCGTAGGACTGCCTAAGATAAAATTCAACTGATATTTTCTTTTAGAAATATAATGTGTATAATCAAAGATATAGTCTCCATTGATCTTAACACTTGTCTTCTAAAAATATATAACCTTATGAGTCCTATTTTTTTAAGAAAGAACCTGTTTTTCTTTAAGAAAGTTTGCAAGGTCGTTTTAGACAGCTTCCAAGAAGTCCATATTTTTGGGCACCAAACTATTCTGTAGAGATTGAAACAAATGATAATCTGAAGGGCAATATCTGAAGAATATTCTTGGTTCCGGATAATCTCCTATTGTAACCCCTGTAATTTGGGCAGCGTCTGCTATTAGATGCATGATTTAGTGTTGTCATTTTGGAAAATTATGCCCTTTCTTTCCCTACAAACATACGGTTTCCTTTATTCCTTTAAGTCAAAAAATGGGACACTCATCTATTGAGCTTTTAAACGTATCAAAGCTTTTCTAAATAGCGAAATACGATCGAATTATTATATATTATCCAACATCTTAACAATCTGTTCAATTGTTATCTACAAATTTTCTTCCGCTAGGATACTCACAATATTGCCATTAATGTCAGAGGCCGTTTAAAATGGAGTTGATGTTTCAAAGGATAAACCCCTATTTCGAAATTTTCCAAGACACCTTTTAATCATACTAACAGCAAGAACTTGATCTAAATAAATGGCCAAAATTCTTTTCCGTGGAAAGTCATCACTTAAACCTTTCCAAAATTCGCCTAACAATAAATACTGCAAATGTTCCTTTTTGTTCCACATTTTGGAAAGGTCCTCCAAAGGACATATCGACTTATTTGAAGGATACTTGGCATTAGAGAGATGTAAGATACTATAATCTTTCCAATACAAGCAAAAAAGTAAATGTAAATAGTGGAAGTAAGCTACGGCATATCCCTTAATGACCTGCGTGAAAAAGTCCCACGAACTTATGCAATCATCCAATACGTTCGACCCTTAACATTTATACAAAATTATGCACAAGTATAAAGAAAATAAATTAATGAAAAAGAACGACTTCAAATAAATACATTTCGGAGGCCAGTAGTTTGAGTTCGTCTACTAAATATTTTTCCATGCTAGTATATTACATTTGCACTTGTTGTCTTCAAAATTTTCTTAACAGTTGCATAATGCATTTTCTCACGGTTTTTCAATAAATTCACAGAATATAGAGAGCCCGAAAGTGCAATAAATTTAAATTTGTGCTGTTTTGCAAGCATTTACTCTCCGGTGTGGAAAAAGGAGTGAAAAATTATATATGCAGCAACTACATGGAACACGGAATATTAAACGCGTTTTTGGCAAGCGCCCATTTCACTGTAATATTACTTATCAAATTCCCTGACTCATATTTGCACATCCCAGAACCGGATGCTGGATTTAAGCTGTCATCAGCACTAACTAAACCATAGATTAATATTCTGTTCCACGGAGGGAGGTTCACAGAGTTTCCAAAATAATTCCACGATGAGCCTCAGTGTACAGAAAAAAAATTTATGTGGGAGAGCATGAGAAAAAAAAACAGTCCCCAAAATGTGCATTTGAGGGAGTTACAGAGGAAAATTTATTACAACAAATATCTTAAATAGTAAATTCTTCTTCATTCGCTAAAGAGAACAATGACATGGTGCGGTGTATGAAAACTCGTCTCAGAATCATAAATCATCCCAAGCTTGAGAAAAATAATTACTGGAAGTGTCAAACAAATGCTTTCTGCGACTACGGAGATAAACTGCTTAAGAAATTTCCATTTCGAAAGAAATTACCAATTCCGGATGATTGGAAATATCCCGCTTGAATGAAAAAAAAGCTCAATGGTGAATTATGCCTCAGCAAGTAACACCCTTAAGATATACAAGTAATTCAATTTTGTAGCACAAGAAAAAAATCTTCTTTGACACTTTTCCTCCAGAACTTAGGAAAAAAGTTGAAGGGAGAAAAAATTAATATACCTAACGTACGGTAGATCAATGTTGAAAATCACGCTGAAATTCCTTGATTCATCTCTCTAGCAATTTAATTCTCCAGACTCCGTAAACGACATTATGAAAGTGAGCAGAGGGAAAAATGAGGAAAATATTGCTTGAAATTAAATTTTATACAGTGGAATTTTTCATGCGAAAATTAAAGCTCCTATATTTTCACACAATACCAGGCACTTCCACAAACTGACTTCGCAATAAAATAATTACTTAGTTTTTTTTTAAATATAAAAAAATTGTTTTAAAAAGTGAAAAAAATCAGAAAAAACGTGCAATTTCGGAAATACAATGCATATGGTGTTGGAACACTGAAATAGTATTGTTCCTGTGAAAAGTTTTCATATTCAGAACATCTAGGACTTGAATTAAATTCTGACAGTGAGTAGAGAATAGCTCAAATTTTATATTGAACGTTGGCTGGGGTTATCCATTACAGAACAAAAGAGCAAATAATAAATCAAGAAATGGAAACGTGAAACGAAAAGAAATGTTAAACGGGAGATTTTAATAACGGAATGGCAAAGCGTCCCAGGCTTTGCAAAGTGCTCGAATTCGTCCTTTATGCCCTAGACACACTTACAACTTAAGCCGAGAGACGACTTAGTAAAAAATTATTGAAATGAAGTTTAACCATTATGTCGAATATAATTACATTAATCCGTCTCTCGGCTGATCCTCAGGTCTGTCAAGGCCCTTAGATACTATACCTTAAAAATATTTTTACATTTATTTGTCATTTACCGGTTCTTAACCGCTTTGGATCGATTCACAAATCATTCAAAAGTTTCACCATAATAGTTCATAGAATTGATATTCGGACGAAAATTACTTATCGGTTTCTAACGGGTTCATTACTGGTTAAAACCGATTCAGTATTATCCAAATTTCGAATACCTTTTCAAAAATCCCATATATCAATCATTCTGCTGAGAAATAAGCCTATCTAGAGCCTTTTTAATCTTTGATCTTGAAAAACCGTTATTCCATAAACTCGTGAGAAGATCTTAATAAACAAAATCCAAATCATCTGGATTTTAAAGCGTTTCTTGGCCTTTCTCTTATCTTTATTGCTGCGACCACCGTAACAAACTTTTGATCGATATAATGTTGAATTATTTTTTTATCAATATTATTATGAAAAATTAATTTTTTTTTCCAAACCTATGATTAGAAAAAAGTAATAACGGTAGAAGGTAATGAATTAAAAACTTAATTTTTAAAAGTAATTACAATATTTTTTATGCCTCTTCCACTAGAAATGAGCACCGTAAGACCGTCTTCAGACTAGAGGTTTAGCCCAGTTCCCGAGGGTCTCAAAACCTTAAACAGCAACCGATTTTATTGATTTTTCAAAATGTAATAGGTCATTTGCCCTTAATAAACCAATCCTATGTCAAAATTTTCCAAAAAATCTTGACTGATAAGATATTAGAGAAGTTAAGCCGTATGGCTAAGCCTTAGGTCTGAAGCCCGTATAACAAACTTATGATTCCTACTGTATGATCCTTCTATTAATGCCATATTTCTTTAAATAGTACAAGATATACGATTGCCACCGAGAATAAGAATTTCTTACAATTTATTCAATGATTATGTTTTAACAGAAAGTTGTGAATACATGTAGAGAAAAGTACCTTTCAATTGGGGCAGCTTTGAAATTGGGCTTTTTCCCCTATTTTGAAATGACATTGAGCCTTACCATAATGTATTTTAATTTCACAAATGACTTAGTAAGGACCAGTTTCATTTAAAAATAGGAGAAAAAAAAAACAATTTCCAAGCTTCCCCAATTTCAAATCTGCCCCAATTGAAATGTTCCCCACTGGCCCCTAAATTATAAACAATTTTAATACTCTTGTAACATTATACTAAATTTTTTTTAAATTAGTAAAATACTTTGGCAAGAAACTAAAACAAAAATCAGTTCAGTATGAAAAGTTTCAGTATTTTTTGAGTGTTCAAACAACACTTTCTGTGCCGCATTAACAAAAGGGAAATTTCTAAAACTGCAAGAACCAGTTTATAGCCACAATAATGTTGAAAATGGAAATACACAAGTTGCAAAAGCTCTTGGTTAGGCTAGAAATGCCATTGAGAATTACATTATGCGAGAGATCTGGGAATAAATGGTTAAAATTACCTGACAGAGATAGGAAATTAAAGATAATTAATTCTAGTGTTGGACATTTTCAAAGACCGTAAAGTGACTCCGAGTATGCATTTCTCATCTTATCCATATTTCTCCTGCCGCCAATGTATATTTATCCTGTCTCCGGGAGCATGCCTAGTTTAGTATAGCCATTGAAAAGGGTGCCAGATAATTGAGTTTGGGGAAGTTGCATCATCTTTCTCCCCCACTAGAACTATGACGTCTCTTGCAAATGTGCTCTTTATCCCGCACAAAATGGACAGAGATGAATTGGTATTCACATTAATTTAATTTATTCTATGTTGAAGAGAATATAGAACAGATAGATGGGTTGAATTAAATCAAAAGCTTTGCATATGTGCCCCATGTGTTTCTCGTTGTGCGAAAGAAAGCCAATTTTCTTATTATGCATGAAAAGATAATTTTAAACTCCATTCTACAAATTAAATTGCTTTTCAGTGAACATTACGTGATGTTTCTTAATTTTCACAACTATAGCAATTGTCCGAAAATCTTGAGCCTTCCATTTACTCCAATTGGGTTGAAATTTTATTAAATTCTCTAGTAGCTAAGTGTTTCTGATAACGAAATTGAAGATGCTACTAATTCAATTGAGCCCGATAGACAAATCATTTTGAGTTTCAAACTTGAAGTTTATACTACACAGAAAAAAATATTTTGTAAAAATATTCGTAAATGTTTGTGAAATCCTATGGGGGAGTTACGAAATGCTCGTGAATTGTATAACCCACAAACAAGTTTGTAAAAGTCACTACTCTTTTTCATAAACATTGTTCGTAACATGATCATTTGACGAACATTTCTTGTACTTTTACAAACATTTGTTCGTAAATGTTTGTAAACACAAAAAATTTTCGTAAAATTTTGTCATTTGTTCGTAAAATGTTCGACAGGAAAACAAACATTTACGAACAAATGACAAAATTTTACGAACATTTTTTGTGTGTTTACGAATGTTTACGAACAAATGTTTGTAAATGTACAAAAAATGTTCGTAAAATGATCATGTTACGAACAATGTTTGTGAAAAAAGTACAAATTTTTACGAACAAGTTTGTGGGTTATACGATTCACGAGCATTTCGTAACTCCCCCATAGGAATTCACAAACATTTACGAACATTTTTACAAAATATTTTTTTCTGTGTAATATGACTTAGAACTTAAAATTTATAGAACAAAGCCCTCGATCATATACCACACTTTGCTTCAAATCGATTAGTCCAACAAATTCTCGGACAGACTAACCTAGAATACATGCGTTTTCGGACTATCGGTATCTCGGTATCTTGGTTACTTAGCGCCTGATATAGATAGACTGGTCGACCGTATTCCTTGTAGGTTTGATTAAAAAATCGTCATCTGAAAAATCTTTATGTCTCGCGATTCTGAAATCATTGATACACATTCCCTACGTTCAGTAATAACCTTCCCGATTTGAGAACTAGGGTGTCAGATGGTAATGTATCAGATTTACCTGATATTCGAACGCATACCAAATTTTATATAGCTACAAAGCTCTTTAAGGGAAGGCTTTCAGGCTTCACACACATTCTGGATTAGAACAGTTCACATTTTCCCATATTCCTTTTATGAATCTGATCCATGGCAACATATTGTGTAATACCTAGTCTTAAATCTTACATTTTCAGAACATATTAGGTTAGAGTGATAAAAAAAATATGGGAGAAATATAAAGTGTTCAAAGACAAAGTTTCTGCAAAACCTGAAAGCCTTCTTCTTTAAGGCTGTAACATTATGTCCCTAATTTAAATTGTAGTAAGTCTTTACACTCAGAAAAATATAATTGAGTAAAACTTACTCGAATCGATGTTTGTTCAAGATGAACATGCACGTTCATACAAACAATTTTCAAATAAGGATTTTTTAATCTTTGAGGGATATTAATGGGTTTTAATTCATATCGAACTACTTTTGAAAAGTTAAATCACCAAGATATTCATCATAAGTCCTCACATCCTAAAAAGGATACGAATAATTCAACACAAAAGTTGGACAATTTTGGCTTCACCAAGACTTTACAAGGGTTTTCGTTACCCCTACTTTTTAAGTCAATGACTTATTCTTAAAGGATTTAAGGACTATTACACTATTTTTAGATACTTTTACTACTAGGAATGTCCTGTCATTTCAAGTAGAGATGAATAGTTTAACTAATATACGGATTTTAGTTTTGGTTAAATCGAGTCATTTCACGAAGTATACAAAACAAGCCTCACTTTAACGGCAAATATTGAAGAAACTAGGATGCTAAACGATCCTAAACTTTTACCATCCTATTTTCTATATCCTTAAATCTATCTGATATCAATTTGCTACCATTCTAACAAGTAGTTTCTATGATATTAGAGATTGAAAATTGTCAAATTCTTATTGAAAGTAGGTCATTATGCTTAGTGCTAATGACACCCGTTCATTCACTTCTTGATCATCATTTTTTCGTCAGCAAAATAAAGAATGTGCAATTTTGCAATGACGCATTATGGGTTCACGGAGTTCACCTTAGTAATTAAGTGGGGTAAAAATGATTTTGTATAAATAGGGTTAATTTTTGTTAAATAAATCAGATTGCGATAGAGATTCCTGAGTTTCACTTCTAGCAGCACGAGAGTGCTTGTTCCAGAGAAATCGCATCTCCCTTTTGGCCCAAAACCAGCGGCATCCTATTGCCTAAGGATTACCAGCGGCCAATTGGCTCCCTACTGCCAGGAAACAGCGGCTTCTCTTCAAGAAGCCTTAAGACCTAGGGCAGGCTTTGAGAATATTTCTGGAGGATTTTTTCCCTAGAGGCATTCATTTGCCGGACTGCAAGGTTGGAAATTTATTTCTAACCTTGGTTAAACTCTCTCGAGGCACCCCCGGGGGTAGCCTACACAAGGGGGCATTACTGCCTTAAGCCCGGTGGCTCGAAAGAGCCGTTACTAGAGGCCGTGAAAACAGCCGAGAGTCAGTCCAAACAGTGGAAGAATTCCCCAGAAAGTTCTCACCAGAGCAAGGGAATAATCTGACGGGATTCGGATTATTCTCTTCCTCTAGCTTCGGCTTTTCAGCTGTTTGGAGCCGAAACAATGTTGAATCAACTCTTTTTCGTTGTGATTTTCGATTAACTATATTTTAGAGTTGCTTTCACTTCTATTTAGGTGTAATATTCGAAAGAGTTGTTTTAACTTTTTTTTCCTAAAATTTACATAACAAAAGAGTATAAATAACTCTTTTTAAGACTGAAAATAACTCGTTTTAAGAATTAAAATAATTCGTTTCAAGAGTTAAAAAACAATTAGAGTTAAAATAACTCTTTGAAAATCCCAAAACGAATATATTTTGCAATTTTATGTTTTTTTTTAATTTTATCATTTTTTTTTATTAATATTTTCTTGACCTCAAGTTCACTATATTCCGAGCGAAATATCACGTATGATGCAAGCACATGTCTTCATGAAGCATATTCTTAAAACGAAAACACTTAAGCATATACTTCAGTCGAGATGAAATTTTACATCGAAAAAGGGTAATAATTACATCGATTTCCGACGAATTAATTCAACTCGCACAAAGAGTTGTTTCAACTCTATTAACTGAAATTTACAACGAAAAAGAGTAGCAATTACATCGATATTCTTAGAGTTAATTCAACTCTGCCGTAGTTGTTTTAACTTTTTAGGTTTTTTCTTAGTGTAGAGAATCTACCGTTCACGTGAAAAAGTTATCGATTTTTACATAAATCCCGTTTAAAAATATACCAAATTTAAAACAAAAACATAATAAGCACTTTATGGCATTAAATGCAATAAAATTTGAACATACATTAAACAATTGCTTATATTATGAATCTCAACATCAATAAGCTTAATGCTTAATGTTGCTTTCTATACCAAATCAAATGTTCTCCTCCATATTTGCTATACTCTGCATTTTATTTTATTTCACAATTGCTATTTTCTTTGCTGAAACAATTTTCAAAAATGAAAAAAAAACTCAGTTCTCAGGAGACTAGCAAATTTTTCGTTGTGTATTCAGTGGAAGAGAAGCTTTGAATAGAACATTGAGGCCAAAAATGCATAAGAGTATTGAATCAGATTTGTGCTAGATGTAGGAGGAGAAACCGAAAAAGACTCTTGAGTTTTTCAAAATTGAAGTGGAAAGTTTAGCTCTCTCCTGGGAGCTCTATGTGAAGTGTCATTCAATGAGATTATTGTCAATTGTGATTGTATTGAAAGGAAAAAGAGATTTATCGCACGTCTCTTTTTTTTTGTCTTGAAATAGAATTTCCTGAGCGGATTTTAAAAATTGAAAAATTGAAACCTTTTGTGAGAGAATTTTCGTCTGAAAATTGAGATAAATGTTCACAAAACTATTTTCTGAAATCCAGAAAATAGTATTGCATTCAATTTTTAAAGAATCCTATCATCTTATAATAAAATTTCCTTTGAGAAAAAAAATTTGGTGTTGCGTAAATATTGCCCTCTAAAAGCAATTGAGACTGAATGGCAATCAGAAAACAAACAAATACCTTCAATAATCCTCCACTATTGAAAAATCCATTAGGTTTCCATTTCGAAGACATGCGATAGCAAAAATAAATAAAAAGAGGAAAAGCGCTGAAAGAGAAAGCACAAAAGGCCTTCACCCTCATACTGTCTAATGCAATATCCTCAAATTCAGCTCATGAACACAATGACACAATACCCAAGTCATTGAGATTTTGAGAGGTCTGTATTTTTGCAACTTTTTCATCATACACCACCATCATCGTCCCCTCTGGTGCTCTATCTTATTCCTTCCTGTGTATGGTAGCTGTTTCTGGAGGAACTCAACTCAAGAGAGAAAAGAGAAAACCGGAAACAAATTGCCGGACCCTTTTTTACGCTCCTCACCAAAGACCATGGCCATTGTGAAGAGAGGAGGCCCTATGACAACAGCAGAACGATAAATCTGCCTATTTATTTGCCACTAACCAGGAAGGAGTCGATGGAGAAAAACTAGCTTAGAAGAAGAAGCATAGCTTGGAGAGAGAAAAAGTGGATAACGATTTCCTATATAAACGGATGTAGGGTGTACCACGAAAATGGGAGGCTTTAGCGTTTCAAACGTTCTGCCAAAGAAGCTTACAAATCAATAAAATATCTCATCAATTGTTATATGATTTCATTACACTAAAACCTTTAAATAACAAAATTAATTATGTTTTAAAGTTTTTTTTGTTTTTAATTTTAAATTTTGGTAAAAAATAACGCCCTATTGTATGTCTGTGTACCAATCCGACTAGTTCAAAAAGATCTTTCAAAATTATAAACCTATACAGTTAAATTAATTCTACCTATAACCGTTCGGATATAAATCAATGGGCCTTTCAAAACGAAACGACTAGAGATATCGACTTAAGGATAGATATCTAGTAACCTTTAAAACATTAAGGAAAATCGTTTTACTTTCAGACATAACTCAAGCTTCGTACAATTCATTTATCCAATATGTTTTTAATGATTTTAATTTTTATATTTCAATAGCTTGTGCTATGCCTCAATCTTCATGAAAAGATTCATGTTACAAATCCATTAAAAAGATAGAAAACAAATTGAGTTGTCCGAAGCTAGAGTCGTTCGAAGGCAGCACAATTTCCTCTACTTCCAGGATTTATATTAAGCGATACCTATTAAGCGATATTATATTAAGCGATACCTACGAAACATTGAAAATTTCGATTATGTTTTAGTAAATCAAAATGGATATTTGGACACTCATGTCAATGACCTTTAATTATTCCTCAAGGTTAACAATTCAATATTTTTTTGATAATGGATACAAAACGGTGCATTTGGTTCATTTAAACAATTCGAATTAGAAACTATTTGTTCTCATGTAAGCAAAAGTCAACTAAAACGTCCCCCTTTTCTTTTGAATATTAGGGATATTTCAAGGTGAAATATAAAACACTTCTAGGGGAAAACGCGCTATCTTCGGACGACTCAAGCTTCGCACAATTCAATTTTTCCTCTATGTTCCTTATGGATTTCACTCATTGCTCTTTTTTCTGAAAATTTGAGGCATTGGACTAGCTATTAAAATATAATATTATAATAAGCCAAATTCATTTATAACATTGAAAAAATGATTTGTGCGAAACATAAATCGTCCGAAGGTAGAGCGCTTTCACCTATAGTTTTTTTCTGAACTGATTTTAAGGCTACCAACAGAGCGATTAAAAGGTAACAAAATTAACGGAAAATCTTAATTTTACATTTTTTTTTGTCAAAAATTTAATTAAATCTTATTCACTGTCCCATTTTAAAATCAAAACGTTCCAAATTGAGTTAACATCCTGCAATAGTTCCTAACGATATTTAATTAGTCTAATGATTGTCCAAGCAATGAAATATTTAAACCAAGATTATCTTCTAATAAACAATTCAATAATTACAAAAAGGAACGTCTAAATAATTAGGAAAGTACCACTGCTTCTTTACCGAAGTATATACTAAAAGTAAAATGTCGGAAATCTCTATTTTTTTCCACAAAGTCCTTACACAAATTGGTTTTCCTGTGAGGAAAACATTCAATTTGCCAACTTCATGAATATTTTTACTTTCAAATTCACTCAAGTATCCCATCAAGAATTCATTAAAATTTCAATTGTCCTGAGAAGGTTATTCTGCGACAAGTTAGTCATTTAGTGAACAGCCCCAATATGTTATATTGTGTATGCAAATGATGAAATTAAATTTTCAGGAAAATCGCAAACATATCAGTACAATTGCAACTTATGCCATTTTTTTTCTCACAGAGAATCCCACTTAATTTTGGAACAAAGCAGAAGAAAGCTTTGAGACATCAGTGAGTATCTTCAGACACTCCAATATTCTTTTTCATTGCACACTCACACTCTACTGCAATTTCCATGAACCAGTTAGTGGTACTTCAAAAGAAATAGAATAAGAATGGAAATAAATTGAATTGAAGGTGATGGAGAGAATAAAATTCCCTCTTCATGGAACTTTCACCGAATTTTACCTGCCAATTTCATATTCAGGGGGTATTATAAGATTAGAATGTGCAACATGAATTCTGCAAAATCATTATCAAAACCTCGCTCTTCCAATGTAAACACCAAAAAGACCATCATAAATGTTACACTATTTAATTACGATATTCTCTAATTCATTGGTATTCCACAAATAAATTGCTACCCATTCAAATTTTATGTTGTGCATTAGAGTATGGTTATTGCATATAATTTATTTCACAAACAAATAACAATAAAAATCGATTTCGCATTGTGAGAGAATATCGTGCCAGTGAAATATGGCAAAAATTTTTTGGAAGGATAAAAGGAGAGAAAATTGAGTGTAATCATACTTAATCACTGCTTACACCACTGATTAGATATAATTACTAATCATCTTAGTTACAGAGCCCTTGTTTATGAAACATACGTCTAGCATTCTTAGAGCAATGACCCAGAGAGAAAAACTCTCCTTGCAGGAGAGTTCAACATTGTTTCTTATACATTTTCCTTCAGTATTTTCCAAATAGCAATGAGAAAAGAAGTTCATTTGTTAGTGCTAAAAAGTAGGTAATTTTCATGAATATAAAGCATAAAAAGCTTTATCAAAATTAGATTCATTTGAAAAAGACTGAATAATATTAGGTGTTCTCAAAAAAAAGGATGCAAGATAACTTGAACAAGGGAAGGGGAAGGTTTTTAGGTTTCGAATACTTAATGAATCTCACTTTTTTTTTCAGGAAGTGTGCTACTTAAGACTCTCTTAAAATGTATTGCTATGAACTAGAAAATTTCTCTTTAAAAAATAGATGGCAGGGCATCTCAGATTTGCGGAATGCTCGAATTCACGAGGTAGAATTATCCATGAATTAACTTTTTTATTACCGATTAAATTAAATCAGAAACCAGAAATCAATTCTGAACTAGAATACTTGTTAAGAAGTGTGCGTTTTAGAATGTTCTTCACGCTATAACATGCCTACGCACAAATAAAGAGATAATCGAGAAAAATAAATTAATCAATCACAATTTATTTGACCAATTCATTACCGATGAGCCATATGTTTGAACAAAATGTTCGTCTAGGCTTAACCCGAAAATAAAAGTTGTCTATAGTGCAGTTTTCGAAATAAAGTGCAGTTTTGACCTCTATAGTTCGGGAGCGAACTTACGGTCAAGTAAAATAATAATTTCATTAAAAAAAATATTCGATCGAAATTTTAATACCTTTCGAAAAGATCTAAGTTAAATTTAATCAGCTAAAATACGAGCCCTTTAAAGTGATTGATCTTTAACATGCAATAATTCAAAATGGCGATTTTTCCGATCATAGGATTGGACAAAATGTTCTAGGTAATCTCTAGAACATATCCGAAAACAAAAGAAAAATATAGTTGCGTTTTCTAAATAAATAAAAAAAAACATAGTTTTGGAGGAGGGGATGGAGATGAGTCTGGAAAACGTCTGGGGATAATATTTTTGTTTTATTTCGGTCCCGAAGGGTTTGCGGAAACTTCGTATTTTACATTTCGTATTTTACATGTTCGTATTGCACATTTTGTATTGCGGAAACTTCGTATTCTAGTACATTTCGTATATTTGGTAAAATGGTAAAATGTATTTCGTACATTTTACCATTTCGTATTTCACATTTCGTCTTTCATAAATTTTATATTATTTATTTATCTTTGCATAAAAAGAGCCAAAAAGGAAATTTTCTGTGCTTTGGGAAGATATTAGTATCTCCTGTTGGGACAAAGGGAAATTTTCTGTGCTTTGAGAAGTTATCAGTATCGCCTGTTCAATTTTTGTACAAAATTTATGAAACACGAAATGTGAAATACGAAATGTACTAGAATACGAAGTTTGCGCAATACGAAATGTGCAATATGAACATGTAAAATACGAAGTTTCCATATCCCGTCCCGAAGACCGGAAGTTGATATCTTCAATTGTTGAACCACCAAAGCGGTGACAAGTTTGAAAGCGGATTACATAACAGCTCTCTCTTTGAGTTTGAGCAGTAAAAAATCGCTATTAAACATTACCCGGTTTAATTTCATTCCAGTTGTACTGTTTTCGATCTTCGAGTTTAGTCGACTTCTCAAAAATTTTCAATTTGCATACAACAAGCAATTCCAGTGATTTTCAAAGGCTGTAAACAGTTTGGGCAATAGATTGGCAAAAACTGTCAATATCAATTTTGAAATGTTAAATTATGCATTTTAAAGGTATGAAAATAGTGAAACTATCTGAAGCATCTGGACATTTCAAATATGGTTTAAAGCAATTTGCAATAAATTTCACATTTTAGAACATTCGAAGTGTTTAAGGTAAATGGATAGATTTTAAGTCTGAGTCTGAAGAATGTTTCATGGTGCATAAATTCTCGTTCTTAAAAATTCTGAATGTTCGAAATATTTTCAAAAATCCATGTTTAGTGTCGTGTAAACAATAGGTAACCAATTTTCTCATTCTCCTCAAATATTCAACGTCATTCAAATAATTTTTTTTTAATAATTAACTTGGCAACTTTTCGAAAATGTTATCTTAGATGGGTAACTCTAAAATTCTTTTCTAAAATTCACCGTTCTAGTACAGTAGGGTAAAATGATACAAGTTGGACATAGTGTTACAAGTTGGACAATTCGCCGGTACAAGTTGGACATGGCTTTTTTCTTGATAAATACAGTACAAAATTGGTTTTTAAGCACAAGGAACCAAATTATAAAACTAAAGTATTAAAAATATACAAATAAAAGTGAAGTACTAAATTTATCAAGAAAAAAAAGCCCTGTCCAAATTGTACCATTGTCCAACTTGTACCACTTTACCCTAGTACGTCCTTAATGATATGTTTTCTTCTTATATTTCTTTTAAAAAAATACCGAGAAAAAGAAAAGTACAATAGAGATAGGGGAAGGCTTTCAGGGTTCCCACACAATCTGCCTTAGAACACTTTATATTTTCCACACATTTCTTTAATGAACCTGTTACCTACCTAAAATATACTGACATAGACTAGTCAGATTCAATTGAGGAATATGGCAAAATATGAAGTGTTCGGAGCCAGAGTGTGTGCAAAGCGTAAAAACCTTTCATTCCAAATCGTCTTTACAAATTTTGTCTCTTTTGAAGTTTTTCAATTGTCATTAATTCCAATTTTCAAGTGCAAATACAGAAAAATCTTCAACAACAAAATTGTTTTGAAGCAACTAATAATTTCCCCTCTTAATTTATATTGAACACGTTTTACAGGAACAATTACCTGAAAATTCTCTTGACTCTTCAATTGAAACATATTGAAGAGGAAATTACATTTTGTGGGTGTAAACGATCATTTACTTTACACAGGATAGTTCAATCTCTGTACTGAAAATGACCCTTTAATCCCATCCGATAAACCAGACGAATAAAACACAGAAATCCTGTGATACCGAAAGTGAAAGTAGGTGAAAGAAGAAATAGGGAAAAAGCACTTACCTCCTTGTACATTCAATCTTCCTTCAATTCTATCGACTTCATAGAAAGGCGAAAATTTCCGCTTTTTTCACGCATATTTTCTCCTATCGAAAACATTTCCCATCCTTAGTTTCATCAGGGAGTCCTAGACAAGATAAAATCATACTTAATTTTTAATCTATGACAGATTTCTCATTTCCTGGAAGATAAAAACGTACATTTTCCACTTATTTTATTAGTTACTAGTATAAAATAGGAGAAACCAAATACTTTAGGATCTCATCCCAATTTGTGGTTGATTTGTGAGATATAGGAACATGAAACTTTTATAGACTAGCTATTTGAGATTTAAATGCCAAACTTTCAGGCAACGAGATGGAGTTTAATCACTATTACCACACTCCAAACAATTCAAGTTTTTACTCCAATTTATTAGTTGGTTCAAGTTTGGAATTAATTCTCGACAGTTTATTTATATGCATAAAAGTAAATTTATTTTCTCAGGTATACTTTTCCAACTTCCTGCTTTGGAATTCTATCTCTAAATTGGATTGTAGTACATTGGTTTTGAAAACAAAATCATACAATATTTGTTCAGTATGTGTACAAGAAAAACACCCCCAGAAATATTTCATCAGATTAAATAATATTAGGTGCCCCAAGAGTTTTCAACAACTGCCCCGTTTTCCAATAACATTGTCAATAAATAGTAATATTAATCGAGATATATGTACAATTCCCAATGCTATATTGTGCCACAATTTATAGAAAAGTCAAAAAATATGCTACAAAATTCATTTCTGTGTTCATAAAAGCTTTTAGGATAAATGGTTAAATCGATGAAAATTTCCTAATTTGAGAATTGAGAAATCCTCAATAAATGTGTCGAAACTGTTTTATTAAAAAAGTTTCCTCGTTTGGCAAAAGTCTAATGAGGCATTACATTTTTTTATTATAGCAATGATCAACACTTTAATGCAACTTCCGTGTATTGTCAAGCGTATTGTTCAAAATGTTTAAAAATTTATTTATTAAATATCTCTTCAATGGTTTATATTTATAGCACTGGAAAATTTTTTGTTAATAGAAGTAAAGACGCATTTCAGTCATAACGAAACGAATAAAAAAGACATTTGGAATATTATTATAGGAACTTCTACAGATTCAAGATTCAAATATTTTTCAAGATATGGAAAAAAAAACGAATCTTAGAATTCATAACGAAAATTTGTCACATGACATTGTCATATCGTTACAGAATATCCCTCCTAAGTAACCTAAAAAATAATTTGAAGTCCAATCACTTGCAGAAAAAAAGCATATTTTTGTTGTCCTTTTCATGTGATTTACTCCAAATTTGGTTGATTAAAAGTTTTCAATACACTTAGAGAAATCCGAAAAAGTTAAAATAATATTAAATAAATAATATTAAATGTTTATTTTACCCTGCAGTATTGATTCAAAATCGGTGTAAATAGTATGTTTTTTATGTGTATTAGGGGTTAAAGTTACCCTTTTTCATGTTAATTTTACCCTTAAAAGGTGAAAAATCAACATTAAAAAATGTTGATATATTTTTACATCTAAAAAGTGTTAAAGTTATGAGCAAAAAAGTTAATTTCACCCCCGTTTTTTTTTCTCTAATAGCCTTCTATATGCTAAAATTGTCGCTGGTGTTCAAAAAATAATGCTAAATCTCGAATTTTCATATTAAAATTTTACACAGTTAATTTAAAAAAAAAATGAAAGGGACAGATAATCCTAACCGGCTTATGTAGGTGAGATTCTTAACGTGAGCTAACTCGGAGTGCATGCAAATTCGATTTAGAGCCGAAATTGTGAGTCGCCATTCAGTTATCTTGAATCAAATTCGTGAAATTATACAAATTTTGTATTTAAACCAAAATATCAAGGATTTGGATGAACTGACAGAAAAGTGATATATGGGTGAAATGTAGACCAGAATGTACTCTATAATTTTCCTATAGAACATGATCTCATCGATTACTCAGAAGCCAAGATAAGCGAGGTTTTTTGTTTCTTAACTTGTTTTTTCATCCAGAGTGCCCCAAGTAGTGATTTGTTGAACTTCAACTATATCAAAGAATTGTTGTATTTTGTGGGACTTTCCATTTAAAACCATATTTTAAGTGTCTTTGTGGAGTAGAGGCAGTCAAATTGGCATCTGAGTGATTTCAAAGCGTTATTATGGGAAAAATCAATTTTTTCACACTTAAACGGCAAAATCGGAGTGATACCGTAGTCTGAGCGGAAAATGATGTATGGACGAAATGTAGAGACAAATGTGCTCTACAATTATGTCGAAGTAATCATCAAAATCGGTTCTGCGACAGTCGAGATAATTGAGGTTATGTGATATTGAAATTGGTTTTTCGACTGTGGCGCCCCTGGTGTTGGTCCCACGAAGTTCAAATATTCTAGAAAGTTGTAGTATTTGGTGAGATCTTTCGTTTAAGCCCTCATTCATCAAAATCGGTCACATAGAACCGGAGATATGATTTTTTGAATTTCGTGAACTTTGACCCCTCATATCTCCGGATCTATTGAAACCACAGCGCACATACGCACCATTTTGGAAACGTCCTAGACTGGACTACAACATACTAAAATTTCATTAACTTGCACAATGCCGTTTTTTGAGAAAAGTGACTTTGAATTTCGATGAATTTTGACGCTATCACAGCGCCACCTGTGGTGACTTTTTGAATTTCCATCTGAAAGTGCTCATCGAGACGAAACCAAAAAGGTAAAATTTAGGCCGCTATGTTAGTTAGAACCGGAGATAGAGGCCGGTCAATGTTCGAACTTTGACCCCTTATAGCTCGGGTCAGGGGTTATGGATCGACTTAAGGTTTTTTTTGTTTGATAGGTATAATCAACGGCTACAACATACTAAAATTTCAGCCCGATGCACAATGGAATTTTTGAGTTATTTAACTTATAAGATTTAAAAATTTTCTTTTTAATAATAGCGCCCCTAGCGGTGGTTTTATGAACTTGCGATGTTAGAAGGGGAAGTGGCATTTTACGAGAGCTTTCCAAAAAGCCCTCACTTTTTAAATTCTGACAATTAGAACCGGAGTTATGGCCATTTTAAGAAATTTTTTTTGGACCCTTATAGCTAGGGTCAGGGGGGTCGGGGGACCTTAAGTTTGGTATTGATGGAAAGCTCTAAGGCCCAGCTATAACATACTAAAATTTGAGCCCGCTCGATGCCATAGGGGCGGAACTATTGAGAAAACAAAAAAAGGGGGGTCTTCAAAATGGCGGAAGGAGGGGTGGGGGGTGGGGGGTCAATACACCAAGTTGCAATTTTCACCCGATATATAACCTCTGCCGAAAACCGCAAGTCAATATCTTTTTTAGTTTAGGAGCTATTAAGCTCCAAAGAGCGGCCGGCCGGCCGGCCGGCCGGGAACGTAAAATAGCCACATATATATTCGTGATCAGGAAGTGCTGAAACACATTTTGGCCAAGTTTGAGGTCGATCGGACGACATGAAATTTTGTTAGGATTATAGTAGGTGAGATTGTTAAGAATCTCACCTAATACCGCAGAAAAAAGCTGGGAAAGTGATTACTCTCTGACTGATTAGAACATAATAGAACAAGAATCAAGGGATAAAAAGGGGCTCTCAAGAGTACACCATGAGCGTCAATCGGCAAAATTCTGGTGATCAGGAGCTAAAAATTGACAGATCGGCATTTATTTTGCTGAAAAATAAACAGACCGGAACAATTTGACCGGAAAGCGGCAAATCGACATGTTCATAAGCAAAACACGGCAGATCTAAATCGGCAGATCACGAATCGATCACGAGCACGAATCGGCAGATTTAAATGTCAGCTCGCACTTATGAAGTATAGCGTTCGTTTAAACTCATGTAAACATGATAAATTTCTTACGGACAATTCTAGTGGTAAATGTTAATGCACTGTACCACGGATTGCTATATTCGTGGATAGGAGATAGAGATTTTCGTGTGGCATAGTAATGCAAACAAACCAAATAAAAGTGCACCCAGGAATGATGCAATTTGATGCTGAGGAATGAAAATGTAGGATTTAAGGCATTTTCAGTCTCGAGAATATCAAGAAACAAGGGTACGACGTCTTTATTCGTAGTTTTATTCACTTTGTTTGCACTACTATGGGACACAAAAATGTCTACCTACTATCCAGGAATATAGTAATCCGTGACTGTACTGGAAACACTAATCTTCTAGACAGACGTATTCGGCAGACCGGCACGATATCGACAAAAATCGTACGAAATCGGCACAATTTCTACAAAAGATCGACAGATCGGCACTCAAGTGAACCGTGAGCGGCACAGTTATCTATGCCTAAATAAGAATATTATGAGCTTCGTTATTTTGGTTTTCTTCACAACAAAGTGAATATACTGACGACACCGTGTTAATCGAATAAATTCGAACAGAACATACTTCAACCTTTACGCGCATCGAATAAACCCAAAAATCTCTTTTCTTTGGCTTTCAAAACGATCTCCGAATGTCATTTTTAGGGAAATTCCGGCTGTGAGAGGAGGATTGGTTTTTTACTTTATGGTTCCAATATCAGCAAATATTCTTTTTCGATACTGGGAAATTTTGCATTTTTTCGTTAATAAGTCCGTTACGCCCGTCGACCTTCAAGGCTAAACAGTAAGAGATATCGACAAATGATACTTAGTGATGCTCGCTTTATTGATCCCTCCGCAAAGTGCAATTCTCATACAAAAATTATTTAAATTCTTTTCATAACTTCTGAAAAGATTTATTAATTGAGTAAGAGAGTATCAATGGCACAAATTACCCCGAAAATTATTTCAAAACATTTGTTGACGAATATTCTCTCAATCCAACAAATAAAATCTCGATTATATTTGCAGAAAGAAATGGTTTTTGGGGACTGAGAAAACAAATATAACATGAAATGGAGAAAATCCATTAAATTGTGCGTTTCTATCACTGTCTTGTGGCTCCTCGTTTGAGGGTTGTTGGAATTGCCATGAAATTGAAGTACGACGAACACATCAAAATAACTCCATCACACGTCCCATCATCCAGCCAAATCCCTCTGGGGAATTGTTAGAGTCACGGGAGAATGGGTGCAAGAAAGAGATATAAAATAATCCACCTTGTATTTATTTTTATCCACCCCACACCCCATCCAAAACTACGGCACATTCACAGAATCATCTTCTACATCTCCCGTCGTCGTCGTCCAATTGTGATATGTCATCTATACGTGAAAACGTGATGAGAATCCATCAACACACCCACGCCCCTCCGAAAAACTCCCCAGATACTATTTCCACCTTCACTAAAACTTTCCTCGCGAACCCCACAGAGAGAGTGAGATTGAAGAGTGTTGTTTACCAGGGCTAACCCGTGCTAATTTCTTTACAGGCCTCCATCGCCAGATGCCACGTCATCGCAATCGTCACATAAATGACGTGCTTGCCGTCCTTACAACCACCCTGTGGGCGACAGCGGCGCTAGTGACGTCAGCTGGGGGCGCGGGTACGACAAAACCAGGTCAGCAAGGCATGGGACCAGTGACGCAATGTGCAATGTCGGAGCATACATGCACAAATGGAAAGTGTGTCCCTCTCAATAAATTCTGTGATAATATTAATGACTGTGGTGACTCCAGCGATGAGCCCAGATTCTGTACACGTGAGTACTATATCCCAAATTTTACGTAATATCTTTATATTACCGATATTACCACTCAAACTTAAAAAGAAAATACTGTTCTAAACGAAATATAGTGTATTAAGGGGTTAGGTGGGTCTCGAAGACTAAGAGAAACATCATATATTTTCTAATTCCTACAGAAAATACAGTTAAAATGTTGCACTTTTATATGCTTAAGAGCTTGAAATCAATATTTTTTCAAAAGATTCCAAACCATCCCAACTTTGAAGAATGCTCGAACTTACAAGATAGAGCTCTCAGAGAATTATATTTTAGCACAAGATGTAAGCCCTCCAAAGTTATTGAACTTTAAGCATCGAAAATGCGACGTTGAAAATTTTTTCGGTTATATATGGGTCCATGGACGAAATGGTTACTTGCACCAGCTTTAAGAACCATTTTATAAAATATCCCAAAAATATGGTTTTAGAAGGGATGGCTGGAGCGAACGGAAAAGGGAAAACCGGCTCTAGTTAAAGGTAAAAGGGGGAAAAACGGCTCTAGAAAATGGTCTTTTAGGGAGATGAGGAATCACCGGAAACTGAAAGTTGATATACCTATCTCATCGTTTAAGATACAGAACGGTAATAAGTTGAAAGAGAATTAATAGAAAACATGTAGTGTTTTCAGGTTAGTGGCCTATGTAATCCATTAAATTCTAAAAGAATAGACTATTTTTATTGTTTTACTAAAGTAGGATGGAATCACTACTTCACGCCAGTGCTCCACTTTTCGCAACTTATAAAGAAATCGCTATTTTTCGCGATTTATGAAATAAATGAGCCGCAAAGTTACTTGTATTTTTACTGCTGCTACGTATAGAGCCGAAAAATAGTAATTATTCGTTTTGAATTTATGATTTTGAGCAGTTTTTAGAGCAAAATTTTAAGCAAGTGCATCGAATCCAATATTTCTTACCCAATATACTAAGTGTCGTCAAATTTTCTCCAAGCAAAATGTATCTCTTTGGATAAATAATTTTCCTATTGAATATTTAATTACACTTATAGAATAGATAAAATTTGTATTTAGTTAATTAATATTTCATTTTATATTATATTTATATAAAAATGAAGCATGGCGAAAAGTGGTAATATATTTGAATGATTTTACCACCTGTCGCCATCTCTTTTCAATAGGCGACGCTAACTTCACTTCGTAGATTCTCAGTTGTCAAATCTGTATTATTTACTTTATGCAATAGTCCAATAGTTTGATTTCTCAAATAACAGCGAAGAAAAATCATTTGAAGTGAGTAATAATAGGGTGATCATGAGGAAAGAGAAATACTGAATGTATTCTTTGCATCATATTGCCCAAAATAGTTGAGTTTGAACCCTTCCAAAGTGGGTGGCGAGAAGTGGTTACAGAACTGGCGAAAAGTGGTAAAAAGTGGCTACTAAGTGGTTATTTTTGCATTGTTAATAAAAATCAGTGTTTTAAGTAGTCTAGGGTTAAATTGGAGGACTATTGTTTTCGCGAATCTGCAGCTAATAAATTTTTTAAGTAACTTTGTGTTAAATTTGAGTTGTCTTGTAATAGGGGTTCAAAAGTTATAATAAAATTAATTCCCGTTTTTCCTAAATATGGCAATAAGTGGTTACTCCACCCTACTAAGGTTCATTATTGCATTTCGTCGCTTTCAAAATCTTTCTTTTTTTGTTAATTTCGAAACGATCCCATTTTTTTCCTTAACTTTCAGTTACACACTGTTTACAAATTATCCGTAGGTAAGTTCATTCTATAAAAATCCAAATGAATCTGTCCGTATAGGAAATTTTTCTAGGTCGAAAAATAAAAAGCTCTCAAGATCATTGTTTAAGTTTTTTAGACAAAAGTGGGGTCATTTAAAAGGTCTGTTTATCCCATCACATTTTGATCTTTAAATCTGAAGATGTTGCATTCTAGCGCCTTTTAAGTTTAAAGGCATAGAATAAAATGAGGAAATTTTGAACATAATCCAATTTTGAATTTTGATTATTCCCATAATGTTTCAGATGTGTAAAAGAAGAATATCACAAAACAATGCTCTTTTATCTCTTTGTTTTTTTCTTCTTCTTTTCTCGGTTAAATTTGAAATAAAATTCAGTTCAAAATTGCCCTATTTTAGCCAGCGTTTAACTGACGAAGTCGAGTATTCCGTAAAGTTCTAATTTCTGAATTATTTCTGTAAATATTTAAATTTTAAAAATTTTAAAGGTTAACAAGATCAAAGCTTCAAAAGAAATTAATTATGTCTGATTAATATTGAAATGCAGCTTGAATAGGCTAAACACGTGCAACTCTTATGTTTCTATAATTTTTTAAGTTACAGGTAGTTGGAAGTAGGTAACCTTTGAAATAGGGTATCTTTGAAATAGAGTACCTTTGAAATTGGTTTTTTTTCTCCTATTTGTCAAAGAAGTTGAGGCTTATTATAATGTAATTTTGTTTCACAATTGGTCTATGAAGCTAAATTATTGAAGCGTATCATTAAAACGCCAGCTTCATATTAACAGACATTTATTGTCTAAATTTCCCGTCCAACTCCTCGATTCTGTCAATAGTGCGGCTACTTATGGGTTCTGCTGACCCGAATAAGAATAGCGCTGCACAGAGGGGGACAGAATCGGGAACAATAACAAAAATTTAAAATAATATAATAATAATTAAGTGTTGTTCCGCAACATTATATCACGGTATGGTCCAGTTCCATTTAAAAACAGGAGAAAAAGCCCAATTTCAAAGTTTCCCCATTTCAAAGGGGCCCAACTACTTCTTACTCGTTAAAAGTCGATTTTCGAAGTAAACCAAAATTCTTTTAAAAACCTCGTATTTTTAAAAGCATTTTTAACCAACTACAAAAAATCTAATTTATTTAAACCTAAATCCCAATCAAACGGTTACAATTAAATACAAAAAAAAAACTTTTAGACTTGTAATCTAAAAAACAAAGAATGAAAATTTTTCAATATTGGCTTATTATTTATAAAATTTTCTATCTATTTTCTTTCTTATTTTAGAAAAAACGTTTTTAATTTTTAATCCAGCTTAAAATCGAAGCTCCGAAAGAAATAAGGTTTTGAGTCCTCCTCGAGCCGATTTTAATCCTATTTAAGCTAATTAAATCGTCTCGTTTTAAGCTAGTTTACTTTTAATGATATTATTACCAGAAAACAACATAAATCATCACTTTAAAAGCACATTATATTTATCACACAATCATTTGATATCCCAAAAACTTTATGACTTTGCAAAAATACGGATTTTTGGAATTAAGGAAGGTTAAATTTTAGTTTAAATAAGCATACTCCCAATTTGGGTTCTTTTTTCTGAATTGTGGAGCAAAGCTCCTAAAAGCACAAAAATAAAGTTTGTTGGGAGAAAAATAATGACTATCGAGCATTTGATGTGAGAAAATCCAGTCAAGTGTGAAAGAATCACAATTCACATGTGCCAAAGTCAAACCTTTTTTCGTGCCCATTCTCTTTAGCCCCAGGAGAAAAAGGACAGACATTTTCAAAGAGGTCACGGAAAATGGCAAAATTTACTGATGGCCGTAAAAATAATCGAAAGACGCTGTTTTGGGTATCAACAATGGATGGGTGATTTTATTGATTTTCAGCCACATATACTTCTTCTTTTTTGGAGCACTCTTGAGTTTTTCTCCCACTTGGAAAAAGGGCACATATGAGAACAAAAAGTGAGAAAAATACTTTTGAGAGAGTTTTCCTATCGATATAAGTAGCAAAAACAAATAAAATATCTCTCCCCAACATTGTTTGGCAAATTCATTAGAAAAGCTGCGAAGGAAAATTTTATCGAAGTATATACTTTCAAAATTTGTGAGATAGGGAACAAAGGGGGGTGGGGGGAGACCCTAAATCAATTTAAGAGTTTTTCCACCTTATTTAGAGAAAGCACTTGTGTAAACTTTTAAGATGCTGTGTGAAGAAAATTTCTCTACGAGCACTTTTTTGTGGTAAATTTCTGTCAGTTTGTCGACCCATTTTACTACCCTTTTTAAGCCTTTCCAAAAGTGAATTTTGTGTCGAAGTCTTTACGAGAAAATATTTCGTTGGTATGCCCTATACTAGAAGGACTCTCCAATGGAGTTAGAGAGAGAAATATTTTGTGAATTATGTGGAGAATCATCCCCCAATTGGGATCTACACATACCAAACTTATGTAACACCTCATACTCAACAACCCCCAATTGGACAACCTTCACCTAACTAGCTCCACAAACCCCATCTCATCCCTTTTTTCTCTCTCTCTCTTGCCATTTCAGCTTGCAATCGAACGTACTACGGAAATTTGGGTCTCACGTACGACTTGGAGCTCCATCGACCCAAAGAGGATCGAATACCTTATATTTGTGTATTGACATTTACAGCCGCCGGTGGGAAACACGGCGACATTGTTCAGGTACTTTTCACCAAATCCACTTCATTTTACTATCTTTCGACACTTTATCCTGGTGTATATAAGAAGTTACAAGCCACCAGAGACAACTCAGAGAAGGGAATCTTAAATGATATTGTCGATAAGTGGGATAAAATTTTGGAATGAATCATACGTTCGCAAGGATTTTATGTCAATTGCATTTCACATAACAAATCAATAGGATTTATTCTATAAAAATTGATAAATCCTCCATATAAAAATCTTCAATTCAAGTATCAAACAAAATCCCAGATTCTTACGCAATCACTGATGTTTTCGTGTCATAATGTTAAATAATGATTCTGTCCTATCTCCCCCATCTCGATGCTCAGAGAAGGGAAAAAGAATAGGAAAATGTATCATTATCATAATTGAAATGTTTTCTCAACATTTCTCACCCAAGACTGTACCCGCACATAACATCCCAGCGAGATGGTTTGTATATCAAGAGATATTGCAAATTGTGGGGACTACTTTTAATCACAATGAGAAAAAGTCCATGTAGAGACTGAGGCTTTTGCCCCATTCTATATACAATATTTCCTGGCACAGTTCCAAAACATCCTCCGTGGGCTTAATGTCCTCTCGCGTACCAGAGACACAAATTATAATTAAATTTTCAGAGCATTAATTCCACCCTCGTCGACGGCAAAAATCGATATAAAAGATTGTAATTCTTTTCCCATTATCATGTACCCTAACTAATCTATCATCATTGTTCTTATCTTGTACCATGTACAATCTGCAGGTGACTCTTGAAAGCTTCACAGTAGGAAAGTTTGTTTCATACACTCAGAATGGATGTCCAGATGGCTATCTTCAGATTGCGGAAGCTTCCCGTCAAGCAGTGGGCGGAATGTGGTGTGGATCCTCGTGGGGTCCTCAAGTATTCTACAGTGAGACACGATCACTCGTACTCACAGTTAAACTATTCAGGTGAGCAACAAAAAAAAAACGCAACCGAATAAGACCGTGTCATCACTGAGGAAAAAACGGGGGTGCGATTAACTTTTTTACTCATAACTTTAACACTTTTTAGGTGTAAAAATATAACAACATTTTTTAATGTTAATTTTACACCTTTTTAAGGGTAAAATTAACATGAAAAAGGGTTACTTTAACCCGTAATGCACCCAAAAAGCATAATATTTACTCTGATTTCGGATCAATACTGCAGGGTAAAATAAACATTTCAGGAATGTAATTTTAACTTTTTCGGATTTCTCTCAGTGATTGAATTGATGCCTGAAATAACCTAAAACGATATCTCTAACCACTTTGTCTCTACATCCGGTAAACTCGAATCGACTAGGTGGGCATTAGGGCACCCTCTGCATATGAAGTAGAGCCGAACACTTTACTTTTATTTCTAAATCTAAACTACTCGGACTATCTCGACCATTCCTTCAGTAAGAATTCCTAGTGCCTATAAGGTAGACGGGGGTATTATCGATCAGTTAAGGAAATGATCAACTTTAACAGACAAAACACCGTATATATACTCGTATTTTTCAAGTGAAAACTTGTTATGTCAATCTTGCAGATGTCCTCTACAAGATCGACCACTCACTTTTTAAATATAAGTATTTTGCTTTAAAACACTTAGCACAAAGTACTTAGCTTTAAAACACGAAAAACTTTTCGAAGTGTATTTGCATGTAATATCGATCAGCTGATAGTATTATCGATCAGTCGATGCTTGTAATATCGATCAAGGAATAAAATGGGTTTTACACGTTCCATCAGGGAATGTGAACATGTATTTTATATTTTCCGATAAAGTAAAAAATAGATAATTCAAATACTTAGCTTTAATTTCTAAAGGGAACAATCAAAATAATTTAATACACCACAAAATTGTTTGAAATTTTCAATTTCTTGCACAACATTTGCACACTGTCGAGAAGTTGATCCTTGATAATTGAGTGACCCACATTAGCCCGTGAAAGGACCCAAGCTTCCAGGGATTCCTCGTGTTCTCTTGAAAGGACTGCAGAAGCGTCGATACGTCTTTCTTCCGGATTGTAGATCCGAGCTGCCTTTCTAATGCTAAATTCATTCCTGGCATCGTCAAGGGCTTTTGCCATTTCGTCATCCCGGTATTGAAAGCGTTTTTTTGGTGTTTTTTCCTAAATAAAAAAGTGATCGATATTCCATACATCAGAATTTGAGATTATCGATCATAGAAAATCTCTTATTACGCTCAACTAACAGTACTTACCTATGAAATCTTCACATGGAAGCTTCAATCCTTAATTGGTTTCCAATATCTATAATACCAATTGTATCGATAAGAAGCGCACAAACTGTTCAATTCACTGACAAATCTGACTGTATTTCCTTAAGACAAATGGCAGCAAAGTGAATTTTAGGAATGGCTACTATTGTAATTTTGTGCACACATTTTTAAAAATCACTTTTCTTGTACAAATATTACCGGAAAAATTGAGAAATTTTCTATTTGACATCGTGAAACATAAAATAATTAAACAATCATATAATAATTAAAGTTTATGTAGAAAAATTATTTTTTTATTCATCAATTGGAAGAGAAGTCGATATTACAAGCATCGCTTGATCGATATTAGGAGCGTTTTGGTAATACCAACGTCTACCCTAAATTCCTATAGATCTCGACCTCTGATGTCTAATATCTTATTAAAACATCGCATTGTTCGGTACTACTCCGAGTTCGGTGGTGCCTCAGTTTCCCCTATTCAACAGCGCATTCAAATTACTAGAAGTTAAAAAATTCTTTTCCATAATTCAAATTTATTTATATACGAGTAGGGGAAAATGCCCATACTTTGAACGGTCCCAATCTTTTATGAGTTAATTTTTCCTATGTTTCTGAATAAATGCTACTGCGCAATATATTTTAAAAACGAGACAATTTCCCCTAGTTTTTAAAATATGGATGAGATAAGTCACATTTATTGAAAAACATACGAAAAAATTAGTCATTGCAAAGCTTGGGACCGTGTAAAGCATGGGGGACACTTTCCCTTACGTTTCAGAAGTAGCCTATACTGCATCTTTAACCGTAACTTGTAGTGCACTTAAGCGAAATCACTGAGAACTTAAATAATCTTTAACTCCTTCTAAGTTCTTAAACAAATAGAGGCCACAGATCTTGTTAATTTATTCTTTGATTTTGTTTTTTTTTTTATTTCAGGCTGGCTCGTGACCAAACTGGCTACAACTTCGACTTTCGGATACAATTTAAAGTGCTCTCACGTGAAAGTGCCATTGTTCGCTATGGTGGTGCCCAATTTACAGGTAAATATTTTGAAAATATGAGAAATTTACAAATAAAAGATGTATTAATGGGACAAATTATTTGCAATTATCTCAACCATGAAAATCATGCCGGCAATTAAATTGTGGTAATATTAAATACGACATGAAAATAGATGTGAAACCATGGACAAATTATTCATCAAGCTCATCATCAAATTCAATAATATTGACTGAATATGGAAATTCGACGGCTAATTATGATCCCATCCGTGGTGGTACCACCTTCTTTTCACCCTCAACCTCAACCGGCAACCCATTGGGTGGATATCGATTTAAAATCCCCGACTCTGTACCAGTTGAACCACCCTATGAGGACATGCACATCTTTTACAGCAACAGAACATCATCCATAGGAAAGGCATCCGGAAAGAGTGGAAGCAATTCGTCAGAGCCAAAGTACTATTTAGGTAAGAGATTTGAAATATATCTTGCATTTAATTTAACACCCTAATCTCAATATTATTGTACCTTCCAGGAAAACTTATTCAGGGAACATACTGTTCCCGGATCTTTAGTTCTTGTGACAAGAAACTCTGTCGTCTGCAATCACCGAACTTCCCAGGGGTCTATCCTCGAAATTTAACATGCTATTACGCCATAAGACAGGTACAAGAATTTGATTTATCATTAAAACTTTAGATCTAACGCTTGACCAAAGAATCTCTAATAAATTAATCAGAGAATTTAAATTTTTAGAATTAAAAGACAAATTTGAAATAGTCAATATAAAAACTAAACATATATAGATTTAAAAAATGAATTTTAGGTTTAGATTTTAGAAGGAGGCAGTTAACCCTTTAAGGACGTTTGGGACGGACACCGGTGTCCCAAAAGTTTTAATTTTCCTACGGCCTCCTAAAATTATGTTTTGCTCTAAGTCCTCTAAGTATTCACAAAAAGTGATTTTTGCTGAACACCAATTTTTGACGCACTCGTTAATGGATTTTTCTAAGTCAATTTTTATTCGGCCTTAACGTAACCATTTTGCCTTATAATTAATTTAAAATGGAAATGTCAAACTCATTTAAAAGATCTTTAATTTCAAAGTTGGTCGCGAGAATTTTTTAAGCATATTAATCTGAAATCGCAAGGTGCGCCAAGAAAATATGACGTCATTATGCTTTAATTAAAAAAAAGTTTAATTTTGACACTAAATACGCAAATTTATTCTTTAATCCATCTTTATCTCATAATTGAGGAGACAGATCGATAGAACATTATGCCGGCTTCAGATTGAAAATGAAGTCTAGTTTCTGAAGGTCTTAAAAATCTAAATAACAAACAACTTTGTTTATTTTTCAAAATTTAATAGATAATTTGCCCTTCTTAATATCCAATCCTAAGCAACAATTTCCTCAAAAGTTTCAGTAATTAGAAGAATTAAGCCATATGACTAAGCTTTAGGTCTGAAGCCTGTATTAGGGCCTAAATACATTCAGGCTGATCCTAGAGAATATTTAACCTACAAAATTTGGCACTTAAAATTTAATTATTATTAATTATTTTATTCAAATCCTACATTTCCATTACCATTCGTCTGCCGACATCTTAACGTTGTAGACTAGCATCCGATGCCAAACGGTAGAAATACTTTTTCACTGGTTTATCCTATTATCCCTTATTTATCCCAAACTCATCAAAACTGACGACTTAGAATTATCAATTAAGTGTCCTTTGCATAAAAATATCCTTTATCTAATTCTTTATTACTAAATTTTACAGTAATTTATACACACTAATATTCTCGAGAATAAGCCTGAGTCTATTTAAACCTTATGTCCAACGCACAATAACTTTTATTTTCCAAATATGTTTTTGACATATCAGTAAGAATAAAAGAGATCTAAATTTAGTGATCTCCCTCATTCTCATAGGAATTTTGAAAACATGTTTACAAACAAAAGTTATTGTGCGTTGGACATTACATTGTTTTCAAACTAGAGGTTTAGTCTAGTTTCCGAATGTCTCAAAATGCTATTTAGCAACCAATTTAATTTGTTCTTCTGATTCAAATAGATTAATTGCCCTTAATAGTCCATATCTAAGACAAAATTTTCCAAAAATTTTCGACTGATAAAAGATTAGAGAACTTAATCCTTAAGTCTGGAGCCAGTATTAGGCTCATTAGACGGTCTTTAAACCTAAAGTTTAACAAAGCGGCTTATCTTGTTTAATATCTTATTATGAAAGATTTTTTTTGGAAATTTTAATTAAGAACAATATACCAGGATTAAATTATCCATTATATTTTGAAAAATCTGTAAAATTGCCTACTATAGGATTTCGAAGCTTTCTTGAACTAGGCTAAACCTCCAGTCTGATAAATCAAGTAACGTCTTTATAAAAATTATGATTTTATGCCTTATCATTATTTTATCATTTTTTTTATTATTTATTCATTTTAATTATTATTTATTATAATATTTTATGTATTTTTATTATTTAATTATTGTATTATTTATTTACATTAAGGGGAAGTGGGGTATCTTTGAAATTGAGATTTTTCACCTATGTTTAAGTGGAACTGAGCCATATCATAATGCAATTTAGCTTATCAATCTGTTTGTGCAGCTAAATTATATTACGATATAAGCCTCAATTTTATTTAAAATAAAGGTGAAAAATTCCAATTTTAAAGGTGCCCCACTTCCCCCTATAAGATAAAAAGAGATTTTGTTTTATTAGTAATGATTTAGGGTAAGTATACCAAATTTCGGCATGGTTGCATGCAAGCGCCAAAGTCTCAAGTTTGAAATGTAACATCTTTAATAGAAATTGATTTTTTTTTATTACTTCTTCTTAAGGAGTATTGCTTAGAACCTTGTAGACAGTTTATCGTCTTTATTTACTTCAAAATCATTCTTAATACATTTTAAATTGAATAAAAATATAGACATAGCTTTGGTGCCCTATTTCGGCCAACTTCATTCTCATAGTTCCTTGCCCTTCAGGAATTCTTTCAATACCTTTTTTACGTCATCTCGTTTGTCGAAGCTACATTTTTTGTTATTCTTTTGAATTGTATAATCTCTAGAGTATGTAAAAACTAAAAATTCATGGAAATTCGAGGAACAAAAAAGGTGGCCGAAATTGCAAGCTGAACGGAATTTGGCACACTTATCCTAATACAGTACAATGAACTTTATTTATGTGATATTTCTGTGTTTTTGCATCCATCACGGTCTTAACATCAAAAACGAACCTCTAAAGAGCAAAGCCGTAAAAGAGCCTTTTCTAAGGCAGTATATGCTGAAGGAGTTTAATCATCCTTTTCCAATGTATAGGTTAACTATCGTGATCGAATTCGCACATCTAAAAAACCAAAACGGCGAAGAAGGGCTGAAGAAACGGCAAAGTAAGGTTAGGGATAGTATGGACTATAAATTAAGCGTGAAATACAAATATTTTTAAGAATGTCGACCTTAACAATCTTAGAACTGTGAATCTGAAGGACTTAGGGAGAGGTGGGGTACATTGAGCTGAGCCTACGTTGAAAACGTCTACAAAGGAAACTGAATCTACATTACGTTACAGCCTAGCTTCCTTTAGAACTAATTCTAGAATCAATAGCTTCTCCATTATTTTAATCTGTTATGAAGCAATATAAATTTACAAATGTGATTCGTACTTGAGTCAAATGATAGCAACAACTAGACATTCAAATTAATCTAGAAATTTATTTCAACAGCAAGAAGTACCACCAGGAAAGCATGCAATGATCATTGTACGACAACCCAAAGGAAACCTTATCTGGATATCCACCCAAACTCCAATAGCTGTTACCAAGAAGAATGAAAAGGAAAAATTCGTGCCACAAATAAAAACCTGGCAGGAATGCGATCACGTGCAGGTACTAATTATTTCATTGCATGATGAATAAGATTGTTCAAGAAAACGTTTCCAAGACTTCTATATGGACACATTCGGATGTTTTTGTGCAACACTTTCACTTCCTGTCGCACTAATTGGTGAAGAAATTTTATCCAAAAAGCAGATTTTTTATTGGCCCAACCAAATTTTGAGTAGATTTTATTTATTAATTTTTTTTTCAAAAACATCCTTAAACCTGTTTTTGTGGATAAGCGTAAACGAGATATCCAAAAAGGATCAAATTAAAGCAAAATTTTTGTATGTTCCCCAATTTAGGACAGTGACAACCCTAAGTGGAAATCTACGGTAAATAATTTTGTGTATCACACTTAAAAAAAACAAACCCCTCCATTTTTTTTTAAAGTAGTTACAAAAGATCAAAAACAAATCCATAATTACTCCCAAAAGCATCTCTCTACTTTCTTTTCACTATCTTCTATCTTCTTCAGTTTTATTTTAACACAATACACACACTTATGCACCCTTTTTGCGCGCAAATGGATTTTCTTTTTTCTCGTGGGAAAATTTATCACTCATATCTCACACAATATGCAAAACCAGTCACCCCACATCACAATGTTATTCTGTGAAATTGCTTCTCACACTAACACCAAAACACCAAGAAAAAATATAGAATATGGTAAAAATGGCCAAAATGCCTAATTTCTAATCAAATTTCATTTGTTTTCCTACCCCCTACTAAGGGTGTTGACTCCAACATAAGTCTTCAATGTAATACGGAAATGAGAAGCCAGAAAAAATAGCACAACACGCACAAAATCACTCAATGATATTCCTTCTCATATTTTATTTTCATTATCCTTTCACCATTCTTCGCACACAGTAAATTGTTGAAACTTTTTGGGTAAGGGAGACGCAAGACAGAGTGCAAAAATTCAGGCCACAAGAGCTTCCCACCAGGATATTGAAATTCACCAACCCCGTGTGGTGGCCCAGGGAAGAGACACGGAAATTTATACAATTTCATGATTGATGACCCTCTAATGACAAAAATGTTTACTTTTTCCAACTCAGTGAAATATCCTTTTCTCTCATTCTCTTTAATGCGATATCAACAAACTTTTCCGAGAGCTTTTGTGTATGACTTCCCCATTATTTGTCTTCTTTAGACTACAGTCGCATTTTTCCTCAACATTCTTCTGTGACACTCTCTCTTATAATTAGTCCAATCTCACATTCAGTCAATCATGACGACGAATTTAACTGTGATAAATTTCTAAAAGTCTGCATGATTAATTTTACTTCACCGAAGAACTACAAATATGTGAAAAGGGAAAGGAAAGCGAATAAGAATTATTTGAATCATTTGAATATAGCATTAAAGATTTGTAAATTTGGAATTTGAATATCAACTCAACTAATGCAAAAATCTAGTTCTATTACTAAGATATTAACCCGAATCCTGATTATTTATTCATTAATAAAACTTAGTCGAAATCCTGATCTTTCATCTTCAGTTAAACCTACTGAGAACTTTTAATTCAAAAATCGATTAAAAAGTGTTATCTATTCTTTCTTAAGAATTTCGCGATTTAAGGCGAAAAAGACTTTATCTGCAAACATTTCTACTCTTTAACTGTGCTTTTCTTTAACTGATTCTTCGGTTATAGTAACTGCTTCGTTTTGTACCTGCATTTGACTTATGTCCACCGCACAATAACTTTTGTTTGTCAACATGTTTTCAAAACTTTCTATGAGAGAGAGCGAGATGACTATATTTTCATTTCATTCATTCTCATAGGAAATTTCGAAAACATGCTTAGAAACAAAAGTTATTGGGAAATGGACATTAGATGACAGTACAAAATACAAATAATATCAGTCGTCTCCTTTGAATTATTCGAATCGAGGCAAAAAATTTTAAACATGTCTTGCCCAGTAACTTGATTGAGCCACGTCAATACCGATCATATGCGTGAGGCCGTAATCAGATTTTGGATAGAAGGACTCTGATGTGATTTACTGTGTCAAAGACTGTCGAGAGGTCAATGAATCTTGAAGCAGTAATCTTACCTTCCTCAAAATCATCCTCAATGAATTGAGTCAGGTTTGGGACTTGGTTTAAGCTGTACTTTCCTGAGCGATATCCATCTTGTTCGATTATCAACTTTCCTCTACGGCAGATTATCCTATCCAACAGCTTTCTCTCCTTTCTCTCAAGAGTTTAAAGCAGACCTGTGCTTATTAAAAGTCGTGTAGTATCGGAAATTTTGTGTTGATAGTTCTAATGGAAATTGCAGATAGCCGTGGTGGAAACACTAATCCCGCTTATTCATGGTGCCATGATGAATATTTTTGCGCCAAGACATAATAGAAAGAAAAACTCTCATAAAAATAAATTATCTTCTTGATATCTTTGTCGGAAGACGGATAGCTGTTCACTAAACACCCTTTTACTTGAATCTTGCGGAAATATTGAGAAATTTAAAGAAAATATCATTTCAAATGACGATCTTCCTAAATCGTGTGCAATTGAACTCGAAACAGAGATAGAGACACAAATAACTCACTTGACAAACGTCTGGCGGCGCTGCGGTTGCAAAAAATCTCTAAAATGCGACAAAATATTTTCTTCTCTATTTTATCCTTATTATCAGGTCGTGTCCCTTCTTATAATACGTACTTTTGCATTCCTTATTAACCAAAATAGTGTTATACAAAAGAGGTTTTCTCAAACCTTTCCTGAATTTTGAGACAGCTCAAAAGAATATCAGTCATCCAGCTCAAAATTACATCCCAATGTTTTTGTTGTAATATCGACAATTATTCACAATTAACCCAAATAACTGTAATCAACTAAATTATAACAAGGATTTTTTTCTGAAAATGTCTTAACTTTAAGGAATTAAGCAATTTTCATATTAAAAACCACTCATTTTGTCTACGTGAATTTTCGCGGCATTTCGAAGAATCCCAACTGGCACCACCAAATTCACTTCGGCTTTTATTTTAGCTCAGGCCTGGTTTAAAGAGATGACAGAGAAGTAAAATTGGTTGGTAGCTTTTTTCCCGGGTTTAGTGACCGCCACTACATGAGCTTTTCACCATGTTTTCGGTATCTTACGATGTGTCAGGTAGTAGTTAAAAACAAAAAGGAGCATTTCGATAGTATGAGGTTCAAAACTTTTGATCTGATCAGCGTATAGTCCGTCCGTTGAGGTGCCGAATCGGTTTGCGGAATCTTCGTTTTTCATTTTGTTTGTTACACTTTTATTTTTCACAGTTTGTCTTCGGTAATTTTTGTTTTTTGGAAACTTTGTCTTTGGAAATCTTGTCTTTCATATATTTTAAACAAGTATATTTTATTAAATGAAATAATGAAATCACATTGATTTTTTTTTAAGTTTTAAGTTTCATCCTTTTGGGCAAGGGGAAATTTTCTGTGTTTTCGGGAAGTTTTTAGTTTCGTCCTTTAGGGCAAAGGGAAATTTTCTGTGTTTTCGGGAAGTTTTTAGTATCGTCTTTTAGGGCAAAGGGAAATTTTCTGTGTTTTCGGGAAGTTTTTAGTATCGTCCTTTAGGGCAAAGGGAAATTTTCTGTGTTTTGGGAAATTTTTAGTTTCGTCCATTGCGGCAAAGGGAAATTTTTTGAGAAAAGGGAAATTCTTGGAAAGTTATAAAATATACTTGTGCAAAATGTGTCACAGACAAAATTTCCGATAATTGTACAAAATGTATAAAAGACAAGATTTCCAAAGACAAAGTTTCCAAAAAACAAAAATTACCTAAGACAAAGATTCCAAAAACAAACTGTGAAAAAGAAAAGTGTAAAAAACAAAATGGAAAAAACGAAGATTCCCGATCCCGCCGAATCAATCTACAGGCCTTGTGGCTATTTTTGGATAGATCAAGGCTTTCAACTGTTGATTCCCCTCCCTCTCGTCGCTCTCGTCTAATCTCTCAGCGACAGTGTCGGCCAAAACACTACCGAGCTCTATTGTAGCATCACTGAAAGAATCCACTTCAAAAGATCTGCAATATTCCGACATAATGTTTGATTATCTTGGATATCTCAAAGGACAATCCCAGGATGTACTTTAGTACGACACTATTCGACACTAATCGTCACTACGTCACTAATCGACTATCTACATTAATCGAAATAATGTCGAGGAGTGGCCCTGAAAAGGGCCTTTGTGCAGTTTGATAACGGTTGCAGATTCGATAACGGTTTATGCAACCGACGATATAACAACGACCTTCATTGGTTTCTTCTAATGTCTTTACAAGGTCAAAAAACTAGCCCCTCGAAAATATGTGTTTTTATTATTTACATAACATTTGAAAGATATTTACATTTCCAAGAAATCTGAGTGAGTTCCGGAAATAAACCGGAAATTATATAAATTGACTTTACGAGTAAAAAAAAAACACCCAAAACAACAAAGAAAGACAATTCACTTGAAATCTTGTGAATTGACGGATTCTGCGATTTTTTTCCCGATTTTGTTTTTTGATAAATTTATTGTTTTTAATCCGTAACTTATGTTGATTGCGTTTTTACAAATTGAATAATTTATACAATTCTTCCAAGAAATCCAATTTCTCAATATTCGTCGAAAATTATATTTTGATTGAATTTTTGCATTTCAAGGACTTCTTTTTTTTTCAATTGAACAAACAATTCATGAACTTTTTGGCTGTTTTCCATTCTAGGAAGCATTTCCATCATTCTTAGAATTTCAAGGGAATATTATCAAGATGAAAAAGACTTAGTAAACCAATGCAGATAGATGCTCTACATTTTAGGGATTATATTGTCCCCTCAAAACATTGCCGTTTTCATTAAAATTCCTTGGGGATGGAATAATTCCCAGACATGTCACAATAAATTAGTCAAAGTGAGGCGGTACTTTTAGTTAATTTGTTTACTATTTGATGGATGAATCTGGTGAACAAAATTCCTCTTTAGACGAGACAAAACTCACCCCCATGAAATGGTTTAATAATGAAAAGGTTTTACCAACTTCTTTCATTAAACTTTAAAAGGAATGAGAATTGATTTTTTTTTCTTTGGGAAAATTTTGTGAAAGGTGTATTTCTCCTCTTTTTTCTCTAATAATTTATTCTGTTTTAATTTTTATACCGCCCCCCGTAATTTTCTCTTTCTCCTGTTTTTGTCATAGAATCAGTGTTTTAGATTCAATGTTCTATTATTAGTTGAGCTCCCTAACACTCTCTATATTGATCAAAGTGTTAAAAGTGCATAAAATAATTGTCTGTACCACCTTCAACATCTCTTTCTCTATCCACTATAAAAGTCCCCGTGAAATATTGTTGTGTATTTAAAGAGAAGTTTATGCTAAAAAAAAGTAGAATTTGCATACTTTTTGTGTGAAAGTGAATGAAAAAAACAAAACAAATGGAAAAAGCACCTAAAAGATTGCAATATAAATTGTTGAAGATAAACTTTCTGTATACCATAAAATTGTTAGAGTGTCCTGTAAAGTTGTCCGAACTAATCTCTGTAGTATTTTTTTTTTTGCAAAATCCCCCTCAAATATCTACGAAACTATGAAATATTCATCAAATAAATAAAGTAAACAATAACTGGTCAATCTCGGACAATCTCTTGTAATTAAACATTCTGAAACACCCTCACACCTTTTTATGCATATCGGTCTCTCTGAATAAATAACAGTCCGTTGAAGTGTATAAATTTAAGCACTGAAAGCACGTCTGAAAAAGCAACACTGAAAAAATGATCACCCCTTCAATAAATTTTGTATTTGTTTACTTTCCATTGCAATATTTCATTCATTTTCATATCAAATTTCATGCATAAAAAATGTATCATTCTGTACTTGCACCAGAAATACCCATGCTCTCAGTGAATTTTCATTGATATCATTCACTTTTATCCACACAATAGCATTGGTATGGATGGCAGTATCTGTGATTGAACCGAAGACAGACAATCCCATTGATTAATTGTTTTATAGAATTTAAAATTAAAACTTTCCGTAGGATTACATCACAATCTACGATGGATACACAACACGAGATCCTGTTATTTTAAAATTCTGTGGAGGAGGTCAGAGTGTTCCTCCGTCCATATCGAGTGGTCCTGAACTCCTTGTGGAATTCACAACATCACCCTTTGGTACTTTTATCAACACACCACCCAATATGAATGCTCTCAACGGATTTCAATTAGAGGTATGTTATACAACTAATTAACATAAATTACAATCTCATAATCAATTAACACATTGTGGGATAACATTTTTAGTATAAACAATGACCAAGAAAATCAATTACAAATAAGATAATATTTAATCAAAGAAGGAATTTAATTGTTAGAATAAATTTATTAGAACAATTTAAACAAAATACTATTTTTCTCAAATTAGTAAGGTTTGAATAAACTTTTCAACCCTTTGCTAAATTGATATACCGTGCACCTTCACTCATACCGTATAATTATGGGAGACTGCACTTCGAGGGTGACTTTAAACCCCTGCATTTTTTGAGCTTTTTTTAATTCTAGCGCTTAAAGATGGTCTACTACACCTACAGACCACAAGAGTACTTAAGGGTAGTCTAATAAAGACCATTCATTCTTAACACTAAACCTACCGACCGTTTTTAGTCGTTTTTCGGTCAAATTACAAACCACGGTAGGGTAGGATACTCAACAAATTCGTCTTGGAAAATAGCAAAAAAAATAATATTTAAACACTGAAAAATATATTAGGGGAGACCGGGGTACCTATAGCCAGGGGTAAAAGTAGACAGTGGATTTTTCTCGTTTTTCTTAAAATGTACATCGAGCAAAGTATTAGGTGAGATTCTTAACAATCTCACCTACTATAATCCTAACAAAATTTCATGTCGTCCGATCGCGCTCAAACTTGGCCAAAATGTGTTTCGCCACTTCCTGATCACGAATATATGGGGGGCTAAGTTACGTTCCCGGCCGGCCGGCCGGCCGTCCGGCCGGCCGGCCGGCCGGCCGTCCGGCCGCTCTTTGGAGCTTAATAGCTCCTAAACTAAAAAAGATATCGACTTGCGGTTTTCGGCAAAGGTTAAATATCGTATGAAAATTGCAACATGGTGCATTGACCCCCCACCCCCCACCCCTCCTTCCGCCATTTTGAAGACCCCCCTTTTTTTGTTTTCTCAATAGCTCCGCCCCTATGGCATCGAGCGGGCTCAAATTTTAGTATGTTATAGCTGGGCCTTAGAGCTTTCCATCAGTACCAAACTTAAGGTCCCCCGACCCCCCTGACCCGAGCTATAAGGGTCCAAAAAAAATTTCTTAAAATGGCCATAACTCCGGTTCTAATTATCAGAATTTAAAAAATGAGGGCTTTTTGGAAAGCTCTAATGAAATGCCACTTCCCCTTCTAACATCGCAAGTTCATAAAACCACCGCTAGGGGCGCTATTATTAAAATGAAAATTTTTAAATCTTAAAAGTTAAATAACTCAAAAATTCCTTATGCAATCGGGCTGAAATTTTAGTATGTTGTAGCCGTTGATTATACCTATCAAACAAAAAAAACCTTAAGTCGATCCATAACCCCTGACCCGAGCTATAAGGGGTCAAAGTTCGAACATTGACCGGCCTCTATCTCCGGTTCTAATTAACATAGCGACATAAATTTTACCTTTTTGGTTTCGTCTCGATGAGCACTTTCAGATGGAAGTTCAAAAAGTCACCACAGGTGGCGCTGTGATAGCGTCAAAATTCATCGAAATTCAAAGACATTTTTCTCAAAAACGGCATTGTGCAAGTTAATGAAATTTTAGTATGTTGTAGTCCAGTCTAGGACGTTTCCAAAATGGTGCGTATGTGCGCTGTGGCTTCAATAGAACCGGAGATATGAGGGGTCAAAGTTCACGAAATTCAAAAAATCATATCTCCGGTTCTATGTGACCGATTTTGATGAATGAGGGCTTAAACGAAAGATCTCACCAAATGCTACAACTTTCTAGAATATTTGAACTTCGTGGGACCAACACCAGGGGCGCCACAGTCGAAAAACCAATTTCAATATCACATAACCTCAATTATCTCGACTGTCGCTGAACCGATTTTGATGATTACTTCGACATAATTGTAGAGCACATTTGTCTCTACATTTCGTCCATACATCATTTTCCACTCAGACCACGCTATCACTCCGATTTTGCCGTTTAAGTGTGAAAAAATTGATTTTTCCCATAATAACGCTTTGAAATCACTCAGATGCCAATTTGACTGCCTCTACTCCACCAAGACACTTAAAATAGGGTTTTAAATGGAAAGTCCCACAAAAGACAACAATTCTTTGATATAGTTGAAGTTCAACAAATGACTACTTGGGGAACTCTGGATGAAAAAACGAGTTAAGAAACAAAAAACCTCGCTTATCTTGGCTTCTGAGTAATCGATGAGATCATGTTCTATGGGAAAATTATAGAGAACATTCTGGTCTACATATCACCCATATATCACTTTTCTGTCAGTTCATCCAAATCCTTGATATTTTGGTTTAAATACAAAATTTGTATAATTTCACGAATTTTATTCAAGACAACTGAATGGCGTCTCCCAACTTCAGCTCTAAATCGAATTTGCATGCACTCCGAGTTAGCTCACGTTAAGAATCTCACCTACATAAGCCGGTTAGGATTATCTGTCCCTTTTTTAATGAAAGTAGGAACACATCCCCATATTCCCAGAAATATTTATAACTCTGATCCTGTTATCCTACAATTTACAAGCATTTTTATAAAATGGGTATAAAATTGTAGTTTTGATGTTACAGTTTTTGGACCAGCATTTGGTTTTCTGAGTTTCTAGTCAAGATTTCATAGTTTTACCTCGTTTCTGGTTTAATAAACCTAATTAAAAAATATTTTTCACTTGGATAATAATTATCCACTTTTTTATATAAGATGATAAACACTGAAACAGCCCTCGGGGCAGTTGTAGTCACTCTTCCGTGGCGGGCTAAAACTATCAATGATTTTTCACTAATAGATGGATAATTGTTAGATGAAAAAGTACTATTGATATTCCAAGCAATATTGCCATTTGTATGAGCAACTTGAGAAATAGATTTTTTCAGAATGTTTGCATTAATTTTGCCTCAATTACAAAAATGTCATAAAAAAGTTGGCTAAAGCCCTTTTCTTTAGGTTTAAGTAACATATTTAGCATCAGTGGGCTTCAGTGTATCAAGTGAAACAATATTTGGTATCTCCAGTTTAAAATTTCATCTGGGAAACTAGTGGCAATTAGTACCCCAAAAGTGGCTATTTCTACCCAGGCAGGGGTAAGTGTAGCCAATGTGCCATACTTTTTTCATTATCCTCTCAAGAAAAAACCAAGGAATTTAGAGCTTTGAACTACACTGTTTCATATAGCCAATATCCTAATGCTACTTATGAAACACAAAAATATTAGACAAAACTTATCATTTTTTCACAAGCCACTCGCGAAAAAAAAGCTTCATTTGCTGGCTAATTCTACCCCTGTCTCCCCTACATATATTTTAATAAATTCATAGTTTGATAGTGACATTGTACCGTTTAAATATCTGTTAATTTTCAACCGGTCAATTTGACCGAGTCTTGGTAGGTTTAGTGTTAAGTAAGGTAAAGTGACTTGTAATCGGCCAGTTCCTCAACTCGGCCAGAGTGGGGTTATTTGTTCAATTTACTTAGATTTGCCTCGGAGTGTTATTTACGAGTGATGGTAGGATGGAGGCAGAACTCTCGTCGCGAATCGGTCAAGCTTCTGCAGTTATGAGGGAGCTTGGCAGAAGCGTGGTGAGGAAAGCCGAGCTTTTTCGTTCGGCTAAATTATCGGTTTTCAAAGCTATGTTCATTCCTATTCTCACTTATGGTCATGTCATAAGATACCTCCGGGAAGTTAAATGAATCACTCGCCGAGATCGAGTGAGGAACGTAGCCGTTCGTGAGCAGCTAAGAGTCGAGAAGTTGCTTATTCGAGATAAGAGATCACAACTTCGATAGTCTGGACATGTTCAACGCATGAATGAGGAAAAATTCCCCAGGACAGTTATACAAGCCATTGTAAGAAGACCTCGACCTCGGGGCAGATCTAGGACAATGTGGCTGAATCAAATTCAGGATCTTGTCTTGGAACGCCTTGGGATCGGACCCGAACATCTTCCTGAAGTGGTGGAACATCGAGAGGCGTGGGCTGTTAACCTTGATGTCATAGGCCCGCGGCCCAAAAAGGATAAGCGGTTAAAAATGATGATGATGACTTAGATTTACTATAATATAGTCTAACCGGTCTACCATTATAAGGTCTATTATGCAAATAAGTGTAATTTAAAAAAAAAACAGAAATTCAGCTATTGGTACCTAGTTTTTGCATACCTTTTTTGCAAAAAAACACTTTTTTTTACTATGGATAAGATTACTCAGAGTTGACTCATCTGAAGCCATAAGACCAATTATTTCCTCTTAGAAGATGAATTAAACTAGTCCTATAGAACAAAGAATTTTTTGTTTCATTAATCACAACTTATTTTACAAGACGAAACGTGGTCCGGGAATACGTCGGGAATTGTATAGTCGGGATTGTATAGTCCCTTAATTGTAAAATGCTTTGCTTGGGGCATGAATAAATGTTTATTATTATTATTATTATTATTTTTCTTTTTAATATCTGATGAATCTACTCCAAATAATCCTGATCCTAACTATCGTAAGTAAGTTCTTCCCAGATAAAAAGATCTACGAAAATCAGCTTCTAACGGCTGAATTTTTAAAACATTTTAACAAATCTTTCAAAATATATTATATGAAGTATTGTACTTTAATATACCTAAGAGCTTGAATTATATAATTTTTTTCTTATTGTTTTAAAAGAAAATTAGATAAAATTTACTGTTTATTTTTAGTCTTCTAGGCCCACGTAACCCACGTAACACTTTAACTTTTATAGATAATTACTGAGTTTATCACCCAGATTATTACTCAGTTTATTACTCTAAAATTCCATAAAATATTTTATACAAGTTATATTCTAAAACAACAATACATTTTTCACTGCTACTTCATGAATTGTATTTTAAAATTTGAATTCCTATACATGTGTGAGCTAAAGAGATTTTTAATATTTATATGCAAATTGGAAAACGTTTTGCAGACTAAAATTAATCATTTATATGGTAGTATTTCACCCTTAAACCACAATTTGAAACGACATTTTACAATATTTGGGAAAATAAATCCCACAGAAAATATAGCAAATGGTTCTATTTATTATTGAAACACTCACTCTTAGAAAAGTTTAGACATCATTACTAATGAAAATTAGTTGATCGGGTGATCATTATCAAATCTGTTTAAAATCTATTTATATTATAATCTTAAAACATTTTACTCATAATAAATTTATTAGTAGTGAGAACATAGAGGCAATGTTTACGTGGATAAGTTGCGGAAATTATTTCATAATGGTTTTATATAATTATATTTGCTTGTGTTAATTAAATGAAATTGATATCCCAGCTAATATTGGTCACTAATCCCTTTTAGTTATCACAACTAATGCAAATAAATTGGCCTATATTTTCATAAAGTTCTGACAACTTTTTCTATAGTAAAGAGTGTTTTTTTTATTTATGTGTTGAAGCTTTTTCGAGCTATACAGTAACCACGACTAATATGATATAGTTATTACAGCCAATAAGATAGGTATCAACCACATTTATTTAGTTATTGGAACTAATATGATATAGTACCCGTTACTAATCTTATTTAGTTATGATAACTAAATGAAAAAGATACTGTAACTAATATTGGTCAACTATTTCATTTAGTTACCCTATAGCTAAATATATGGATGGGTCTATGCTTACTATAATTTATAGTTTTTATAACTGTATATGAGGTAGTTGGGACTAAATTTGGGATTAAATTTTCAATTTAATCCCATTTAATTTTAATATTTTAATTTATTACAGTGAATATTTTGGAATATAAAGATCACGTTAAGGATTTTCAAGATAAGACCTTCAATTTTAATTGCAGGGCTCTCGAGGTGTAATTGGTAAGAGCGTTCGGCTCTTATGGTGTCTACACCATACAAATTGCATTTTTAAAAAAAATTCTAGCGTTTCTGCCTCCAAGGATAGGGGAAATTTTCTTTAAAAATGGATTTTTTAAAGAAATTTCTGCTAGTTTGTAGAGGCCATTACACAGAAAAAAAATATTTCATAAAATTGTTCGTAAATGTTTGTGAATTCCCACTGATAAGTTACGAAATGTTCGTAAAACGTCTAAAGGGACAATTTTCACAATACAGTAAACTCTCGCTAATTCGCCTCGTTTAAGATCGGACTACTTTTTAATTCCGGTGGTAGTTAAATTTGCAAACACTTTGTTGACTTTTTTTTTAGGTATTCGAATAAAGCAAAATGCTAAAATTTGTCAAGGCTGGTCGTAATTGTGATGTGACTTTGCATTATTGATGGGTTTTGATGAGATTTGCAATAAATATGAGTATGTAAACTTAAAAAGAGTATGCAGATGAACAAAAGATCATTGCATTTTAAACTATTTGACGTCCGAATTTCTCTCTGATTTGGGTGACATTTCGGTCCCAAATGATCGAATTTGAGAGAGTCTACTGTATTTTTTAAACTAAAGAATATGTAGGGGAAGAATTTCACTCTTCGCACATACTCTGGCTTCGAACACTTCATATTTTTCTCATATTTCTTTAATGAATCTAACCTATGGCAATCTAGCCTTAAATTCCAGATTTCCTGAAAAAAATAGATCTCATTAAAGGAATATGGGGAAAATATGAAATACTCGAAGCCAGAGTGTGTGCGAAGCCTTAAATCCTCCCCTATATCAAAATTTTTAATACAAAATAATAACTAAATTGTTAAAAATTTATTTTTGCTCCTGAAAGCGTACTCTGACTTTTCAAAGTTATTATTTCTCAAACGTAAACGAGAGATAAAATTTCCTCTACTACTGAGCTATAAAAGAGATTAAGGAATTAAATTTTTAATAAAACTCATAAATATCTTAATCCTGTGTCAGCATCACTTGCTTCTCTTTTAAAATTCTATAATAGTCTTTAAGAACAATATTGTCGATAGTATTAATATAATAAAAATCTATTATTTCCGTCAAAACCATGAGAACAGAGTTTGCAAAAGAAAATCCTTTTATATTTTACTTTCCTTTCATTTCTCTTGCAGATTGAAGTGAAATTTGTAGACATCAAAAGCCCCACTTACGTGGAAAATAAGAGACTTTGTGAATTCTGGATTCGAGGCACCGGTAGAGGGGTTCTTGTGAACCCTCAGCACTCTTTATCCCCAAACACGACGTGTCTCTATCATTTACAGGTGATATCAAGATCTTTTAATAACATTTACTTTTTGCTATTCATTATAGAATTACAAAAAAATAATATGATACTCCTAATATACTAATGGAATTTTAAAGTAACTTTCATTGGGTGTTTTAGGGAATCATAGTTAGAACAGAGAAACCTTACTTTACGTTAATTCAATCCAAACGCGAAGTAGTAAAACAACTTTTCCCAAATATAATTTTCAATGTTGTTCTTATAATACATATTCTCTGTCGCTCGTGCTTGGCAAGCCTGCAAGTTGTTTATAATGAAAATTAAATGGATTCGTAATGGTTTATCCAGCCCCTATCAAGATAAACTTTAAACTGGCAAATTTGCACACTCTGCGCCTTAATTTCCAAGCAAAAAAAGCAAATATTGGATTATTATGTATTCAGGTCAATAGGGTAGAAGCGCATACTCTTGCCCCAAAAGTTGTATGTCAATTGACAAGAGTTGTGTTAAAATTTTTGCTAAAATGCATCACAAAGTTTTGTACTTGGAGCAAAATATTTTTCTCATTTCTTTGCTCGGATGATCGAAAAGACTTTCCATCTCCAGAGAAAACACATTAAAAGTTTTCCAAGAGCTAAAATTGGGACAAAAACGTACAATTTGGTTGATATTCTTTAAAAGGGATTTCTCATCCTCCCATGGGGTGGCTTTTTCACCCCTGTTTTTGCCATAAATGTCGCTATATTCTCAGGAATTTAAGAAACTTTAACCAGCAATTTCTAACATTATACCTCTTAGCACAAAAGGTATGAGACGTGAGAAATCTCAGTTGTGCTACTGAATTTTAATTTGATTAGTCAGTGAATTTTGTCAAAATTGATAAATACAACTCAAAAAATCATTTCGATCACTCAGAATAAGATCCGAACAACTCGATAGAATTCTGTAATTGTCGTGGAATTGTCACGCGTGAGTTTGAAACCTGTCAATGCCAATCGAATTTTTGTTCTCATATCACATGTGTTCGAAAATGCAATTAATTGATTTTTTAACACTTTAAAACTCAAAGTGACATTTTACTCCAATTTTAAGTTTGGAGGTTCATAGAAGAAATTCTATTCAATATTATGCTAAAGTGATAACACTAATGTATAGAGAATTTAATTAGCTTTCGTTTAGTAGAAAAAATAGTTGATATTTTTGTTATTTAAAAAATTGGGAAAAAACCAAAAAATGGGCGTAGAATACCAAATTGGCGTAAAATGTCACCTTTTTTTATATGGAATTGGCATCCGAAATAGACATTTGATTGGCTTATACTACATAACCTAAAAAATGCTAATATTTTTGAGCATTGTCACGATTCGAAAAAATCGTAAAAATACGTGAATATGTTAAAATAATTATTAAAAATTAAGTAATATAAGACCTAAAATTTTTGTAGAATGGTAATGTAAAAAAAAATAATGTGAAAATTCACTTTTCGCTTTGTTTTTCTTTTTCGATTGCTAGTTGGAATTTCACATACAATTTTCTTAAACAAAAGCACAAACTATATATGAGAATTTGAAAATTTTACAGGAAAATATTAGATGAGATCATATATTCTGTCAGTAGAAGAGGTAAAAAGTTTGGAGTGGTATATCTCAGCTCCTGATGAACATAATTGGATGAGTGAACTATTGTTGGAAAGCTTGGTTCATTAGCTTTCAGAATCTGGTATATGTAATTGGCTATGGGTAAATCATGGTCATCCAGAACCATTTATGTCGAAGAAGACACTTTTTGCAGCGTCATTTTTGACCATCTACTGCTGGGACCAGGAGTGACCCACAATTCTCGCACTTGGACTGTTCGTTAGAGGAACTCAAAGGGTATAATTTGTAGAAGAAACTTTTTTTTTTGGACATCTTACTTTTTTTTATTCATCGACTTTTGCAAGAATTTTAACATTTTACACGCATAGAAAAAAATGACAGAAATCCTTCTATCTCATTTTCTGGACAAACTAATGAAGATATCGACTTGGAATGTTCTATGTACTCCCCCATAAGTTGATCCAAGGAATCCAAATTTCATATCAATTTCATCCCCACGTCTATCCTTCCCCTCCAGAAACCACTCTTTTAGGATTTTTGTAATTTTTTCCTTGCGTGTAAAATGTTAAAATTCTTGCAAAAGTCGATGAATAAAAAAAAGTAAGACGTAAAAAAAAAAGTTTCTTCCACAAATTATACCCTTTGAGTTCCTCTAACGAACAGTCCAAGTGCGAGAATTGTGGGTCACTCCTGGTCCCAGCAGTAGATGGTCAAAAATGACGCTGCAAAAAGTGTCTTCTTCGACATAAATGGTTCTGGATGACCATGATTTACCCATAGCCAATTACATATACCAGATTCTGAAAGCTAATGAACCAAGCTTTCCAACAATAGTTCACTCATCCAATTATGTTCATCAGGAGCTGAGATATACCACTCCAAACTTTTTACCTCTTCTACTGACAGAATATATGATCTCATCTAATATATAGATATGAGATCTAAGATTCTTGCCAAATTGCTAGGAAAAAGGAAATTCAATAGAAATTGCCTTTTTGCTACGAAAATCTGTAAAAATTCACCTTGGTATTTGTTGTCAATTTTCACAAAATTTATATAAAAATGACAAGAAAAATAGGAAAATATGTATTTAGAAAATAATTTATGAGTCCTAGGATTGCTGTAGAAGTCTTACGGAACAAAAAACTATTGAAAAATTGCTTTTTTGTGGAGAATATCTGCACTGACATTTTATGCCAGTTTCGTATTTTACGTGATTTTTTACGTCACGCTCGGGTTTTAGAGTATTAAAATGTCTTGATAAAATTACTTAGTACAATTAGTATACATAGATAGTGATGCGTATGGGGAGTGATATCGAAGCAATTTTGACAAGTTAGGGGGATGTGGGGCTATTTTGAGCTGTGGGGCTAGATTGTTAGACGGCTTTTTCGTATATTTCTAAATGAAGCTGGTACTAATAATTATTTTATTTAGATCTACAATTATTTTGTCTATCCAAATTACTTCATGTTAAAACCCAGTTTCCATTAAAAATATGCGAAAATATCGTATAACAATGTAGCCCCACAGCTCAAAGCAGCCCCACCTCCCCCTATGTATGTGTGACCAGCCGGGTCTTTTGGCAGCGTGGGAAAACTCGAGTTGTTTTGATATGACAGCTCAGGAAAAATATGTTACAACTCGGAAAATATTGTAATAGTTATTAAAATACACATTATTTTGTGAAAATTTTATGAAATTAAGATAGCTATTATCGAATCCTTTCGTTTGATGTACAATATTAGGAAAGTGAAGTTAAATTAATTGATTTATTAGCAAATGCAAATCTCAGATTTATATCGCTCTCCTGTAAAGTTGGCCATTCGCGAGTTGTTCGGTTTATATTCTGAGTGATCGATTTTTTCTTGCCAAATAGATTTTTTTTTTGTATAAGAGCATTCATAAATTGTTATCAACCTGTTAGAGATAATTTTCCAGAAAAGAAAACTTTCAACATAATCTCCCAAAGAGGCTTAATAACTTGGGGTTTCAAACAGAATTGAATTTTGCATTTTTGGTTTTCCCCACGTAACTCCAAACACACGCACAAATTTAACAATATTAAAATTCTCAGGGATTGTTTAGACAAAAAAAAACTTCTGTCAAAATATTTCTCATTCTTCCTGAACTTTGCCATAAAACTTCAAGAGAAACTGTTCAATGGTACTCGTGAAATAAGAGGATTTAGCGTTTTCCCCATTGTAAAACTTTTCAAAGAAGTGTGAAATTTCACCACATAAACTTAAACTTCCTCACAGGGAACCGAATCCACTTTTCGTGGAGGTGGCAGCATAGATCATCACTTTCAAATCCCTCGACGAGACTCAATGGCATCACCACCGAGTCGTTTCAAAGTCTGGCTGTCAATACTGAAATTTGATCTAGCACCAAAATTTGGAACTTTGGATGACACGGCAAGTGGAACAGTTCAGGTACAGCAACAGCAAGAGGAGGATTGTGGTGGAATGCTTCGTATTTGGGATGGTCCACTTAGAGAATCCCCCAATTGCAAAGATGTTAATTGGTAAGTAAGAAAGTTACTGAACTCTGTACCAAGAAAACATATTTACATCTACCCTCATTTCCAGCGAAAGAGACACAGCTTTGAAGTCTGGAGTACTAACCAAATATGGTCAAAACTACACAAACCTAATAGCTAGATTTTGTCGTGGAACCGTTCCCAGAAGTTGCGAACACGGACTTTTAAATGACTCTTCCGCTCGTCCTTGCTTAGTATCCGAAAGTTTTATCTCCAGTTCCGAATTCGTTACCCTTGAATTGAGAAATACGGAATCTACTGCCTTAAGACCATTAAACTTCAAGCTAAAGTACGAATTTGTAGATCTGCAGCAAGATGGAATACCAACAGGATCTGATACAGATTGCAATAGACGTTTTGTCAGTAGTCTGATGGATCGACGAGATCCAGGTGTTTTTCGTAGTGTACGGAATGTTTTCCTATTCGGTCGAGGCGGTGCTCGGAGTTTTCGTTGCATTCATCGTTTTGAAGCTCAACGTGGGGAACGAGTACGAGTAGTCATCCGGAGAGTTATGACTGGCAATCGAACCTGCGCTTCCCGAATAGACAACGACATTAACAGATCCTATTGCTTCGGAGACACATCCGTTAAATTGGAGGTAATATCAGCAAATCAAAATTTCAAACTACCCTTATGCCCTAGACACACTTACGACTTAAGCCGAGAGACGACTTTTACGACTTAAGTCGAGAGACGACTTAGTGGAAAATGATATAAATGTAGTTTGACGATTATTTCTAATAAAATTACGCTAAGCCGTCTCTCGGCTAATCCTCAGGTCTGTCGAGGTGCTTACACTGATACTAATCTCATTCTAGATCTATGAAAAACCCTGGCATGACGTTGTAGCCTTCCCTAGAGGTTGCATTTGCAACTCTACAAACGCTAGCGACTCCTACTTGCCCATCGTTTACACTTCTACAAGCCGTGATCTTGAAATCCGTTTCTCAGCCATCAACATGACTAGCTTCGATGACGCCTCTGTTATCAACTTCGAGGGTAGTTTCGAATTCATCAAATCCCCTTCTTCATGCCGGGACAGTCGTCGTAAATTCGGACCTAGTGGTCATGTTGATATGACCTTCGGGGTCTTAGAATGTCGTTCGCGACCTTGGCTTATTGAACCAACAACAGATCGTTTCCTCTACGTTCAAGTTCATGGAATCTTTATCCGACGCTATGATCCGCAGGTTTACCAACACGTTAACACCAGCATGAAAACCAAAGCAGTAAAGGAGTGTATTACCAAAGCCCGAGTAATCCTAACAACAGGTTGAACTTTAAAAAATATCTATCGAATCTTTGTTGTAACATTGCTTTCTTTCAGGCGAAGGTGTTTCTATAACTGCTTGCCCACTAGGTTCAGACGCTGGTCGTCGACATACCGTGGAAATTTTTAGTAGTGGTTGGAACCGAGATTTCGGCTACTTGGCCACTGATCCGCCACGCGTGGTTTCTGTTGAGTTCCTAGAAGCCGAAGACGGAGATTTCTCGTTTTCGTGGTTAGAAATGTCAAGACGTCCTCCACAAGGACTCATTGACTGCCAATATCGCTGTCCTGAACTAGAAGCTTGTGTCAATGCCAGTGTTTGGTGTGATGGCAAATCAGACTGTCCGTCAGGATATGATGAATCTTTTACTCACTGTTCCGCCCTACTAAGGCTTCCTGCTGAAATTCTGGCCACTCTGTCTGTGGTCTTCCTAGTTTTCTTCGGTGCTTTTGCAGCCTACATTTACAGGTAAGCCCGACCGATCAACATCACAAATTTAATTTTAACTTCAATTAAGCTTGGAATCGTGAGTATTTACGAACTTTCTGTTCAATATCAATTGTACAGGGTTGCCGGAATGAACTGAAACTTTTATAGAACGCTGATTTTTTTTTTCAAAATGAATTATATTGGTGTAACCAACGACTCCTTCATATTATCATAGACGAAAACTAGACAATTTTACTCATACATACAAGTCGCCGATAGGTATCTCAAAACCCAACGACTTTTGCCGATTGCTACTCGCCCGCTCGACGCGCCGATGATATGAGAGATATGATGAGAAAGAGAGAAGGACGATACTTTTTCGTTTTGGTTAAAAAGACGTTTTTGTTTCAGTTGGGGTAAGTGGGGCATCCTTGAATGTGGGAAACTTTGAAATTGGGATTTTTCTCCTAAGTTGGAATGGAATTAAGCCTTATCACGACGTAATTTAGCTTCTCAATATGTTTGTTCAGCTAAGTTACATTATGATATGGCTCAATTCCATTTAAATATAGAAGAAAAATCCCAATTTCAAAGCTACCCCACATTTAAAGGTGCCACAGTTACCCTACTACTACACGAGTCGTTGGTGTAACAGAGAAAAAAGACAGAAATCTCTGCCAGTATCCCAGCACCGGATATGTTTCGAAACATGAAAGATTTAATTACATTCAGGTTTTGAAGGACTCTAATGATAGTCTCTTGTGCCTTTCAAGCAAAACGTAAGGCAATCACGTTTGGGTTCCCTTACTGATTAAAAAAAAATCATTAGAAATTTTCGGAAATGCTTCCGAATGCCTTTAGTCCTTGTAGCCAATAAAATGACCTAGCATTATGCTAAATATGAACATGCTGTCACGAGCGGTTTGAAAGTTATAATCTGAGTTTAGTTGTATTTCATTCCGGCCACCTTGTGCTTACGTAAGAACAATCGTCAATCAGAGCAAGTGACACGCTAATTCATCCAGTCTTTTCGGGAGAACAAAAATTCCTGCCTCAACCCAGGAGATCGAACTGAAAACTTCTCTTCAACTATACGAGTTCTATTACAGATATTACAGGCTACAACATCTGCTTGACTTTGCTGCACGATTGAAGTCCAAAATGCAATTGATTAAGGTCGTGTAGCAAGTGAGGCAGAGTTAGTGGCCTCTATTAGTTTAGTTGATAGAGCACTCAGAACGAGATGTCTTTTAATTCAATTCAATTTATTTAATCCAAAATAGGACAAACTATCCTCTGTAGATGAATGGCCCTATATAGTAAAGTAAGGTAAATTAGGAACGTTCTGAGGCCACATGACTCAGGATAAGTCCCTCTTTCGCTCCCTGGGAAAAGTGTTCCAGGGTATGACACCGTCTACAAATATGGAGTTGCAAAAATTACGACTCCCTGAACTTAGCACAAGGCGATCCGAAGACTTGGAGGATAATCCAGAAACCACAAGCTCTGCGTAGTACAGCGACTTACTAGTGGAAATAGTGGAAAGTAAACCGGGCAGTGGTACACCAAGAATGGAATCGCTCAATGCGGAAATATGATCATATTTGCGAAGGCCAAAGATATACCGCAAACATGAGTTAAATGTCAGTGGGAGACGATTTAGAGCCTCATGGTGTGTCCGAAAGAACAATTCGCATGGTTCGCACCCATAGATGAAGAAGGGCACAGTTAGCGTCCAACCAGTGGTAACATAGTGTTCTGGGGCGTAAATGACTGAAAGCGCCGCAATGTAAGCAAGGTAAGAAAAACCTTGCGACAACTCTCTGCTATGTGATCCGACCAAGTTATAGTATCATTGAAGAGATTGAAGATAACACCGAAATTCTACACTTTGAAAGAGGATGGGATGGGATCACTTCATTCGAAAGATAAATTAGATGTGAAGGAAGGTTTCTAAGTCTAGAATGTATGATTAGTGGCTGAGACTTTTTGGTATTCACGATAAGGTCATAGTTATAGAATGATTTGGGGGTTCGGGGAATTGCATGTCGCCAGTGTTGGCTGATTTGATGAAGGATTACATTGTTTCCACGGCAATTAACGGTTTGACTGTTCCCCCCAAAATCATCACCAAATATGTGGACGACCTTTTCCTTGTCGCCAAGAGGGAGGATTTGGATAGGACTCTTAAGGCTTTCAACACCATTCATGAACGAATACTGTTCACATATGAAAAGGAGAACCAAGGAGCTTTGCCTTACTTAGATACACTTATGATGATAGCACCATAACTACAACTTGGTACCAAAAAACAGTAATGCTCTCAATTCTTCCGGTGTTCGTCAGAAGGGTATTCCTCTCTTCAAAATAAAATAATCTGTTTTTTCTCCAAAGCTTTCAACCCTTGGTATGGGTCTTCTTCCAAGGGTTGAAAGCTTTGGAGAAAAAACAGATTCTTTTAATTTGAAAAGAGGAATACCCTTCTGACGAACACCGGAAGAATTGAGAGCATAAAGTTCCCCGTCAGACTCCAAAAGAAAGAAAAACCAGTAACTTCTGGAAGAATACTCAATTTCCTATCCAATCATCCATTGTCTCAGAAAAACAACACAGCATAAGGTTTCATTCATCGGATGCGGTCAATCACAACAGACATGGATTTCGACACGAATGGGATGATCATCGATACTCTTCGCTCTAACAACTACCCCAATAACTTGATTGGAAGGTTAGTGAATGAGGAGGGAGGAGTAAGGAGAGCAGAACACAATGCTACGGAGACAGATATACAACCAAAATATATGTCTTTGACGTATGTTCCCGGACTTAGTGAAAGAATGAAGAGCACTTTTGAACAATTTTCCAAAGACATCACACTGAACTTGAAGTCACGATACAACACAGATGTATTGTACACGAATCTTAAGGAGAAAATACCTATTTTGGATAAGACGAATGTGATCTACAAAATCCCATGTGAATGTGGAAGATCATACATTGGGAGAACCCAACGACTCCTTCATTTCGAATTTTCATACTAAATTTTCGAAAAATGTGGCGAAAATTTATGAAATATTACACTAAAAAGCTGGCAAAAAAGTTAGTCAGTGATTATGGAGTGATTAAATACTGGGGCAAGAACAGTAAACATCGTTGTTATGTTTTTTCCTCACAAACAATGTGAAGACCGTCACACTTCAGCACTTCGAAATTCGAACAGAATGTAACTTCCGCCTTGTGAAAAAGTATTAAGAAGTAAGAAAGTCTCTTTTTTGGATCTTCAAATAGATTTTCGAATTTTTCAAGATCTACTTCTGCACGGAAAGAATGATGAACATGGCTCTATCCAAGGACAATGCAATGTCCTGATTGATTCTAAAGAGAACCGAAACAGTGTTGTGATTCTTACGAAATCCAGACTGAAATTCAAATTGGAGATTACAGCGTTCTGGGGCCTAAATAGGGGGAAAGGTAATGCGACACATAGCCTGTTCCCCTTAATTCCCATGTTCACCTCCAAAATGGGCTAGATTCCTGGTAGACCCCGGTATACTCAGGTGAGTGATAGAAGATTGGGTAATCAACTCCAGTGGGAAGTCACGAACCTGAGGCTAACGAACAAGAGATCTGGTGCTTCTAGAGAGGATTGGGCGAAAGGCCCAGCAACTCCTCCCCGTAAAAGCAAGATTGAACTTTTCGACAGCGCCTTATGCTACGTTTCTGGAGCGAGCTGACAGGGGACGTTACAGCCGCCTAAATAAGTAAGTTATAGCGTTCCAGATGTACAAACATCTGGGATGGAATGATAACTTTTTAACACTATCGAATCGATAGTATCGATAAATCTATATCTGTTAGATTAAGTGAATGTCGACTTTTTACGCAATGTTGGGCCATTCATTTTGACACCCTTAAAAGAATGTGATTGTTGATAAATAACTATATTATTTACAAGAAAATGCAGCTATCGTTTAAATTTTTCAGAATCGACAGTCGATAGTATCGAAAATAAGTTATGCCCTAGACACACTTACGACTTAAGCCGAGAGACGACTTAGTGGAAAATGAGGGAAATATAGTTTACCCATTATTTCTAATATAATTACGCTAAGTCGTCTCTCGGCTAATCCTCAGGTCTGTCAAGCCCCTTATCATGTCATCCCTGGTCTTCAGTCCGATCCTGTGAGGAGGCAAGAATTTTTCTTATGTAACATCCTGAAGAAGACTGCATGATTTGCGTCTCACTTGCTCTGACATTAGGATCTTAAACATTGACATGAACATCAACAAAAGCTTTAGAGAGTTATCCTTTAAACTTTTCCTTATTTCAAGATTGAAGAACATATCAAAGAACATCCTACAAGTTCTTCTTAGAGAGTTTCCCGTTGAGAGAATCGAAAAAAAAAAACGTTTTCAAAAGTGTTTTGTATACGGAAACATTCTTGACAATATAATCCTTTCTTTTTTTTTAGGAAAATAAAGAGAAGCTGTAGAGGCAGTTCTGTCCTGCAGACACGCCTGAAATCCCTGAGTTCCATGGATACGGCCGTATTTGATGAAAAAGACCAGATTAGCTGACAAAACGAAAACTCTGTGCGTTACGTGGAGATCGACAGGGTCACTACAGTTTGACCAAATAGCGCACAGAAGCATTTTTTACTATTCCAAGACAATGTAATTCCTAGAAGAGACTTCTTCTACTGTCTCCCACGACTTTCCGTGGTCATTTAAACCCAATTTTACCAGAGAGTTTAGTAAGCAAATATAAGAGGTAAATCCAATCGGCAAGTCTAACTCTTTTTTCTGCATTTAACACTTTGTTACTCCAAAAAAAAAGGACCAATTTGAGAGGTAAAACTAAGAGATCGATAAGGTCATTCTCGTTTAAGTAAAATATAGAGAATTAACTTTTAAAAAAAATCCTCAATTGCCATGAACTGAAACGGAATGAGACAAAGAGTAGAAAAAAAACTGTGAAAAACTGTTTCAATAGCTATTACAGCTAATAACTATTCTGAAGAAAAAAAATTAACTTGAAAAGTATAAGAAGAAATCTGAAGTAGACTTAAAGTATTTTAAACATGTGATTCTTAGGTACCTGTCAGAGGTCAAACGAATTTTCAAAATGCAGAAACTCTCGATAGTAGAAAACTTATTTAAAAGACAAAAAAAAAGAAATTAGAGAGACGTTGAAAGTAGAAATTCAACAACAAAAAAACTTATCCACCAAAAGTTGATTAAAATAACTTTAATTGCCAATATCCAAAACTATAGGATTAAAAAAAAAGAAAAAAATCTACTGCCACTTTTAGGAAAACCAAATGTTACTAAAAAAAAATATTATTTAAAAAGAAAAATAATAAGTTAACTTGTGATTATTGTCTGTTCAACTTTATATTCAAAATCTCGGTATATTAGAAGCACAATCAAAAGCAATTATTTCGACGAGATTATTACGAAATTTTGTAAATGAGACATTAAAAAAACGGGATAATAATCTTGTCCTTGTCTCAAAATCTTAACATTCAAAATACTGCCATTTAAAAAAAAATCTAGAACCAATTATTAAAAAAAAATTGTAAAACTTAGTGATTTATCCTTGCAATTTGTTACGAAGTAAAAAAAAAATAGCACAAGGAAGATTTTTTTACACTTCTGTTGATGTTTCTATATTAAATAATTCTTTACATTTTGATCGGAAACCAGAGAATAATGTGTTGGAAACGAAAAAATAAAACAAATCGTTGTTGAATGGCATCCATTTGAGATTAAAGAAACAAATGAATTCATGTTGTGTCTTTTGCGTGGGGTAAAAAAAAAATAGGAAAGAAGCAAAAATTGTTAAAAATATAGCGTAATTTTGGAAAGAAAAAGAAATATTCCTCTCCCTTCCCTCCAAACAAAAAAAGAACTAAAAAGGAATCCATATAAATTCTCACTCTGATGATTTAAAAAAAAAAGCATTCTATAGCTCATGTATAAAAGGACATTAAAAAATATAATAAATAATAAAATTTAAAAAAAAAATGAAAAAATCCATAGAATTTAAAAGATAAAGTGTGAGAGTATCTCAGTGTTGGAAAATTTTTGTATTTAAAATTAGAAAAGGTCATTCAAATACCGACAAGAGTGTCTTTAGATTAGATCAACAAATTACAAAAAAAAAGAAATGTAAAAAATAAACCTAGAACTCGTCAAATTTCCTTCGGAAATATCCATTTAAAAAAATCTGATGAATGTTGATTTTAAAAAGCGTAAAATAAACGCCAAAATAAGATTGTAAATTATAGAAAAAATATATATTAAAAAAAATAGAAAGAGTCATCAGAGATTAAGTTCGAGGGAGTCAGACAATAACAAATGAATTGAGAGATTAAAGGCAAAAAAATACATTATAGTGAAAAGAAAAATCTATTGAATTTTGTGCAAAAGCTCATCTCACACACTAAAAATCCAAATAGGATTGCAATTGTATCCCCTATAAAATCCTTTAATCAAAAATAACTCATTCATTTTAACTTAATACACAAACTAAGTGCTTCATTCATTCCCATTATACACATTATCATCCCAAAAAAAAACTGTGCCAGACAAATTTCTCCCCAACTTTTAAACAATAATTTAACAAAAATGCTGCAAATTACATGATTCATTTCAATCGATTAACAATCCATTTTTCACCTCTTCGCTGTTCTGTGAAAATTTTGCACATAATAAAACAGCAATAACTATATTCTTTTCATAATTGCAATCGTTAAAATTTGTGTGAGAGAGACCAGCCAAATTGACTAATCAAAAAAAAAAACGGAGGATGAAGAGAAATATTATAAAAGAGATTCCATAGAATTGTAAGAAGATTAATTTTCTTGAACATTGACATTGAGAGAAAAATAAACCATGGGTCATATCAATAAGAAAAAAAAACAACTCTTACCTTTCGCATCTGAACAGTGTTTATTTTCTTTGTGCCCATTCATTATTCATTGAAGAGAGGAAATTGCGTGTCTTCTGAGTGGGCTGGAATTGTCACACCACCCGTGTCTAAGGAAGATTGCATCGAATCCGTGCTCTCCAGAGGAAGGAAGCAGTCTGATGAAGTCTAGAAATTGAAATCAAGAAAACACCTACAGTAAGTACACAATATTGTAAAACATTCTGAGCTTTCCTATTAAAATAAAAACTAGTGATAAGCCTAGATCAGTTTATTCTATCTGAAATTCTTAACGAGAGCAAACTCGGAGTGCATGAAAATTCGATTTGGAACTAAAAATGAGGGGCATTAAGGTAAAGTATCCTATGTCGACCAATTAAGGATAGATTTTGTGAAAAACTTATGAAAAAAACAGTTATAATTTGTGTTTTTCCCTGGTAGCTGAGATTCTTTACAGGTGACCTCGAAATGCGTGCAACTCGAGGTGCTTGCAACTCGGAATGCGTGAAAATTCGATTGTGAGTTAAATTTTGGGAGTAAAAAATCGCGTCGAGCCAATTTCATCCATTTCGACTGCCGAGAACAGTTTACTCGACGCGATTCTTTATCCCCAAAATTCAACTCACAATCGAATTTTCACGCATTCCGAGTTGCAAGCACCCCGAGTTGCACGCATTTCGAGGTCACCTGTAAAGAATCTCAGCTACCATAAGCTTATCTGGGCTTATTACTGATCATTTTTATATGCACTATAGTTTTTTAATGAGAGTCATTTGTCTTCTTAGAATTTAAATCTGGGACACGCTTTACTTAAAGAATCCTTAGTGAAAAGTCCTTAATTAAGTACCGTCGTTGCGGGTGATTTAGCACTCTGCTGTTCGTGAGATTTCATTAATTCTAGCACTTATTGATAGTCTTTGCCGATCTGGTCTACCATGTCAAAATATATAGGGATATGTTATGTACCAAGTAAGGCACAATGATCCGCAAAAGGATTCTTGTAGTTTCAGTAATAGTCAACGAAATGCTAGTATAGGTATTTTGCCAAAAAACGACTTCGTGAAAAAGTTATCTGAAGGTGCAATTCCAAAATCGTTTTCAGAGTAGTAAATTGCCCAAATCTATTCTAAATTTATCTGGCTAGAATAATCCACTTCGATTTTGTTCATTATTTTTCTCAAAATACTGTTTTTTTACTATTATCTTCGTAAGAACGCATGATTTATGTTATAAAATTGCATATAATGGTCTTTCTAAAGCTTTATTATAGAAGTATTTGGCTAAAAAATATCCAATTTTTTGGGAATTCAAGATAAATTGACCGAGATCTACAAGATGGTGTGGTCGCCATCTTGATTTGACGATTCTGTCCTCCATTTTGAATAACGGTCAAAACAAAAATCTCATCCGATTGAACTGAAATTTTAGTATGTTTTAGATGATGTCAAGACCTTTTCAGAACATTTATAAAATCCGACCTAGGTCAAGCGATTGTCTGGATACAGGGGCTTCAAGTTCAAAATGTTGACACTTTCATGAATACAGAATTACGAAGAGCTTCTTTTATCGAAACCATTATAAAAAGACAGCGCTATCGTTAGGCGATAAGATCTAACATACAAACAAAAAGAAAAGTAATGTTTTTGTTTATAACAGCATATTATTTGAGTATATCTGAAAAACTGTTTTTGCAAAGATGAAAAAAACAAAAATGTACTTTTCGTTTATTTTTTTATATTATGGAAGAGTAAATAAATATGTAAAACAAAAGCCTCAACCATTTTTAATGGTTACTGAGGCATTTCGTTTAGGTTTTAAAATTCAGTATTAGAATATAAAGATCGCACAAATATGAATATTTCAAAATTTTAAAATTTGAGCCACTGTATCTAGGTAAATGCTTGACATAGACTGGAACACAGATGCGTTCTGAAAAGGTCTTCACATCAGCTACAACATACTAAAATTTCAACCTACCTAATCGGACCAGTTTTAGGTTTTGACAGTTATTCAAAATGGCGGACAGGAACGTCAAATCAAAATGGCGACCACGTCATCTTGTAGATCTCGTGTGCACCTTACCCTTAGATGTGAAGATCTTCATTGTCGTTTATTATCAGAAATTGTTGATTTTTTAGTATTTATTAAAAAGTGCAAAGTCACCTGCACCTTACCCCAAGTGCAAGCCTTTTTTCTTGATTTTTTTAACATAGTAAAATTTTATAAAATTAATGCTAGTGGCACAAAATCCATTCATTAACAACTGAATACAAATAATTTTACGCATTCACTCCCCTCCTTTCACTTTAACTATCCAATTTTAGAGGGTAAAGTTGAAAAACAGCGAAAAAAAGTGCACAGTCACCCGCAACGACGACGGTAGTACTTTTATATTTTTTCTGCTTTGCCTTGCATTATCCGTTATATCTCAGGTTCTAGTGAACAGAACTTAAAAAGTTGGGTCCGTTAGAAAGCTCATTAGCTGTGCTTCAATTTTGATAATAACAAAAGACTTTGTAAAACCACTCCTTCAGGGTGTAAAATTGGAGTTTCTCTAAGAATTACCAAAAAAAAATGGTCTTAAAGTGAGGCTTTAAAAATTTGTATAAAATAAACTAAACAAAATAATAAAAATTCATTGACACCAGGCGATAGGCACCACTTAGGACTACAATTTTGCTCATCTAAGACATGGCGCTCCGATCACTCTAAATGACTCATTTGTAGGTTTTTGTCATTTTCCAAAAATATGAAGTATACCTATTTTAGAGCAAATTCCCTAAACATTTCTGAGAAAGTAGGGGGAAGCTTTGATGTTTCGCATATACGCTACCATCAAACACTTCGTATTTCTTCCGGATTCCTTTATGAATCTCACATATGGCTATATATTTTAATAGCTACTCTTAAATCCCACCTCTCCTGAAAAAATTGGGTGTCTAATTCTTTTTTCCTAGTTTCAGGAAACAAAAATTAAAAACAGGTGCAAAACTGTAATTTTAATGTGTAATATTTTGTACAATTTTGCACAATTGATATCACTTTTTTTGGAAAACTACTATCACAGGATGTAGAGGGGTTATTAGGGTTTAAATTTGTATAAAAACCTCTTGGAATGAAGAAGGCCGTTTTTGTGGGTGGAAAAAAATTCGCAAACTTGACCCATATTCATCGATCGGATATTAAGAATTATTATGTATCGCATAGTGAATCTGGCAACACTATAATTTTAATGTTCTAACATAACCTCACTTGTGTGTTGCGGACGTCAATGCAACATAACCTTCAAATTTCCACATACATTTTGGGGTTGCCAAAGTGACATTTTCATGGAATTTGAAAATCAAAGAAAGAAAATGGATTCCTCAGTGTATAAAATTATGCCTTTTACAAATCTTCATAAAAGTAATATTAAAAGATATTATTCCTCACATAAACTATTTAATCAGATAGACTAGAGTTCCGTCTAAACAATGATGTGTAACTTTTAATGTCGGGTGCAAAATTTACGGTGAAAATGGGACGTTTTTGAGTGATGTAAATTATATGCGAAAATAGAAACTTGATTGAACTATCGGACAAATCGCCATTAAATTTTCATTTTCTTCTAGAGAAAAATGTGAGGATTTCCCAGGATTTTGTGAGATAGGATTTTGAACCTAGTAAGTAAGAGGTTTTTTTGGCATAGTTGGTGAATTGATACGGTTCGTGTTGTAGTCAGAAAAAATTACTTAACTTGGACATCATTTTTGTATGCGAAACATCAAAGCCTCCCCCTATCTTTTGAAACATATGTGAAACATACATACATGTGGAGATTCTTCTTTAAATCGATCGGGGGACCATCAACATGATTTTCATTAACATCACTAATCAACATTCAACCGCGAGAAGAAACCCCTAAACTCCTTTTAGAATGCCTTTTTATGATAGGTAGACAAACGCATCAGCGATCATTTTGCAAATATATTTCAATGACTTTAGATCATACTTTCATTTAAAATTAGCCTCTACTAGAAATAGTATTAGATGGATGGATGGAAATAAATAGAAACAAAAATTGAATTACTTAAAGGAAAATTGGGAGCTTTTTAACGAGGGTTGATTGGGAATGTAAATGAAAATCATGTCGATGACTTCCCGATCGATTTAAAAAAGAACCTCAACATTTATATATGTTTCACATTAGTTTTAAAAGGTATTTTCTAAGAAATGTTTAGGAAATTTGCTCTAAAATTGGTACTTCATATTTTTGGAATATGACAAAAACCTACAAATGAGGCATTTAGAGTGATCGGAGCGCCATGTCTTAGATGAACAAAATTGTAGTCGTAAGTGTTGCCTATCGCCTGGTGTTAATGAATTTTTAATATTTTGTTTAGTTTATTTTATACAAATTTTTAAAACCTCACTTTAAGATCATTTTTTTGGTAATTCTTAGAGAAACTCTAATTTTACACCCTGAAGGAGTGGTTTTACAAAGTCTTTTGTTATTATCAAAATTGAAGCACAACTAATGAGCTTTCTAACGGACCCACACTTTTTAAGTTCTGTTCACTAGAACCTGAGATATAACGGATAATGTAAGACAAAGAAGAAAAAATAAAAAGTATTAATAAAAAAAATGTTACGTGTTGGATCAAAACCAAGGTCAGATTCTTAATCAGGGGACTTGACTCTATCAAACGTACCATGTGAGATCTCCGTTAGCAAAAAAAGTTGTGAATTTGTTGCATAGTGTAATTAAAGATTAATTATTTTCCGGTGAATACTATTGTTACTCTTTTTACAGTAATACTGTTTGGAATAGGTTCGATAAATGCTCCGAGCTAGGGTAAATTGGTACAAGTTGGACAATGGCAAAAGTTGGAAAATTTCGCTGGGACAAGTTGGACAGGCAATTATTTCTTGATAAATACAGTACTAAATTTTAATTAGTATATTTTTCTATGTTATAGTTTAATTATTTGGTTCCTTGTGCTGCAAATAAAGTGAAAATCCATTCATATGAATAAGATTTAACGTATAAAATTCTCACCTCAATTGACAGTGTAACTTTTCACCGCCGAAAAAATACATCGATCGGCCATTTTTTCCTAATAGAAACACAAGAAGAGTGACTTTGGTTTTTCGGTTCTGTTGACATTTCTCAATATTTCTGGCAAATTTTAGTGGAATAAAGTGTTTAATCTCGATAGTTAACGGTACGTAATGGTTTTATTTGATATAATTACTAACTGTATGAAGAAAAAGTGCTTATTTGAAGCGTGAGCAAAAGTGACAAGTTGGACATCCGGAGATACGATTGTATTGCAGGGGTTTTCTTTTTATTTCAGATGGGTAAAAAGGCAAATAAATTGAAAAAGTACAAATTCTATACTCAAGACCAAGTGAACAAAACACTGGAAGCTTTTCGCCAAGGAAAGTAACTAAGTCAGGTGTCAGTATTATTTGGGGTGCCAAGAACAACACTTTTTAATAAGCTGACCGGGAAATGTCCGGAAGAATGCTCTGGGGGAAGGCCTCCTACGCTGCCAAAAGATATAGAAGATGAGCTCGTTGAATGGATTTTAGGATGCAGTGACAAGTGGCATCCTATAACAAAAGATCAAGTCCTCAACACTGTGCAATTGTAAGAAGTTCAAGATTGTCAACGAGTTCACCGATGGAAGGCCAGGATACTCTTGGTTCAAGAGCTTTTTGAACAGATACCCAGAATTGAGACTTCGTACACCAGAAGCATACACAACCCAAAGAGCTGGTATTACCACTGAGTGGTTTGAGAAAACTCATGAATATTTAAAATCCAAAGATCTTCTGGAACTTCCTCCTGATCGCGTCTTTAATCTAGACGAAACGGGTGTAATGCTTTCGCCCAAAGGTGGACAGGTATCTATTATTATTCTATGGAGTTTTTAAATTCATGTTTGAAGTTCTTTGTGACAATACAAGAAAAAAAAAAGAATTAGACTTCAGAAACAGGAAGAAAGGTTCAAAATAAAAGAAGAAAAGGAGCAAAGCAAGAAAATTAAAATATCCAAGAAAAAGATTTAATAAATAATATATATCTAAGCCTTAATGTTTTTTACTTTTTAATTATACACTTTACCCTAGTGATACAATTGATTCAGTGTGTATGGCATTCAGTAAAAAATCTTGAAACTTGCACAACCTTCCCCTACGCATTGTCCAAATTCCCACGTCCAACTTGTCCCACCCTGTCCAAATTATATTGTTTTGCACTCACGTATTTTTCTTGTATTTAAGAACTTTTCAAACTGTTTTTCAAGAATTTCCATGAAACGGTAATATTCTAGAAGAATCAAGGAGCAAATTTATGTATGTCATCAGGGAAAAATGTATTTATAATGTCTTTAATCTTGTATCAAAGTTCGAGCCTCTGGAAATTGTTCCAATTTATGCAACTTACCCTACTTTTAGTTTTTTTTTAGTAACTTTTGCAGAAAGAAATTAATCAACATAAAATTTTATGGGGATGTAGATCTAAGGTTTCTGCATCCAATGATACCATCTTTTTATACTACCATAAGTAGACTTACAATAGTCTTCTTCGGAACTGACGGTTTTTGGTGAAGTTTAAGCCAGATCAAGAGGACATGGAATTTTATGATGTGGCAATAGGACACTAAATAGGTCAAGTGCTAGAGCACTCGCTCTATGATGCAAGTGTCCCGGGTTCGAATCCCTTTTTAGGTCACCAGGAATTTTTCTAGCGTTAAAGGTGTTCGGATTGCATCCAGTGAGCTTCATTGCACTTGATTCCACGGGCATGGGACTGACAACCTCATCCCGTACAAGAAAAAAAATAATAATACATGTCTAGGAATCCCCTTGCGACAGGCCTTGTTCCTTCATGGAATGTTGTGTCAGCATTATTATTATGGGGTAAATGTTCTAATTCAAAACCATTTCCAGACGCTTTAACTTTGACAGAAGATTCAACACATTAGGTTCATATTTTTTCTGAAGAGAATTACATAAATTTGCTCCTTGGCTCTTCTAGAATGTTACTGTTTAGTGAAAATTCTTTAGATATAATTTGAAAACTTCTTAAATACAAGAAAAATGCACGAGCGTAAAATGCTTCTATTGGAAACAAATTAATCCAAATGGAGACAAGGGAAAGTTTCTAATTGGAGACAAACAGTGTAAGTGAAACCGCCACGAAAGGTTTCCAAAACCCTGTTGAGTTGCTCCTGAGTGCAGGATTTGTTCTTATTCTTATTTGGAGCATAATTAACTAAATAATGAAACTGTCGTATAGAAAATGTATAAATATAGTAATTTAGTACTGTATTTATCATGAAAACAATGACGTTTCCATTTGCAGTAGCGAAAAATTTCCATTTGGAGCAGGTTTTGAATTACCTTAATTTACTAGCATTATTGATAATATTAGGAATCTCAAATAATTGAGTTTATTAGGATTTCTAATAACTCTATGGGAGGGTAAATCAGTTTCATGAATTTCCAAAATATAAAAGTTCCACTTACCTCTGGGATGCTCTTGTGAATCTTGCTCTTGGTCATGTCGACATCTCTGTGTTCTTCATTCTTCACCAAACCTGCTTTGTGATCCCTCATGTGCCTCTGCAGGAGTTCACTGTTGATGGAAATGAAGGAACACTGATCGCACTTCATCTTCATGTACTCCTCCGGATGCTTCGTCCGGATGTGCGTCTTCAGGGGCTCTGTCTGGATGGCGCTGTAGTCGCAATGGGTGCATTTGTAGGGTTTTGTATTGGTATGCCTCAGCCGATGCTTCCTCAGAACACTCGGATCTCTGGCCATGAAGTTGCAATTGGCATGTTCACAGCGGAAGGGCTTCTCGCCCGTGTGCTGTCGCAAGTGGATGAGCCATGTGGCCTTCCGGGTGGACTGTTTGCCGCAAATGTTGCAGCGATACGACATGATCTGATTGTGACATCCGGAAACATGCTTTGAGAGTGTCTTGGAGTTGGCAAAGACATTGAGGCAGATGTCGCAGGTCTTCTTGGAGTACCAACGATTGGCAGCTGCTGCCTTCTTATCCAGATGATTAACAGAGTGGTAGCGAAGTTTGGAGTACTGCGAGAAGGTTTTTGGACACATCGTACAGGCAAATCCTCGAGTTGGTCCATGACTCTGCAGATGCCTGAAGATCTGGACAGTTGTGAGGACTTTGTAGTTGCACAGTGGACACTTTAGCATATCCACATCGATCTTGTGCTCCTTCCACATGTGAAGCCCACAAGTGCGCCAACTCTTGTGCTCTTCCCCGCATTCCGGACACTTGAAATTCCGGATATTCTCCACCGAACAGTGACACTTGAGATGGATATCTCGCTTCTCCGTACTTTCGAACTTGTACAGACACCCCTTGACCGTGCACCTGAAAAAGGAACCTCTCTAGAAAAGCACTTGGCAAAGACATCCGGAAAACTCTACTTGTGAGTCAAATTCCTGGTCAACTTAGTCTTCAACTGCTTCAATGAAATTGGTTTCCACTGCTCCTTTCCCCCAGATTCCGTCTCAGTCTTCTCCTCATTGGAATCCGATGAAGGATTGGAACTCACAGGATCCTCCTTTGCTCCAATTTCCTTGAGTTTGTGATCTTGCATCATATGCTGCTTCGTATGCTCCACAGATTCAAATACCCCATAGCACAGACTACACACATACTTCACATCAACATCGCTGTCTGGCTCCTGGGCATCGGATTCCTTCAGAAACTCCACCATAACCTCCCTGCTGCCACTGTGCATGATCTGGTGGTGAGACAAGAACTCCTCAGCCGTAGACACAACAGCATTGCATTCCTGGCACTGATACATGGACACAACATTGGCCACGATGCATTTTTCAGCTGCTTCAGCGCCTTTTTCACCCTCCGGACGCTCTGAGGATGTTGCCCCCAGAGAGTCTTCATCATAGACAATTACATCGTCAATTGAGTCAGATTCCATAGCTTATCCACCAAATATCCTCCACAGACTCTTTTTCTTGCAATTTAAATAACAATTCACAGTATCATTCACCTATTTCTGGGAGAAATCACAAATTTTCTCAACTCAAATGCCGACAATCAACAAAAATCAACATTTTGTCATTTCACGTAATAAGCTGTAGGAGCGCTGCCTGCGATCATGGGATTTTTTTTTTGAATTGAAGGGAAATTTTTTGAATGTTAACGGTAGAGAGCACGTGGAGTTACAAAAAAACTTGGAATTACATTTTGTAGTTTGAATAAAGATTTATTTTAAAATATCAAGAAAAAACGTACAGTAGTCTTAACGGTCAAAACATTACTTAAAAAATTGTCTTATTTTTCACTCATTATTTATAAATAATTTCATTGTGATTTCCGAATATTGAAAGGAAATGAACGCATCTAATGAAAAACTTTTATTAGGAAATATTCAGTCATAATCATGCAAATCAGTTAATAAGGATAATAATTCATTCTATGCTTACACGTACATCCGTTGACCTTATTATTGAAGATATTTCGAAGGATTTTCCCAGATTTTCCCTACCATTTCTTGCTTGATCTGACTATGATCCGACTGATGATTAATGGTGATATCCAAATTAAAAATAACATTTTTTATTGTTCTTAAGTGCTTCTGCATAATCAACATTTCATATGTTGGTTCCTGTCACTAATATTTGGTGGATTTTAGAGCACGGCGAGAACTGGGGAAAACTGGTGAGAGTTGAGACAGATCAACATGCCTATAAAGAATAGAGGTCTGCGCAAAGTACACGGACGCCGTGCGCGCACGAGGAACGTACTGTTTTATGAGCAGCAGCAACAAAAATAATAAGACATGCGCGCAATTGTTCATGTCGTTCTCCTCGGAATTTCTACAGAATTTCTGCGACACTTCCGTAGAATTTCTGCAGTATTTCTGCGGAATATCTGCCGAATTTCCGTGTGTTCTGACCTAATGTAAAAGAGGATGCAGCGCCTACGGTGTTGGTTTTAAGAACATCGTCTGTTCTAGAAAATTGGACAATTAGAAGTCTTCTACCTTTCTCATATACAGAATTCAATCGGTTGATTAGAATAGGAGTTATAGTAGCTTAAGTTCTAAAAACATTAAGAACGGTTTTGCTTCAAATATAAGGTAAGGAGGGTCAATTATTTCATAATTAATTCAAATCAGTGAAAATATCATAAAAATTGACCTTCAAATACTGGAAAAATTATAAAAAGACGAAGCGTTGAAGTATTACTTAAATAAAAATTCGCAATTCTTGACTTTTTCTTAAGGAATTATTTCAATTATTACCCTTACAGACTACTTGAGAATTCAAATTTTGAGTCTAATCGCAAGTTGAGGACTTCATCTTTATTACATGTGCAAAAATTTTAGTACCATAACTAAGTTAAAGATTAATTTTATGTATTAAAAATGAAAGTGCATTTCAAATAAATCGTTCCTCAATTCGACCGGTCGACGAATCTTAGCAAGTGAAGCTTTTTTCACTTGAATGTTGTTCTACTTCTCTGAATGAATTGATAAAAGTGAGTTTACCTATTTATTTTAATAATTAACTAAATTTTAAGTGCTATTATTAAGTGTTGAACAAGCCAAATTTAAATCCGTGACTTTAAGTTTTTGTGGTTTGTTTAATTTTAAGAAAAAATGGGTGGTCGAGTAGAGGAACCCCAGGCGGTCGAGTAGAGGTCCACTGATATTGAAGTGGTCGAGTAGAGAAACACTTCGCATTTTTGAAACATTTTAATTTTTTTATAATTTAAAATTATATTACGACTAAATGAAGTTCACAAATAGATAGATAAGGATCTATTCTATAGTTTTAGGTAAAAACCCTATCAAAAAACACAAATTATAACTGTTTTTTTATAAGTTTTTCACAAAATCTATCCTTAAGTGGTCGACATAGGATACTTTACTTTACAGACGGAAAATCAAATTGAAATCAAAACGATAAAGCATTTTTTATAAATCTAAATCAGCGATTCTAACAAATTAGAAAAAAAAACAAAAAATCGAAAACCTAAACACAAAATTAAAATTTTTCATGGGGTAAAATGAGGTAATTTAGAACCATTTATAATTTGGATTTCTGAGTTTTCCTCACTGTTTTAGAGATGCAAAAGCAAAAAATCTTGAAGAAAAGCCCCTCCTTTCTTCTTATTCGCCTTTTCTCCTATTTCGCAATATGTCTTTTGTATTTATTCATCGATAATGAGAAAATCTTAAACTTTCCAAACCGTAAATGGTTTCAAATTATTTCATTTTACCCTAGTGGTGTACTGAACTAAAAGTTCAGCTATTGGATTGCTAGACACTCAGTTTTTCAACTCTCACTCAGTTTTTCAACAAGTTTTTTGACACTCAGTTTTTCAACAAGTTTTTCAACTTTTCACTCCCCGGAGATTAATTTTCTCAACAAATCTTCACGTTTCAGACAATTTCTGAGAAATGTCGTCACGCTGTTGTTTGTCTGTCTGCCTGTCGCCAGCTATAGAGGTCAAACGTTTAGAGATAGCGACTTAGGACCTAAGGAAGACCCCCAATAAGTCGACTCAAGAATCGTTAACATACCTCTCATTTTTCCCCGACCCCTCCCCTTCCCCTCCAAAACTATGTTTTTTAGGGATTAAAACGCGTCGTGCGATTTTTTTTTTCATTTTTGGATATGTTTTAGAGATTACCTATGCGGATATTTCATCCATATACGGAAATACAGTTGAATCATTCCTAACAATGAGTTTTTCAAGGTCAAAGTTTAAAAAAACACTAGAGAGCGTATTTATCAAGAAAATGGCATCATGTTTGGGCTTGTTGGAAAGGTCTTGGAATTTCCTATAAAACTGAACCGGTTCCAATGGGTTCTGAACCTGTAATAAACCAGTTCATAGCTGATAACTAATTTTTATCCGAAAATCAATTCAATCAATCAATTCAAATTTATTACAGTAGAGTCTCTCAAATTTGAATCTCCCAAATTCGAACGCCGTTTGGATTCAAAATGTCAATTGTGAGGTTATGTTAGAAAGTTCGTAATCTAAATGAATAAAAAATCATATTTATGTGCTTCTTCCTGAATGTTTACATACATTATTATATAAGAAAATGAAAAGGAAGTATGTTACCACTAAAACTTACGAGAAAGTACGAGAATTTGATTCAAAGTACAATTTAATCTCACACAAATTTCGTTAGTTTTGAAAAAAAATCGTTCGAATTTGGGAGGTGAGAAATGTCAAAAATACCCCCCGAACGTTCGAATTTAGGAGACTCTACTGTACTCTTATCCCGGCCGGAACAAAATCGGAGTTATAACATATTTCCATGATACTAGTCTGACAAAAATCTGAGTCCGATTTGTATTATATTTTTCATTTAAAAATATATGATATTCGTACTCTGTAATTGTCCGAGATATGTTCCACTCATTCTACAGTGTCTCTGATATGTTCCATTGCCGCAATAAAATCGAAAATAAATGTGTAATTTTTTTACTATTTTGCAAAGATTTATACGAAAAGAGGCATAAAAGTAGCCAATGAAGCTGAAGAATTACGTTTCCAATAAGAAAATGGCCTCATCAGATGATAAAATTGATATTTGTGATTCACACGTACACGACAGTCACACTAATACTAATGCTACCAAAAAGTCTCTTCCACTAGTAAAACGACACAGTGTTTTATATGGAGGGTAGGCCTACAATCGGACTACTATCCCGACTATAAGTAGGCCTACTCTACCTATTAATATATAATATTTATCTAATATTGTATAACATTTGTTCCGGCCGGGATAGAACTATTTTGTGGAACCTTTTGAGTTTATGAATTGTTCAAATCGGTTGAGAACCGGTAAATGGTAAATGATGCGAAAGTAACTTTTGAGGTATAGCATCTAAATCACGAGATCGAGAATTTTGCAAAGCCAGGGACGCTTTGGCACCCCCTTTCTCCTTAGGTGTGATTCCTTCAAAATCAGACCTATGTTTAAATGGAATTGAACTTTATCATAATGTAAATTATCTTCACAATTGATTTGTGGAGCTAAATTATATTAGGATAAGACTCAGTGGGTCAGTTCTTAGGAGAAATAAGGCCAATTTCAGGGTGCTCAATTCAAAGGTGCCTCAGTTTCCCCTAATATGATGATTTCTATGGATTCTTGTATTTTACTATAGCTAACAAATAATTAATTAAATTTCCCTAAATGACCAATTGGATTGAAATTCAAATATTCCATTTATTCATCTGTATCTTTTAATTACTTTTAATTTATACAATATGCATTTCCAATTTCCACACTTAAGAATCTTATTTTACAATATGCTTCTGCAGGTTTGTTCCAAATTTCTATCATGTTTCAATGAAACGTGAAACACTGAACATGAATGCTTCCTAAAATATTATTTTTGGAAAAAGTTCGCCAAAAATACATTTTTTTTATTTTTATTCATTTATAATTCAGTACTTAAAGTATCTTTTAGTATCCTTTTACTACCTAATAGTAAAAGAATTTTCAAAATGAAACTTTTAAAAGTAAATTGAAAAGATCCTTTAATTTTCCCGCGCAATCTTTGGGAAAATCCTCTGGAAGGATATTTCCACGCAGTTTGTTCGCGTTCAACCCTGCAACGTGTTATCAAACAGAGAGAAAATCGATTTTCCTCCTCCCGAAAATGAAACGTAATTTCTCAGCTCGTTTGAAACGTCACACACGAAATGTTTTCCGCGGCATTTGAGTGAAAATTTCCAGTTTTCGTGCGTGAAAAATGCATTAGCTGATGAGAATAATGTTAGTAAGTGTTTTGTTAAGTAGTGAGTGAAGAAATTTTCCCATTTCCAAGTTATCTTCAGGGAGATTTTCTTGTGTGAAAAATTTCTATACTTCTGGGTGGGGGTTGAAATTATGTGATTTTGGGGTTTGGGGGCGTACACACCAGAGACTTTTTCTTGGAACTCTATTTTTATTCTTCTGGGCAAAAGTGAAACCACCGATTTTTGGCGCGAAATGGCAACTGAAGAGCAGGAAGTGCTCGTGGGAGAGAGCGAAGAGCCTGGGACTGAAGAATATATGGATGATACAGCGGCTCCGGCGTCAGGATTGAGGCGTCGCAAGGGAAAAATAATGTCGTGTGCCAAAGAAACCATCGAAAATGGTGAGAAAAAAAATGTGTCTGGTCATCAATCTCACTGATCTTTTGTCATCAATTTCCGTGGATTTGTCTACTTTTCACGAAAAGATTCTGCATGTTTGTGGATTATGTAACAGGTCTTCAATTTTATGAGAATCCCTCTTACTTCCCTTTTCATCCTGAAGCACCTTCACCTCGTCAATTGTCCGCATTATTAAATGTTCCTGGCGTGTAACTCAAAGTGACTATTTTGGGACTTTTTAGGTCACTTCCATATAAGAGGAAAATTGTTGTACTTTCCACCCATTAAATTCCAATGTGTGTAGAAAATCAATATGCCACCCACTTAGTGGCACAATAAGAAATTTTTTTCCACCCATTTCTTCCACCAGGTGTGCGTATTTTGCACCAACTTCCCCAACAGACGACATTTCACTTACATTTTCATCCCTCACAGAGATTGGAATATGCCGTGAGAGGATTGGCCTTTTCCACCGGCAGAACCCCATTAATTATTTCAACCCACAAACTAATAAACTTTCCACTGGATGGGATGAGTAGACCACCCACAGCTAGAAATTCATTGACCCAAAGTCATCAGTGATGTGCACTTTTTTTTATTACATTTTCCTCAACAGATTTCTTCCACAGTACACAAGGACTTCTTGTCCTCGGTGAATTAAAATAAAAAGACGTAAATTCCTTCAATATCTCTTGTAGAATGTATATTTAAATTGCAGTCGTTATTATCGATTTTGTACTGAAAAATGCTGCACGAAAGTTCTTAGATAAAATGCTTTAAAATAACACGTTTCTAATTCAACTATATATATTGTATATTTCTATAATATCAGGAAGATTGGGTTGGATTTATATGGCAATGCTGAATTAAACTTCGTGTTTTTTTAGTATTTTGATGACTCATTAACGTATCCAATATTTTTCACAGAGAAAAACTTAAAAACTTTTCGAATATCGACACTGTTACGGCGTTATCACACTTGTACATTAAAATTTTAATGTGATTCACATTAATTGTCGCTTGTGAGCGTCCAAATATGTTATTTGTGTCTTTGAGTCACTTAATATTTGGGGTTTTTCTATTTATTGATAAAGAAGTGGACTTGGCCGGCAAAAATAAGTTTAAATTTATCTAAAGCATAAATATTTTTCACATTAAAAAATTAAAGAGAAAATCGCATTAGTTTTTCGCATTAACGCTATAAATCAATTTATATCAAATTTTGCGGGCCAAGTCTACCTTTTTATCAACAAATAGATCAAATTTTGAATATAAAATGATTCAACCACACAAATTACACATTTGGACTCTCACCAGCGACAATTAATGTGAATCATATTAAAATTTTAATATGCAAGTGCGATAACACAGTTAGACAAATGATAGTGCAAATTGTATTGAGATTCTATGTTTTTCCTGCAACTTGAGGAAAGATTTAGAATTTTTCTAGAAAGATTAATATATATGCTGGCCAAATTAACTTTTTGTACCAGTTGCTTTTTGTTTTTTCTTCAGAAGCACGTCAAATAGTTCTCTTATATCTTATCAAGTGATTTTCTTAATAAATTAAATTAATTTGTAAAGAAACGAAGATATTTGAGCAACTTTTAATTCACACACAATTTCTTTAATTCGGGTAAATTCAGTTTTTCTTTATATATTTTTAACTGCTCGAACTCCAAGAAAGAGCAGTTTTCACAATCCACTTCTTTTCAAATTATTACCATCCTGGCTGCTAAACGGTAAGAGATATTGACTTCCGGTCTACGATGACCCCCCCCACAAGTCAGCATGCTCTAGCGAACTAACTTACCCAAAGTACACCCCACCCCTTCTATCCCCTCCAAAATTTTTTTTTGACTTTGCAAAAAATTGGCCCTAGCAATTTCAATGATTTTCGGATATGTTTTGTAGTTAGTCAAGCTGAACATTTCGTCCGTAGACACCTTTCACCGGTTAACCCTTTAAGGACGATTGGGTCACCGGTGACCCAAAAATAAAATTTTTCCTACGATCTTCGAAAGTTATGCTTTGCTCTAAAAAGTTAGAAAAAGTGATTTTTTCCGATCCCCGATTTTTTACCTTCTCGTCCTTAAAGGGTTAATTCGCCATCTTGAATTATTCAAGGTCAAAGGTCAACCACCCTGGAGGGCCTAATTTTTAACGGATTTGGTTAAATTTGGACATTTTTGAAAGATCTTTTAATTCTGAACCCAACTGCATCGGTCACAATTGGCGGTGAATCGGTAAAGTAACGGTAATAGCCATAATTTAAAAATACTGTTTTTCGCACTTTTTCAGTCTTTTAACCCATGTAAAATTCAAACGGTAAGAGATATCGATTTCCGGTCTTCTATGACCCCTCCTCAAATGACATTATCTCGAAAGTAATCTCTTTAGTTTTTCCCCCTCCCCCTTCATACGTCCCCTATCCCAGTAAAATACTTCAAAAATTAGGTTTTTCTAACATTGCAAAAAATTGGCCCTAGCGATTTCAATGATTTTCGGATATGTTATGTAGATAGTTCAGCTGAACATTTAGTCCTCAGATACCTTTCACCGGTTAATTCGCCATCTTGAATTATTCAAAGTCCAAAGGCCTTTTTTTCGCCCGTTTTGTTCAATTCATTAATTAAAAGATTAATGATTTCTTGAAACCCTCTTCTTGAACAATTTTCAACTTCAAGCAGTTTTGAGGTGATTTATAGACAAATTTAATTCGACAGTAATTTTATATGCACCAGAAAAATTTGCGAATATAAGACAGAGCTCTTTCTCGGGAGTTCGAGCAGCTCGCAAAGCCTCGGACGCGTTGCCACCCCTTTTAATACTAACAATATTTTTCAAAATATATAAAAAGGCGTCAGATGTCAGATCCGCTTTGACTTGTATATTCGGGCTCCAACCGGTAAATTAGTGTAGAAAATAATAATGCAGGGAAACTATTGCACCACCGGACACCTGATAGCATCAAGCATTGCGATTTTTAATCGGATATTAAACTTCAGAGGACAAGACCTATAGAAATTTATCACAGAAGAAATGATCGATATAATTCATGTAGTTTCGAAATAAACATTAGTGTCCGGTGCTACCCCATGTACAGTGGTGTCCCGATTTCCCATAATATTTAATCGACTTGGTAATCGGTATTTCCCTCAGCAGATTTAGGTGAATGACGATTAAAACGTTACATTCCCTGAAAATCGATGTCTAAAATTTAGGGTAAAATTTAGAATTCCGGACAACCCGGTATTTTTAGAAACAGAAGAAAGTTCAGTTCCTATTCGTTCATCGCCGTGTTAGCATTCAGGACCAAACGATGAAAATTATATTAAATTTTTAAAATGTCTATTCAAATTCTTTGCTTAGAAAAGATAGGGTTAAATTTAAAAATCTGGATAGAGTAGAATTCAGAAAAGATCATTTTGGAAATCCTGACTCTGGTAATTTAATAAAATTAGTATACGTGCTAGAGTATTTTGAATATTTTTTGATTGATTTTTTTATTGGTTTTGAATTAGTTTTCCGAACTCTAAATAATAGATTTATTTGAAATCCCGCGTTGTCCGGAACTTTAAATTTTGCCCAATTATTTTTTGTTAATTTTGCTTTTCGAAATATAATTTTCTAATTTCCTGATTCTTAAAAAAAAATAATTTAATAAATTAAATCGTCAGATGCTTTATCAGTTTAAAAGTTTTAAAGTAAAAGTTGACGTAGCATTGTTACAAAGCTTATACTTTACACATTTGATTTCCATTTTAGCCCCCCTAGAGTAAGTGTTCCAAATTTCAGCATAGTTGCATGCAAGTCCCAAAGTCGCAAGTTTGATATGTAATATTTTTAATATTAATTGAATTTTTTATTCCTTCTTCTTAAGGAGTTGGATCCTTATAGACAGTTTATCGTTTTCATATTCTCCAAAATCATTCTTATTACATTTTAAAATGAACAAAAATGTAAACATAGCTTTCGTGGCCTATTTCGGTAACCTTCATTCTCATAGTTCTTTGCCCTTAGGGAATTCTTTCAATGTCTTTTTCACATCTTCTCGTTTATCGAAGCTACATTTTTTGTTTTTTTTGGCAATCTCTCTAGACCTCTATATAGAGTATACGAAATTTCTAGGCCGGAATTTCAAGCTGGCCGGAATTTGGTACACTTACCCTATAGGGTTCAATTTTCTCTCCCCTCGATTTTAATCTCAATCCTTGAGAGATTTGTGATGATTGCTGAGAATGAACTTGGAAACTTAGTCCGTTGCACAAAATTTAATTAAATAGTAATTAATCATTGAACTGAATTTTCATTTTCATCATATCACATCTAAATTGTAATTCTGTGAGCAGACCTTTCTATAATTATGATGAGAAACAATAAGATTGAAAATACTAATAATGTGATAAGTTAGGACTCATTAATTAAATAGCTTACTAACAAGTAATATATTTGAACATAAAGTTAAGTATCTAATGCAGCAAATAGAATAGCTTAATAAAGTTTTAAGATCTTACAACAACTATTTTATCAACTATATCTTATATATTAATCTTGTTTTCCAAAATCTACTAATGAAAATGCAAATTATTTTACTAATTATTTAACAAGAAAGATAAAACTTTCACCTTGGAAAAGCTCCTCAAGCCTTTACTAATTATTGTTTGCCTATTTAAACAAGTTTACTAGCAAAATTTTCAGGCTCGACAATTCCTTAACCGTACGTTATTTACATTTCACTTAAAAGGCCAATCCTTGAGGGTGTTCTTTGGTTCCACAGGAAGCACATCCCGTACTTGTGAATTGCTGAGGAAAACCACTGAATATGTAATGAGGTGTTTCCACGAAGAAGACCCACTTTCATTGACACCCTTGAATAATTGATACGAGGTGAAAAGTGAAATCTCACCCTGAACTCTTCTCTTTTTGCAGCTTCCAGACTTATTCGTCGACGAGTGCCTTGTGCCGGACACCTCATGACGCCTCGACGTCTCTGGCTCAACAAGATCCCCGCTCAGTGCGACGTTGTTATTGAATTTCCAGAGGATGCACCAGATGAGGCGCTCCGCTGGCTCCTGTCACGAATCCGATCACCCACACCCAACGGCCTAGGATTATCGGCCCATGTGCGGGCACACGACAGTACAAAACGCACTGCATTCTACCTGAGCGCCCCAATTAACATGTGAGTAGAAACCCTAGAATTTCCCACATTCACGAGGGCGTGTGACCTATAACATGTGTATTGGCATAGGCCAAAATTATGTGGTTGAATGTCTATGCATTTTTTATGAATAGAATGTGATTTGTGGATTTGAAAAGTGATTGAACTACAAGGTTTTTTAACCTCTCTAATGGATCAATCAACTGTGCCAAGTTGGACTTCAAAATTATTGATGAGGTTGATTGAGGTAGACAGCCAACATATCAATACATTTATATTTTTAAATATTTAAATATTCAAAAAGGGGTTGCAAACCATCCAATGCTTTGTGGAATGCTCCAACTCGTGAATTATAAATACTGTAACATCAAAATATTTTTCAAATTATTTACACTGGTTCATAAATCTTTTGTATCGGTATAAATCACTTAGATTATCAAAAACAACTTAGGAGTAATACAATCGATTTAAAGACAAAAATTACTTATTAGTTCATAACCATTATATTACCAAAATAATCGATTGGAAAAGGTTCAGGCTTGTTAGGAAATCCAAGACCTTTCCAATCAGCCCAAACACGACCCCATATTAGTTAGGAATATACGCTTTCTAGGGCTTTTTAATCTTTGACTTTAAAGAACCGTAATTAGTTTCTTTCATTAATTGAAAGCTCTGAAAAGGGTTGCTGTTTTACAAAGAATGACTCTATTTCCCCATCGAACTCCGGGACAAAATATCCGAATAAAAAACCACCTCCTCAACATAAACACTAAAGATTAAAAAAAATCGTATTTTCGTGTAATCTAAAAGAAACATGATTATGGAGAAGAAGGAGAAGGTTGAGAAAAAATTAAGTGCATGTTAACAGTCTTTGGGTTGACGAATTTCAGAATGGAGGTTTAACCCAGTTCCTGAAGCTCTCGAAATCCTAAATAATAGTAGGGTCGAAGGAACAGCTATTGGCACTTTAAGAACTCGTATCAGCACCTATTGGCACCCTATTTTGTACCAATTGGGATATGAAATTCGAACATCTATTCTTATAGAAAAAGCTAGGTTAATGAAAAAACATCGTATTAGGGTAAATTAAGCTAATTCAAAACCTGCTCCAAATGGAAATTTTTCGTTACTCCAAATGGAAACATAATTGTTTTAACGATAAATACAGTACTAAATTATTATATTTATATATTTTCTATACCACAGTTTCATTATTTAGTTAATTTTGCTCCAAATAAAGTGAAAAACCATTCATATTCACAAATATTAATTTAAAAATTACTCAGAAAAATTAAAAGTGTGCGTTTTCACCATCGAATTTTTTATCAAACAACCATGTTTTCTAATGAAAAACACAATGAGGTGACTGTTTGTTTAATATTTATGTCACATTTCTGGCTAATTTTAGTTAAATTAAGTGCTAATCTTTATTGTTAACTGTACGTGAAGTTTTCAAATGAAATAATTACCTATTTCGTGAACAAAAAGGATTTTTCTGAAGTATCTGCAAATGCTTCAATAGGAAACACCGGAAATATAATTTTTTTTGTAGAGATTTTCTTATTATCTCAGATGGGAAAGGAGAAAAGACCAGAAATAAGAACAAATCCTGCGCTCAAGAGCAACTCAAAAAGGTTTTGAAAGCCTTCCGTCGCGGTTTCACTTACACTGCTTGTCTCCAATTAGAAACTTTCCCTTGTCTCCATTTGGATTAATTTGTTTCCAATAGCAGCATTTTACATTTGCGTATTTTTCTTGTATTTAAGATGTTTTCAAATTATATCTAAAGAATTTTCACTAAACAGTAATATTCTAGAAGAGTCAAGGAGCAAATTTACGTAATTTTCTTCAGAAAAAAAATTAATTTAATGTGTTGAATCTTCTGTCAAAGTTAAAGCGTCTGGAAATGGTTTTGAATTAGGACATTTACCCTACTTGCATTTTATTTTATATACATTAAATTAATATTCTAACGAAATTACCAATAGGTTTTTCCTACCGAACAGGTGTTCCTTCGACTTTAAATAATTTTTATGATCTTCAAAATCGAATGGATTTGCCCTTAATAACTAAACTTAAATCAAATTTTTTCCACAAATCTTGCCTGATAATAAATTATAACTGATAAGTCCGATAAGTCAGCTGACTAATGGCCTCTATATACTAGAAAAATAGGAAATAGGAATAGAAGTAGGGGAATTTACTTCAATATGGACATAAATTTCTCTAGTGAGTAGAAGCTATAAGCATTAATTGCCCCAAGTCGTTATCACTACTTGTTTGGTCTCTAGACCTGACGACGTACCCACAAATCAGACGGACAAACAACGTAATGCCATTTCTCAGAAATTGTCTGAAAGAGAAACTTATTTTGAGAAAACTGTTCTCGTTGGAGAATCGGTGTGGAAGGTGGAAATTTTCATGAATAATTAATTCCATCCCCATTAAAATGCATTACAATTTCAATGAGATTAAAACTGATCTTTGAAAATATTTAGGAAGAGAAAACGGTGTGAGAAAAATTTTGGTCAATATAATTAATTGATTAATTTTGCTTTAAGTTCTGAAAATTACTTGACTGTGTCGGACAGTTTTATGAAGGTTCGTGGGAAATTTTTTCGTAACCAATCTTAATTAACTATTTTAGTTAAAAGCACTTTATTGCAAAGGTCTTGTCATAAAACTCGAAATCTCAAAAATAGACTTCTTAACGACACATTGAAAAACTTGTAGAACATAAAAAACTTTAAATGCTTTTTATGTGCTTAAAAATTAGTATAAATCGTATAAATAACTGCTTGAAATCAAAGAGAGAGCAATTATATATAATAATCGACTTTTTCCAACTTGTCATCGCTCTGGAGATTAAACGGTTAAACATATCAACTTCCGGTCTTTGGTGACCCCCAATAAAAATCATTATCTCCAGACGTTTTACTGTACAGGACTTTTACTATATGGGATCAGACATTTTCTATGTGGGACACCGGTGTTCCAATCGTCCATAAAGGGCTGAAAAATATTACTAAAATGACATAATAAAATCCTTGATGGTTTTTTTTGTGTTTTAAGATCTTATCTCAAGGCTTCTACACATTTAGGAGCAAAAGAGCAATTATTTTCAAAAATTGCTTCTTTGATAGAATTTTAACGTTTCAACCTACCGTAATGCAGACGATTTCCTTAAAAAAAAGTATTTTTTTTACGAAAATTGCTACCAATATGTAAAGGCTTTTACTGTGTTATCGAAAGTATCACACTAGGAATTTTCAAATGAAAAATTTAAATTGAATTTTTCATTACAAGTTCGAGAACAGCGGGAAACTTTAAACATAGGAAAGACACATTTCCAAGAATTTTCTCAATGCAAATAAGTATACCTAGGATTTTTTGTTAAGAGATTCCGGAAAAATGTATGATATATTATTTTAAAAAGAGGGAAATTACCTTTTATGTGAACCACTTATCTTTTCTGAAGAAGAATCCTCCAAAGTCAGAAGAAAAAATTGTATGAAAAAAAGGCTCTTGAATCCTCAAACAACCCTCACTTAGTTTTTGTTGAAAATCTGTATGAAGACATCCCAACTGGAGATTTTCTGATGAAACCTTTTTATCCGCATGACTTGAGGAAATTAGCGAAGTACTCCCGTTTTACTGGTCCTTCACTTCCAACAGGTTTATCACTGATTCACTGTATTTATTATATATTTTGCCCTCAGACAAGATTAAGAAATAAACTAAGTGCAAATAATTTGGTTCATAAGACTGCTAAGGTTCAAAAGTCAATTTGATGAACTCAAATTAATTCTTCAAATTAATGTGCAACATCAGCCAAATTTTTACTATTTCAGTATAAATGCAGTTAGGTAATGAATAAAATGTATTTTTGTAGACCAAGTATTATCTTTTTTTTATAATTAATGAAAATTTATTAACTTAACTGATTTTTAATACAAAATATCGCAAAAGAACCATTATTGTGAAAAGATAATTTCAATTTTAAATCAAATAAGAATTTCGATTTAAATTGAAAAAGCCCTAGAAAATGACAGCACAGTTGAATCAGTAATTTAAATCCATTTTGGTTTTGCAAGTTTCAAATAAATGCAAATATTTTTTCCTAAAACTGCCCCATTTTACTGCTCCACTTGAAAGAAAGAGCAGTTATTATAATCTACTTCAGAGGTGTGCAAGAAACCGTTGAAACCGAATTAACGTCAAATGAAACAACCCGTCTGACCAGATAAGCGTGGATTATAGCCTCAATTAACCCCTATCTTTCATACCTTACTTTTAAGAAGCTCCCATACAAAATACCCCTTACTAAATATATGTGAAGGACACTGTTTTGCGTTCATGGTGGTGAGCAGCGGAACTACGAAAATTATGTTGCCGGCCTTGTTGCTCAGTTGTCAGTGACAAGATGGAATATTTTCCAAAACATTTTATTTGTTTTTAAAATTCTCGCAGATTCTCAGTGATTTTAGTGGTTTTTTTTTTAATAATAATAAATGTGCGTGAGTGCGTGTCGTGTAGAGAAAAGTGTCGTGGTCACAATAAACAAATTTTCAACCCTGAAATACGTGTTTTTATTCCCTTTTGGGGGTGTTTTTTAGGAGACATTTTTTTCGGAATAGTTTGTTGTTTTTATAAAGTGTTAAATCGTTCATCCTGGTTAAATAAAACATATCACTATCTTTGTAGCTTCTATCATTTGTATAAAATTCGAAGGTGAAATCAGGATGTGCAATTGACAGTTTCATTCCACCGCCATTGATGTACGTGGGAAAATCCAGTCCTTAATTCGGGCCTACCACTCGGATCTTGCCAATGAGGGCTAAAATAGTGCCTAAAGCTGGGTACTAATTAATGACTAAACGCTGGGTCCCCCTTACCCTGTGTCAGACGGGATGTACGTCAATGGTCAAAACGCTACTATAACAAACTTATTTTGACGTTAATTCGGTTTCAACGGTTTCTTGCACACCTCTGATCTACTTTTTTCCAACTTATGACACGGTCAGAAGCCAAACGATATAAGATACCGACTTCCGGATTTCGACAACACAACCATAAGTCAAAACGGTCTTATTTGACCACACCATTCTTCTTCCCAAAACAATTTTACCTTTGGTTTATTCCGAAAACGGATCCTAGCATTTTCTTTTTCATTTCCGATGATTTGTCATAGTGAATATTCTAGTCAAGGTGAAGATTTCGTGCCACCTATATTCGAAAAACATTTCGACGTCAAATTTCCGAAAGTCAAAGGTAAACCGTTTTGCAGGGCCTATCTTTCACGATTTGCTTAAATTTCGATTTTTTTAAAGCTCTTGAAATTTCCAACTCGGATACATCGAACCAAATCGCTAACAAATCCACAAAGTACCCGTTAAGGTTGTACCTTTTTCAAATTAATTTTTATTTGTCCTTATGCTTGTTCCTCGAGTTAAAATATTCTAAAATGTGCTTTTTTAAGCATTTTTTTTATTTCGGAATGGTTTTATAAATTTATGAATTGATTTAATCGGTAGTAAAGCGGTATGCACCGTTTGTAAACGCTGATGGAGCTCACCTAAATAACATTAAAAACTGAAATTAAAGGTTTATTATTTCTAAAACCAACTAAAAAAAGAGTTTGCAATGAAAGAATCATATAACTTCCATTAGCTCATACAAACATTATACCACTAGCTTTTTAAGCTTTCTAAACTCGACAGGAGAGTGATGGAAAATCTAGAATATATATGATAAAATCAATTGTATGTTCGAAGAATTTTGAATGAACAGATAAATTAGGATTTAAGGGATTTGACCTTTCCACGGGCGATGATATATGTATACCACTTGACCCCATTACTTGCATATTTTTACATGCAAAATAAATAATATCAAATAAGCATTCCCGAAAATTTTTTATTAACAATTAGATTTTTACTGTACTTAAGTTTAAGTGAAATCAAATTGTTTCCACAAAATTCTACTCAGTTGAGAAGCAACGATAATGAGTCCTTCGACGCTCCGAGCTTAATCGAAATTGACATCCTTGTACGAATTTTCCAATTTTCTGTTCAAACAAATAGCTCATTAAAGTGATCAAGCCAATTTGATAAGCTCCTCATGGGGAATCTTAAGAATGTTCCACACTTGAATGGTTAGCGAATTTTGCCTCAATTACTTCAAGTGTAATTTCTCTTGGGCGATAGTGACACATGAGAGTGATAAAATGCTGCCATACTGACGAGAGCTATCTTGAATGAGGAAGAGAATCTGTCGTGGGAATAACTTTGGTTGCATATCAAATGACGAATTTCAATTTAATGACTTTTGCTTCTTCCTCGGCAGACTGTTCCGGGCGGCGGAGGAAGCTCGCCTGCCGAAGCGCCTCAAGAGTGACCTGGGTGGGGCCTTGCGAGATTTCACGACACGCGAGAAGCACTGCTTTGCCCAGGCGAAAGTGTCCACGGGCGAGGGTGATGATGGTGGCGGGAGTACACTTTTCACATCTCAAGAGCGTCAGTGGCTCGTACTTCAGGTAATGTGCCGGTGTCTCTTTAATCTCTCGCCCGCCTGGCCCGTTAATTATATCTGGAAAATTTTCCATTGGCAGATACTGCAAGGCTTGAGAGCGGGACTTGGGGATTTGGAAGCGCTACAAGGAAAAGCGGCGGTGGCGGAGGGACAGAGCATAATTGCTGCATGGCAAGAATCTGGTCTTATTACCCAAGTATTTCCACTGCATGAAACAACCGCCTTAACCCAATTGCAATCCAGTTGGGTACGTAATATTTTTGCACCACAGCCATTAGGTAAGAGAAATTTGACAAATTATCTATTCTTGTCCCTTTTTGAGCTTCCAAGGAGAAAGCATATTCTTGAAGAGAAACGTTCATTTTTCATCCATAAATCCGGATTTCCCCCAAAAAGACTGACCCAGAAAATCTAAATGGTGGAACATTTCATAATAAAGAATTTATGAATGAGCGAAGAATATTATTTATAGTATTTTCTACTATGGCATAAGCCTCTTATAGCTATTCTAATTTTAATGTAACACTCTCTAAATATACATACAAAATATGTAAAATATTTGCCAATGACCATAACTTAGGTTCTTTTGACTTTATTGATTTGATACTTTGCGAAAATCTAAGATTAGACACTTTCCCATTTCATTGGCTAATTTTTGATGCTGTTATTATTCAAATTTATGATGATCTGATCACGTATACTAAACTAAATTTGGCATTCAACATTTGTTTATGCAAACGACGTAATCGTGCTTCTTCCTTGGAAAAATTCTTGTATCTTTCTTCAACGTCCAAATGTAGACTTCCATATAGTGTAAATGTTGTTTCAAATAATACAAGTCTAATTTACTGGATTGCAAAATTTATTCTAGTATTTTTTATATTATTTTTCATAAGCCAATCTAAAATTTATTCGATATTCATATAATATTGAATGTAAAATTAAATAGGGGAGAGTAACCACTTTTTAAAATATATTGCGGAGTTACATTTAGGGTAAGTGTGCCAAATCCCGGCCAGCTTGCAATTCCGGCCACCTCTTTTGTTCCTAGAATTTTCATGAATTTTTAGTTTTTACATACTCCAGAGATTATACAATGCAAAAGAATAACAAAAAATGTAGCTTCGACAAACGAGATGACGTGAAAAAAACATTTGAAGTATTCCCGAAGGGCAAGGAACTATAAGAATGAAGGTGGCCGAAATAGGGCACCAAAGCTATGTCTATATTTTTATTCATTTTAAAATGTATTAAGAATGATTTTAAAGTAAATAAAGACAATAAACTGTCTACAATGTTCCAAGCAATACTCCTTAAGAACAAGGAATAAAAAAAATCAATTTGTTTTAAAAATATTACATTTCAAACTTGAGACTTTGGTGCTTGCATGCAACTATGCCGAAATTTGGCACACTTACCCTATTCAGAAATATAGGAAAAATTTAGTCATTTTGAAGCTTGGGATCGTACGAACGGATCATGGGCACTTGCCCCTGTAGATTATTGTTAGTTAGATTTTATGCCTTGAACAACACCGCAATTATTGATCAGTTTTTTTTTCTATTTGACACTAATATTAATTTTCTAGCACTTCTGTAGGTGGTATAATAATGATCTTTTTAAAATTAAATTTTTTTCACTGGTAGGCCTGGCACGTCATATTCAATATTTTCTACTAACTTTTACTTGAAATTTCTAGAAATTTCACTATTTTTTCTCTTGATGAAATTGAAATAAAAAAGTATTTCTTAAGAATCTTAAACTAAATCAATTTTCTAGCAGTTATAATTCAAATTACAAATATTTTTTATTGTTTTATTTTTTCTTTTATTTTCCATTTTTAATAAATTTCTTCTAGTTTTTTAATCAAATTCTAGCAGTTTTGGTATTCTTCTTCTTCGTAAAACCTGAGAACAAATTCTTTTTTTCTCTCAAAACCAATTCTAAGAAAAAAATTTACATTTTTCTTCTGTATGCAACCATTAAAGAATAAAATTATTTCGTTTTACTATTCTTTTAAATTGGTAACCTTTTTTTAATTTTTTTTCTATAAAGCCAGTTGGATAAAAATTATTTACTTTATAATTGGTATAAAATACAAACTATGTTTATTCTATTTAATGAACACATAAACTGCTAGAATTCTAAAGGACATTGGGCAAAACGGCCCAACTTTTCGCCACGAATGAGACCTATACCATCGAATAGGTATTGACAAATGTAACATCTTTTGTTCCGGGACCAACCCCAAAAATATGTAGGAAAAGCTCTAGAGCATAAACCATAATGTTTAAGAATTGTAATGATTTTTTTTGCAAAACTCCTTTTATACAATAACGGTTAATCGTATATTGGTCGTTTCTAAGAATAATTTATAAATAAGGACTAAAAGAAATTTTTCCTAGAACAAACCATATCTTTATCTCTTCATTTTCCCTGCAATTTTCCAGATCTTCCTTATAAATCAAGTTACAAATCTTTTACGATCCTTCAAACTCATAAAAAAGGATTGTATCCAGGGAAATGTCTCTTATGCAGTAATAATCTTCTTGGAAAAATGATTAAAATCTCTAAAGATCGTAGGGTCCTAAAAGATACCGTTATTTAAATACTTTGAGTAATAAATTCGGAGAAAAACAAATGTTTTAATTAATTATACTGAGAACCTTTTGTTAAAATTCTTTAGTAACGGTACCCTTACGACCCTATGAACTTCAGCAATCCTGGCTCCTTTTTTAAGGAGAACATTTCTCTAAAGACGACAAAAGGATGCAATCACGGAAATACGTTTAACGGAATTAAAGAATATTCGAGGATATTTGAGGAAAATCTGGATACAAGAGAGATAGAGATACGGTTTCTTTTAAGAAAATGTTCCTTGAATTCAGTTCTCTTTTAGAAAACGTTCTTTGGCGCCAACAACTCACAATATGCCGTTATTTAAAACAGCAAGTTTCATAAAAATATAGTTCTACCAATTTCTTAAGAACCCTTACTTTAAGATATCTGAAAAAGTTGACATGAAGAACCATAAGTTTCTTTGGGTCATATGTTCAAGATACACCAAGAACTCCGAAAATATCTGTGGGTAATGGCAAAAGGGTTAAAACTTCTGAAAATCGCAAGGCCCTAAAAGTTATCGTTATAATAAGTTCAGAACGTTTCTGAAGAATTTGAACGCGTTTTGTTAAAATTCCTTTGGTAAGGGTACTTTTAAATTTTATGATCTTCACCACCTCTAACTCCTGTTTTAAGGAGAATATTTCCGAAAAGGAGACAAAAGGATGCAATACTTTTAATGGAATTAAAAGGCATTCCAGGATATTAGAGGGAAATCAAGATAATTACAAAGAAAATTGAGAGATAGGAATATGGTTTCTTCTAGGAAAGTGCTCCTTAACTTCTCCTTTAGAAATCGTTTTTTTTTTTTTTTTTTGACAACTACTACTTACAGTATACCGTTATACTGTAAGTAGTAGTTGTACTGTAAGCAAGTACTGTAAGCAAGCTTCATAAAAGTAATTCTACCGATTTCCTAGGAACACTTACTTTAAGATATCTTATACAATTGACGTAATAGACAATAAGTCTCTTCGGGAGATATGTTGGAGACACACCAAGGACTCCGAAAATACCGATGGTTCCCCATTACACGAAAAAAGTTTTCGTTTTGTTACCCTGTAATGTGCAATGGCTTTAAAATATGGCTCGTTTGTATAGGAGCTACCAGATGGAGCAATCAGAGGGAAAATCTAAAAATATTTATTTAAAGCTTAAGTAATACATCGACATTGTCCCAAATTACATTAAGATCGGTTAAGCCGTTTTCGAGTAATAAATTGTCAAAGTTGTGAATTTTCTGAAGGATATCGTTAATTTCCCAAGGACTGACAGTCCTTTTTGACTTTGGTCTCGGTAAATTTTAAGTCACACACCAACACCTACAAAATGGGTCTAGTCCCATCTCTGGCGAAGGGTTGGACCTGCTCCCATACATTTCTGCTCATTGTCCTTTCTAGTTCATCTAATGATGGTATATTGATAATGTTTAGATAAATATGTTTGGATATCGAATATACGATTATAATTGTCTTAAAAACAAATATATGCATTTATCAAAAACGTTCTGAAAAGAATTTCATTTGGGGGAGCTGCTCCATCTTCCCCTACGTTAACATTATATACTAATATGATATTCTACATTCGGACTCAATTTTTATTGTGTAAATATTTTTCTTCGATGTGCACATTTTTCCCAAATTCTCACAATAAACTGAGTTATGTAAATAATTTCGCAAGTCACGAGGAATTCCTCCCTTCTAGACGACATTGCAGAGTACTTTGGTGTGAAGGTAGCCCTATATTTTGCCTGGTTAGGCCACTATACGTGTGCTCTAGGAGTTCCAGCCGTTTTCGGCACCCTCATGTGGGCTGGATTGTATGGACGTGGTCAAACGGCTCAGGATATCGGCCATGTGCTCTTTTCACTTTTCAACGTGGCCTGGGCATCTCTGTACTTGGAGGCCTGGCGTCGCTATTCAGCAGAATTGGCCTTCCGCTGGGGAACCCTATCTACCCCACCTGAACTTCTTGAGCCACCCCGGCCTCTCTACAAAGTAAGCTTAATCGTAACGACTGGGTACAAAATAAATCTTTTTCAAACGGATCCTTCATTTTTCAGGGACCGCTTGTTGAAAGTCCAGTTACTGGCAGACTTGAACCTAAAGAAGCCCCTGCTTGGCAACGTCGAGCATTTCGGTATCTGGTTAGTTTTCCCGTGATTGGCCTTTGTCTGGTTGTGGTCTTCATAGTAATGTTCGTTATGCTGCGTTTCCAGGTAAATGTCTAAGATAAAATCTTCACTTGTTGCACAAACGCTACATAAAATTTACTCCGTTTTTTTCTTTTTCTTTCTCGCGAAAACCAAAAAAAAAATAAATTAAATTAAACATACGAGTCTTGCACAAATCATCCAGTCATTCTCATCAAAATTCTTAGTAGTGGTTTTAGCAGCGATTGATTTGCAAAATATATTTCTTCTCAGGATTGGCTAGATGAGCATCTTCCAGACGCTGATGTTTGGAAATGCATTTGCATGGCACCTCAGGTTTAGTTAAATATTTTATTTTTTTCGTTCTCATATTTGTGCTAAGTTTATCAATTTTCTGAATCACATTCGTTTGGCTTTGATTAAGCACCTTTGAAGATTTTGATAAATCTTTTTGTAACAGAAATCTCGTATAGCAAAAGATCCAATTGATATGATGGGATTTGTTCTTGTAGGACTGGTGGGATGGGAAACTACCGGAAAATGGTTTCTTAAGTTGCTTGAGTGTGATTCCTAAAGTTCTTCTAGCAGGTGCAATTACATTGATGGATGAGGCTTACTTCAAATTAGCCGTCTGGCTAAATGATCGAGGTAAGAGGATCCGTATAAAGATTCTTCAGATGAAATCTTAGCCGAATACTAAATTTTCAGAAAATTACCGTCTCCAGTCCAAGTATGAGAATCATCTTATTGCAAAGGTGGCTCTCTTCCAATTCGTCAATTCTTTCCTCTCACTCTTCTATATCGCATTCTACCTCTGCGATCAGGATAAGCTTAAAGAGCAACTAGCTGGGTTGCTAATCTCGAGGCAAATCATTGGGAATTTGAGAGAATCTGCCTGGCCCTATGTTTTAGAACAGTGGAAGCTTGCTAAATTGAGCTTTAAACTTTGGGGTGCCCTTAGCCCTACACAAGAGATCAATTCAAAACCAGAAGATAGTAAGGGTCAGGATGACAAGGGATCAGAAGGATCCGTTGGGAAGAGGAGTATTGGTCAAGCTGAAATTGAGAGTTCCCTCTATAAATACGACGGAACATTTTCAGATCATCTGGAGATGCTTGTCCAAATGGGATATGTTGTACTGTTTTCCGCTGCATTCCCTCTAGCAGGATTGTGCGCCCTAGCCAATAACTTGCTAGAAATCCGTTCAGATGCATTCAAATTAGCCCATGTGCATCAAAGACCCTTTGGGCAGAGAGTTGCAAATATCGGAACCTGGCAGAATGCTCTTAGTTTGCTAGGACTAGCAGCTGTAATTGTTAACTGTGCCCTTATAGGGCTATCAGGCCAAGTATCAAGACTTTGGCCAGGACTCACTTCAACCCAAACAGTAATCTTAATTGTGGCTTTGGAACACTTAATGTTGGGACTCAGGTCAGCACTAACTTGGCTTCTGCCCGAACTGCCATCTTGGCTTGCGGCTGAAATAGCCAGGGCAGAACACTGTCGCAGGGAAATGCAATGCAAGGGTACGTCCCCAAGGGCTACTCCACCCTCCCCGTCCTCCACGTCAATTTCGCATCCTGATCCTGAAGAACAGACACCCGATCCTCTTCTTGAGCAATCCAGTCAGGAAGTTGAAGATATCGTCTTTGAGCCTGAAGACCCTAATCTTCTATTTCGCGATGGGATACCTAGGTCTATTACACCGGATTCACCAATATCTCAGGTATTAATATTACTTTTTAAATAAAATCGACATAGCAAAATAATAATTATAACTATAACTTTTGCAGACAAGTACTGTTCTTATTCGACCACTTCTGGATAGTTCAACAAATACAAGTGGTTCTTCCATCCAAAATATCCCATCGGATGTGGCTCTATCTGGATCAGGGTGAGTATTTTCAGTTAATTTTGCTAAAAAAAACTTCATTTCCTAATGTTAATTTTTGTAATTATGTTATTTTAGTGCATGTAGGCATTTAAAGCAAGTATCAGAGATATCAAAACTGTCTGAAATACCTCCATTCCGTGGTTATTCCGTACGAAATTCAATGCCCAAGAAGAACATTGCGTCAGGGTAAATTTTCAACAAACTTTAATAAAATTTGTGTTCCTAAGATATCTAGTCGGTGTTTAGTTAGGACCCTTATCACGAGACACAGTGTTAGTCAGACCCACTATCATCACACAAAATATCTTCACAATTAGTTGCTTTATATAGGCTGAGGGTTTAAATTTCAAATGCAACATTAAGGTCATAAGAGATTTCAATCCTCAATCTGTAGTCAGTATTGAATGTGCAAAATATCAATATATTTTCCAGAAACAATTAAAAGAGAAATTTTATTGAAATCTTTCAGTACTTCTCCAACCACAAAGACTATCTCGCAGCCAATTCACATCCCAGAGATTCCGCCATTTAGGAAGAATCAGCAACAATCCCAAACTCCGCCTCAGAGAGGTTCAGTCTCGTCAATGGGAGTTACTCCTTCACCTCCGAAAATCCCTGAGATTCCACCCTTCAAGCCGCGCAAATCTGCTGAAATAATACCTCCGACTTCAACAACCACCACAACTTCCGGTGAAAGTCAACCGGTCGGAGTACCTGACTGGGCTAGGCGCCTCAAGGCAGCTGAGCCATCTCCCGTTCATCGGAGTACAGACTGCATTGCACCTAAAGAGCTGCACTTAGGCACGGATTCACCAGAGCAAGGACTTAAAAATGCACCATCCTGGAGTTCAGTGGCAGTTCGAAATAGTGGCGCTAGTACAGGAGATGCTGTAGCCAATTCCAGTACGGGAAGTTCCTCTCCAGCTAGTGGTACTGTACCGAAGAAGCTGTCCACATCGGGAACAGACGATGAAGCTAAAGCTGCAGAATTGGCTGCCAAAAAGTCCCGCCTGAAGCAGAGCTTAATAAAGAGGGCTAGATCTGTGGCAGTATTCTCGCTGAAGCTGAAAGAGAGAAGGGCTAGGGAAGCTGAAAAGGCCGCTCTGGCCGCAGTTGAACATGCTAAAGTAAGAAATTGAGAAATTAGTAGACATTTTTATTGAAAATCGATATGGGACAGAAGGGTTAACCGGAAAGATTTTCCGGAAAGAGTTAACCGTTTTATGTTTAACGGATGTGCATGTTTTCAGCACATTAAAAGTTTCATGCTTGAGCTGTGCAGATCGTCAATACGATCTTAAGTGTTTTATACTTTATCTGTGCGTGTTGTCAGAACAAATTTAACAATTTTATAATTGATCTCTACCGGTTTTTACCACAATATTATACATTTTTTAATTGAACTGTGCGTATCTTCGACACAATGTAAACCGTTTTATGCTTCAGCTGTGCAATTTTATGCGCAATATGAGAAGTGCGTGTTTTATGCACAATCTGAACCATCTTATAATTCAGCTGTGCGTGTTTTCAAAAGAATTTTGACTTAAAATTTTAAAATATTCTTTTTTATTTCAACTCTAAATCTTGAAAGAATATAAGGGCAAAATGTTTTTTAAAAGCTAAATGGGCGTCCAAGAAAGTCTGAGGGAATTAAAAGTTTTTTTTTTTATTTCAACGCGAAATTTTGAACGCCGCCCCTCCCGCATCCCTCTAGGTACGCTACTGACCCCAAACCCCACTTCCCCTACGTATGCCCTAGACACACTTACGACTTTATCCAAGAGACGACTTAGTGGAAAATTATGTAAATGTAGTTTAACCATTATTTCTAATATAATTACGTTAAGCCGTCTCTCGACTAATCCTCATGTCTGTCAAGGCCGTCAAGGCCTTTAGAGAGGGATGGTGTGCGCGGGCCGCACAGGGCGCTAATTTTGGTTTTTTTTTAACAATTCAATTTTTATGAATGACCCCGTAGCTAAAATTTATTCTTTCAAGATTTAATGTCCAGAGTGAAAGATGGGCAACACTTTAAATTACTGTCATATTATGGGGGTTATGTTTTTTAAAATTGTGGTTTTCTTAGAACAAATAAATTACATCAAAATGATATTACTCATAAATGAGTATATGATTCATTATCGGAGAGATAAGCAATAAGAGAATTAGGTTCATTAGCTTAATCCCTTTATTTCATAAAATTTGCTAGAAATTGTGGTTATAAATTACCTAACCTCAAAAAGGGAGTAATTTTGTAATAGAAAACTTAGCTAAATTCCAAGTTCAATTTTATAATTTAAAATCCTACAATCTACTTCTGAATATAACCAATAAACATCACACAAAATCTAGATTTTTTTAGGTTAGTTTTATATAACCTAATTGTTTTCAATAATCTGTAGGTTAAATTAGAGAATGAGATCCAATATATAAAAAAAACATTTAAACTTTTTGTTTAAAAGCTAAAATACGACATTTTGTCCTACATGAAATTTTACAACTAAATGTTTTTTAGGTTATACATTTATAGGTTATCTTTAAATAAAAATGATCCTTCAATATAGGGGAGACTGGGGCAAAAGGTCACAAAACGGATATTTTATGTTTTTACAAGCTACTCTAGCGCTTCAAAAATTTCTAATTAGCGCAGTTTTTTAGAAAATTTACCGCTCTACAATTTTGGGAAAGTAATTTTCCTCTATTTTGCAAGGAAATACTTTTATCGAGCCGATTTCTAAAAGGCAATTTTGTGACCATTCTCAAAAATGCTGGGGTAAATAGTACCAGACATGTGGTATTATCACATTTTCATATAGGACACACAGTTGCGACCAAAATAATAGAATCTCCTCCGCAAATACCACTATTTTACCTTTAGCATTTTTGTTTATTCCAATTCGTTTAAATAATTTTGATATAGAAATGTTCAAATAATTACCTTACATCAAATAAGTATTTTTTTGGCCGCTAGATGTCTCTATGTCGTCTATAAATCGAATAAGTTTAAATAAAGCTATATTTAGAAACCATAAATGACAGTTTTAAAATTTTGTTGACCGAACTGAATTTCAATATTGGCGTATTCTATGTAAAATAGAGGCCTCCAGCGGCCAAAACAACCCTTATTCCACGATTCTAATAATATGGAGATTTTTACTTCAGAATTATATCAACAAATTGGGAAAAATACAAAAGTTAAAAAAATATAAGCTTTGCAAAGTGATTCTATTATTTTGGCCGCCACTGTATATTCATAGAAAAGTTTTTTCATCTACACCATTGTAAAACACCGTTTTCTCTGCGAGAAAAGTGAGAAAACGAGGAAAGCGTTTTTCAAGCTATTTTAGAAAAAAAACACACAAAAGACTGCAAATCGTTTGACCAATGCAAACAACAAGCGGCGAGACATGGTAATACCGTTTCTTTTCGCCGTGAGACATCAGAAATTGCTTCGCTTTTTTTTTACCTTTTGCTCTATACTTTTTGTTACTTTTTACCCCAAGTGGCCATTTTTAATACAAGGATTTCTGGAGAAAAGAACCTTTGTGAAATTCTAAAATAGATAGCGGATTCGTATTCAAAGAATTCGAATTATTTAGGAAGTATTCACAAGTGCATCAATTTTGGAAAATAAGTAGGTAATAATTGTTATCTTCTGCAAGGAAAATATTTCAAAAATAGGGCTAAAATTTTCGATATTCTAAATTTATTGTTTGAATTCTAAGAAACTTACGACATTGAAGAAGATCTATGAAGGCTATCTATAGAAAAAATTTGAGCCGATATCTTTTTTATCTTGGAAGATAGTGAATTTTGAAGTTTTTGATTTGTGACTTTTTGCCCCAGTATCCCCTAACCTTCTATATATTAGAGAAAATTAAAAAAAATATATAGTTAGAAAATATTAAGATGATTCTATTTATAATGAATACGTGGTTTTCAGGTTGTGGCATCTGTTACAAATCCTCCAGCTGGTGGTGAATTATCCTTCCTGCCCATTGAACAACTCATTCAAGTGGACGATGTCGTTAAACATCGAAATTCAGCATCAGGCTCAGGAACACTCTAAAAAGGAAAGTAATAAGAATTTTTCAAAAGTATTACAAGAAAAAGTAATATACTCTGAAAGCTCTCTTGAGGGAGCTTTCAAAATCTAAACTGATGAATTTTAGCTAGATTGCAAACAAAATTAATTCTAAACCCAAGATGGCACAAGTAACTGGTAATTTTAGGTTCAAAAGCAATGTTGAAAAACAAAAACACGTAAGATTAGTTTAGTTACCAAGAGAGCAGAGAAAATAGTTTGCAAATTGTTAGTAAAATTCAGATGATTAGCTGAGCTTTCTGTGACGTATTTTGCTGGCTTTGGATTAAGTGCAAATCCTCCTTTAGCAATTGTTGAGGTATAAACTTCAGAGACTTTATTTATATTCTCCATTGAAGAAACAAATTTATGTTTCATCCTTATTTTTGTGCCTCTAAACATCAGCCGAATTGAGAGGTGAAGTCGGGTCAAAGGTCAATGTTTCACCTCTACGAAAGACATAAAAAAAGTGTACTATAAATATTATATTTTTGCTAGACATTTTTTATTGTTCAGCAATAACGAGGAAAAACTATACAACAAAAGAAAATGTAATAAAGCTGAATGAGGGGAAAATTCTCATTCACTAACGAAAAAAATTGTGCTTCTTACTATTTTGTTTAGAAAGACATTCAGAACAAATAAAATGCTTTTTCTACCAAGAGAATAATGTTTCAGGAAATTAATATTTCCTGCAAAACAACTAATTCAAAATATCCGATCCATTATATGTTTAAAAAAAATGTTATTCAATACAATTTATTTGGATAAATTACCAATTTCCTAAAATTCTTAAAAGATCTACTCCCTCTAAAATGTAAAATAAAATAAAAATATGAAATGAAAAAAAAGTATTGTCATTAATTGTGTATTGATTGTGATAATAGAATAGTCATCGAATATTGAAGAAAAAATATTAAAAGAATATTTGTGAATATACTCGTGAAAAGATTAATGTGATATTTGATTGTTTGTTGGGAAACGTTTTATTAATTTTTGCGATATCGATTTGACAAAAAAAAGAAACATATTTTACAACAATTTTTGACACGGAGGGAGACGAAAAGAATTACTTTGTGCTTCTCAATATCTTTTGAGATGAAATTGGATAAAAATTCAAAGCGAAAACATATCAATTCTCGATATATTTTGGCGCAATTCACTAAAAAAAACACACACACAAAACCCTGTTTAAAAAAAAAACTCTGTTGGGCTTAGGAACACCCAATCAAAAATCACATTGAATTTCAGATAAAGAGAAAAATGTGGACAGAAATATGCATAGTTTAATCCTCCAAGTAAATCTAATTTTCAAATCCAAAGCTCTGTTTTGCATTTTGCAAAGTAACGTTGAGAGAGCTAAAAAAATTATACAAAAGAAAATATCGTTACTCCAAAAAAATAACATGTTGCATTGAATAATGAATTTTTTTAGAATGTTAAAATTTTCTAAGTGATAAGCCATGAATTACAATAATTACATTTAATTATATTACTTATATTGTAAGGACACACAACACACACAATTTATTATATTAAAAAGTGTACTCTCTAAAGGACAACAGAACAAGCTTAATAACGACAATTAAAATACAATTTGAGAAATGAAAATTGTTTTATTCACGAAGAAGTATTTACCCATTGAATAAACCTTTCATTATCTTTATCAAAACCTTACCTTTTACTGAAATATGTACAACAAAAAAATAATGGAAAAGTTATGTAAAGCTTCGCAGAATGCTGGAAATCGTGAACTCACGAAGAACTCTGAAGCGTTAGCAAGCTTGGCAAGAAATAAAAGAATAAAAATTTGAAAGACGAAAGTTTGAGTTTTTCAAAGCCAAATTAAATAATCGTAAAGAACCTAGATTTCAACCAATTTGATCAATACATTGATTTTGTTTCAAAGGCTATTAAATTTCCAATATGACGCTTTATCCGCCCCAATTGGTAATACATTTATTTATAATTGACTTATTGTATTATATTAATTGTATCATAGATCGTTCCCAAGGAAAATGTTTCCTAATCAATTACTGCATAATATTTAAAAAGAAATATTTTTTGACACTTTTTCATTGTAGATTACTTAGGTAGGGGGAAGTGGGGCACCTTTGAAATTGGGATTTTTCACCTATTTTTAAATAAAATTGAGCCCTATTGTGATATAATTTAGCTGCACAAACATATTGAGAAGCTAAATTATATTATGATATGTCTCAGTTCCACTTAAACATAAGAGAAAAATCACAATTTCAAAGGTGCCCCACTTCCCCCTACAGTGTTATTTTATTTAAGTTTTTGATTAGCATATATACTGCGGCCATTTGTCCAATGGAACTTGGCCGGATTTCCCGGTTTCTTGTGGCCCGGTTGCCTAAAATTAGAATTTTTCTTGCAGGAGGGCGGCTGATTTGAGGTGGCGTGGAAGTAATCTCACGCCGTCGTTCGCCTATTCCCTCCGTCACCTAAAATTATTACTGAGCTCAGCTCAGTCCCCATTGTCTTGTCCCTCCCAGGGCTTAAATGGTCGGTGGATGAGGAATAACAAAAAATAAATTATTAAATAAATAAATTAATTAATTAAAATTCTGATATCACAGTAAGATATCACAGATCTGAAGGCTATCACAGTTTAATAATTTAAAAGTCTAAAATAAAATGGACGTCACTAATAAGTTAATTAGAAATATCTCTAAAAAGTCGGGATATACACTTAACATTTAGAGACACACCACATGTTTACATTGGTCACCGAAAACAAGCCAACTCACAAACATAAACACCTCCCTCTCATGCACCGACATTGGAGGTGACCTCGTGATCAATTTTCCCGAGGCCATGATCGCCCATCGTAGTCCATGAATTGGTGATAGATTTCTATGGATCTACGAAGGGCTATCATTGAGACGGTGGTTTCGAGCCTTTTGGTGTATATTTTTAGGCGCCGGAGGCTCTCCACTGTCTCTTTGGGGATGGCTCCCCGAGTGCCAACTACGATTGGCAGCACTGCACTCGAGGTAGCTGTGCTGTACAGCTCTCGCACAGTTTCTAGGAGGGGCGTATATTTGGAGACTTTGTCCCTGATCCCGGTGGTTAGGCCGTCTCCGTCCTCGTGGCGGACAGTTATGTCGACCACGAAGACCCCTTCCTGGTTCTTCACTACCAAGTCAGGTTTGAGATTTCCACCACCTGGAGGGGACATTGTCTGCTCCTTTAGGAGCTCCGCCCCAGGATCGCGACGAGCAATTTCCTCCACGACAAGGTCACGGATTTCATCATGTCGTCGCATCCTTCTGCCTTTGGTATGTGTGCAGATGCCCACAATGTGCCCCAGTGTTTCTGGCATGGTGCCACACTTTCGACAATTAATGTCATTGTGCTGGATGAACTGGTTGGTCGCCACTTTGTTCCATAACGTGTTAGTACGGGCTCTCAGTGCCGTCAAGTACCTCGAGGGTCTCAGCAACGTGGGCTGGAACAGCCACCGATTACCCCCAGGTGAATCTTTAAAAGCACAGACAGCCGCACCTTGGGATTTACTGGCCGCCCAGTCGTTGATTAAGCGCCTCCTTTCACGGAGCTTGTACTCTTCGGCGACCTGCTCCGACTGTGCCGGCCATTCTATGCGGGCAGATCTGGCTATTTTTGCCAGTCGGTTCTGGAGACCCGAGGCCTCGCTCAAGTGGCGCAACACTGGGTCATCAGATTGTAGTAACCTGATGCCCAGCTTGAGCGTAGTAGAGACCACAAGGGTCTCGAACCTCGGGATACCCAGACCCCCATCTTTGTTTCGGCAGTACAGCAATCCGTTGGTCACGGACTGCCGAAGATGGAGGATTTCTTTTATACAGGACCTCACGTCCCGGTCCAGGTGTCGAATGACGGTCATTGGGGGAGGAATTACCGTCATCTGGTACAGAAAGTGAGGTATTATATATCTACTTATGAGAAGGACTTTTTGATGGGGCTTAAGAGGCAGGCGCCTAACCCTCCTCAAGCATTCCCGAAGTCCTTCCTGTAGGTGTCCAGATCCCATCCCACTCCAAGGAGAGACACTAACACCAAGATAACGAAGCGAACTCTCTGGGTCAGCGTGTGGCACTGGATCTCCATTATCGAAGGACAGTCCGGGATCTACCAGATACCAAGTTCTACCCCTTGGCACAATACCGAACGTAGTGCACTTTGTTGAAGAAATTTTCATGCCGAGAGCAATCAAATATTCCTCAGTGCACCTCAGCATCGTCTGCGCCTCTGCGGCAGAGTCGGCCAGGAGCAGAATATCATCCGCAAACCCCAGACTGCTGATTCTGCACGTATTTGAGGCACTGAAGCCCCCTATAGTCTCTAGTGTACGCAAGAGTGGGTCCAGGACGGCGTTGAAGAGGAATGGTGACAACGGGTCACCCTGCTTTACTCCCCTCAGTAGTTCCACCCCAATATTTTCCCCACCGTGTGCGATGTTGGTCGTCACTCCGGTATAGGACTTCTCCACGAGACGCACCACCACTTCTGGGAGTCCCATGACCCTCAGAGCGGGCCGAATGGCCTCGTGCGGCACCGTATCGAACGCTTTAGAAACGTCGATTTGGATTAACGTGAGACCACCACCCGCTTTAGCGGCATGGAGCGACTCGCGGAGGATCTGGATGTTGTTGTAACATCCGGCTTCCGACACAAACCCTTTCTGGCGGGGACAGAAGGAAGTGTGCGCCCTCACCTTCTTGTCAAAAATTCCCCAGAAAACGCGAGACAGCATTGAGCTAATCGTTATAGGTCGGTAACTGTCCGCTTTAAAGGCATCTTTACCTTCTTTTAACAGAAGAGTCGTTCTATTAATTTTCCAATCCTGGGGAAGCTCGCCTGATGCCAGTATCAGGTTGAGCAGAAGACGAAGGATCTCCTGTTCAAGGCGGCCCCTTATGTGGCGACGACATACCCCATCTGGCCCAGGAGCGCTCTTTTCCTTAGTGCGTGAGATCTGATTCTTTATATCATCAGCAGAAATTGCTGTCAAGACAGCCGAGACTGGTATATTGTTTCGTGGGGCTCCCATGTGGGGTACATTAACTGAGGGTCTAACTGCCCACAATTCGTCATAGAGGGCTTTTACCTCGGCTGCCGGAGGGGACCCTGTCCCACTGTCGTGGATGGGTCTCCCTTCTCGGACTAGTTTTGCAAGAAGTCCAGGTTCATTGCGGAAGAGTTCCTGGGCTCTAGCATACTCAAACCTTCGTCTAGCCCCTCGACCCCGTCCATGTCCACGCGACCGAGTTTGTGCGCTACGGTTCGCTCTGCCTCTCTGCCTTGATGTGCGAGAGGGACGCACTTTATCCCTAAAATGTTGCAAGGCAACTGAGCAAGCCGCTCTCACCGTGTCCCCAGGAACCTCAGATGAGTCACGGATCATCCTCAGTGCTGCACGCAAAGGGTCCAAAACTATGTCGTTGCGATGCGGAAAGCTCTGACTCGGAGCAGCTGCAAGAGTGTCCGCCGCCACCTTTTGCCGCCAAGATATCTCGGCAAACAGATCCTCGTTCCTTTCAGAGCCCACCGTGGACGGTGTGTGTTGTGAGCTGTCAACGGAAACAGCCGTCGGAAAACTGAGTCCTCCATTGTTGCTTCTCTCCGTTGGTTCGTATTGTTGCCCCAGACTCTGCTCAGTCCAATCTGGGGTCAATTCCCAACCGTTGTAATCAGGTGAGTGTGAGCGCGGACCTAGACTCATCTGGAAAGGTGTCCTTCCAGTAGAAGCACTAGAGCCCGTAGGATTTTGTCCGAGAGATGGCTCACTAGATCCTCGTGACTCATGTGGAGATGTAGCCCGATCTTCCAGCCCGCAATCGAGCATCTCCTCCTCCCGTTCGAAGTCCGGCGGAGCCGTTTCAGAACCCGAAATTCGTGACCAGGCCGCCTCCCTGCGTCTCTTATAGACCAAAGTGTTCCTTTTATCTCTAATTTGTTTAAGCGTTCTCCCAGGGAGATCTCCGGAGTCGAACATAGCTTTCGCTATATGCCTTTCTCCAAGGAACCTGACTTCCAGTCCCAGCATCGTTTCCATTTCTTCCGGAGTCCAGCCCCTTGTGCGGGGACTTATCCGATTGGATGATACAGGCTGAGGTACCGTTAGGATGGCCTGGGCAGTCCGAATAGAATTCCTGGTTGCTGGGTGCGCGTGGCGTTGATGTTGGCTCAGTCCTAGCTGGGTTGCAAATGCTCGGGAGCAATCCTCGCAGGTGAAGGCGAGGTTCCCTATCCCAGGGGGAGAGCCAGGGCCACGACATTTAGGTACATGGCACACCGCTGATTGTTTAGTGGAATACCTTTTGCTACACCTGGAGCAGACAAATATCTGTTGCAGTGAGCTGTGATATTCTCTGGCATGTCGTACCTCGTTCGCTAAAAGAAGTGACCTGAAATTTCCTCTGCCCTGCAGAAGACAGATAGGGCAGGATCGTGCTTCGAACGGGAGGCGACTCTCGTAAACCGTAATCATTGCTAAGTTGTCATCAGTTGTTCCTAAGTGCCCCCTGTTGATTCTCCCGGAAGGGTGGGGGGCTGACCCTTCCTCGTCCGAGGCCATAGAATCGCGACTGGTAGCTGATCTCGGAAATCTCTGCAGGGAAGCTACCCCAGCAGAGATCTTCCTCCTGATGGATAGGACTCGAAGGGGGCAGGAGTCACCCCCAACGAGTTCGCACCTCGCGGTCTTGGCCATGGTGAAAGGCGTAACCTTTCCTCCATGTTACCGGCGGTCGCCACGAGGAGGCGCCGCGAGGCACTTGCCGGGTCCCCAGAGTCTGACCCTTGAGCCCGACCTGTAACCTTGGCTCCACTAAAAAGAAGGAGTTACAGTTACTTCCCACCAGTACTTCTTTCTCAGTTTCTTCTTTATTTCTCCCAAAAATATCTTGATAAGACCATCACCGCGGCCTTTGGCCATTTTATTCCACTTTTCTTGAAGTTCTCAATATTCTGGACAGGATTTTCCTTATTATTCGAGTTCTTTTTGATAGCCCAATGTCTCCCATTGGAACGAATATTAGGGATGTTTGGTGGGTTCATCTGGTTCATCTTCTTGCTTACGTAATAAACATCATTCTCCTCGTACTATTCATTGGTTGCCCTTGAGTAATGCTACGATGCCAAATCCGGCTAGAAGTTCAGAGGTATGTCATGGCAATTGTACAGAGGCAACAGGCAATTTTGGAGGTACTCTGTGATGCAAATGGACGAATTCATTGTGTCCTATATCAAGAACACCTTGCTCAGACGTTCAAATATGCATATCACCATCCAAACCACGAATTTGTACCTGTACTTTTTGTACCTTCCAGTGAGAGACTTTGCTGTACTAATAATTGTTAAGGACATCAAGAAAAAGTGGAATAAAATTAGGGAAGACCAGGGTAGAATTATCCACCAAATGAAATTTTTCATTGTGTGTAATTTGTACAAAAAATGTTTGTATGAGGCTGATAAATATTTCAATCAATAGGAAGGGAAGTTATATATTTAGAATAAAGAGTGGTTTGCTCAATATTCCTTCGCAGGCAAACTATAAGATACCACTATCTAATACATACGTGGCAAATTCTGCCCCAGTCTCCCCTATCTGATGATCTTGTGAAGGCCTCGATAAGCGAAATGAAAAAGCTGTGAAATTTTGCCAATTAAAAATTTAAATGAAAAAAAAAACCAATGAATTTAAGTAATCTACAATGAAGTGAAGTTTAAAAATATATTTTCTTTTTTTAAAATATTGTGTAGCTTTTGATTTTGAAACATTTTCTTTGGAAAGAATCTTATCGTGTGCGGTTTAGAGAGCAAGTGGTATAAGATATCAAATTCCAATCTTCGGTGCCCCCCCCCACAAATAAAGTTCCTAGTTTCTGTAATTCTTGAAGAGTTTAGTTTAGGACAATTAGGGTGTTTTAATTTACTATCTTTCAGATTTTAACTAACTGCTCAAACTCCACGAGAGATCAGTTTCCAAAATCCAATCTTTTTTTTTCAAATTCTCACCGTCCTGCCTTCTAAGCGGTAAGAGATATTGACTTCCGGTCTTCCGTGATCCTTTCCTCACAAGTCCACATTCTCTACACAGAAAAAAATATTTTATAAAAATGTTTGTAAATGTTTGTGAATTGCTATTGTGGAGTTACAAAATGCTCGTAAATCGTAAAAATATAATATATCCGTTTTGTGACTTTTTGCCCCAGTCTTCCCTACTGATATTTTCTGTAAGCCAAATATTCCAAAAATAGGGCTCAAAATTTCATTATTTTTTATTTTACATAATCCTTCCTCGAATCCCTTGAAACTTTGTAAGTTTAAAAAGGTTCATGAAGGCTATCTATAATAAAAATTTCAAGCCTGTGTCTTTTATTTTAGAAAATAGTGAATATTGAAATTTTCGTTTTGACAAATTTTGCCCCAGTCTCCCCTAATACTTCTTTTAGCTTCTCCCATCAAAAATAAAACCATCCTTATTTTTCACATTTTAATATCCAAAATACAAGAATCAAAGAATCAAATGATTCAAAAACGACTGAAAAGTTTATTAATAAAGAAACCAGGATTTCTTTATTAATAGGAGGCGGAAAGCAGGGGTGGAATGATAACTTTTCGATACTATCAAATCGATAGTATCGATAAATCTATATCTGTTAGATTAAGTCAATTGCAACCTTTTATGCATTGTTGAGCCATTTATTGTTACATTCTTAATAGAAGGTAACTAATGATAAACACTTGTATTAGCTACATAAAGTTTAGCTATCGTTTAAATTTTTTAGAATCGACAGTCGATATTATCGAAAAGAAGTTATCATGTCACCCCAGGATTTTCCTCCACAAAAACTCGCCATATTCTGAATCTTATGAAGATCGAGCTCATATAAGTCTTTCAACTTCCTATTTTTTTATCTTTATATTTTATGTGTACTAATGGTGTCTTATTGCATTCTTTAACACGAAAATTTCAAAGTTCAAGTTAAAAATGCTACAGAAATGGTAAATTAAACACCACAAATTGTGTTCTTCCTAATGAAATTCCAACAATTATGCCTCATAAACTCTCTCCAGTTCGCGGTGAATGTTTTAATTTCCCATCTTATTTAATAATCTCTTTTCTCTGGCAATTAAAAAAAGACTAAAAATTCCTTGTGGATTTGTTTTAGTTGACATTTTCCACTATGGTCATTATTTATTATTTCAGAAAAATTACGTAGAATTTCACTGGTTGAAGTCGTAAAAATGCGTGTGCAAAGTTTCGAATTACATTCTCTCTGGGATCCAACTATGAGGATTTTTGTGCTTCTTCGAGTGACCATCAGTATTTTAAAAAGAGATTTTTTCCCTCCGGTTCATAAGTTAAACACAAGAAATTAATCAACGCACCTGTAGCTCAACTTTTATTGCTTTTCCCTCCTTTTTTTACACTCCAGGTTGATCTCGAAGAGCTGTGACACGGTCGGTGGAAACTTGTGATTTATCTACACTTAATTGTGGCTGCTGTATGTTGAGAAATGTCTTTAATGCTGAAAATAATAAAAATCATTTCCGAGATTTGTGTCTCGTGTCCATGCAGCATGATAAATTCCATCTTATAGCTTCCACTCTTGAGGTCACTCATGACATCTCTTCTCTCAGAGTTTAATGTTCTTTCCACACAGCCTCTCAACACATCTTCAATTCATGGAAATTTGTCCAAGCTAATAATGAGAACATCCTTAATTATCGATTTTATTTCCCCACAAGTCATCATACAGCTTCTTTTGCGCCTTTTATCTCAACAATTCACATGAGTTGCTGTGGAATTGTCGTATACTGGAGGTGTCTTCTTCATCTTGCGTATGCTCTTTTTGTCCCATCTCACATTGCACATTGATTTGTAATGTGAATTTCCTCTAGAACAAGTTCCCTTTTTGCAACACCTCAATAGACAATTTCTACGATTTCACGAGATGGAGAAGACTTGTGTCGACACTTTTAAATAATTTTATGCTAATTAAATTGTCACTGTACTGCCTCTTTCCACAACGCATCTCCATCTCTTCAGCACAGCATCTCGGGTGTGTACACATAAAGTCATGGAGTTATTGGTGGGAAATAGCAACTTCAGAAGGGTTTCTTGACTACTTAATTCCAGCAGTTAAACTGGAGCATGGAGCAGTAAAACCAAAGGGAGGGTTCTAAAGTAAATTCTTTAAATTCTTTGAGTCAAAATATGTAAAAATTGTGAATATACAGCACTGAGTTGTTCTAAATGTCCGGAAAGTGATCATTACTAATTACCTGTAATGAGAGAAATTATTATACTAAATGTTCCTGGGGGAATCTTTTGCAAACACCTCATGTAGAAAAGATGATATTTCGATAACGCTTAGTCTTCAAAAACAGCCATTTTATGCATTCTTTATAATTAAAACTTCAGTTTTAAATTTATATTATGACCAGAATGATACCAAGAATTCCAACAAAATATTTTCTAATTTTCACGTTTTTTAAAGTTTTTTCGAGCGTCAGTAACTTTAGGTAAGGACTAGTTAAATAAGTAAATAGTTAATAATTAAATATAGGTAAATAAGGTAAATAATTAATTTGTAATAACAATACATTTTTTAAGAGTGTAACTTCAACTTAAAAGTTTTTAAATTAATTCACTTAATTAAATATAGAGTTAAGAACTTTTGTTTTATCTACCAGTAAGGTCGAAGGAACACTTATTCGGTGAGGAACACTTTGGTATTTTCATCAAAATATTGAAATTTATTTAATGTATTCAAAAAAAATACAGAAAATACATGTGAAAATACATCAATGGAATAGAAAGGGTATCAATAGGTCATGACAGAAGTCCTTAAAGTTCAAATAGGTGTTCCTATGACCCTGTACATTTTTATATCTTCCCTGAAGTTTTCCAGTTGTCTTTGTAAATCTTTGAATATCCTTTAAATTCACGAAAAAGATTATGTGAAACAACTTATCTCCTTAGCTAAAATATTGCCCTTAAAAAATTAGCTTGGGTCACTGAAGATCATTAGGATCGAAAAATGTACCGGTAATCAAGTCTTTAAGACCTTCAATTCTAAAAATACCATCACCATTATATTTTCCTTGATAACCCAGCTTTTTTTCGGTCCTGTAATCGTCAATGATCCTATATCTCTTTTTTTAAGGTAATATTTTGGTTATATTAGGAAAACTGAAAAATTTCAAGAAGAACGAAGAGATAGGGAGATGGTTTCTGCTAAGATATTCTTCATTGAATCCTCCTCTACCAATCATCCTTTGATACCAACATCATAGAATGTTCCATTTTTTAGATAAGTTTAATCAAATAATAGGGCAAAGTGATACAAATTGGACATAGTGTTACAAGTTGGACAATTCGCCGGTGTTGGACAGGGATTTTTTCTTAATAAATACAGTACTAAATTCTTTAAGCACAAGGAACCAAATTATAAAAATAAAGCATTAAAAATATACAAATAAAATGAAGTACTAAATTTATCAAGAAAAAAAGCTCTGACCAACTTGTACCACTTTACCCTACTTCCTCAAAAATATTCACCTTGTTTAAAATATCTCATAATTATGTGGAATTCAGAGGCAAAATTGAACATATCCTATGCTTTAGCCATACCCAAGCGGCATTTGATATCTAAATAATGTATGTCTCAAATGTAACTAACATATTTTCAACGTAAACAAGCTATTTCTAAAAAATATAATGTATAAACATAATGGAGGTATATTATCTGAAAATTATGTGCGATGCATGCCAGAAAAATAACTTAACTAAAAAATGTATGGAAAATATCATTTATTTTCTTTTAATATGAATAATACATTTTATTTGATAAATTCCAGCTGATATATTGATATTTCCTCTTAAAATTACGACTGAATGTTTTTAGATCCATAAACAAGTTATAATATAATCCATTTTTGAGTGAATATGTGTAAATCTATGTCAAAAATATCTAAAGTATATTTTTCTTACATATTGTTGCTGTTATGTTCACATAATGTCGTGAAATTGTTTGAACATCATGTTTTGATATATTTTTGTTATATTTGTTCCGTAAAGGAGACAACGTGTATACAACTTGTGATCTTTTTGTATAACGCTTCCAGATTGTCAAATTATTTATTTAATAATCAGAGATCCATCTCTGAATTGAAATTTGTGAAAAAAAGTGATGTGTTACACAAAATTAGAGTCTGAAAGTGCATCAATGTAAGCAGTAGAGTGGAGTACTGAGTTAGAACTGATAAAATGTAGCAAGATAAGGAAAATTCATAGATAAATAGTCTATAGTCAATTAATACTGTGTTTCTTTGCTAAAAAAAATCTTTCTTTAATTGCAGTGTATAGTGGAAGTGAAAGCATTAGAACTCCCTTCTGTTCATTTGTTGCAAAACTGAATTGCAGAAAGAGTGCCCAGAAATGCCGAAAATATCACCAAAATCACAAATTTGCGCTGTTTTGACACTTGATGTTGTGTAGTTACATTATTGTTGTAAAGAATCTGTATTGTAAATATAAAGGACGACATAATGTAAATAAAATAACCAAAATATTATATGTAAAGACGTGTTTTACTTCTGCATTTATTATTTATCAGGTTATAATATTTTGATTTTGTTTTATAAGAATTAAAAGATGATTATGGCGTGAAAATTACAGAAAATAAGTGACGCCAAACTCAATTAATTGGGAAAAATATGCAAGAAATATTGACGAGCATCGATATTTGTCCAGAATTGTGTTTAAAGTGATGTATTCTATCAATACACTCAATAAAAACCTGAGATCCATAAGTTTTTTTTAAATGATATGATAAAAAACAATAAAACCACACAAATTTATTTTCTTTAATTTCCCAGCATTCTACTATGAAATTCACGTCGGGAATGAAATAATATTATTCACTAAAATTGTATCCTCGAACGGAAAACAGTCATTACATTAAAGTTTCATACGCGATAAAGTGCACGAGGCACAGAAAATGTGACTGAATCGTCAAAGATAAATAAATTAATCATTCGAGGAAAATATTTGAGAAAATTTTAAAGAAAAATTCAAAAGAAATGATAGCTCTTCAGCTGAAAGTTATAATATTTACATTACAGAATGATTATATTTTATTTAGTTACAATTGATACATTTTACCGTACATAATACCGTGATTGTATAGAAAATAAAAAATTGCTGTATTTCGGATGTGGAAATTCGCCATTCACCCGAATATGGTCCTCTCACTCAAAAAAATTTGTGAGTGAATTCGCTTACATTTGGGATGCGCCAAAAGGACTTCCACTTGGTGTGGTAAATTTGTATACAAATCGTAAGCGTTTTTAGCAACATTCTGTAGATTCATTTGGCATCGTTTTGTTAATAAATTTGCTATCAAAATGCACATAAAAATATGAATTTATGGCTTACAATATGTTAGTGATTTGGTACTCAAAGTGTACACAAATTTAGCATTACTTTGAACCAATATTTATATACACTTAGGAAATAAAATTCAATTTTTCATTATAATCGTTTTATTCACTAAATTAAATTTAAATTTACAATTACCTTAGTAACAATAAATATTTGAACCTAAATAACAACAAAAAGTTCCATGGTTGCCTTTTCGTAGGCAATTTTGTCGTCTTTGTTGGGTTGAGGCCGCTAAAGAAGAAGATGGTTAGCAATTATTTAAATTGCCATCTTTCTTTCTCGTGAACTTGTTTTTCTCAAAAGCTCAGCACCGTTGATTAGAACAATTCTTTGAACTCCAAAGTACTTGTAAAGCTCCAAAAAAAATAAATTTGTTCCTAAAAAGTAAAAAAATAAGAATTACTAATGTTATAGAATAAAGAAGAGGTCAATTTTGGTAAAGTACAATTAAATCTAACAAGTATTATCTGACTTGTAAAAGGAGATTTTTTTAAATTCCGTAACTGGTTCTTTCGATTTTTTGTCTAAATCATTTAAAAAGACTGAATTAGTTCAGCAATAAAATCAACTTAGTTAATATTAAATTCACAAACTTTGAGAGCAATAATATTATTTTAAGCATTCGCAAAAGAAAAAACAGGATCTCATTTTCACTCTGCATCATTTTGGAGGCCAATTGTTTTAATTAGTCTGTAATAAGGGCAATTGTTTAGCAAAAAAATGGTCAGCAAAAAAAGCAATTTTTAAATTTCAAATTATACAATTTTAGTTCATGTGATAAGTAAAATATTGGCCTCAATTATAAGACAAAAAAACAAAATACTTAGTTTCAGGATTTTGGTATTACAAAATCAAAAACTTATGGCTTGGGCACACCTTTTAAATCAGGGAAATTTCAAGAAGTCGAAATTCGAATCTCTTTCTTTCTTACACACTTTGCAAAAGTCTATCTCATTCTTATGTACTCTTCTTCTTCTTTTAAACATCACAACAAATTGAATTTAGCTTAATCGAATTTGGAGTGCGAAAAAAATGAAATAGATATATGGAAAACGCGTGAGAAAGACATGTGAATTTTGATTTCGTGAAATCTTTCTGATCTGAAAGGTGTGCCTTGGCCATTAGGAGCAATATGTCAAATCTATCAAATGTTAATTAAATGTCAAGATATAAACCATATGTCAAACTTCCTGTCTCCCTAAAATAATTCCAAACTTCTCAGAAATGTTTAGAATTATCAAGGTACTAACAGTTTTTTTTTTTTAAATTAAAATCTTGAACTTGGAAATATTTGACAGTGTGAAATTTTGAACTTGATCTTGGTCCCAAAATGAAAACCATTGTTGCGGAAATTGATAATAAAAAAGATGTCTTTGAATAAAAGAGATGACTTTGTAATTTTTGATCAATTTTAGGTTTATCACTGAGCAAAATGTAATATTTTACCGATGAAAACTGTTTTTGACTTAAAGTTAAATATATTTTTGCAAAGATTTGGATATTTAACTGATCAAAAAATTTTAATACCTTCGCAATAAGAGTAGGCATCACATTTGGATTTTCCACGAGAATGTTTTCACTGGCAGCGGTTCCAGACGCATCTTCCTCGTGACATATGTTTGATATAATACGGAGTTTTGACTTCTTGAAATGCTGCCGGCAAGATTCTAACTCCCTCTGAATCTAAAATTTTTCGAATCCATCCTCTTCGGTTAGTTGACTGCGTACTGCAAATTATAAGAACAATAAATAAATAAAATCAAGAATAAAAAAAGCGAAAGTAAATTTAAACTTGATAATACAGAACTTAAAGAACTTAAAGAATTTAGGTGAGATTCTTAAAATTTTCTGTCCCCCGATCAGCACCAATTTTTGCTAAAATGTGTTTCACTACTACGAATATATGGGTGGCCAAAAGTAAATTATAAAATAAGAAAGATATTAACTTGCAGTTTTCGTCAAAAGTTATACATCGGTTGAAAATTGCAATTTATTGTATCAAATCAATCAATCTATTCAGCAAAATTATAGAGGGCATTCTGATATACATATCAGTAAAATGATCACATATCATTTTACTGCCAGTGAATTCAAATCCTTGATATTTTGGATTCGATACAAAATTTTAACTATTTTTATTAAAATTACTGCATTACGTCCTTCCAACTTTAACTTTATATATAATATTTAGTCACATTCCAAGTTGACTCACGTTAAGAATCTCACCTGCAATAAGCTAATCTAGGTTTATCACTATTTTTTTTTTTTTTTCAGAGAAATAACTGATTTGGAAAACAAAAATATTAATAACGGAGAAGATAGTAATAATTTTTTTTTATTTCTATCAAATTTGAGATGCCATTGTCTATAAAATACTCTTCCTCAATCCAATTTTGTTGTGAAAATTTCATTGAAAGTTTAGGAACTTCTAACGTGAAACATCATGCACCAAAAAGATTTTTTTCACTTATCTAAGTTGAATATTTTGCTTTTAAATTACTCACCACTATTTTCCAAGTCCTCGTAGCTTAATATGCCACTAAATTTTACATTTATAAAACACTTTTCACTGAGAAATTGCACTTGAATTACTTTTACTGCGCCATTTGCTTTTGCACTGGGGCACAGCCTTCTAGAATATTCCAGTAATGTGAGAAAAATTCTCTCGCACGCGAGAGCCCAAACTGTTTCTCTCTCTCACTTCACTCCTTTCCTGCTGTTTCTCGCGCAGCTTAGCTTTCAGCTCTCACTGAATTTCTCTCACTCTCCCGTTTAGCAGCAAAAAAGTAGCGATTTAGCTTACAAGATTTTCAGGCATTACCAAACGTGAGAATTTTTGTTACACCAAGTGGAAGCTTAAAAGCTAACACGTTCCTGGGCGTCACACTTTTTTTGCAGTGTCTTTTATGCGGTTATATAGAAGAAATATGTAAAATCTTCACCATCGTTTTCATATAGATATCAGACATCTCTACTTATTTATAGCAATAAATGCTCCTTGGGTAGGATATGTTCAATTTTGCCTCATGAGCTTCACATTTAACTGATAATAATTCTGATCTTCCGTGATCCTAGCTCGTTTTTCAAGAACAACATTTTTGTGGAGTATGCAACTCACCCCACGGATCTTTTTATGAATTTGATGAATATTTTAAGGATTTATGAGAAAAATGCAAGTGTTTAATCATAAACAATTAGAGTGCCTCGAGTTCCCGTTTTTCCGAAAAAATATATGATTCCCTGAGTTCCACGTGAGTTCCCTGTGGACTCTCTGAAAAAATATATGTGTTCCTCAGGTTTCCTGAAAAAAATATGAGTTTCCCGGATTTCCTGAATAAAACAATATGAGTTCCTCGGGTTCCCCGGGCTTCCCGAATAAATACATGGGTTTCTCGGGCTTCCCTGGTTTCCCCTTTAATTCTTTGAAAAATGTATGGGTTGTCTGGGTTCCCAGAGAGTTCCCCGAAAAATGTATGGGTTCCCCGGTTTCTCCGTGAATTTTCTGAGTTCCCCGTGTCCCCGGGTTCCTCATGAGTTTTCTGGTTTACAGTAAGTTTCCTGGATTGCTTATAAGTTCCCTTGCCAAATTTTCTTGATTTTCTCGAAATGCGTTACCCCTTGAGAAAATATGGAAAATTTCAGTGAGAATGAAGAGATAGTGGTATGATTTGTTCTAGGAAAATGTTCTTAGAATCCTGCTCTACAAAATCTACGAATCATCTTTGACACCAATACCCTAGGATGTACCATTAATGTGATAAAAGAATTTTCATAAAATATTTCTACAAATTTTATAGGGTAAGTGTGCCAAATTTCGGCATAGTTGCATGCAAGCGCCAATGTCTTAAGTTTGAAATGTAATATTCTTAAAACAAATTGATTTTTTTTATTCCTTCTTCTTAAGGAGTATTGCTTGGAACTTTGTAGACAGTTTATCGTCTTTATTTACTCTAAAACAATTCTTAATTCATTTTAAAATGAATAAAAATGTAGACATAGCTTTGGTGCCCTATTTCGGCCACCTTCATTCTCATAGTTACTTTCCCTTCGGGGATTCTTCCAATATATTTTTCACGTCATCTCGTTTGTCGAAGCCACATTTTTTGTTATTAATTTGCATTGTATAATCCCTAGAGTATGTGAAAACTAAAAATTTATGGAAATTTGAGGAACAAAAAAGGTGGCCGGAATTGCAAGCTGGCCGAAATTTGGCACACTTACCCTAAATGAAATTCATCTTAAAATATATTCCATACTAAAATATTATCTTGATGAACATAAAAAAAAATACAATATGATTCTTATTCCCTAAAATTTGTTTCTCAATTATATATTTAATATATTGGTTGTGTAAACAGCTTTAATTGTTACCAAAGTGATAACTCATGATACAATTAGTTTTAGTTCATTGAAGTATAATTGCAATGAGAAGAATTTTCCAAGCCTAAAACAAGCAAGGCTAATTTCTGTAAATTTTAATTGTTTCTTTTTAACAGTTAATTAAATCTCTTTGCAGATGGTAAAAAATTTCATATTTCCTTGGAAAATTACTGTTATTCTGTTACAAATGACTAAAAAAATACCATTTACTAAGCAATTGTTATTCGTGAGATCTGTGAAGCAATTGTTCTGCGATGCATCCTGCAAAGCCTTGTGCAGGAAAACATCTGTTTCTGCAATCAATACCTCCAGTAAAATACACTTTTTAGTAATATTTTAAACTTTCATGTGATTAATTTTCGTGTTCTAGTGAATTAATTTTAAACCACCCAAAACCTACATATGTCCCGATGATAGATTATAAAATGTGCTTCCAAAAAAGTCCACTGAATTATCCAAGATGGAATATATTAGAAATTAATTATTAAAATGTTGGAATTAGCCCAAAAAGGCTATTTCAACATTGTGTGAATTCCATGAATAAGACTTGCTATCGCCTCCATAATTTCACTGACATAGAGAAACCTATAAAAGATTTTTTTGTGATCTTGGGAAACACCCAAAAAAACAGTCAATTAAACATCAATAAAATCAAATTTTGCTCTATTCACATAAAAATTTTTGTGTTTGTCCATCTCTCTTTGATAACTAAAATTTTTATTGATGTGTCAAGTGTCTGAAATTAATTTTTACACTCTTGCACACGCGGCCTTTTCATTGAAAAACCACAGACATAAAATAATGCATCATAGAATTTACATAATGTCGAAATTTTATGCATTCTATTGTAGTTTTGGCTGATAGTAACAAAAAAAAATCAGGAGTGTAAATTCTCACTTATTGATGAATTGAAATTCTCAATAGTGGAAATTGTCTCTGTGAAAATTAGTTGAGCAAAGATGAAATGTGAAAGAAAACGAGTGGATCAACCAACAAAGAAGTCGTTTGTCTTTTTAGGAATAAACTAAAATATCATCACACATTTTTCATCATCGCAGCGCCGCTAAAGGTGAAAATAATAAAAACAAAATTTTATAAAGTGTAAGTCTATTTCACCAATTTCACCCATTTTACCATTTCAAGCCATTCTTTATTAGTTTTTATTTTTTTAACACCTAACAAGATTTTCAGGCAATCCATCTCACATCTGAGGATGAAATGAAAATGACTGAGAGTCACACACGCCAAGAGATAATGGTCAAGTTATAAATTGTTTCCTGCAATTAATCTCTCTTGCATTGCAATTGGCAACTTATTAATGGACCAAGTTTGTTAAAGGAAGACCAACTGGATGATGCCGGAAAGTGTGTACCATGGAATCCTAAACGTGCCTTCTATTTGTTCTTCTTGCTCCAGCACCTCATTTTTTTCCACCTCTTTGTGGTGCTCCTCCACTTTGAACGTCATGCGGCTGATTCACCTTTTGCTTCTGCTCACGGATGCCGCCAAAAGAGAGACCTTTCACAGGTAACGGACTGTCGCACCAGGGATCTATATTAGATTCTAATTTAACGTTAAGAACACAAATTATGTGCAAATTGACGCAATTCCTATATTTTAACCTTTATCGCGTGGCGACTGGACAGAAGTGGGCTTAACAATATTTTAACAGTCTCTCTGACGATGGCGAAATTTACAAATGACGCTAAAATGGCACGCGAAATTAGCAAAGATGCTAAATGAACATGAAATTTTAAGGCAAATTTTCTGTTCATTTTAAGTAGAAACTAAAAAAAGTTCAATTAATATCCATGGAGCATTGCGGTATCTTGAGAAGAAACCAAGTATTTTTTTTTTTTAGAAATAGGCTAAAATTAATTGGCAAAAATGTAAAGTTGTGAATAGTGACTTGAGGTTGTATACCTCGATTTGTTCTTTCTATTGTAGGGGCAGGCTTTCAGGGTTCGCACACACTGTAGCTTCGAACACTATTGTTCTCATATTCCTTTAACCCTTTAAGGACGATTGGGTCACCGATGACCCAAAAACAAAATTCTTCCTACGGTCATCTAAAGTTATGTTTAGCTCTAAAAAGTCAGAAAACATAATTTTTTCTGACCCTCGATTTTTGACCGTCTCGTCCTTAAAGGGTTAATGGATCTGACGTATTTTGTCAGAAAATGTGTGACTTAAGATAAGCTATTAAAATATATTGCCATAGACAAGCCAGGTTCATTAAAGGAATATCGGAAAAATATGAAGTGTTCGAAGCCAGAAAGCCTTCCCCCACGTCTTTCAAGATTTCAATTTTAACTCAAATTTTTAATATTTTCTAAACTTTCATTTTTCAGGATTTCCATTTTTCTATTGCATTTTTAATTGTAACATAAAATAACTATACTTTAATGAAAATTTCACTTAAACTTGCATTATGTGAAAAATAAGGAATTTTATTTCATAATGTCAAAATGAGAGCAACATAATTCAATCGTTTTTCAATATATCACCGGATTAGAACTTAACGGTAAGGGATACCGATACCGACTTCCGATTTTTTATGGTCCTCCTATATTTACTATTTTTAATATCTTTTACGAATTTCCAAATGAACATTACGTTTATACCAAGGTCAATTTCAAGGTGAAAGTTAACCCCTTAAGGACGATTGGAACACCGGTGTCCCATAAAGAAAATAATTTTTCCTGATAATAAATAATTTTATCTAATGCCTGTACATAATTGTAAAGTAGAAGGTTGAAGGAATCTAGAATATTTTTTGCAAGTCTCTATAGCTATTTGCTATTTAATAAATATTTAAGCTCAAAAATGTCGAATTTCTAAATTCTCAAATTCATAATTGATTTTCTTTATTTTTTATACTTCCAAATTGTTTGTAAGCAAAACCCTTTTGGCAATAAAAACAACAATACTCATACGTAATATTTTTCATTAAAGCGAAAAATAATATTCATTGGTATTGTCAGAAAAATTACTTAAATTTTTGAGCTATTTTTGTCCCTATCGTTCATAGAAGCACAAAATACACCGAATCAGATTCTGTTGGACTTTCCAAGGTTAGATATAAGACTTATCATTGATTATGTTTCTTAGTTTAATTTTTATTGTTGATTTTCAGTCCGTAAAAAGTGTCTCATCGTTAAAAGGTTAAACGACTCTAAAACAATCACTTGTCATTCAATTTAGTTACAATTAGATTTTTCGAAAATCCTTGAAATTTCCAACCTGATACAACCCAAACGACAATCGGTAATGAATCTGTTAAGTATCTATGATTATTTTATAGGAAATAAATTCCGAATAACCCCCCTATTTGTAATTAATTTATGTGTTTTATGTATGGTAATTTTTTTTGATAAACCTGAAGCATTTTAAAATTAATAATAACAATTGAGTAATTGAAGTGAATTTGAATTTTTCGTTTTACGGAAACACAAATGAAATGGGAAAGTGGGGCACTTTTGAGTTGGGGCACCTTTGAAATAGGGCTTTTCTTTCAATAATTTCAAATGGAACTGGGCCTTATCATAACGTAATTCAGCTTTACAATTGGTTCGTTGAGCTGAATTATATTATGGTAAATTCCAATTCTATTTAAAAATAGGAGAAACACCTATTTCAAAGGTACCCTATTTCCCCTAATTCCACTTAGCTTATTCATTTTTTGGTCTTACGTCCTTTTTGTAGTAAACTATTTTATTAATTTGTAAGTAGCAGTATTTTATAAAATACTTACAACTAAGTTATATATAATTTCATAATAATATGTTGGATTTTTGAATAAAAGAATAATTTATTAAAAAAAAATTCTAAAAATCGAAAAGGATTTATGCAAAAAATATAAGAAAATAATTTAATTAAAAAAATTGATGGAAATGCTAATATGCAAAATAAACGAAGTACCAAAGTGTAGTTAAAATTTATATATAAAAAATAACCATAAAATAAATTTTCTCTTAAATTTGTGAAAATTATTTGTAAAGATATGAAAAGTGTATCATATAAACCTAGAGGGTTAAAAAAAATGATAATATTCACAATTGAAAACTTTTTATTTGTATTTGAAATTGCTTAATTTTCATGGTAAAGAGATAATCATCTTCTTCTTGAGTGTCCACAAAATAAAGCCAAGACTGACTATTTATTTTTTTAGAGCAGGAAAGATATTAAATTTCCAGTTCTTATGCCCAACGCACAATAACTTTTGTTTAGTAAACATGTTTTTGACATTTCAATGAAAGTAAGTGAGATCTAGATCTAGTCATCTCGCTCATACTCATGGTAAATTTTGAAAACATGTTTACAAACAAAAGTTGTTGTGCGCTTGTCATTAAATTTACTTTTAAGCAATTGATATTATTTCTATATTTATATTAGCAAAAAATGTAAATAACTATAATCTTTCTAAAATAAGCTTTTTTACACATGTTGTAGGGGAAAGCGCGCTGCCTTCGGATGACTCTTACTCCGAACAACTTAATCTTTCTTCTATGTTCCTAATGGATTTTCCCCATGGCTCTGTTCAGAACATTTGAACGGACTAGCTTAGCTATTAAAATAAAATATTAAAGTGGCTTAAATTCATTAAAAACATATTGAAAAGAAAAAATTGTTCAGGGCTTGAGTCGTCCGAAGGTAGGGAGAAGTGGGGCTATATTGAGCTGTGGGGTTAATTTTTAATTTTTCCGGCTATTAAAAGGCAGCCGGACTTTCCGGTTTGTTTGGGCCCGGTTGCCAAATATTCATTTTCGTAGGGAGCGGCTGGGGATTCTGAGCGTGGAACTTCCATCACGCTGCTCGTTCGCCTTACCCCCTAAGGTAAGATTGAAGTTGATATATTCGATTTTTTCTCATATTTCTAAAGGAAACTGGGCCTTAACGTAATATAATTTAGATAGACAAAACAATTGTGAATCTAAATAAAACAATTGTAAGGACCAGCTGCCTTTATAGAAATATGCAAAAAAAAATCGTATATCAATTTAGCCCCAGAGCTCAATATAGCCCCACTTCCCCCTAAGGCGCTTCCCCTAATAACAATTCTGGAAGGCTGCATAAAGTCTATTTAATTCTGAATTGCAGAATGAAAATATTTATGATCTTCACTGTGTTATGACCAGCGCACAATAACTTTTGTTTGTAAACATGTTTTCAAAATTTCCTATGAGAGTGAGCGAGATAACTAGATCAAGATATCACTCACTCTCACTGAAATGTCAAAAACATGTTTACAAAATAAGTCATTTTGTGCGTTGGACATTATGCTTCAATATTTCTCTGAAAAATATTTATAAAAAAAATTTTAAAAAGGATTATATAATTTTATAAAATTAAATAGTTTTTTTCTATACAACACTTTTAAGAGCATGGTATAGCAGCTGCAAATGCAATCGCTGCAATTGCAGTTTTAGTAGACTTCCACACATTTTAAATGCATATTCCGCATATTTTGCAAATTTTCAAAGAAAATTAACAGCTAAACTTAAATAAATTAAATAAATAAATTAAATAAATTACATATTAAAAAGTTAACTCAATTTTTCTTTGATTCTTCTCTGAATAGTGTCTCAATTCTCAATAAATAATTCATAAAATGCTGTTGAACATTTTACGGCACATTTCTCAATAACTAGCCTTTAGGTTCATCGGATCCATCAGCATCAATGATAAAATGTGTACTGGATCGCGCCCCCAACACACTTTTTTTCCGCGGCGTGTTGACAAAAAATGTAAATTGATTTGTGTGTTTTTATATCGAAATTATTCAAATGGAAACGAAACTCGCGTTTCAATCTCTTACGACCAGCAAAGCCAAGTGAAAAACTTGAGGCTGTGGCAGCTCTTCGCTCCCAATCGAAAATTCATTTGATTATTTTTCAATAAATATTTTGACCACACTTTGCATATTTTTGTACCATGGAGACGCAAAGAATGCCGGAGGAGGGTAGGAAGCCCAATGTAGAGGCGTCCGAAGAGAGTCAGGGACGGATTTTGAGGTGTGATTTATGGGATTTGTTCGATATCTTGTGGGATTGTGACACCGAAAAGGAAAAGAGGAAAGGTGGCTCTTCACAGGCGATTTAGTGGATGAGGGGCCAGGCAAATCCGATGGCCAAGATGAAAGATGAAAGAGGAAAAAACGGGAAATTGGCACTTAAGCATCCACCAGTCTCAGACAATTCAGAAGAATCCAATAGATTACAATTATTGGTAGACAATTTTAGATGAAATTATTAAAATATATTCATTAATTCCAAATGGACTGTGCACAGTTTTGTGGCAGCCACCACTCCCACCTCCGCGACAGATAATCTTTAGTAGAAAACCCAAAAGAGATCTCTTTTCTTCTCCTCCTGATTATTCCATTGAAAATCACCAAACTGTGAAGATAAAATAGACTCTAAACATAATCATAACAATAAATTACACATAAAAATGCCAAAAATGTTTGTTCCAACCGTCCATTTTAATATTTTTCTTCAAATTTCTTCACACTCTTTTTTTTTCAAACTAACATTTTCCTACTCAAGCTCTCTTGGTTTTTTTTTGCTTACTGAAGATTTGACCATCCTAAACCTCCTAAACGTACTCTGGTGGGTGAAAAATTGTTGTGATGAAAACACAAGAGTGAAATGACGAGAAATTAATTCAGAAGATGTTACAAACCATTTCCATAACAGATTTTATCGTATCAATCTGCTGAAGTATCGAAAATCATTAAAATTTTCCAATCACATTTCAATTTTCCACTTAGTTAAGACAAAATTTTACACTTACAATTAATTAACTGCAAATGTATACTAAGTGCTTTAAAAATACTTGAATTATAACCTACAATAGCGTACATAACCTCACTTTCCTTCAAGAAAAATTAAGGTATTTTAAGGCCTTTAAATTTAAATTTAAAAGCTGATCTTCAAACTATTTTTGAGACATAAATCACATCTTCAGTTTTTTAACTTTCGAAGTTAAAAAGCAAAACATTGTGTTGGTAATTACATAACCTACAAGGATATTTTTGAGGTTAAACCTTCTAATTTCGTACCTGAAATACACATACAAATTTTATAAAGTGAAAATTCGTAGTGTTGCAGTTTAGTGATTAAAATAGTAACTTCAGAAAATAAAAATTATTATAAAAAATAGTAAGTAAAGAACAGTGAAAAAGACAAGTTCAAATTGAGAATAAATTGTAACTTACTTGTAAAAAGGTGTCTTTCAAGTGATAAATATAACAAAAGGACATTCATCGAAGACAATATTCTACCGGGTCCTCCAAGCCGGATATATTGGCTATTTATTGATACAATTACTTCTGTCTGCAGGTAATCATCTTTAAACACGTAGAATTAATGCTTTCTTTAGTTTATTCAAATTTATTTAACCATCAAAATTTACATTTTTTCTACTATTTTCACCTTTGAATTGTTAGTAAAATCCAGCATATTTCGTTATTTTATTTTTCCGATTTTTAGATATACGTAGAAAAATTCGTTAAATTGTTTATGAATATTTGTAAATTCCTTCTGGGGACTTTCAAAATGCTCGTGAATCGTATAACTCACAAAGTTCGTTAAATGTTGTACTTATTTCACAAACATTGTTCGCGTCATGAGCACTTGACAAACATTTCGTATATTTTTTGCCTGGCAAAACTTTTCGAACAAATGACAAAATTTTACGAACACTTATTAGTGTGTTTACGAATATTTACGAACAAATATTTGTAAAACAAAAAATGCTCGTCGAGCAATGTTTGTAGAAAAATACAAACTTTTACGAACTTGTTTGTGGGTTACACGATTCACGAGCATTTCGTAAGTTCCCAGTAGGAATTTACAAACATTTACAAACAATTTTACGAAATATATTTTTTCTGTGCACACATAGGCATTAAAAATGTGTGCAATTTCGTGTATTAAGCTCAATTGACAAAAATAAAACTGTTGCCCAACGCACAATAAATTTTGTTTGTAAACATGTTTAGAAAATTTCATATGAGAGAGAGAGCAAGATGACTAGATCTATTTCTCACTCACTCTCACTGAAATCTCAAAAACATGTTTACTAAGCAAAAGTTATTGTGCGTTGGACATAATACAAATAAAAATATTTTATGTAAAAATTATCGTAAATACCATTAATTGAAAAAAATTTACTATTTTATCGTAACTTCTTTAATTTCCTTTTTAGTCCTTATGTTTCAATTCAATATTTATTATAAAATTCGTAAGTAGTAGAAGTTTTTCAGAAGTAATGTTTTTCAGCTTTACTTTGATTTCTAAGATCAGGCTTAATTACCTAATTTTTAACAACAAATAGGTTTGTCAGGGGAAGCTAAATATAAACCTTTAAAAACCAAGTTAATTTTTTTTAATTCCAAATTAATCTAACCTAATGGCGCTGGCAAACTTCAATTCAATCGATTGAAATTTTACCTCTCTTACTCCTTCAAATTTAAATCTGTCTCTTTCTGTCAAATGGAAATTAAAATTTCAATTTCAATTTTAAATTTCATTTGGCAGAAAGAGACAACTATATCTGATTTCAGTTTGAAAGAGTGAGAGGTAAAATTTCAATCGATCGAATTTTATTCAATTGAAAAGATGTGCCAGCGCCATAAGAAATTATTTTCATCATTTTTACAAGTTTATTTGTTTGAGAAATAAATAGAAAATTTTAAATTATGTTTCAGGTTATTTTTATTTTTTTTAAGTTGTCATTTTTCAAATAGAACCATGTCATAACCTCACAATGTTTAAGTCCATTTCCGGAATTATAGTGTGGGATCTTCAAGGAAAGTTTTTGTATTTTTAATAAGTTTTCCTCACTAATCTTTTTTTAATTAAATTAATAAATAATGTGTCTAGTTATTTAATAGATCAGAGCGTTCTTGCACACCTCTGTAATAGATCAAAACCTCAGAAAAAAGGTTCAATATTGAGGTTAGGGCTAATATAATAACCTTTTAATGACGATTGGGTAACCGATGAGCCGAAAAATTCTTTTTATACGACCATCTGTGCTCTAAAAGTCGAAAAAGTCAGAAAATTTTTTTTTACCCGAAATTTTTGACAGTCTCATGCTTAAGATTGAATTTTAAGGATCAAAACGCATTTTACGACTATACGGTCTCATTAAATTTCTTAACAGAGATTCTTTGAAATCTCAATTTATTATTTTTAGACATTTATAATATCTAATAATGAAATTATTTAATCGTATCTAATTATTTTAAATAATTTAAATTGAAATAAATTGATCTGAAATTAAGAAAAAAAGGTTAATTATTTATAAACTGTTATAAATAAAACTTGGATCCTTATGAAAACCATGCGGTTAATTCCTTATAACGATAACCTTTAAGCACAAGTTATAAATTAATTTAAAAGAAAATGTGCAAAAGATTAAGGAGGTAGTTTAAATGGATTCAGCAACTTTGGCGCCCACGCCTCGATCTCTCTTGAGCTTTTCCCGCGTGAGCTTCAACTGGAGAATCTCCCCTTCCACACTTTAGGAATTAAGAGGAGAAGCAACTAGCAGCAGTGGTCCATTTCTTGTGTCCACTCGCAAGATCTCAAGCATTGTTTCAGTCTCACCGCGGACACTGAAGACGTTGGATCGTGGCAATGGGAATCTGGCGGATGGATACTCTCACCATGAATTCACGCGATGGAGTGCAGAGTGAGGAGTGTGGATCACGGAAGATCACAGATTTCAGTATCAGTACGATTTTAGGCAAAGAAGTGGCCAAAACAATTGAAGATCCAATGAAAAAGACCTCAAAAAGACCCCTCAATAAGGTCTTTGAGAGTCCCTGGGCTTCTCAGGGACCCATTGTGTTCAATCCCGCAGCAAGGGTTCAAATTGTCGGAGAATTTCAGTGTCAATCGAATTTTTTAATTAATGCCACCCACCCAGAGATCCCCGTAAATCCTATTTCTGCCCCTGAGTGCTCGTGTCGATTGTGTGGGAAGACTTTTGATCACCCGACCACGGCGCGTGGACACGAGAAAAGCCACCGTCCCACAAAGTACGAATGTGAGGAGTGTGGCAAGGGATTCTCCCAGTTACGCAACTACAAGTATCACATTTCCATCCACCGAGGAACTAAGGAGTTTGCCGCCCACTGTCCAGAGTGTGGGAAAATGTTCAACGACAAGGGCTACCTCAGCAGCCACCTTAAAATTCACCGCAATCGAAAGGAGTACGCCTGTCCACACTGTCCCAAGTCCTTCAATCAACGAGTAGCTTTTAACATGCATGTAAGGATCCACACAGGAATTAAACCGCATAAGTGCTCAGAGTGTGGGAAACGCTTCTCCAGGAAGATGCTCCTCAAGCAACATTCCCGCACCCACAGCGGAGAAAAGCCCTACCAATGTAAGTTAAATTCACTTAATACTCTTTCTTCACTTTATGTGAGATTCAAGAAATTCTTTTATAAAAATAATTGTTTGTAATATGGTTAAGCCTTGGTAGATTCGAATTTTTAGTATTTCATATTAAGTCTGTAATTCATCAATTATATAACTCTTGACCTTTAAAACAATATAAACAAGAATTTAATAATATTTTTTATTCTTAATTAATGCAAATTTTTTAAATTGACTTAGGGGGAAGTAGAGCACCTTTTAATTGGAGGACCTTTAAAAGAAAATTTTTTCTCTTATTTTTAAATAGTATTGAACCATACTGTGATATAATTTAACTCTACAAACTAATTGTGGAGCCCAAATCATAATAATACAAGAAAAAAGTCCGATTTCAAAAGCACCCCAGTTCAAAGGTGCCCCACTTCCCCCTAAAGGAAGGGCACCACGGATCGGAATATTAGAAAACGTTCTCCATATTTATAGTTGAAATATATATAAGCCCCAAAATATTATTTGGTATTTTTGTATATGCTCAATTAGTGCAATTAGTTGATTATTCATTTAAATATATCTGTGCTTTTGAATTTTTACTATAAAAAGTGAATAAAATAGGTATAATTACAAACATCCATTCTGTAACTACCTCGGATCACAACAAATTTAATTAGCTATCTCACATACCCAAAATGCCCAAAACGAAAAAGTAGAGGAAATTCTTTTATCAAACGTAAGCAACTCCTTAATAAAATGAAATCAATTTAAATTTAAATAAAGGATAATTGAAGAAATTAAAATCTTAAGAATAAGTCCAAAAAAATAATTCCCAATGAAATTTTGACTTCAAGTCTTACTTCGAAATACACCCTTTTAAATAAATTAGAAATGAGAATAAAATTGAAAGAAGAAAACAGATAGAATATCTTGCTTAAAAAAATATATCAATAATGTGTGATAAAGGTATTAAATTAAAAGTAATAAATTCAAATTTCCTCTAAGCAACTGATATTATATTTTTATATTTGCATTTTTAAGTTTTGAAAATAAAAGATTTTTAAAATCTCTCAAAAACTGAAACATTTACTTGATTTGAATATAATATAATATTCAAAAAATTATGATGTGAACATTAAAGCATCTGACCACATTTTATTCTGTTCTGTTAGATTACACAAAATTTAATTTCCATCTAGGGTAAATTAAGCTAATTCAAAACCTGCTCGAAATGGAAACTTTTCGCTACTCCAAATGGAAATATAATTTTTTCCCATGATAAATCCAGTATTAAATTTTTATTTATATATTTTCTATACCACAGTTTCATTATTTAGTTAATTTTGCTCCAAATAAAGCGAAAATCCATTCATATTCACAAATTTTAATTTAGAAATTTTCAGAAAAATTAAAAGTGTACCTTTTGACCATCGAATTTTTCATCAATCAACTATGTTTTCTAATGAAAAACATAATAGGATGATTGTTCTTTATTCGTTTTTTTTTACATTTGTGTAATATCTCTTTCAAAATTATGTGAAATTAAGTGATAATCTTTATTGTTAACAGTATGTGAAGTTTTCAAATGAAATAATTAACTATTTCGTGAAGAAAAAGGGTTTTCCTGAAGTGTCTGCAAATGCTTCAATTGGAAACACTGGAAATATAATTTTTTTTTTTAGAGTTTTTCTTATTGGCTCAGATGGAAAAGGAGAAAAGACCAGTAGGGGAATTCTGTAATTTTTGTGGCATTGTCACGCGTGAGTTCGAAACTTGACAATGCCATTCGAGCTTTTTTTTGTCATATCATATGAGTTCGAAAATGCAATTCATTGATTTTTTAATGAAATCCCTTTACTTGATGATTTAATGAAAATACAGTACGTATTTGTTGATTTGTTTAACAAAATTCATTGTCATTTGAATTGCCAGAAATCTTAAATATGTGACTTCTGACAATGCCACGTGAGCTGAAATGCCAATGTCATGGCTACAGAATCGCATTTTCGAAAAAGCTCTCCTGGGATTCAAACCTAATTTGTCATATGGCATTGCCAGAGCGTTACAGAATTCCCCTCCAGGAATAAGAACAAATCCTACACTCAAGAGCAACTCAACAAGGTTTTGGAAGCCTTTCGTCGCGGTTCCACTTACACTGTTTGTCTCCAATTAGAAATTTTCTCTTGTCTCCATTTGGATTAATTTGTTTCCAATAGAATCATTTTCCACTCGTGTATTTTTCTTGTATTTAAGAAGTTTTCAAATTATATTTAAAGAATTTGTACTAAACAATAACATTCTAGAAGAGTCAAGGAGCAAATTTGTGTAATTTTCTTCAGAAAAAGTGGACTAAATGTGTTGAATCTTCTGTCAAAGTTAAAGCGTCTGGAAACGGTTTTGAATTAGGACATTCACCCTAATTCTGTTTTAGTGCGCGTGTTTTTAAAAGGTTTCAATTTAGTTCAAATTTAGAAAATAGTGAGAAGAAACAGATTTTTCCCTCCTCCAATTTTAGACATCTTGGTCCTCCTTGTTCGTAAAACGTCTCTAGAATAATACTTAAAAGCGTTAAAAAAATTATGATTAATATTATAAAGATAGTTTTTTAGACTGATGTCTGGATAATAATTCTAACGATCTTTCAGTTTGATCATTTCCATCGTAATTATAGATATTTTATGATTAATCAAAGAAATTATAGTGAGCATTTTTTGCAAGAAATTCATAATAATGTTTATTCTGTTTATTGAATAAAATTTTATTATCTTTATCCTCATTACTCATTGATTTAATTGTTGATCAACCGATCACAGGAGATGCTTCTACATTTGAACGCATTCATTTACTTATAACTACGTACAAATACTCTTTAAAGAATAATGCTTATTCTGTATAAAAATGTTTGCTTTATAAAGAAGAGACTTGAATAAATACAAGAAAAATAAATATAAAAGAATTCCCATAAACATGCCTTGGTCTGAGATTTTAAAAAAAAATCATAAAATAAACTAAATCAATTTTTGAGGTGCTCTCTTCGGGAAAGCATAAAAAGTACTTAGGACTTAGGACTATTTTTTTTCATCCATAGAAAACACCCCCCCCCCTCGCCACCCTTCTGATTTACTAGTCTCTTTTATTTATTGTCATTTTTAAAAGGGCGAAAGTGCGAAAACTCCTAGAAAATAATTTCTTAGATATTTCAAAAAAAATTTGTCTGAATAAATATAAAAATTAAAAATACATTTTATGGTAATTCAATACCCTGAACCCTTTAAGGACAAGACACTTTTTACAAATCGAAAATCAACAATGAATATTAAAACGATAAACAAAATTTGTAAAACATCTTACATCTTTCATCTTACATCAAAAATATAGCCTAAAAAATTTAAATAATTTTTCGGACAATTAATGATAATTTTCGTTCTAATGAAAAACATGGTTATTGCAGTTTGTAGTGTTAAGAGATTTTTGTTTAAAAAATCTAAAAATATAAAAAAAAATAATAAAAATAATGCGCCCATTTGAAAATTCTTAACTTTTGAGCTTAAATATTTACTACATAGCAAATAGTTGGAGATTTGTAAAAAAAAAATATATATATATATATCCTAGATTCCTACAACCTTCTGCTTTGCGATTTCATACAAACATTAGTAAGAAATTACTTGAGGTAGTCAGGAAAAATTATTTTCTTTATATACCACGGGTGACTCAATCGTCCTTAAAGAGTTAAAAGACATTTTATCAAGTTTTAGCATCAAAATGGTGGATAGAAAATAGTTATCCATGGATTACAACGCTTTTTTAACTCAAGGACGATAGCAAAAAAAACCTATCAGTCTTTTAAAGTTATGTTTTGCTCTAATATTTTAAGAAAGTGATATTTCTGACCCCCAATTTTTGACCCTTTCGTCCTTAACCCTCTAACAGTGTTTTCTTTAATATGCGAAAAAAGTTCTAAAACAATGTTTTTTAGGATAATTATAATCCAATAAAGTTGAAAAAACCATCCATTCTTCATTATCTCTTTTAGTTTAGGCGCTAGGTGAGAAAATATAAAAAATGTTTTAAACTCTTTTTGCTTCTGAAATTCACATTTTTACTTTTTTCAAATTTTTTAAATAAAATATGCAAAGTAGAATGACATATCTTTCAGTAAAAAATAAATTTATTTTAGTCAGATAACTTTAAATCGGTATTTTTATGGAAATTGGAAATGAGTTTTTTTGCACAAATATTTTTTGTTGCTTTTTCTCTGACCTGTCACACAAAACTGAGAATAGCAACAAAACGAAGAGTCAAAATGAGTTCAAACTTTCAAGAGATGTTTATAAGACTATTACCGAGGGAGGACACTATAGCACTTTTAAATAAATAAAACCTTTATTGTCGCTGTATATGTGATTTTTGTGAAGACCGCCTGGAGGCAGTCTTACCCGTTAGAGGTTTAAACCACTAAACTAACAATTAATGAAGGTCGAGTTTACTTGAAATTAGGTTTCAGGGATTTTAAAGGACTTCAAAACCCTTTAAAAACTAAATAAATATGTTGAAAATTTCTCTATTGTAGGTAGAAGCTTTACGTTAATCGTTAATGGTTTCGGTACACCTTTTACCGCGCTATCACACTAGGATTTTTTCAATTTGTAAATTCAATTTAATTTTCAGATGAATTGTTCCTATGCGTTATTTTGCATTAAAAATAATTTGAATTGATAGATGTTCGCTTATTTATTGATATAAACTAATACTTGGCCCACCAAAACATGTTTAAACATGCTAAAATAACATAAACGTGGTTGCTCAATTAAATTTGAATGCAGCAGATTAAAATGCTAAAAGTGGTCATCAATTTTAATTTTATTGAAATTAAACAAGTATCCTTTTAAACCAAATTGTTCTTATTAAATTTATTTACTCGTAATTAATTATTATTTGTGGCCAAAAAATATGATAAGTTACAGTAATTTAGTGATAAACTTATACGCGAATGAAGCATCAGTATCGGGAGTAATTTGCTAATTTTCTCCAAAGCCATTATTGTCCCAAGAAATCTCCTGTTTATATGACTTCACATACATTTTCAACAAGATGTATGAGAGTTGCTTCATCAGCCCTTTCCCTACAAATCCTTTTTTCTGGCTTTGGGGGATCCTTCTGAATAACAGATAAGTGACTTATAAGACATTTTAAGTACTATCACACATTTTCCGGAGTCATTCACAATTAAAAATCTCGCGGCAATATTTAAAATTGAGCAAATTTCTTGCAAAATGTGTCCTGGCTGTGAGAATTTTCAAGTAAATTCTAGAAATCTTATAATGCTCAATTGGCTCAATTGAATTTAAAATTAAAACGTGAAAATCCTAGTGTGATAGCACCTAGATCATGAAAATTTCGTGAAATCAAAATTCATATCCCTTTCTTTCTCAAACGTCTTACGTCTTACATAATGTCTATCAGACACTTTCGCACTCTTCTTCTGCTTTTAAACACCTTCACAAATCGTCGGTTCCGAAGAAGACTATTGTAAGTCTAAAATGCAACTTTTCAGGAGAGAAGTTTAAAGTTTGAGATACAATATTAAGCTATAAACATTTCACTGCAATTAGTTTACATATACTTTTTGCAATATATCGTAGAAAAATGTAAGTTCTTCCCCATGAAACATGTTCCACGATGGTAGTTTTAGTGGAAAATGTAAAAAAATGTCCATTTATTAGTGTTTTTTGAAAATTTTAACGAAGTCAGGAAAATCTGTAATGTATCTCGACTTATCATAATTTAGCGCGGAATTTTTAACAATGATGCATGTAATAAGTCGACATATAATACTATAATTTGGAAAAACATCAGAACTCGGTAATTTAAAATGACTTACAATAGAAATATTATTTATATTGAATTTGATTACCGATTTTTTAAAAATATAAATATAGCGTAGTTTCAACAATTTAGTTTAAATATTGTAGCAGCAATACGAATGATTGATAAATTTCTTGTTAAGTATGGCTTAAAACCTAGCCCCTGGCAAGTTTCCTGAAATTTGAAGCCACTTTCTCATACTCCCACTTAAGTTTATATGGGATTTTTTGTACTCGCGACCGTTACGCTAAATATTTAAACAGTGAGAAGTTTTTCCGTATTATAAGATACCTTACCATATGGAGGGATAAATATACTAAATTTTGTTTAAATACATGTTTTCCTCGGAGCACAGTGAGTAGATTCCGAGATCAATTTAGGAAATTGGCTTCAAATGGCTCCATATAAAAAGATCAACTTGATAGGTACCTTTAAAACACATATTAAAATTTCCCTGAGAAAAAAGTTTAATCAAAAGAAAAGTAAAGTCAACAAAATAGTCAAATATCCAGAAACCTTAATAATTTTCTTTTTTTTAGAAAGATTGCTGAAGAAAATAATTTAAAATATTTAATACGAAGAACTGAATTCAAGATACAAATTTCATTTATAAACCTCATATATATATAAATTAGATTTGTCTATCACATAAGACATTTTTATTGCGCTCTTTTCCAATTTTTTGAATTCACAGGTATAATTGTTATCTACTATTTTTTGTGAAATTATAATTATTACATAGTCAAATTTAATTAATTTTTGCATACAAATTTGCTTAATTTTTTTTTAAACTTTCTGACTATTTTGATAATGGCAAATTGACTATTGACTTCGCGTTAAATTTATAACATCTTGTTTACATGAAATTATGACTTACAATAGTATTACCATGCAAACGCTCGGATTTTACTCTATAAAACTCCAAGATGTAGTATTGTAAGTCGTTTTGCAATACGAAACTTATCAAAATTTCCGCGCAGAATTATTGTAAGTCGGAAAGGAGAATGGTCAAATCCGGTCCCGGAATCGCCACGAACGGGACCTATGTCATCGGATAGACATTAGTATAGGTGACAACTTTTGTTCTGGGATCAATGTTCTAAACCATGGAGGAACAGTTCTAGAGCATAAAAACTATTTTTTACAATGATGAAGAATGATCAAAAGTATATGGGCGCTGGTTCATCTTCATACAAAGATTAGAGTAGACGGATTTTGAAGATATTGATATAAGGTTGAGAAAAAGGCCGGGACTCAGGACGAAAAACGCTGGAAGTTCTTGTAAAAAAGGCCTTTATCCTTCCGAAAAATCGTTGTTTTGACTACGAATTATACAAGAACTGCTAAAGCGATCTTGATGAAATTCGGTATAGGGTCAGTGTATGTTTTAAACTTTTTATTTATGCATACCACCCCCTCCCTCCACCCTCCGTTCTGGTAGCCCTTATACAAAATGGGGGCACTTTACCTTATAACTCCTTTCTAAGACGATGTAGAAAGCTGATATTCAACAAGGGAACAAAACTTATGGAAGACTTTTCAACTATGCATGTTAACCCGCTCCTCCACCACCCCTTCTAGTAATCCCATACAAAATGAGAACATTTTGACCTCCTTTCTGAGAAGAAGTAGTTGGTTTATAAAAGATGAAGAAAAAAATGAATAACTAATAACGTTAACAATAATTTTCTAGATTTTATATGCATTTATAGACATCTAGTCGAATTACAGCTTTCTGCCTCCTCTTATAGAAAGGAGTTATAAGGTAAAATAGTTTTATTTTGTATGGGGGCTACCAGAAGGGGTGATGGACGAAGAGTTTGGTCAGTATGGTTAAAAAGTCTTCTTTAAGCCTTGTTCCCGTGCTGTATTTCAACTTTCTATCTTTTCTCAGAAAGGAGTTATAAGGTGAAATGCTCTCATTTTGTATGAGGGCTACCAGAAAGGGGGACAGAGGAGGGAGATATTATGCATGGTTTAAAAGTCTTCCCTAAGCTTTGTTCCCTTGTCGAATTTTAGCTTTCTACCTGCTCTTAGAAAGGAGTTATAAGGTAAAGTGCCCCCATTTTGTATGGGGGCTATCAAAATGGAGGATGGGGGGAGGGGGTGATATGCATGGATAAAAACTTTAAGTCATACAGTGACTCTATACCGAATTTCATCAAGATCACTTTAGCCGTTCTTGCGTAATTCGTTGTCAAAACAGCGATTTTTCGGAAGGATAAAGGCCATTTTAGAAGGACTCCCAACGTTTATCGTCCTGGGTCCCGGCAATTTTTCAATCTTATATCAGTACCTACAAAATGCGCCTACTCTCGTTTGTGGCGATTCCGGGACCAGCGCCCATATAGTTTTGACCATTCTCCTTTTCCTAATTTTTCCTATTGTAAAACGAATTACAATATACCTAAAATTTCTCAACTGATTTCTTTTACAGATTATAGTATTGTAAGTTATTTTACCATAATTAATGATTAAATATTTTCCGGTGAATACAATTGTTACTCATTTTACAATAAATTTGTTTGGAATAGGTTCGAAAAATGCCTCGAACTATTTTTAGTTTTTTTTTTAGTAACTTTTGCAGGAATATCTTAATCTATATAAAATTTTGTGGGGATGTAGATCTAAGGTTTCTGCATCCAATGATACCATCTTTTTATACTACTGTAAATAGACTTACAAGTCTTCTTCGGAACCGACGAAATTCAATTTAGATTAACCTAATTTTGAATTGGAAAGATTCTAATTTCTGGACAAAAAATTGTTGATTTAAAAATTGTTCAATATTTTGTTATACTTTACTCACCAAATGCCTGATAAACCTTCCAAGATCCATATCTAAGATTCAAGAAACGGGAATTAATTCACGAGACGTCTGAGAAAATACTTTTTTTATTCAACGACAAATTCATTGCAACTCCAATTTGTTCCTCAGACGTACTACTGCGCTTTCTTTAAAAATCTTTTTCCAAATTCATTTCCACAACACTAATCAATTCTTTTTTTTTCCTACAACAGGTACGATCTGCGGGAAGACTTTTGCTGATCGCAGCAATATGACTTTGCACCAGAGGCTCCATTCAGGCATCAAACCCTTCTCATGCCCCATCTGCCCTAAAGCCTTCACCAAGAAGCACCATCTCAAGACTCACCTCAACTACCACACCGGCTACAAGCCCTACCATTGTCCTCACAAAAACTGCGGCCAGTCCTTCACACAGTCCAGCAACATGCGCACCCACGCCAAAAAGTGTCAGTTCCAGCCTCGTCCGGAAGCCCCCTTAATGCCCTGAAATGCTTCAGAATCCCTCCCCAGAAGAAAAAAGCAACATTTTTTTGGAGTGAGGAAATTGTCGATACTTTATTGTTCTTTTTTTTATTCTTTTTTTTAAGTTTCCCCCCTCAATAAATGGTAAATAGTTGAATTATGGAAATTGTATTCTCTCAAAGCAAAAACAAAAAGAAATAGGAAAATGAAGAAAAAGGTTTAAATTGAAAAAATTTCACCAAGTGTGTGTTGCTGGAAGCTATTTTGATCTTTCCCTCTCTGGAGCATCATCTACGTTCTCTTTGTGCCCCAGACATTCGGCAGAGGAACACGCCTTTGACCACTTTCACGCTCAATAACCTCCAAAATACTCATTCCCGGAAGCCAAGACTGAAAGATAAATTTATCAACATCTCCCGAATCCTTCAATAAAATGTCAAAGCATCATCTTTTTACCGTTTCCCTAAAAGCCGTAGCCACAACATTCCGATTTGGTTCAGCATCGTAAGCCACAGACTCTACTCCAAACATCTCACACATCTCATGAACCACCTGCCTCTTCTCCCGATTCATCGTCGGAAAGGAGTGACTTCGGGATTTCTGTTTACTCTCCTTGGCCAATTTCACCAAATCCGTCAATTTATCATGGATATTCCTGACAAAAGCCGAATCCTTCTTGGCCCATCCACGCAAAAAGTCCGAATACTTGGGTTGCAATTTTGACGGTAAATCCGGATTTCGGATTTGCAGTCCAATGGCCAAACGACGATTGCGCTCAAGTGTTTTACACTCTTCATTGCACTCGAGCACCTTTGTCTTGGCACTGGTAACCTTAATAGGCCCCAGGATGTCACTGAGTTCAATGGAATTGCCACGTTGCACCTCCTGCATCGACGTGGCCAACTGGGATGTGGCAATTCGACGGTATTCACTGGCAAAATCATGACAAGTTCTCTGCTGCTTGCGATTGCCACATAAGCACGATACCTCAACGGATTCCTTACACATTGTCTCTGGGCAATCGCCATCGTGACAAGGCGCCCGGCAGGCATGAGGACACATTATACGTGGAGTTGGACAGTGTTGCTTGCAAATTTCACCTGAGAGAATGAACATTAACGGTAAAAACTTTTGGACACTGACCAAAATATTAAAACAAGTTTTCCTTGGAACAAATTTTTTTGGAATCGATTTGCACCTAGAAAAGATATTTCTTTGTTCCAAAAAGTTTTCTTTATAATTTTGTTATGAAATGCAGTTACAATTTTGTTAGAGTTTTCTTTTGGAACCGTTTTGATACGGTGGAATGTCTATAAATTTAAGTTGATTTCGTTTTGTACAAATTTGTTCTTGAAAGTTGGAATAGAATTTGTTGCACTCGGCTGTTTTGTTCCCACTCTCAGGAACAAATTGGTACATATTTTCATAACAATATTATTCCTACATCTGTATCATTTGTTCCAAACATTTTCGGTGTCCGTGGACGAGGTAATATCTGGAACGAAATTGTTACTCATATGGGGAATCTTTTTGTTCCCATTGTCGGGAACAAATCTGTGTAAATGATTTCGTCTTACAGTTAAAGTCTATACTTCAGTCGAGATGGACTTCGGTGGCGAAAGTTCATAACATCAAATAAAAATCAACTTAAGAGTGTTTTATACAGACGCGTGCATGACGAAATCATATGCGAGTGCTGGCAGCATGAGGGGGGAGGGAATCTCGAATTAAAAAGGAGTGGGAAAGCGTCCCAGGCTTTGCGAAATACTCGAACTCGTGACTTAGATGCTATACCTCAAAAGTACTTTCGCATGCATCATTAACCGTTTACCGGTTCTGAACCGATTTGAACCGATTCATAAATCACTCAAAAGATCCCCCAAGCCCCAAAACAGTTTTAAAAGTAATAGAATTAATTTTCAGATAAAAATTAGTTATCGATTATGAACCGGTTCATTACCGGTTCAAATCCGATTGGAACCAATTTAGTTTTGTCGGAAATTCCAAGACCTTTCCAACAAGCCCAAACATGACCCCATTCGCTTGATAAATGCGCTCCCTAGACCCTTTTTAACTATTGACCTTGAAAAACCGCTATTAGGAATGATTCAACGGTATTTTCGTATAAGGACGAAATGTCCGCCTGGGTCATCTCTAAAACATATCCAAAAATGAAAAAAATCGCACGACGCGTTTTCCAGCAATACCAAAAAAACATGGTTTTGGAGGGGACGGGGAGGGGGAGGGGTGGGGGGAAAATAAGGGGCATGTTAATGATCCTTGGGTCGAATTATGGGGGGTCCCCCGAAGGTCCCAAATCGCTATCTCTAACCGTTTGGCCTCTAGAGCTGGCGACAGCCGGACGTACAGACGGACAAACAGCGTGACGACCTTTCTCAGAAATCGTCTGAAACGTGAAGATTTGTTGACAAAAGTGGTCTCTGTAATATTTGGTATCTTTTTGTTTTTCCTAGAAGGTACAAATTTATTCCAAAAATTTTCGGTGTCCGTGGAAGTGTTAGGAGAAAGGCTCATAATTTTGTCCAGTTTCTTATTTTGGACACTTTGAGTATAAAATTGGACACTAAAAATCAATTGATTAAAATTATGGATTTTTAATCCAATATTTGATGAAAAATGAATTCTATCTAAATATTTGTTCTCTTTGGAAGATTTTAACACTAAATACGTTAAATTTTGAATATGATTTGAGTTGAAATTGCTTTGTTGAAAACTCAGTGTGAGCAATTGCTTACGAGAAATATGACAGAGCTTCGTGTTTACTTCAGTCTTATTTAGCTGTGATGAAGTACTAACAATGTTTCCTCAGTTTTTTGAGTGATATTATTGAATATTCATTGAATATTGTGTTGATTCACGTTAGTGGTGATTTGTACATTTGTTCTAAAGTAAGATTTGCCTTGTGAATTAGATTTTTCGTGTGAAAAATAGGAAATTTTTTAAGACATTTACCAGTGAGGTGATACTCCTTATTTTGGACAGGTGTTTTTCTCACGAAATTTCGTGAAGTTTTAGCTCTTGTGATGACTAGGTTGGACAAATGCCTGAAGAAACAAAGGAGCATCATCTCTACGAAAGAGATGTAGCGAGAAATGCCTTGAGAGGCTCCTGGAAAGGCCATGGAATGAGCGAATCCGCGAGTACTTAGATTACCGAAGTCAACTCACTTTAATGAATGATATGGAAAGTTTCCGGGCTTCTGTGACATTCTACGTTTCCCTTACATGAACAGGAAGAGGACTTGGTAAGATTGGTTCATGAAATGAAGAACAATGGGCATCCTATTGAAGCGAATTAGCTGTCCAAATATACAACCAAATTGTCCAAAATAAGAGTCAAATTCACCTCTACATATCAATTCATTTTTAAACTTATTAAGACTAATTTTAGTAAAAACAAAGACAATAAACCCTTGCCAAGCTTCTAAACAACCCTTCTGAAAAGAGAGTATCAAAAATGTCACTTAAGTATTGAAAATATCGCACTTCAAACTTGGAACATCGATGCTTATAAGCAGACTGTCCTAAATTATGAGCCTTTACCCTATATCTCATAAGTAGGCTTATTACTGGTTTTTTTTGAATTGCTCGAAAACGCGTCGTGCGATTTTTTTTCTATTTTGGATATGTTTCATTGCCCAGGCAAGCATTTCACCTTTATACGAATTTTCCATTGAATCATTGTTAATAACGGTTTTTCGAGGTCAAAGTTTAAAAGGGTTCTAGAAAGCGTATTTCTTAACCGAATGGTATCATGTTTGGGCTCTTAGGAATGGCCTTGGAATTTCCGATAAAAATGAACCGGTTTAAATTGGTTCTGATCCAATAGGTAATTTTCGTCTGAAAAATCGACTCCATTAGGGTGGAGTAACCACTTATCGCCACTTTTAAGAAAAAGTGAAATTAATTGTATTATAACTTTTGACCCCTTATTAGCAGATAACTCAAATTTGAGACAAAGCTACTTAGATATATTGGCTCTAGATTGTTCAAAACAATAATTGTCCTACAATTCAACGCGGGAGTACATAAAAAAAACTGATTTTTTATTAACAATGCAAAATTAACCACTTCGTCGCCACTTTTTACGACTTTTCGCCAGTTCTGTAACCACTTCTCGCCATCCACTTGCAAAAGTTCAAACTCGATTATTTTGAGCAATATTATGCAAGAATGATCATGATCACCTTATTATTACTCACATTGAATGATTTTTTCTTCACTTTTATTTGAGAAATCAAATTATTAGACTATTGCACAAAGTAAACAAAGTAGATTTGACAACTGAGAATCTATGAAGTGAAGTTAACGTCGCATATTGAAAAGCTATGGCGACAGGTGGTGAATCAATTTTAGAATATTACCACTTTCCGCCATGGTTCATTTTTACATAAAAATAATATAAAATTAAATATTAACTAACTAAATACAAATTTTATGTATTCCCGGAATGTAATTAAGTGTTCAATAGACAAATTATTTATTTAAAATCGGAAATTTTGTTTGATAAAAGTTTCATATCACTTACTATATTTGGTAAGAAATATTGGATTCGATGCACTTGCTTAAAATGTTGCTTTTTAAAAGATGCCTAAAATCGTAAATTCGAAACGAATAACTATTTTTTTCGACTCTATACGTAGAAGCAGTAAAAATACAAGTAACTTTGCGGCTGATTTATTTGATAAATCGTGAAAAATAGCGATTTCAGTATACGTGGCGAGAAGTGGGGCACTGGCGAAAAATGGTGATTCCACCCTACCCAAGGAGATAAAATTTCTGATTCAGACACCAGAAAAGAACTGACTAAAGCTCCGAATGTTTAAATATAAGTAAAAATATCAAAATATTATGTAAAATTCGATAAATGTCAGCGGCCTGCCACTTGGTCCCTCCGTGACACTTTTAGTTAGGGTTCTACGAAGTATTAAAAAATGTTGATATATTTTTACACCCGAAAAGTGTTAAAGTTATGACGAAAAAAAATTAATCTAGCCTCTTTTTTTCTCAGTGTAAGGGCCTTGACAGACCTGAGGATTAGCCGAGAGACGGCTTATCGTAATTATGTTAGAAATAATGATCAAATTACATTTCCATCATTTTCCACTAAGTCATCTCTCGGCTTAAGTCGTAAATGTGTCTAGGGCATAAGACTTAGCCATATGGCTTAACTAGTCTAATTTCTTATCAATCACGATTTTTTTGGAAAAATTTAACTTAGGGTTGGATTATTAAGGACAAATGACCTATTAAATTCAAAAAAGCAATAAAATTGATTGCTATTTAGGATTTTGAGACCTTTGGGAACTGGGCTAAACCTCTAGTCTGAAGACCGCCTAAGTCACGAATTCGAGACGAAGACTCCCTCGAGTCACGAAGACTTCGCAGTCTTGGATGCGTTTCCACTTTTTTTTTAAATTAAATAAATAAGCTGAAAATTTTGAAATGGTTAGGAAACTTACCTTGCTGAAGGCATGGTCCCTCATGGCAGATCTTGATGCACTTGTGCCGTCCACATGGCAGCTCCTTTCGGCAGGGCATCCCGCAGCTGAATCCATCCTGGCTACATGGAATAGTCTTGCGCTGCTCGTGACGTCCATGGCAGAACTTTGTGGTGAGCAACATGCAGGGCGGACACTGCTGAGCCGTGTGACAATTGTGCAGGACCTCATGGCCACAGGCATGCCTCCGGGTGCATGGCTTATTGCATGCCGGTCTCTTGGTTCCACACGGAACTGGTGGGTAGATTGTCGTAGCACCACATTCGCACGACAACTCCTGAAAACTGCTCCGATAGCAAGGATCACAGTGTCCTGGATGGCAGGTCTTGTCGCACTTGTGCTTCCCACAGCTCAGTGTGTACGTGCATGGTTGCGGACAGACATGATCAATGTCAATGCAGCATTCTTGATTGCATTTATGCTTTCCACAGTTGCGCTTTTTGGTGCAACGCCGTTTGCATCGGGCATCATCAGCTCGGGTTGTCAACTTCCGGCACTTCACCATCTGCTCCATATGGCCACATCGACACTTGGTTGCTGTGGATTTGGGACAGGGAGGACATGGTCCTTGATGACACTTGGCTGCACAGAAATGGGGATTCCCGGGAGTGCCACACTGAAGACGTTTGGCACAGATTTGTCCGCACAATTGAACAGGATCGAGGCAGGTTTTTCTCTCACCGAGCACCTTTTTGCCACATGGGCAGGTTTTTACGACATTCGGAGATAATTTACACTCCCCACACTTGCCTGGATGGCAGAGATCCTGGCATTTGTGATTGCGGCAGTCGAGATCTTGTCCACAAATTTCTCCGCATTCGTATTGGGTGAGTTCATTGTTTTCCTTGGAGCAAATCACCATTTTTTTGTTTTTGCCGCAGTAGCATTGATGCTCTCGGGTCTCCTGACACTCGGGGCAGGCATCCACATGGCAAGTTTCACTGCATTTATGCTGTCCACAGAGGAGAATCTTCTGACAAATTGCTCCACATTGAATCTTTACAATTTGATGACACTGAAGTGTTCGCATCTCTTTGCCACAGCCACAGCTCTTCTCCACGGACGCCTGACACGGTGGACATGGACCCGGATGACAGAGGAGGGTACAGGGATGGGGACATGTCTCTGCACGACCACAAACATCGCCACAGCTATGTGCTACGTCACTTCGATTGTACTGAGGATTCTTCTGCTTCCCACAGAAACACAGGTAATCCTTCGGAACTGATCGGGTAATATTCTGACAGGCAGGACACCGCCATCCTGTGTCACTCTTGGAACTAGCTGCCCACTTTACAATGCAATTGAGATGGAGGATATGGTAGCAATTGCCACAGGACCAAACCGATTGGAAAGGTTTGATTTTTTCACAGCACACCAAACACTCCAAATGTCCCGTATCAATTTCCCTCTCCAGCTTCTCTCGCTGCGAGCAGGGTTCCTCTTCCGTTGGCTGGACACTTTTCAGATTGCGATTTGGCCGGAAATCCGGATGATTTCGACGCTTACGGACATCATCGTCGTCAATATTATTCTCCGAATGTCCATTTTCCTTGTCCTGACGACTCCTCGATGACCACTTCTGACGCTTCTCACCACCCGGAGGCATCCTGCCCCGTCCAGCTTGCCATCGCCTGCCAGGAACGGCCTCCTGCTGCTCCTGACGCTCAAAATGCTGCTGAAAAGGACGATTTCTCGCATGCCTTGGCGGCGGATCCCTCCGATAGTCCCTCCTGGCATTCTCCCCACCTCGCCACTGTTTCCTTATAGCTCCCGTGTGACCCCGATGGCCATTAATATTCAATTCTGACAGCATAGCATCTGCCTCACTGGCTGCCTCCTCCACGGGCTGCTCTGGCCCCCGTGGAGGTTCCTCTCGAGCCACAGGTTCCTCCACTGCCTCCCGTGGGACACTCCGTGGCACAAATTCACTGGCAGTGGCTGTGAGAGATGAATTCTCAGCGATGTAGTTGGGAAAAGAAGGCACAAAAGGCTGCTGGTACACTGTATTGTACATGGTAGATGGGGAATTTTGGCCAGAGTATCCCTGCTGATAGTATTGATTGCCACCAAAGTAATAACCCGGTGGAAATTGCTGAAACTGCCGGAAGTTGTTTTGGGCAATGAATTGATCAAAGTTCACGTAAACTTGCTCACTGGGATGCCCCGGTGGAGCATTCTGATTGAAATCACTCATCCCGGCAACACACACACACACACACCACCCCAAATACCAAAATATAAACTGATTAGGGGGAGAAAAAGCAACAAAAAAAAAGGAGAAGTTGTTGATCAAAGATGAAAATATCACATTTTTCAATGGCCCCCCCAAAAGGGCCACCAATTCTTTGTACTTTTGCCCCCTCCGCTGATGACTATTTCAATTGATTCCACGGGAAAATCTGCAACGAAAAAATCAATCAATCAAATGATTCATACAAAAAGTAAAAGTATTTCACAAATTTCGCAAGAGAGAAAAGTATTTTTTCTTCAATGTGGCAGGAAGTTTTTAGGTTAGCTTTGGGTGCCACAGAAAAGTTCAAAATTCCCCATGATGTTGCAATTTCTCCAAAGAAAAAATACATCCTCCAGGAAGTAGAGAAGCTGAAGGATCTAATAAATGTATTTTTACCTGAGAATCTACCTTAAAACTACGATAAAAAGGAATTTAAAGTGGAGCCTAAATTTTGCGTCACTGTCAAAAACTCACAGACGGAAAAGAGAGAGATTTTGGGACACCAACCCGGTTGTAAAGCCCAATCATGCTGTGAGTTTTTCCAATACCTTTCCATAAGCAGTATTAGTTAGAGGTTTAAAAATAAACTTGGTTTTTTGGTCTTGCAAATATTAAAATGTAGTTTTATGATTTGGTAAGGAATAGTATTACATTTTTTGCATTTGTGTAAAATAACTTTTAAACCCGAACCCCCCGAGCCAAAAAATTACGTAAATTACCAAAGTGGCAGAAAATGCTAGCACTATTCTCAACAAAAGAGCATTTTTCCCAAAGAATTCAATACCTCTAGAAGGGAGATCGGTGTTGGAGTTATTTAAAAGTTTTGGTTCAAGATAGATGGCAAACCCCTTGGTGGTGAGAAAAAGAAATTCCAGCCACTGTCTACATCTAGTGGCAAGTTTGGAAAATATTCAGACTTGGCGCGTCTTGCATGCGGTAATTCATTTTTTTTGTTTTTTTGTTTTGCTTCGAAACAATTTTTTTTTAATAAATCGTTTTAACAATTAGAAAAATGTTTCAATTTGCTGAAAGACTTTGTGTAATATTGACGGGAAAAATCTTTTTTTATTGTTTAAGTGAGAAAATTTTGAATAAATGGTGGACAATTTCAATAAATTGATGATAAAAAGTGAAAAATTACCATTACATTCCAGTGTGGTTTCAGTTCATGACATTTAAGGCTAATTTTCAAGTATGTTCGAACTACCGGAACTACCAGATGATATCGTCTTTATTATCTCATGGAATACTGTTTGGATAGAATATCGGATATAGGGAGAATGGAGCAGCTGGCATTCTGTCGGAATTTATTTTATTTATAATGAAAAAGTTTTTATTAAATTTTAGAAAAAAAGCAAGTTGATCGTTTATCATTTTTCTTCTAACATTTTTTTCAACATTCTAACATCATTGGGAAAATTTATATGGAACCAACTGGAAATCAGATATGGAAATCAGATGGCGCTAGTATCATGTTTACGAATATTGGTTCGTTATTTCATGCGACACATTTTGTAAGGAAGTTCTTAAGGCATCTCTCTTCTAGATACAGAATTCTGTGATTTTTTCAATAGTTTTTTGTTCCGTAAGACTTCTACTTCTACAGCTGTTCTAGGACTCAAAAATTCATTTTTCAATAAATATTTTCCCATTTTCTTGTCATTTTCATATAAATTTTCTGAAAATTGACAAAGGCTGTCCAAGTGGATTTTTACAGATTTTCTTAGCAAAAAGCTAATTTCCATTGCATTTCCTTTTTCCTAGCAATTTGGCAAGGATTTTAGGACTCATATCTATATATTTTCCTGTAAAATTTTCAAATTCTCATTATATAGTTTGTGTTTTGTCCAACAGAAATTCGAAAAAAAACAAGGCATAAAGTGAATTTTCAACTTATTTTTCTTTACAATACAGTAGACTCTCTCAAATACGGGCATATGGGACCAAAATGTCAGCCGAATTAGACAGAAATTCGGGCGACACACTTTATGAAATGCAACGATTTTTTATTCATGTGCATATAGATATTGAGTTTACACACTCATATATAACGTAAATTGCATGAAAATCCCTCAATAATGCAAAATCACATCAAAACTAAGACAAACCATGCCAAATTTGATTCATTTGATAATCATAAAACAAACATTTTTTGAATTTAACTGCGGCCCGAATTAAAAAGTAGCTCGATCGTAAAAGAGCCGAATTAGCGAGAGTCTACTGTACCACTCTACAACAATTCTAAGTTTTATATTATTTTATTTTTAACCATTATTTTAACATGAAAGTGATTGAACAGATTTCTGTTCGTTTGGAACGTAATCCCAAGAAGTTTTTGTGTTTATGCATATTATTTTAACATTTTCACGTATTTTTTGAATCGTGACAAAACTCAAAAAATGTTAACATTTTTTAGGTTATGTAATATAAGCCATTCTAATGCCATTTATAGATCTGAGGTTAAGTCGAGAGACGAATTAAGTACAGGGTGGTCCGGGACTATATATAATAGTACAATTATCCAAATAGAGTGCTCGGTTCAAGGGGTAACTTATTCCTATTTTTTCTGACAAGGGTTTCTGGTTTCTCGGGTTTCGCGATGCAAAAAATTGGTTTCTCGGGTTTCGCGATACAAAAAGTGGGTTTGTCGGGTTTCGCGAAGCGTTTCTTGGACAATTGACGAGGGTTTCTCAATATGAGTTACCCTTGGTCCGTTTGCTTATTATTCGGATAATCCTGATCATATTGGGAGACAAAGTGACAGATATATTGTAATCTCGTCAGATTTGTTATGGTTTAATCTTTAATCCTTTAAGGACGAGGAGGTTTTAAATCGGGGGTCAGAAAAAATCACTTTTTCTGAAAGCGTATGGTACACCATCATGTAAGGCTTAACTCTTCTCTCAGATTTTAATTCCAAGTCAGCCGGGTTTTATAAATTAAGGCGCGCTAAATTTTTAAATGTTTTCTTTTTCAATGAGCTAATATTTTTTGTAGAAAATTAATTTTGATAAATGAACTAAAAAAAATTCAGAAATTATTAATTGCCATTTAAAAAAAAAAAACTTACCAAGGCTTACCGTTACTTTATTTTTCTATCTCACAAAATTAAAAAGATATAAATAGCTTAAACCACAAAGCTAAACCTCCAATCTGAATTCCTTATAACACATCAGGAAAGCTTAACTTTCTATTATATATTAGTTTTATTTTAAAAATCTTTAAAAAATCCTCAAATCTTTTTTTTTTTTCAATAAAACACAAAGAAAATCTTTCATAAAATCATCTGATTTTATTTTTTCATCAATATAATTAGAATTTCTTGAATCGCTTCTTCGATCCTGAAGCTTTGCTCACTTTGAGAACATTGAATCGCACGGTTTTGGACAGAGGACGAGTCTCACCGACAGTCACAATATCCCCCAATTCCACATCCCTGAAAATAATGAAAATGCCATCAGTAGAGCCCCAACAGATCGTCTGGCACTTTCTTACCTGAAGCAGGGCGAGAGATGGACACTCATGTTCTTGTGGCGCTTCTCAAATCGATTGTACTTGCGAATGTAGTGCAAATAGTCCCTGCGGATGACAATTGTCCTCTGCATCTTCATCTTCTGGACAATTCCCGTGAGGATTCGACCACGAACGGCGACTTTGCCCGTAAAAGGGCATTTCTTGTCAATGTAGGACCCATCGACGGCCTGAAAGCATTAATGAGGGTTTAGAACAGGGCATTGAGGTATTCAGGAAAAATCATGCAGCCCAGGGTTAGTAAGAATATTTGATGATTTCGATGAATATCCAACCACCAAGATGATGTTAAGTAATTAATGAGACAAATAATCCACCACCAGATGCTAATAAAATCTACAATTTGCCACGCAGCTAAATAATCGCCGTGAGACAAGAGAAAATGAGAATGTTGCTGGTCTCTACCTCGCGTGGCGTCTTGAATCCCAATCCAACATCCCTGTGCAGTCGAAGGGCCTTCTTGGTGCCACCCTTCTTCCTATTCAGTGGAATGTTTCCCTGCTTCTGAAAGGCTCTTTCTGTCTGTGTTTTTTGTTTTCCGGGAAAGGAGAAAACGGGGGAATTGGTTAGTAAATTCTGTCTTGAGCATTTACCTCTTTGGGTGTCTTGAAGCCAAGTCCAATATTGTGATATTTTCTCAGTGGCTTCTTGCGGCCCGTGAGGGTTTTCTTGCGATTGAGAAAGACACCAAATTGCTTCTGAAATGCACGCTCATTCTGCAAATTCCGGGAAGATAGAAAAATTGTTAAAATTCTCCAAAGGAAAAAAAGTGAGGTTATGTTTTGCACACGAACAGACTCTCAATCCTCTGGGGCTCTTTTGGCAATCAGAAATCATTAAAATGTCGTCACGTATGTTCGGAAGACCGTCATGATTAACTTCATCACACAGCCAAGGAGCCCCAAAGGCAGAAAACTTGGTATTTTTGTTGGAAAATTGCCACTGCACGTGGAACACCGGAGGACTTTTTTGACCTCCTGTTTTTTCACACTTTAACTACATTTCACAGGGATTTTTCACTAAATTCACTTTCCTCACACTATCGAGATGGATTTCCAACTATTTGTGCATTCCAGGAGGTGTTTTCTACAAAGATATTTGAGAAAAATTGTTGCATTTACATAGAACACAAACGTACCTGATCAGCCATCTTGGAAAAAGAAAGAAACACACTGACAGCAACAACGGTTGGCAGCACTGAATTTGCTGTCACTTTCAGAGCGCTGTCAAATTTGCTGTCAGAGGAAATACAAAAGTTTCTGGGGGAAATCATGTTTGCATCGTGGTGAGCAGAAATTGGGCAATTTTGCAGTGAAATCGGGAATTTGTGCTGGTGAAAAGGGTGCAATAATACAATGGGAGAGTGCCGTGTTGCGGAGTGGACGGTGGATGAAGTGTGTGAGTGGGCAAAGAAGGAAAAATTGAGTGAGAAAGTTGTGACTCAGATAAAGAATGAGGAAATTGATGGTAGATGCCTTCTCTGCCTCACGGAGGAAGATCTCCGGACAATTAGGACAAAATACTCAGGTCGCTGTGAACTGACCATTGGTGATATGAAAAAGTTCTCACTGGCTGTGCGTAGTATCCAGAAGGATAATCATGCCAGTTTAGTTTACCTTGGCCTCTGTGACAATCATCCAGTCACAGGGGCTCTTCCAGCCTTTGGGGGCTCCACAGCTGATGTGCTGCACCTCAATGACATCGAGCGGATTTCACCGCCAATGTCTGTCGATGGTAGAGCTACCAGCATCCAGCCAGAGTTCTTCAAAACAATGATCAGTTTAGGTAAGTTTATTCCCGAGATATTCCCTATTATTTCTTTCCCTAGGGATCAGACAACAAAAGTCTTTGTTCCCAGCTGATTGCCCCCAAGAGTCCAAACAAAGTGTTCGACAGATAAATTCACTTAGTAGTTATCTGAATCACCTCTGGACAGAGGATTAAAATTGCACTTCTGCCCATTACCCTTATCAATTCATTGTTTTCATTCAACACGTGAATGCCAGACGAATATTGTGATAATAAATTGATATTTTCCCTCTATTTCTGTGCCCACCCTCAAACACGTAATTTAACCCAAAATAGCCACACGCAGAGAGGGTTGGATGAAGGTAAAATGAAATTGAATGTAAAAGTGTTAATTGTGAGGAACTCAAATATATAGAGATTTTTTATTAAACATCTTTGAATTCAACAATTTACAGTAATCTGCCAAAAAGCCAAAATCCGGAAGAAATGAAATCCCAAATGGCTCGTAAATGCTAAAATTCCGAAAGCCAAAATCCTGAGTGCCAAAATCACGAACGCCAAAATTCCGAACAGTCGAAATCTCGAAAAGCCAAAATTTCGAAAAGCTAAAATTTCGAAAAACCAAAATTCCGAAAGCCAAAATCCCAAAATCTCGAAAAGCCAAAATTTCGAAAGCTCTCAAAAGTCAAAATCCCGAAAACCACAATTCCGAAAAGCCAAAATCCTGAGTGCCAAAATCCCGAACGCCAAAATTCCAAACAGTCAAAATTCCGAAAAGCCAAAATATCGAAAGCCAAAATCCCAAAATCCCGAAAGTCAAAATCTCGAAAAGCCAAAATTCCGAAAGATTTAGTGAATTTCAATCGATTGAAACTCTAACCTCTCTCAAACTGAAATAAGATGTATATAGCTGTCCCTTTCTGTCAAATGCAAATTTTTAAATTGAACTTTAAATTTTCATTTGACAGAAAGAGACAAATATATCTTAGTATAGTTTGGAAGAGTAAGAAGTAAAATTTCAATCGATTGAATTTCACTCAATTGAAAAGGTGTGCCAGTGCCATAAAATCCCAAAAGTCAAAATCCCGAAAGCCAAAATCCTGCAAATGTAAGATCCTGAAAGCCAAAATTCCAAAAGCTAAAATCCGAAAATTCTGAAAAGCCGAAATCTCTAAAAGCCAATATTACGAAAGTTAAAATTTCAAGAGCCAAAATCCCGAGAAGCTAAAATCCAGATAAGTCAATAAGTCAATATCCCGATCGCCAAAATTGTGAAAAGCCAAAATCCAAAAAAGGAACGCAATTAATAATTATTCAGGAGCTTGACTTTCGGGATTTTGACCGAGACCCAAAAATTTAAATACTAGCTTTCAATTAATTTTATATTTACTTAAATAAAATGGCCAAGACTTTAAATGTTTACCATAAATAGTTTTTTATAAACCTACGTAAACTTTAAAATTTTTAATCAATTCGAACTAAGTTAGAATATCTAAAAGAAGATAATGTTTTACCAATATTTTTTTTTCTTAAATTCATGCAATGTGGAATGTTTTTGAAAATTGTAGACCCTCTGAACATTATTCTTTTATCCATTAAAATAGAAAAAAAGCGGTCCACAACAAAGTTATAAAGCGGTAGATTTTTTTCAAGAATGTGCAGATTATAAATCTCTCAAGTTCTTTATAAGCTCGTAAAAAATATTCATTTTACATATTTTTTTTCGGGATCCCTCTAATCTATTTAAATTTAATAAAAATTTGGTGAGCAATTGCTTTACAAACCCGGCTAAGATATTAAGAATTTATTAAGGACTTAAGAAATTCTTAACTCGACTTAATTTTTTGTAGAACATTAAACTGCTTAAAAAATACATAAAAATAACATTAGCGCTTTGTGATGAATAGCAAAACTAATATGGCATTACTCAGAATGTACACTAAATATTTAAAATCCTTTGTAAATGTCCGTAATTGTGTAAAATGTTTTAGGGACATGAAAAGTATTTCCACCAACTACTTTCGGCTAAGCACTTTTTAAGTAGTTACCGTTTTGTCCAAAAACATTGTATTTTTCCTTATATATTTTTTTATTTCTCGAAGAACAATATTTAAAAAGAAATGCTTAACTCATCTGTTAGGTTTTTTGAGTAAACACTTTTTCGCTAGCTGCAACCTGTAATTATTGTCGGACATAACTGTTGGTTGTCAACAAGAAATCTGTCAGAAAATGTGTTTCAGATGCAACTGAAAAAGATCGATAGGACGATCGGTTAAAAATTGTAATATTGAAAGTTTTGTAAAATGTAGACTGCTGAAACATGAGTTTATAAGGAATCAAGAGAAGGTATGCACTCCCGGATTATACGCAGGTGTAACAAGTGAGAGGATTTATTGATATTTTGGGAATCCTGTGAGTGACTTACATTTTCGAATCACACGCTAATATGATGATTTAACAGAATATAGGACAGTTATTGAAAATATACGCTTCCGTATCGCAAGTTAAGAGCATGAAAGGAAAAATTTAACCGATTTCTGTGAGATAACAGTGATAACTGTGGGCAAAATAATATTCCCAAATTACAAGCTGTTAGGCCCAAAGAAAAAGTCTTGAGTTACACTTATCAAATCAAAATGAAAGCAAGAATTTTAAGTTAAACTTCATTGATTTCACCAATCTTCGCTTTTTATAGTTTGATCACTAAAGGCCTCTACACGCAAGAGAAATTTATGTCCATATTTAAGAGTTTTTTCTACACAAGTGTAGGAAATTTTCTTCAATATGGACATAAATTTCTCTAGTGTGTATAGGCCATAATATAAAGAAAATTAGTGAAAGTATTTGACATCTTTAATAACATTTTGTGGTTATGTTTTTTTTCTGAAATCTCAGATTGTTACATCTCTTTGTATCTAATGGTTAACATGTGGCCATCGCAATCTCTGTCCCAGTTTCCATTAATTTGCCCACAGATGACAACTTTGACCAAAGAGTAGTAAGGGTCTAATAAGTATTTAACTACCCCCTGGCAAGTGGCCTTCAAAGTTGAAGCCACTTTCTCACATTCAAATACAAATTTGTATGGAAATTTTTCTGCACTCATGATCGTTACACGGTATATGTCACAATTGAGGTGTGCCTTGTACGCAGGACTCTGTATCTTGTGAAGAGGGATAAATATTCTATATTTCCATCTAAAAAGTTTTTCGAAACTTGAAGTGTAAGCTGAATTTGGTAGCAATTTAAGAGTTGGCTTCAAACAGCTTCATATAAAAAAAAACCTTTAGCCAGGGGCTATGTATTTATTAATGACTTATTTTATGCACTTAGACAAATCTCTTTTTTTAAGAACATGAATAATGCATTAAATAATAGCATTGCGGTAGTAAAATCTCAACTTGTCTTAGCCGAGAAGTGCCATCGAGCGGTATTTAGATTATTATTATTATAAAACACTCAATGTGTCAAATGGTAAAGTACTCGCTCTCATGGCTCTCATGAAAATGTCTCTAGTTCGAATCCCCTTCAAGTCACCTGGAAACCTGGAATTTTTCTGGCGTTAAAGGTATTCGAATTGCATCCAGTGAGCTTTACTTTATACTTGATTCCACGAGGCATGGGACTAACAACTTCATTCCGTATAAGAAAAAAATAATAATGCATATCTAGATATCCCATTGCGGGAAGGCCTAGTTCCTTAATGAAATGTTGTGCAAGCATTATTATATTATTAATATAAAAATGCTTATACGTGCTTCAGGTTTAAGGCTTATGCCCTAGACAGACTTGCAACTTAAGCCGAGAGACGGCTTAACGTAATTATAATCAAAATATTGCTTCGACTAAATTCCCAGTAATTTCCCACTAACTAAGACATTTCTCGGCTTAAACCAAGATACGGATTGGTCAGAAACTGATAGAAATGTAATCTGTCGTAAGTCGTAAGTGTGTCCACAGGGCATTAGCAATATGGCTAAACTGATCTAATTTATTATTAGTCACGATTTTTTTTTTGAAAAGTTTAACTTAGATCTTATTAAAGGGTAAATAAAATCTGTTAGATTCTGAAACCCGGTAACTGGCCTAAACCTCTATCTAGTCTGAAGGCCGCTTTTAGTCACTTTTACAATTATTAAAAATATCAAAAAATTTTACTTTCTTGAAGCTAAAAAAAGAGTCAAATTTAAAAATTAAATTTTATAAATTCAAAAGGCATATTTTCAGAGTGTCTTTCTTTACCCATATTTACCAGGATTAAAAAAAGATTCTCATTGTTCAAAAGTCTTTTAGAGCAATTTACAATCGACTCTCATACCATAAAAAAAATGTGAATAATTGACTGTGGAATAAGAATAAACATTAAAAGGTCAAATTTGATTGATCTGAATGCAATACCTGTGATTTCTCGGATATTGAATAAAAAGAGTCACACCAAAAGCCAAAAATAGATGAAAGTTGAGGAAAAACAAACATGAGAAGCATACAAGACAATTAACTTTCATTTTTATTATATAACTCGAGTATTTATTGCACTCTGTGAGAGATATTTTCAGACTAAAAAAAAAGAATAAGATTAATATCAATTGATGTGTTTATTCTTGGGAAAAATGGATCGTTTTACCTTCTTACTATACCCATCCCACATAGAAATTTTCTCTTTCACTTTTCGTGCCTTGGAGACAGTTTGACGCACATTTTCCTTTGCCAATGTACTTTTACGACTTTTACTACTTTTCCGCATTCAGAGATGACTCATCTTCATGTTCAAAAGTCATAACTAAATCTTCAGATTATTTTTTCCGGAGATATTGGGAAGTGGAGGGAAAAAAATTTGAAGAGATAACTTGGGACAAAATTCAACAAGAGAGTCATGAAAGTCCGGGTGTGTGTTTTATAATTTATATCAATTAATTGAATTAGAAAACGCTTCAGAGAGTGCAATTGAGACGCACTAAATGCGTCAACCAACTCTGAAAATTATATAACTTCAGATTGGAGTGTCGCCAGGGAAGGGAAGTTGAAAGTACTGTCTCTCCTTGATTCTCTCATATCCAGAAGACAAAAATATCAAACGTGAAAATTATTTATTTGATGCGAAGTAATACCATAAAATTGACGATCAAAAGAATTTGTAAACACAAGATCAGTGTAAACTCGAGCATTTCCTCCCGCAGCGTAAATGATCAATGAATAGTTGAGAATTTCCGTGGAGGGAGAGAGACTCGATCATACGATCGTGTCCCACGTCATCACGTGGATCTCGTCATTGACTCACCACAAGTCAACCAATGTTTGCAAGAATGCCAAGCACGCAAAAAGTGGGGAAGAGAATGTAGCTTTAAAACGGTATATTTTGCTTTTTAAGTAGTTTTGTCTAAATTGCGGTGATCGAGAAAAATTTTCATCAACGAAAAGAAAAAAATAAGATGCAAGAGAGACAATTGACATCAAATGAGAAATGATGACCTAGAAATATCATAAAAATCATCAACATCAATTTAATATGGCTATTCCTCTGCCAGTTTGATGATTGTGCATAGCAATGTGCGAAAATATTGATGGATTTTAATGATCTTGACCCTCTTTGTGCCCAAGAGGTCATAGATGATCATGAGATTTTTCTTTTACAATTCAAGGAAAAACACCAGTGATTTTGCAATGCGGAGAAATTGCATGATTTATACCTCTTTTTAATTATTATTACTTTGGCAAAAGTACAAGTCGCTTAGTGTAAATTATTGCAGAATTAGCGTTAACCTGAAATGCAATGATCAGTCAAAATGATCAATAAATGCAGTCTATAAATAATTTTAAGATGTCGAATTCTTGGGAATGAATCAGAAAAATACATAAATTTCAAAACAGCGGAACGTTATTGAAGTGTCCTACTTATTTCGTCTTGACAGTTTTACCTTAATTACAGTGTGACTATAGTAGAGGCACTGAAAAATATTCACTATAACTTACAGTGATCCGTATAATACTTTTGGATCATTAAAAAAAGCACATTCAGTCGTAGAAAAAAACATTGTCAGATCAATGAACTCTTGTGTTGCCTTTGTCCACGTGGTCTCCAGCACAAAGATTGTGCTTTAAGAAAGTATACAATTTATCACCAAGATTTCCTTATCTTGCTGTTTTTATATCGATTAACGTGGGTGCTTTTTGTTTCAACAGCTCAATCAATTTAATTTGCCAAGTAATTGTTTTGCAAGTTGATCCCTAATTGCCTCATAAGAATCACCTTTGAGTAATATGAAGCATAGGGAAAACTGGGGCACCACCAAACACGGGATAGCACCAAACACTAATTTTTATTTCTAAACTATTTGGACTATCTCGACCATTTCTTCAGTGGACAAGCATCCCTATAACGCCTAAAAATTTCTATAAGTCTTGTCCTCTGAAGTCGAATAACCGATTAAAAAATTGCAGTGTTTGGTGGTACCCCGTGTTTGGTGGTGCCCCAGTTTCCCCTATGCTTCATGTCAACTTTGCTTAGTGTTTGAGGTGATTATGACAATTTCTATTCGATTTTCGCGCCATTAGTGGTTATTGGAGGAACTTTAATGTTCTTAAAAGTTCTTTGCGTTCTTTGGCATTAGATTTCCATTACACAGAAAAAAATATTTTGTAAAAATGTTCGTAAATGTTTGTGAATTCCTATGGGTGAGTTACGAAACGCTCGTGATTCGTATAACCCACAAACAAGTTCGTAAAAGTTTGTAATTTTTCCACAAACATTATTCGTAACATGATCACTTGACGAGCATTTTTTGTACTTTTACAAACATTTGTTCGTAAATGTTCGTAAACACACAAAAAAATGTTCGTAAAATTTTGTCATTTGTTCGTAAATGTATGTTTTCCTGTCGAGCATTTCACGAACATTTACGAACAAATGTTTGTAAAAGTACATAAAATGCTCGACAAGTGATCATGTGGCGAACAATGTTTGTGAAAAAAGTACAAACTTTTACGAACTTGTTTGTAGGTTATACGATTCACGAGCATTTCGTAACTCCCCCATAATAATTCACAAACATTTTTATGAACATTTTTGCAAAATATTTTTTTCTGTGTACATTAAGCTCAAAATAGATAAATACCAAAGGGATAAGCGGTATTAGAAATTGGACAAAAGATTGAGTTTTATTAATCAAACAGCTATATTTTTTTACATGGACTATAATTTAAAAATAATGTTAATATGTTCTTTTAATTCTTTTATGTATTTGTTTTATTTTTTGCGATCGTCCGTAGACATTAAATAGAATTGATAGATTTTATAGAAACATTATTTACAAGTTCTTTTTTAAAAATTTTGTTTTCGTCTCATTCGTTGGCCTTGTTAAGTATTTAAAAAAGGTCTAAATAAGCAGTAAAAGATTATTTTTAGTCAGCAAAAATCAAATTTGATCAGTAGGAGAAAGTGGACCGCTATTGAATATGCCAGCCTTTGAAAATTTCAAAATTTATTTTATTTACCAAAGTAAAAATTCTATTTTATTAATCGTAAATAAATAGACTTTCTATGGAAAAGGGACAGATAATCCTAACCAGCTTATGTGGGTGAGATTCTTAACATGAGCTAACTCGGAATGCATGCAAATTCGATTAAGATCTGAAGTTGCGGGACGCCATTCAGTTATTTTGAATCAAATTCGTGAAATTATACAAATTTTGTATTTAAACCAAAATATCAAAGATTTGGATGAACTGGCAGAAAAGTGATATATGGGTGAAATGTAGACCAGAATGTTCTCTATAATTTTGCAGTAGAACATAATTACTCAGAAGCCGAGATAATCGACGTTGTTTGTTTGTGAACTCGTTTTTTTTGCCCAGAGCGCCCCAAGTGTACATTTGATGAACTTCAACTATATCAAAGAATTGTTGTATTTTGTGAAACTTTCCATTTAAAACCCTATTTTAAGTGTCTTGGTCGAGCAGAAGCAGTCAAATTGGCATCTGAGTGATTTCAAAGCGTTATTATGGGAAAATCAATTTTTTCACACTTAAACGGCAAAATCGGACAGATCGCATTGTCTGATCGAAAAATGATGTATGGACAAAATATAGATATAAATGTCCTATACAATTACGTCGAAGTAATCATCAAAATCGATTCAGCGACAGTCGAGATAACTGAGGTTATGTGATATTGAAATTGGTTTTTTGACTGTGGCGCCCCTGGTGTTGGTCCCACAAAGTTCAAATGTTCTAGAAAGTTATATTATTTGGTGAGATCTTTCGTTTAACCCCTCACTCATCAAAATCGGTCACATAGAACCGGAGATATGATTTTTTGAATTTCGTGAACTTTGACCCCTCATATCTCCGGTTCTATTGAAACCACAGCGAACCTACGCCACTCTTTGGAAACGCCATAGACTAGACTACAACACTCTAAAATTTGATTAACTTGCACAGTGCCGTTTTTGAGAAAAATGAGTTTGAATTTTGATGAATTTTGACGGTATCTCACTCAGCGCCACCTGTGGTGACTCTATTCTTTATTCTCTATTCAAAAACACTTACGTCTAGGCAGATGCTGAAGATTTCTGAGGCTTATCAAGGCTTAAATTTGTTTTATTTATTTATTATACTGCTCGAACTCCACAGAGAGAGCAGTATATAATCCCTCGATTTTGAGTTATATATATATTTCGACTTCTTACCCTCCAAGGAGTCGTGTTCTGTAGAATTTTGGAAATCTGAAGTTTCGAATTTTTTGGCGTCACGCTGTTTCTCCGTCTGTCCGTCTGTCCGTCCGGCTGTCATCAGCTCTAGAGACCAAACGGTTAGAGATAGCGACTTGGGACCTAAGGGTGTGCCCATAAGTCGACCCAAGGATCGTTAACATACCCCTCATTACCCCCCTTTCCCTCCAAAACTATATTTTTTTTGGGATTGCTCGAAAACTCGTCGTGTGATTTTTTTTTCATTTTTGGATATGTTTTAGAGAATACCCAGACGGACATTTCATTCTTAGACGAAAATACCGTTAAATCATTCCTAGTAACGGTTTTTTAAGGTCAAAGGTTAAAAAGACACTAGAGAGCGCATTAATCAAGCGAATGGGGTCATGTTTGGGCTCGTTGGAAAGGTCTTGGAATTTCCGACAAAACTGAACCAGTTCCAATCGGTAATACTTCCTGTAACCAGTGATGAACCCGTTCATCAACGATAAATAATTTTTATACGAAATTCAATAAAATTATTCCTGTGGTGTACTTTGGGAAATATTTTGAGTTATTTAATAATTGGTTCAAATCGGTTGTGAACCGGTTATTTACCGATAAGTAATTTTTGTTCAAATATAATCTTTATTACTCTTTAAATTATTTTGTGGATTGTGGAATCTATTGAGTGATTTATGAATCGATTCAAATCGGTTGAGGATGCGACAGTACTTTTGAGGTATATCATCTAAGTCACGAGTTCGAGCATTTCACAAAGCCTGGGACGCTTTGCCACCCTTTTTTTTTAATCTGTTGATTCTTTATAAAAAGCAACATTGAATTTGTAATTTCTAATTACATTTTAACATTTTCTATTGGTCTTAATGAACGTGTTTATAATATTTGTAAAAAAAAAAAGAAATCCATGCAAATTGTGCTTTTTTTGTAATAAGTAATAGAAGTACAAGTAATAAAAAAAAACATTCTAATGTGAATTACTCTTCAAGATCATAAGAAAAAGTTTCAGATCAATTGAAGTTTTTGTCTACTAAAAACTTCACCAATGAACCTTGGCATCAAAATAAAATAACGGTTCTTTCAATTTTTATTATCCATAAGAAATATTTATGCAAATATTGTAGAATTGAAACTTGATTGCCAAAAAAAGAGAAGCTCAGTGGGTGACTTTTTTTGTTGTGGAAGAAGAATAAACAATTAAAATTAGCAAAATAAAAACAACGCGAAATATGAATGGATTTTTAGCGACTCTAAAATTGAATGTCTCCATTGTTTTAGAGTGACCGATATAATTTTTTTTAGAAACTCATTCAATATTATGTGGAATTGACTTTGAAAATATGAGAAAAGGAATTTTTAGTCTTGCACATTCGGAAATGTAAAGTCTATATAACAACAAAGCCTGGTGCGAATATTCTTTTATTTTTGCGAAGGTGTTTGCAGACAAGAAAATCTCGGATATTTCCACATCATGAACTCCCCCAGTTATTTTATTATTTAGTAATTTTTTTTCCACTTTGTCTCTGGAAATTATTTCACTAGGTAGTGTAAAAAAAGGAAACAAAATAAAAATAAAATTATCGCATAACATGCAATAATCTCTCTTGGTTTTATCGCATTTTACTGTTTGTGAATTAATTGGTTCACCTTGACTCACTTATTACCATGAAACCGGCGAGATCATCAGAAAGATGTTTTTTTTCCTCCTTCTTCCGTAGGCTATGCATTTCTCGTCACGTGGATCACGTCTTTTGTGATGGTGGTGGTGCACGAGAGAGTGCCGGATATGAAGAAATGGCCACCACTTCCAGATATCTTCCTGGACAATGTGCCGCACATTCCGTGGGCATTTCACATGTGTGAGATCACAGGAACCTTCCTCTTTGGCATTTGGGCTTGCGTTATTGTGGTGCATAGGCATCGTTTGGTGCTACTAAGGCGCTTCTTTGCTCTCGCTGGCACAGTTTTCCTCCTCAGATGTGTTACAATGCTCATAACATCGCTGTCTGTCCCAGGGACGCATCTTCAGTGCACGCCGCAGGATCACAAAGTGGATGAAACCAAGTAAGACAATTTTGCTAATTTCTCTTTTTTTAACTACAAAGAGACATTCGCCTTTCAAGTTAAACAGTTTTTATTACTTCATAAAATGCAGTAAAACATTAAAATTACAAATTTAAAGAATTTTAGTTTTCAAGACAAGAATTTTTATGGGAACAAATGTATGGCAAGAAATGAATATTAAAGAATGAATTTTGTTAGTTAATTTATTACTTCATGAGACTCATTTTATAATGAGAAAAAACTCAGTTTATTGAGACATTTCAACAAATTATAATAAAATTAGTAATATGACAAGAAATATGCATCTAAAATTTGTATTATTGTTGTTCTTACTAATTATTTCCAGTTACTCTCCCCACAAAAAAGCTAGGATTTCTTTTAAAATTTCGATCAATTTGTTGATTTTATAGCATTTGTTAGTGAATATTTATAGATCAATATCTTAATCTATTAATTATAAAACTTTGCACATTTTGAATTAGCATAATTTTAGTGTTTTATATATTTAATAATAATAATGATCCGATGATAATTGCAAGTATTTTACTGTGAATTTGTTTGATCTATTTTTTAAACCAAACGAATGTGGTAAAACATTGCAAATTCTTATTTGCGAAATAAGATTTATTACATAGACTGTTATCACAAAATTTTAGAGGGCAAGACTCAATCTGATAAGAAAAAACTTTCAGTGTTATTGAAAACTTTACTGTAGTTTTCTCAGTCTTCAGGTTTTACAACAATTTTTATAAAAATGACACCTGTTGCTTAAATTTTTTATGCATTATTGATAATAGAAAATGATTATTAAAAAAATTTGATCAAATTAATCTGGGAATTAAAAAAAAAGATGTTTCTAACCAATAAAAATTTCAATGAAGTATGTATATAGGGGAAGAGTACCAGCAATCAGAAGTGTTCCTCGGATTGTCAGTATATCACCGTATGGTAACTCCAAATTAAATTATATTTTAAAAGTTATTCGGTATTTTAGGTGAGATTCTTAACAATCTCACCTACTATAATCCTAACAAAATTTCATGTCGTCCGATCGATCTCAAACTTGGCCAAAATGTGTTTCGCCACTTCCTGATCACGAATATATATGTGGCTATTAGGTGAGATTCTTAACAATCTCACCTACTATAATCCTAACAAAATTTCATGTCGTCCGATCGACCTCAAATTTGGCCAAAATGTGTTTCAGCACTTCCTGATCACGAATATATATGTGGCTAATTTACGTTCCCGGCCGGCCGGCCGGCCGGCCGGCCGTGATGGATTTTTATTCCAATATTTGATGAATAATGAATTCTATCTAAATATTTGTTCTTTTTGGAAGATTTTAACACTAAATACGTTAAAATTTGAATATGATTTGAGTTGAAATTGCTTTGTTGAAAATTCAGTGTGAGCAATTGCTTACGAGAAATATGACAGAACTTCGTGGCTTACTTCAGTTTTATTTAGTTTTGGTGAAGTACTAACAAAGTTTGTTCGCTGTTTTTGAGTGATATTATTGAATATTCATTGAATATTGTGTTGATTCACGTTACTGATGATTTGTACATTTGACCTGAAGTGAGATTTGCCTTGTGAATTATATTTTTCATGTGAAAAATGGGAAATTTTTTAAGACATTCACCAGTGAGGTGATGATTCTTATTTTGGACAGGTGTTTTTCTCACGAAATTTCGTGAAGTTTTAGCTTTTGTGATGACTAGGTTGGACAAATGCCTGGAGAAATGAAGGAGCATCATCTCTACGAAAGAGATGCAGTGAGAAATGCCTTGAAAGGCTCCCGGAAAGGGCAGGGAATGAGCGAATCCGCACGTACTTGGAGTACCGAAGTCAACTCACTTTAATGAATGATATGGACAGTTTCTGGGCTTCTTGTGACATTCCACGTTTCCCTTACATGACCAGGAAGAGGACTTGGTAAGATTGGTTCATAAAATGAAGAACAATGGGCATCCTGTTGAGGCGGATTATCTGTCCAAATTTACAGACAAGTTGTAAAAATTAATAACCAAGTTGTCCAAAATAAGAGTCAAATTCACCTCTACATATCAATTCATTTTTAAACGTATTAAAACTAATTTTAGTAAAAATGAGATGATAAATAGCTTGCCAAGTTTCTAAACAATCCTTCTGAAAAGAGAGTAACAAGAAAAGTCAATTAGTATTGAAAATATGGCACTTCAAACTTAGGATATCGATGCTTATATGCAGACTGTCCAAAATTATAAGCACTTCCCCTAACACTTTTCTGTCAGTTCATCCAAATCCTTGGCATTTTGGTTCAAATACAAAACTTGTATAATTTCACGAATTTGATTCAAGATAACTGAATGGCGTCTCCCTACTTCAGCATCAAATCGAATTTGCATGCACTCCGAGTTAGCTCACGTTAAGAATCTCACCTACATAAGCCGGTTAGGATTATCTGTCCCTTTTACGTTCCCGGCCGGCCGGCCGGCCGCTCTTTGGAGCTTAATAGCTCCTAAACTAAAAGAGATATCGACTTGCGGTTTTCGGCAAAGGTTATATATCGGGTGAAAATTGCAACTTGGTGCATTGACCCCCCACCCCCCACCCCTCCTTCCGCCATTTTGAAGACCCCCCTTTTTTTGTTTTCTCAATAGCTCCGCCCCTATGGCATAGAGCGGGCTCAAATTTTAGTATGTTATAGCTGGGCCTTAGAGCTTTCCATCAATACCAAACTTAAGGTCCCCCGACCCCCCTGACCCGAGCTATAAGGGTCCAAAAAAAATTTCTTAAAATGGCCATAACTCCGGTTCTAATTGTCAGAATTTAAAAAATGGGGGCTTTTTGGAAAGCTCTCGTGAAATGCCACTTACCCTTCTAACATCGCAAGTTCATAAAACCACCGCTAGGGGCGCTATTATTAAAAAGAAAATTTTTAAATCTTATAAGTTAAATAACTCAAAAATTCCATTGTGCATCGGGCTGAAATTTTAGTATGTTGTAGCCGTTGATTGTACCTATCAAACAAAAAAAACCTTAAGTCGATCTAAAACCCCTGACCCGAGCTATAAGGGGTCAAAGTTCGAACATTGACCGGCCTTTATCTCCGGTTCTAACTATCATAGCGACCTAAATTTTACCTTTTTGGTTTCGTCTCAATGAGCACTTTCAGATGGAAGTTCAAAAAGTCACCACAGGTGGCGCTGTGATAGCGTCAAAATTCATCGAAATTCAAAGTCACTTTTCTCAAAAACGGCATTGTGCAAGTTAATGAAATTTTAGTATGTTGTAGTCCAGTCTAGGACGTTTCCAAAATGGTGCGTATGTGCGCTGTGGTTTCAATAGAACCGGAGATATGAGGGGTCAAAGTTCACGAAATTCAAAAAATCATATCTCCGGTTCTATGTGACCGATTTTGATGAATGAGAGCTTAAACGAAAGATCTCACCAAATGCTACAACTTTCTAGAATATTTGAACTTCGTGGGACCAACACCAGGGGCGCCACAGTCGAAAAACCAATTTCAATATCACATAACCTCAATTATCTCGACTGTCGCTGAACCGATTTTGATGATTACTTCAACATAATTGTAGAGCACATTTGTCTCTACATTTCGTCCATACATCATTTTCCACTCAGACTACGCTATCACTCCGATTTTGCCGTTTAAGTGTGAAAAAATTGATTTTTCCAATAATAACGCTTTGAAATCACTCAGATGCCAATTTGACTGCCTCTACTCCACAAAGACACTTAAAATAGGGTTTTAAATGGAAAGTCCCACAGAATACAACAATTCTTTGATATAGTTGAAGTTCAACAAATGACTACTTGGGGCACTCTGGATGAAAAAACGAGTTAAGAAACAAAAAACCTCGCTTATCTTGGCTTCTGAGTAATCGATGAGATCATGTTCTATAGGAAAATTATAGAGAACATTCTGGTCTACATTTCACCCATATAACACTTTTCTGTCAGTTCATCCAAATCCTTGATATTTTGGTTTAAATACAAAATTTGTATAATTTCACGAATTTGATTCAAGATAACTGAATGGCGTCTCCCAACTTCAGCTTCAAATCGAATTTGCATGCACTCCGAGTTAGCTCACGTTAAGAATCTCACCTACATAAGCCGGTTAGGATTATCTGTCCCTTTTCCCCTACTACAAATGACTTTGCGTCAAGCGTTGGAGAAATTATTTCATGCACACTCTTCAGGATCATTCATTAGAGGTCTCTTACATGAATTTTCTTTACTTAATCCGTGACTTACTTAAGTTTTACTCGAGGATCAGTCTGTGTCTATTTTGGGCCTTTAGATAAAAGCGCAATTGCTGAATTAGAAATGATGAAATAGGGGAAAATACTCTCCCTTCGAACGTTCATGCCTTTGAATAATGTGAATTTTCTTTTATTTTTCCTAAGATACTTACACATTTCTGTTAAATATTACTTAGTTTATTATCAATTATTAGTATTTATGTGATAATTAAGTGTAAGTTTCTTAGAAGAAATAAAAGAAAATACATTATTCGAAGCAGGGGGGTGTCATGAGCTCTGAAAAATGCGACCAATTTTAGTGTAAATTTTTCCGTGTTTTCGTACACATTTCACGAGATATCTCCGAAACTACGTAGGTTGCCAATTTGGGGTTTTCGGTTACCCATTCCATATTAAATTGGCTTTTATTTTGTATTTGTATTTTTTGCTAATTCATTCCACAATGACAGAAAACACCGAATAAACTCCAAAGTTTTTTCGGAACGCTAGAAACATATGGAAAAAATAGGAAACGTCATGCCCCTGATTCGAAGACATGAACGTTTGAAAGGAGAGTACTTTCCCCTATAATTTCTTTTAAGAAAATCCTCCAGTGTTTTTAACTCTGGAAATTTGTTATAATTTTCTTTCAAGCGTTGTGACATGGCTTGATGCCATCCACCTCAGGATTCAGCGCGCTTACACGATCTGGAGTGGCTTGGGGATGTCGATTCAGGGTGTTAGGACATGCGGTGACTACATGTTCAGTGGACACACTGTTACTCTTACCCTCCTCAATTTCTTCATAACCGAATGTAAGTTTCTTTTTTTCTTATCAGCATTATTGAATGGAAATTTTCAAAATAAGATAAACCTGGTGTTTGTAGACACTCCTCGTCATTTGTACTTCCTGCATACGATGACGTGGTTGTTGAATATGTTCGGGATATTCTTTATTTTGGCTGCCCACGAACACTACTCGATAGATGTTTTCGTGGCATTTTACATTACATCTCGTCTCTTCCTCTACTACCACACCCTGGCAAACAATCAGGCTCTGATGTCGCACGATTCGACACGCACAAGAATCTGGTTTCCCATGTTTAGCTACTTTGAGAGTTCTGTGGATGGTATTATTCCCAATGAATTTGATACAGTAACGGAAGTACTGGGAAAGTTGTTTTGGGGTGTTGTCTATATTAAGGATATTTGTATGCTGACAGCGCGGAGGATTTGGCTGGCTCACAGTGATTTTGCAGCTGAGGAACCGGCAGCTAAGAAGCCCAAGAAATCTACAAGTGCTAATCAACTTTCTGGTGATTCAGAGCTCAATAATGCAGTGAGTGCAAAGAAAACTCTGGGCAATGGAAATTTGCTCCTCATGAATAATGATATTGGAAGGAATGGGGGTTCTGGGGAGCCAGCTATTACCATTGAGGGGCTCATTAAGAGCAATATTGATCATATGAGAGAGCCCAAAAATGGTGTACTTGAGAAGAAAGACAACTGAGCGGAAAAAAAAAGTAAAACATTCCTCAACAAAAACAAAATTCTTACCAGAAATCCTAAGCTTAGTGAATATTTTTTTTTGTATTAAATAAATTCTATTTTAGTGGCTGCGATAGCGGGAACTAGGAATAATACCAAAGTCGTGATTTTTCTCCATTAGGTCTAAATTAATTTATTTATTTTTCCTTCAATTGTCGCACAATGGCATTCTTGGAAATACCTTCTTCCAATTTGATAATCTTTCACGAAAACTTTCTCTCCATTTACCTTTGATATGGAATTTGATCATCTTTAGTTAATGTGAAAAAAAATTGAATTAGTAAAATTGTTAACATATATTTCTTGAATTTTAAATAAATTCCTATTTAAAAATGAATTTTGAGTTTTTAATTTTCCGTCATAGAAATTGGAATGCCTTCGATGGATCACTTTGAGAAAAAAAAGGAATAAACAATTTTGGTCAGTAAGTATAACCGTCAAGAATTTTATTATTTTTACTAAAATTGATTTTTACTTACCCTAAATAGGGGAAGGCTTTCAGGTTTCGCACACACTCTGGCTTCGAACATTTCATATTTTCTCATATTCCTTGAATGAATCTGACATACAGGAATCATAAGTTTGTTACGGTGCTCATTTCTAGTGAAAGAGGCTTTAAAAAAAACATGTAAATATTTTTAAAAATTAATTTTTTTATTCCATTACATTCTATAATTATTACTCTTTCTAATTATAGGTTTGCAAAAAAAATATTTTTATTTTTTTATTACACTGAGTGAGAGAAATCTGAAAAAGTTAAAATAACATTCCAGAAATGTTAATTTTACCCTGCAGAATTGATCCGAAATCGGTGTAAATATTATCCTTTTTAGGTGTATTAGGGGTTAAAGGTACCCTTTTTCATGTTAATTTTACCCTTAATAAGGTGTAAAATTAACATTAAAAAATGTTAATATGTTTCTAATACATCTAAAAAGTGTTAAATTTCTGAGGAAAAAATGTTAATCGCACCCTCTTTTTTCTCAGTGACTAATAAAATAAAATTAAAAAAATAATGTAGTATTTCATCGATCAAAAATTTGTTACGGGTGTTCGCAACAATCAAGATAAAAGAAAGACCAAGAAACCTTTTCATATATAAGAGATTGGATTTTGTTTTATTAACATCTTCTCACGAGTTTATGAGTGTTTTCAAGGATTCTTTCCGTTAAAAAACTAATTTTGCGAGAAAATAAAGTTTTACAAGATCGTATGAAGAATTACATTGTTTATTTTAGACAAATAGTGCCAGGAATGCATCCTTATACTGTAAATTGAACTTTGAGGAGCAGCAGCATATCATAAAGAGAATCTGTAGTGCCCAATCCTTGGCGCAATCAATAACAAAAATTTCTGAGTTCTATAATAGGCCTACAATCAGCAGTGTTTAAAGTCCATGGAGAGGAAGCAAGAGTTGAGCTAAAAAAAAGCTTCTGATAGACCCAGGTTCACTACCTAAAAACTTTATAAACGCATACTAGAGGAAAGTGCTCTCCCTTCGAACGTTCATGCGCCTTCGAATAATGTGAATTTCGTGAATTTCTTATGTTTTTCGTAAGAGATTTACACTAAATTATCATGGAATTATCAACAATTGATAATAAGCTAAGTAATATTTAATAGAAATGTGTAAGTCTCTTAGGAAAACTAAAAGAAAATTTATATTATTCGAAGGGAGAGCACTTTGCCCTATCAATCTCTGATACAAACCCGTTAATAATAGCCTTAAAGATTAAGGATCATCTTGGGGAAAGTACTCTCCCTTCGAACGTTCATGCCTTCGAATAATGTGAATTTTCTTTTAGTTTTTCTAAGAGACTTACACATTTCTATTAAATATTAGTTGGCTTATCATCAATTGTTTATAATTCCTTGATAATTTAATGTAAGTCTCTTACGAAAAACAAAAGCAATTCACATTATTCGAAGGCATGAACGTTCGAAGGGCAAACAGGACCCTTCTAGTTGCAGTATTCGATGAACACTTCATGAAGCGGGAAAGAATGGGAGAATCGCCAAGAAGTTACCCTTCTCAATAAAATCAATATACAGAAAAGGCTTTAAGTCTATTTTGATCACGTTTTTAAAGGCCTAGAATTCTAGAGAAAGGTCCTCTGGACGGATGATTCGATGATTCCAATAAAGCAGGAATATGCAAAAACCGTTTGAAATCGAATAAACGTCAAAATAGGTTTGGTCAGGTAGCGCTTGCTTAGACCATTGACGTACAAATTTCATTTGACGTTTATTCGGTTTCAAACGGTTCTTGCACATCTCTGCAATAAAGTATTAACGTTGACAGTACGTGTGGCGTCGACAAAAGCAAATTTTCTTTAAAATTTGAAAATCCAACTGTTAAAGGATTAAGGCAAGGTGACAGAGTGTGGGGCTATTTGAGGCTTAATTCGGTGAGAAGGTTGGTGCTCTTGGATGTGATGGTTAATGCTGAAGTGTATTTTACACTCGTGCCAAAGGTGGTAATACCAGAAGGAAGTCGTCTAATTGCTGCTGATTTTATGCTACAGCAAGACAAAGACCAAGTCACAAAGCCAAAATCATCACAAAATACCTTCAGGATGAAGGCACTAACGTTATGTACTGGCCACCTCAAAACCTAGACCTCTCATCCATCGAAAATCTTTGGTTTTTGCATTGTCTTTGCATTTGCCAAAAATCAAAATCGCCTCTCAGAAACCTTATTATTTGTAGGATTTGAAGTAGATCAACCTTAAGATCTGGCCTCTTTTCGCACAAGACGATTGTGCCTGAAGGAATTGCTGAATTATCTCGCACAAACGGTGGAAATATTAAATAATGGCGTAGACCGTAAAAACCTTTTGATTGATGAAATATTCCATTACTTTTTAAAAATAAAATTATTAGTAATGAATGATTAAAATTATTTTTTCCCAAACTTATAATTAGAAAGAGTAATAATCTTAGAATATAATGGAACTTAATTTTTAACTCTAACCCTAGCAAAACCGGTCAAATTAACCGTTTTTAAAACCTTTTAAAATTAACATTTATTTAAACGATACAATGTCGCTTTCACCTATTATGAATTTTTTAAAATATGAATGTAATATATTTTTTAGTGTTTAAAATTTAATTTATTTCTCATTTCCAAGAAAAATTTATTGGGCATCCTTGGGAGAAGTGGGGCACTTTTGAAATTGTGATTTTTTCCCTATGTTTAAGTGGGACTGTCTCAACCTGTTTGTGCTGTGCAGCTACTGATCTGACCTAAGGTCAGATTGATTGAATATGGAAGAAATTTGAAGTGTTCGAAGCCAGAGTATGTGCGAAGCCTGAAAACCTTCCCCTTATACCCAAACTGTTGCACCTGATGAAGAGTAAATTCCCGTAACAAATCAAAAGTAACAAAACCGTTTTAGTTTTATCCACTTGTCGTTTATTTTTGCGAAAATGAGTTTTACATCAAATACAAACATTACATCGAAAACATTGACGTGTTCTTCTGTTAAAGCCGTGCTCTTACAATATCACAAATGAACTTATATAAATGTTTTTTTTTTTTTAAGTGATAAACAGATTTTATACTTCAATATTTGGATAAGACTTCAAATGGAAGTTTGAACTGTTTGAACCTGTTTCTTTGGTAAGAAATACATTTTATATATTTAATTTGACTAGTTACTTTTGAAAAACAAGAACTATTTTCTTATTCCACCATCTAGCATTGTAAAAATTACGATTATGTTAAAAAATCCAATTTTATGTTTTTTGAAAATGACTAGAAAAAATTAATAATAGAAGTAATTGATTTATTATGTTTGATTTAGTAGTTATACAATTTACAGGATATTTATTAACCACAGATTACTAACAATAAATTTACGACTAATAACTGAACCAATTTGGATTGTCTTTGACTAAATCAAGAAGCTTTAATTAAAAAGAACTTAATCATGTTTTGTGTTTCACCAATTTCTTTCGAATTTCTGTAGTAATGAAGTGAGATGCAAGTAGGGGAAAGTGCCCATGCTTTGAACGGTCCCAAGCTTTATAATGACTAATTTTTTCCTATGTTTCTGAAGAAATGCGACTCTGCAATATATTTTAAAAGAAGACATTTTCCCCTAGTTTTTAAAATATAGAAGAGATGAGCCACATTTATTGAAAAACATACGAAAAATTTAGTAATTGTAAAACTTGGGACCGTGTAAAGCATGGGCACTTTCCCTTATTATTTATGATTGCGATTGTTATTGTTCAATTTTTAAATTCAAGAAAATTTTGAATGCTAAAGCAATTTTAAAATAATTTAGATTTAGATTAAACAATAAAAAATTATTCCATTTCTCAATAGAAAAGCCTCAAATATTGTGATATTTATTTAGGTAATATTTATTTCCAGCAGCCCAAACCATCCAACCGTCACTGAAGCTAGAAAAATTATTTATTTAAAATGTGTGTGTGTGTTTTCTTTTAATAAAATAACTCATTTTTTTGCATAAATCAGCATAATTGTTTTTAAGTATCAACCTGCAATTTAATATTTTTGATTTCAAGAAATATATTAATCCCATAGTGATCTCTGATTGGTTAAAACTTTGAGTTCATTAAAGCTCTAGTCAATCAGAGTTTCTAACCCATCTGGATATTCTATTGACGTAAGTAATTCACTGTAAATCTAAAATTCATTTCTAAATTTTAAAATAAATATTAATGGTGCTGGCACATCTTTTTGATCAGGAAAATTTCGTGAAAAGGAAAAGAAATATCATTTTCTCTCAAAGGTTTTGCATACATCCATCTCATTCTTTCCGACTCTAAATTAGATGAAACTAAAATTGAATTTGTTTTGACATTTAAAAGAAGAAGAAAAGTTCAAATAGTGAGATAGACATATCCAAAATGTATGCGAAAGAAAGTGATGTAAATTTTGGTTTCATGAAATTTTCATGATAACTAAAATGTGTGCCGGAGGCACAATGATCCAAAATTTCTAATGCTTACAATATACTTTTGTGTTTAATAGTTTCTCTGATATCAATATCAGAAAACAATTAAAAAAAATCACCTGAAAATTAATAAATATTGAAAGATGTTTAATTATAATCACATTTGTTGTTTAATATCTTCAAGTATCGATATACAGCAGGACCTCGATACAGTCAACCCCCGATAGACTTCAATGTCCAATAGAGTCAACAGTTATTTTTTTTTTACTCTACGGACTCTGATAGAGTCAACTTGGATCCAAATTGACTCCAATAGATAGTGAATAACGTTTCAATAGTGAATAACGTTTATGGCAACAGAATTTTTAATAATTAAATATCTACCTGAGCTCTTCTAAAAAAAAAGTGAAAAAAGAAATCTTTAAGACATCATTTCCTTATATTAACATTGTAGGTGGGCCTCAATATTACCACATGGAGAGTAATTTATTTATACTTAAAATATTTACTAATAGTAAAAATATTCCGTAAAATTGTTCCTTAATCTTCAACTTTTTCTCAAACAAACGACTTTTTTGGGTCAGAAGTATAGAATTTATGGGTTAATTAAACAAAATATTCTACTATTGTGTTGAATTTATCAATGTTCTAGTACAAATATAAATTAATATCCCTTTCTAGGGTAGATTAAGCTAATTCAAAACCTGCTCCAAATGGAAATTTTTCGCTACTCCAAATGGAAACGTCACTGTTTTTATGATAAATACAGTAATTAATTATTTTCTGTACGACATTTTCATTATTTAGTTAATTTTGCTCCAAATAAAGCGAAAATCCATTCATATTCGCAAATTTTAATTTGTTAATTTCTCAGAAAAATTAAAAGTGTACCTTTTCACCATCGAATTTTTCATCGATCGACATTGTTGGTTATTCGTTTTGTTTAACATTTAATGTCACATTCCTGGCTAATTTTAGTTCAATTGAGTGCTAATCTTTATTGTTAACGGTACGTGAAGTTTTCAAATGAAATAATTACCTAGTTCTTGAACAAAAAGGGTTTTTCTGAAGTCTCTGCAAATGCTTCAATAGGAAACCCCGGAAATATGATTTTTTTGGAGAGATTTTCTTATTGTTTTAGATGAGAATGGAGAAAATACTGAGAATAAGAACAAATCCTGCACTCAAGAGCAACTCAACAGGGTTCTTGAAGACTCTTTGCGGTATCACTTACACTGTTTATCTCCAATTAGAAACTTTCCCTTGTCTCTATTTGGATTAATTTGTTTCCAATTGCAGCATTTTACATTCGCGTATTTTTCTTGTATTTAAGTTTTTAAATTATATTTAAAGAACTTTTACTAAACAGTAACATTCTAGAAGAGTCAAGGAGCAAATTTATGTAATTTTCTTCAGAAAAAAAAATGAATTTAATGTGTTGAATCTTCTGTGAAAGTCAAAGCGTCTGCAAATGGTTTTGAATTAGGACATTTATCCTATCAAAATTTCACATTTAATTGATTTTTTTTCGGACTCCAACAGAGTCAACGAATCCAATAGAGTCAACAGACATGGAAATAATTAGTTGACTCTATCGAGGTCCCACTGTATTTAAAATCAAATTAGAAAATTCACATGAAGCATATGCTTCATGCTGTGATACTCAAATATAAAATCGAAATATATCAACAGGTTTCTTATTGTAAATTTAAAGAAGAAACTCCTATTTGAGGATTTTCTATTGATAGATATCCTACTAGAAATAACGTTTTCATCTTGTAAATTCTGCCTCAAAAAATTCCATAATTCTAAAAAATCGCAATTTTTGTGTCCAATTCTTAAAATAATCTCTCATGTAATGAAGGAAATAAAGCGTAATTATGGTAATTATCCAATAAGAATATCTTGTACTGAAAATACGAATTAGCCCTGGAACTTATTTCAATTCACTGACATTCAAAAGTTAGTTAGCTTCTTTGGTCCTTTGAGGCTCTCCCTTTTAGTTGCTTCTAGTTTAATCCCTCAGAATCATTGAGTTTGGCCAGCTCGGATTCCAGCCTCAGGAGCTGCACGTAAGTGATGAGCCTCCAATTCTCCTTCTCATTGTCTGAACTGATAAAAGTGGTGTAGTAGGAAATGAGCTCCTGAGAGCCATCTTCATCGAGATCTGCAATTAGCAGAGAGTTCTCCTGATAGTTGAGATCTGGCTGGCAGAAAATCTCCTCGCCATGCTCTTCTAGGCAAAACTGAACGATGTTGTTCTGACTTGTATTGATGACACGAGTATCCGTGGAATTGAACAGGATCATCAGTACAACTTCCCTCAGAACCCTCATGCGAAGGATCGGCTCAAGAGGGGAGTGAGTGTGATTGCGGATGATCTCAGGGAATTCACGACGCTTCCGGAAGAATTCTCCTGCAGCCGGAGTCCATTCCCAGAACTTCACGATAAACCCATTTAGGGTGGATTTTGTGGTGTTGAGACTGAGAATAGTTGGGACCATTCCGTAAATTCCTGTGCCATTCCTTATCAGTACTTCATGATTCTGCTTCTCATCCATGAGGCGCACAGTCATATTGCAGTGATGAGGACACTTTCCTCGGTTCTCAATGATGAGTTCCTTCCCGCCAGACGGATAGATATTAATCTGATTCTCCGTATTCTTCCTCTGACCCAACAATCTATGCTGTTCGATTGTTTCTGGCTTTGAGAGTGCATCAACTTTCAAGGCATTGTTAGTCCATAGTCTGTAGAGATCATCTAGAGATTTGACATAGGACACAGAGCTCTCATTTCGCCAGCAACTCAAATTAATCCGGAAGTTTCTGTCTATTGTGAGTTTGTGGACACTTTCACACTCCGCCACGGTATAGCTCTTCCCCAGGATTCTTCCAGTTGCCCCCGAGATGAGGAATAAACTATTGTGCTGATTGGTTTCACTGGGTCCAATCTGGAGGAGATCCTTAACGCCATCTCCATCCAGATCCGGAAGAATCAGAGGAAAATCAACGGCATCTTCAGGAATTTTTGAAGAATTCCCAATTCTTGGGCTTATATGCCACAGCCATTCGCCAGATACTGGATCCAGAGCTCCCAGCTGACCCATCTGCCCCACAATCAGACAATCTGCCTCGCCGTTTTTGTCCACATCGAGCAATGTACAATCTATGGATTTTGGCTCCTCGGGCATTTCATCATACCAAGCCACTTGCCCTCCCCGTCCAATCAGTGAAATAATCCCATTTGTATGATGATCATTTTCATCAAATTCCGCAAATACCCTATCGCTACGGTACATGAAAATCAAATTCTTCCCCCTTCCCTTCAGTCCTGTCACTGTATTTATTATTCCCTTTAGTTCAATCTTCTCATAATCCCTAAGCCAATTGTGTGTCTTTATTTTTTTCTCACCACTGGAACATGTGGCTGAATCTGAACATGGCAATAGCCACAGGAATCCCACTGTCACAAAAATACACAGTCCGATGGACAAGAAAAAAAGAATTTTCCTACCTCCAGACATGCCTTTCTTCTCAGGAAGGGTATTTGTCCACGAAGCAGGTACATGTCCCCCTTCGACATTGCTGTAATTTCCCAGAATCTCAGTGGTGGAAAACATCAGGTGATTCTCAATCCGGTTGAGATTGCTGGGAGTTCTAGCTGGATTTGTAGATTTTGACTGAAGCCTGGCATGATGGTGATTTCTGTGTAGCAGCTCTTCTTCACTCTCTGAATCACTCATGGTCTGACACAATGGAGCATAGACACCTTGCTTTGTGTCGCTATTTATCATAATTCCTCAGGAAAACTGCAGAAAAGGATTTTTTTAAGAAAAAAAGTCCAATCGTTTTGGAGGCAATTTGTTTTTTACCTTTTCCTCAAAATATAACAAAAGTTTTTCTTCAAATTGTAGAAAATCTGTAAACTCTCATACTTATTGAAAGATCTTCACAAGAAAACACTTGAAAAATTTATGGGTTTTAAGAGATTTTCACGATTTTCACTACAAAAAAAATATCGATTGTTATTGTTTTTCTCTCGCGGCGAAAAGCGGCGAAATCGAGGGAGCCACCCGGCTGACCAGGTGTTAGTTAGTTAACAGTCGGCAAACAGCTGACTAACAACTCGGTTAACAACTCTGGGGGTCAATTCAGCTGATTACTGATTACCCCCCGTCAAATAATATCTGCAGATATCTTTAAGATTTCTGTAGAGAAAATCTACACCTCTACAGAATATCTGCAGATAAATTCTGTAGATATTCTTACGAATTTTATTTGGGCTTGGGACAAAATTCGTCAGAATATTTCGGCAGATTTATGACGAATCTCTGATGAATTTCTGTAGATATTCTGTAGATTTTTTCTACATTCCAGACTTTCCAGACAAGATGTGTCAGAAGAGATGGAAAAATTTTTCAGTGAAGTTTGCAAAATTCTATAGAGTTATTCTTAGTGATATCACGGTGTTTATATAAAATAAAGAATTCTGCGACGCCGTGTTACAAGTAGAGAAAAGTGAAGTGAAAACTTTAAACAGAGTGTCGACCAAAATTTCGTGTTTTTGTATCATTCGATTGGTGATTTTTAAGAAATTAGTATTTTTGCTCGCAGTTTTTTTACTTATCTAAAATGTGTACTCGGTAATGCTTGTTAAGCAGAGCATACAATTTTCTTTATAACTTCTACAGTTTCTTCATAAATCAACAATATTTTTGTGAAGTAATGGAGGTTATGCAGATTTTCTAGGGAGAAATTCTGCCGAGAATCTGCAGATTTTCTCTGAATGTACTAGAATATACCGTTAAAATTCAAAAAACCTCCGAGTAAAATCGGCAGGTAGAGCAATGATTTGACGACACATTTCGTCAGTTAAATCAGCATTTATCGTAACTTCATTTTTGCGATTTTGAGATATATACAGTAGAGTTCCTCAAATTTGAACATTTGGGGGATATAGATGACATTTCTCACTCCTCAAATTTGAACGATATTTTCAAAAACGTAACGGAATTCACGTGAAATGCACTTTCCGTAAACTAAGATAAACAACTTTAGAGAATATATCAATGTAATTAATTGTGAAATAAATGAAATTTCTTGCAGAAATACCAGAGAAAAATGGCGCTCCACGCAAAATTTTCTTCACATAACCTCAAATTTTACATTTTAAACTCAACTGTCGTTCAAATTTGAGGAGTTCAAATTTGAGGAACTCGACTGTACATATTTGAAATCAGCGTAATTTTGTTTTTTAAACGCACTTGAGAAAAAAGAAACTTTTATAAGCCAAATAAAAATTATTTTTAACAAAAATTATCGTAAGTACCCTTAATTAAAAAAAATGTATCAGAATTTGTCGTAACTTCCATTTTTGGGGAAGTTGCGACAAATTTTCATACAAAATTTCAGTAATCAGCATTTGCCGTAACTTCTTTTGTTCGTATGCGTGGCTTGTAATTTGCAGCAAAAATGTAACATTTCTCAATAAAACGTTCACAAACTCTTCCAAATATCCAAAGACACTGACTGTGAATAATGCACCATGAAATCATTTTAATTCAATATTTGCGAGAAAAAAAGTGAGAAAAATCCCTACCCATCTGTCATTAATTTAAAACAATAACAAGCGACGTGACGCACAAAATTTATTCAATAAAAGTTACGAAATAAAAGCTTTTAGCGACAGGGATAACAATTTAATTGCCTAATTCAGTCAAATAAAGGCGCTTATTATCACTAGAATAATTCAAATTGATATAATGCATTTTAGAAAATTGTCGTAACTTCCAAGATTTCCACACATTGGAAGTTATGACTTTATAAACGATGGAAGTTACGATAAAATATTATTATGTTTCTTCTAACATATGTCTCAATATCTTAGCTGTTATATCATTTTATAAAAATTTTCTCGAGTTAACTTACAGTTTATTAGTGCCACTTTTATTATTTTGACTTAAAAGTATCGCATTCGGGGCTCACTTTTAAGAAAAATAAAGCTAAACTGAAAATTTCGTCTCCTGAAAAGTTGTCAAAAGGAAGTTACAAATGCTGATTTAAATGACGATTTATAAATCTAAATTCCAATTCAGACATCCCAGCTGATTATTGATTAAGCTAATTAAAAAAGTCTCCAAAAAGCTCCTAAGCTGTTTTCGTATTCAGACACATCAGTGTAATCAACAAAATACTGATTATCCGCTCATTTATTCTCGACCACCTCTCGCGGTGGCCGATAAAGATAAACTGATTTAAGTTAATTTGACATTTATGAAAATGTATAGTGACTCGTATCATATTTTCCACGCGATTTTCTTGAAAAATTATGTAAATAAGTGCTTGTATTTTTATTATTTTTATTTTTCTGTCATTTTTTTTTATTCTTAAAACAATATTTTGTGGCAAACTACAAAGGACCACCGAAACTGCGATTAGAAAATAACTGTGAAGAACTCGATATTAATTTTTTCGAATATTGAAATTGTTAAACGAATACTAAAATTCCTTATTTAGGTTTTTGCCTTCGGTATTCCAAATCATGAAAGCTTTTTTCCAGGATGTGATTGATTTCTTGGACTCCAGTCTGTTGATATTTTCCATTTAGAAGTTTTTTTCTAGCTCGCATGTCTCGGATGATTTTCCAATTTGAAGAATATGAAAAAAATGTCCAGCTGTCATCCTCAAGAAGACACGTTTTAGTTTCGAAACTCTCCGCTATGCTACTCGTGTGCTGTACCACCTTAACCAGAGGAACCACCACTAAAGGAAAAAGTCGTTTTTGCATTCGAATCTGGCAACACTAAAAAGTGGCTGATGTTGCATTTAATTTTTAATGTTTTTAGCTATTTTTATCATTCTTGAGAAATTCTTCCTGCCTAATTCTGTTGCAAGAGGTCAAATAAATATAAAAAATGTGATAATTGTGATAAATTTGTGAAATTTGGATGGTTTTTTTGAGAACAAGTGACAGTGGGTGAACGAACACTGATAGAAAATTCGAGAATTTTTATGTTTCTTCTAAGTTTTTTATTCTTTTCTTCCTCTACAAAGATAAGGAAATTATTCTAGAATCCTTACAGTTTAAAGTATGTGAAATTTTTCCAATTCTTGAAGGATAAAAAGGAATTTCTTTCCAGTCAGTGACATGGTGATTAAATGGGATGTATTTCAGTGTCCGGAGGGCTTCGAAACGGATCAGGGATTGCCTGGAAGTCTACATAGAACTTCTAGGGCAGAGGTGTGCAAGAACCGTTTGAAACCGAAAAAACGTCAAATAAAGCTTGTTCGTCAATGGTCAAAACGCTACCTGAGCAAACTTATTTTGACGTTTATTCGGTTTCAACGGTTCTTGCACACCTCTGTTCTAGGGCCTCCTCCAGAGAAGTTTGAATGCCAGAATAACTAAGAAAAGCCCCCAAGAGTTCCAAAGCAGATGACAAATCTGGTCAGGATGCTGTCTTTTCCAGGGCAATTTTCACACTAAAAAAAACACAAGAAAAATCAGTAAAAATCACAGAATTATCCCACAAATCTCTTCACTGGCCAATTCTTTCTTTATTTCGTCGGTTGCGGCTACCTCTGTCGTATCTGCATTTGTTTTGTATCTGCATTCGGAGTAAGCTACAATACAGACGTCCCCTCTTGCGTGAAATGCTGACACAAAAGAAATGCAGATACGACAGAGGTAGCCGAAACCGACGATTTATTTAAAACATAAATAGACACAAATGCTTTTTTCCTTTCTGAACTATTATATTTGATCATAAAGCATTAGGAAAAACTCAATTTTACATGAATTCATCTGCTGAATAAAAGTGTGACGCGAAAGAGTTAAAAAGCAATCTTGGCGACGTTTTTTTTTCAAATCCTGGCAACGACCACTACAAAAACAGAAAAACGACTTTTTCCTTAAATGTTGGTTCCTCTGCCTTAACAATTTTTAGGTCAACTCAGTGCTACTTTCCAGTGGCCCAAAAATGTTACCAACGCTGTTAACCTGTTAACATTCTGGTACAAGAGCTGTTGGTTGTTAACTGGTCAGCTGGGCTGTCACTGCTCGTCAAATTTTCTTACAGTTACTACACTGTAAAATACCAAAGTTCAAATATTGCGGCTAATTTTTTCCTCATTTATGTACAAAAAAATAATATTACTCTTGTCATATTACTGGAAATACCGTAATTTTGCATATTATTTCATTAAAATGAAAAATCAAAGTGAAAATCAGTTAATTTTTGAACGCATTTCCCAGCCCAAAAAGTTTCTATAAACTTTTTATCTGTGTAGTCAGTGTAGCTATAAAGCCCCATTGTTGACAAGTGAAAATCGTATTTGCTCTCGGATTTTTCATGAATTTCCGCACTAAAACCATGCTTGATTACACTAAAAAACAACGCAAATGGCTCAATGCGTTTTCCTTATCACTGTTATCGTGGAAAAGTGATCAATAGTGGAGTGTTTTGCTGTAAAATTTGCAGAAAATTGTTTAGCGCTTTGGGTGAGTGTTGGAAGCCCCACAAAATTGGTCATGAGACTCGCTCTCACGGAGAATTTCCTTTTATTCATCACTGCCTTGAATTACTGAGCTTAACAAGTTGTCCCAAATATTCCTTGAAGTGCTGTAAAACTTCCTGGGATTGTGTCAGTGTGAAGAAAAGAAAAGTGACAGAATCCTGGGGAAAAGGATGTCAAGGAATTGTTAGCTGAAAGAGGAATTCCTCGAATCTTCTAGGTTAGTTGCATTGTATCTCCAGAAGGCACTGAACTGCGTAGAAGGACGCTGGGGAGGCACACGCTTTGTGCTAATCCGAGGGATTTGGGCCTGAGAAAACTGGCTTGTTTGTTAGACATCTAATCCCCGGATGCTCCAGCAGAGAACGCGCGTACACACAAAAAAACCACTTGTGGCGCGTTTCTCCACATACGGGGGCCTCTGTGTGTGTTGGGCAAATGTCATATGACGCCGTTTTTTCAGCCCAGAAAAGCACGTGACCGTGGGGATTGTGTAAGTGTATTGGGGAGCACTGGGTGAGTTTGTGGAGGAACATCTGCGCGCTGTAGAGCATTGCAAGGGAAATCACGAGGAGTGGATTAAGTGGAATGGGGGAAAAGAGTTTTGGACGAGAAAAGTGAGACAGTGTGGCGGGAATTGAATTCGAAATTTTAAGCCTTCCACAATCTTTCCCGGAACGCCCGGAACAACACAAAAAAAAGCCAAAATTGGAGACTGATTGGGAAATTGGGAATATCTTCAATTTGGTTGATCGATATCAAAAGTTCTCTTTGATATCTCTCTCTCTATCTGGCATAAAGGGGGAGAGCGTTGGAATATTTGTAAAATTGGTCTTGCGTCCGACACCCAACGATCGGCTGCCAAAGCGCGAGGAAGGCGCTAGAATATCAAGAGAAGCTTTGCCAGCAAATCATTTCCTTCTCGCCAGTCGTCGTTGAGCTGTTGCGCAAAGTGGCTGTTGCTGATTTTACCGAGAGTCTCCGGACGCGACCAAACAGAGAGACACCAAGGAAATATAAAGTGCATCAAGTGACCAAGAAAATTGTGTGTCATCTGTGATTGAGAAAATTTGGATGTGTGAAAGAGAGATTATCCAAGTTGAAAGTTTGTGAATAGTGAGTGATATTTGTGCGGTTTTTTTTCTGCTGTGGAGTATATAACAATCCTCCGTCTATATTTGCTAAATGACGTGCCAAGAGAATGCTGTCTGAGACACTGTGGTCTCTGAGTGTGGTGAGAATAACGTCCAGAGAACATCACAATGGCACTCTTCAACAAACTATTCTCCAAGAGGAAGAATATTCCTGTTCCTCCATCACCTCGCAATGTCAGGTAAGCCATCAAGTAAAAAAATAATTAATTAATCATAAAATGATCCCTCCCTGCGCGTGATTTATCTCACACAAGAGACAGAGAATATTCATTGAGAACCTGCCACACTGAACAGACGTCAATTGATCAATTTATTTTTATCATTGCACAAATATAAAGAGGGACATGACATCAATGGAGAACTATCGTCAATTTTCACTCCAATCTCTCCCCCAAAATAAATTCGTCACTCACTTTTTAAAAATAAAATCAAACTCAAAATTCTATGAATGAATTAATTATGCAACTTTTACGCTCCCAACCTAATCGAGAAATCATGTGTCTTTTCACACAATGAGATCTCACAGAGAATTATCATCTCTAGCACTCAATTGGATACTCTCCATTGTGTCAGGGGAATATTATATATGTGATAAATCATCATGATTATTCGCATTGTCTTGTCGAGATAGGCACCTTCTGTGCCTCTAAAATCAATCTTTGATGTTCATCGCTGTTTAAGCATCACAAGACTAAAAGGCCTAGGAATGTGAATCTCCTAGTTTTGCACATACAGGGTGTCTCACATGGTTTCAATGACGTATTTACCGTACACTAAGTACATTTAAGTACCACGATACTTAACTAAAAGCATCACTGATCAATTTGCCTCCAGATAAAAGCAAAGAGATATTTTTCAATGGAACCGCTTTAAATGAGTTTGAGGAATTTTCTTTATGCTATTCTAATCATCACATCAGATTGTTGATGCTATATTTAGGTTCTACACTTCTATTTATTATTATCGCAGTTAAATTCTTTGATTAAAATTTGCGTAGTTTAAATCCAATCAGATTTAATTGAGTTTGAAATGGTTCTGGTTAAATTAGAGGTTTGGGCCTTTAAAAAAAAGATCAAAGAACTAAAATTTTGTATTTCGTTTTTCATCGGACTTATTGAGACTGTTGAAATAGATATATCTGACTGTGTTATCACACTTGCACATTAAAATTTTAATATGATTCACATTAATTGTCGCTGGTGAGAGTCCAAATGTGTAATTTGTGTGTTTGAATCAGTTAATATTCAAAATTTGATCTATTTGTTGATAAAAAGGTAGACTTGGCCCGCAAAATGTGATATAAATTGATTTATAGCATTAATGCGAAATATTAATGCGATTTTCTCTTTAATTTTTTAATGTGAAAAATATTTATGCTTCAGGTAAATTTAAACTTATTTTTGCAGGCCAAGTCCACTTCTTTATCAATAAATAGAAAAACCCCAAATATTAAGTGACTCAAAGACACAAATAACATATTTGGACGCTCACTAGCGACAATTAATGTGAATCACATTAAAATTTTAATGTGCAAGTGTGATAACGCCGTGACACTAACCCCTGACTAAAGGTTTTTTTTGTATATGGAGCTGTTTGAAGCCAACTCATAAATTGCTTCCAAACTCAGCTTACACTTTGAGTTACGAAAAACTTTTTAGACGGAAATATAGAATATTTATCCCTCTTTACAATTCACAGAGTCCTGTGTACAAGGCATACCTCGAATCTGACATATATCGTGTAACGGTCACGAGTGCAGAAAAATTTCCATTCGAATCTGTATGTGAATGCGAGAAAGTCGCTTCAACTTTGAAGGCCACTTGCCAGGGAGTAGATGTGACAAAAGGCGAAAAAAAACTGATCATTCTCGGTCCTTGTAACAGGTGAAATTTTCGAATAAAATATATCTTACATGAGTTGCAGTCTAACTGTATAATTCCGTTTCCTAAACTTCCAAATTTCTGAGCATGTCTGTCCATTTAGGGGAACTGTACCAAATTTCGGCCAGTGCACAATTTCGGCCATTTCTTTTGGTCTTCTAATTTCCATGAATTTTTAGTTTTTGCATACTTAGAGATTATAAAATGCAAAAAAAAACAAAATATGTCGCTTCGACGAACGAGATGATGTCAAAAAGTCTTTAAAAAAATTCCGGAAGGCCAAGGAACTATGAGAATCAAAGTGGCCGAAATATTACACAAAACTATGTCTATATCAAAATGTATTAAGAATGATTTTAGAGAAAACAAAGACGATAAACTATCTTATAATATTCCAAAAGTACTCCTAAAAAAAGAACAAAAACATCAATTTATTGTTAAAAACAATATTTCAAACTTAGACTTTCGAACACTTACCCCAACTATCTGTATTTTATTACAACATTCTAAGACAAAATTGTGTGTGTTTCCAACACAAATCAGTAGGGGTTTCTATAACAACATGACAATGTCATATGACAAATTTTTGTGGAAAATTTGGTAGCAGGAAAATATTAAAGCCAAGAGGTCACTGAACGGCCATTGCAAGGAACTCTAAGAAGCTCTCAATAATTGACACGAATCCACGAATCGCATTTACTATTAGATTTCCCAAATTAACTAATTAAAAAATAAAAAAAGAATTGTAGGGTAAGTGTGCCAAATTTCGGCTCAGTTGCATGCAAGTGTCAAAGTCTCAAGTTTGAAATGTAATATTTTTAATACAAATTGAATTTTTTTGTTTTTTTATAAGGAGTGTTGCTTGGAACCTTGTAGACAGTTTATCGTCTTTATTTTCTCTAAAATCATTCTTAATACATTTTAAAATGAATAAAAATGTAGACATAGCATTGGTGGCCTATTTCGGCCACCTACATTCTCATAGTTCCTTGCCCTTCCAGAATTCTTTAAATGTCTTTTTCAGATTATCTTGCTCGTCGAAGCGACATTTTTTGTTATTTTTTTTGCATTGTACAATCTCAAGAGTATCCAAAAACTAAAAATTCATGGAAATTCGAGGAACAAAAGATATGGCCGAAATTGCAAGCTGGCCGGAATTTGGCACACTTACCCTATACGCACTAGGAGCAATTTCTTTAAAAAATGCGTTTTTAAAGAAATTTCCTCCTATTCTTGTAGGCAGAAACGTCAGAATTTTTAAAAAAAAGGCAACGAAAATTACTTCTAGTGTGTAGATACCATAAGGGTAAAAATCGTACAGTTTAGCCAAGACCCAAAATTATCCGACCGTTTAGGGTAAAGTGGACCATGGTACAAGTTGGACAATGATACAAGTTGGACAATGATACAAGTTGGACAGGGCTTTTTTTCTTGACAAATTTAGTACTTAATTTTTATTTTTATATTTTTATTGCTTTAGTTTTATAATTTGATTCCTTGTGCTTAAAAAAATAGTACTGTATTTATCAAGAAAAAAACCCTGTACAACTTGTACCGGCGAATTGTCCAAATTGTATCACTTTACCCTATCACAATTTTGTTTTGTTTTTTTTTGTTTTTTTTTTCTTTAATTATTTACATAAAATACTTCAGAATTTGTGTTCATTCAAATTTATCTGATATTTTTTGCAAAAATTCATAAAATGGTGAAATGGTAAAAACCTTTGACAGTCAGGTTAATGACAGTGATTTTTCCCTCGAAGATTAGCCAAGTAATCTAGTTAAATTAACCAAATACTACCAGTTTATTCTTCAATCAAGCATCTTATTCTTGGAAAAATCACATTCAAAACTTATATAATTAATTTAAAAATATCCACAAAAAATACCCGTAGTTTTTTACGCTTCTTTACTACGGTAACAAATTTCTCAGTAAAAGGAACAATGACCAGTCTTTTGTTAATATTTCATCGCAAAAAATACCTTTTGATCAGCAAATTCTCACAATTTCTTGTGAGTCATTTGTCCCAAAACTCCGCCAAAGAACTATTTATTTATTTTTCTCCATTTAATAAGCTCACGAGATCAATCGCTTAGCATGTTATTCTGTGAGAATTTTCTCATGCATTTATCCAACGTCAACAAGTGAATAAGACAATATTTTGTCTTTTCTAATTTGATTCTCGCTAAAATGACCGGCAAATAAGAAATATATTGGACTTTTGTGATTATCACATGTTTCTCATAATTCAATGTTTATCAAAAGGTGCTAGAGTGAGAAGTCACACATATAAAATTGCTATTAAGGTGTTTCAATTATGACTTGATAGTTTTGAGAGCAAACAATAAATGGAACAATGTGATTTTGTATAATGCCCAACGCACAATAAATTTTGTTATGTCAACATGTTTTTAACATTTCATTGAGAAAGAGCGAGATGACTAGATCTAGATCTCACTCACTCTCATTGAAATGTCAAAAACATGTTTACTAAACAAAAGTTATTGTGCGTTGGCCATAATGAACAAGGGAAGTTTTTATTGCTTGAAGGAGATACTTTATGAAGAGAAAAATAAAACTAGTGTTTAGATATTGGATATTGTGTTATCAGGAGGTGCAGAAAACATGTTTGTGAAGGGCAGGGAAATGTGGGTGGGTATTTACTATGTGTGACCTCTAAAGAAACAGAGAATTTGCTTGTTATTACATGGAAAAAAATCACACTGATTAGATCACAATTAGTAGCGACAAATTACTTGAATTGAATTTTCTAGTTTTTTTTTCTAATCTTATTCATCAATTATCTACAATTAGTTGAACTGAAAGGCAATGATAGGGAAATAATTGGATTTTTTTCTTGTATTGAGAGTGTGGGAAAATTGTATAGATATCACTGGTTTTTTTTCTTATACTGCGATATCTCCAACTTCTTGAATGTTTTTGTATCTGTGCCCTCTTTTTAAGTGGTTTAGGAAGCTCTTCTGATTTTCTCCAGTTCGCAAAGATTGGTGAGGTCGGTGCGGTTGTGGAATATAAGGAAATGGTCTTTATCAAAATTGCTCTCTCAACATTACTGAGTCTCCTATAAATAATGACACAGAGAATTTCTTGTTTCTATATCGAGACTTTATGCGGGGGTTGTGATAAAGAGATAATAACAATTTTATTATCAAAGTTGTTTCTTGTTCTTTTTTTTACTGTAGGCTCAATTATACCTAAATTTTCCTTTGAAGAAGAAAAAAAACTCCTACTCGGTAACTCGTGATATTAGTTACCATCTCGGCTTGTGGCCTAAAGTGCACGAGCACCTTGCTATTTTCCATTTACGCGATTGTGACGATGAAAATTAAGACTCGATTGTTTGAAGCAAATATTTACTGTATTTCTGCTATTTTTGACAAATTATCCCGCAATTACTCAGCATAACAAACAATGAGAAGTTGTCTCTCTTCAATTTTTTAGTCACTTAAAAAATAATAATACACTAGATTTTTTTTTAAATCTAAAATGAAAGAAAAATAACGACTTCTATCTTTAGTTTTAATGATGGACTGAGAGGTTATTTTGAACTTAATAATTTTTGTACAGAAGTAGAATCTACAAACATTGTCAACAATTTTTACTAGTTATTCCTTGTATATAATAAGAATAATTTTGTCTCTGTGTTTTGAAGAGGGAAACGTGTCTCGGATTAAGGAGAAGTGGTGTGCTGTATGAGATAAAATTCGTATTATTTTATTGGTATTTTACCAGACAAACTAAAAAAGCTCTGAACAGTCAAATTTACTTGACATTTTGATTATTAATGGCTCCGACACACCTTTTAGATCAGGAAAATTTCATGAAGTCGAAATTCGAAACCCTTTCTCACATGTTTCGCATATGACTATCTCATTCTTTCTCATGACAAATTCGATTGAGATAAATTTAATTTGGAGTGATGTTTAAAAGAAGAAGAAGAGTGCGATTTTAATGTTTTTTTTAAAATTTTTTTAATGTTAATTTTACACCTTTTTAAGAGTAAAATTAGCATGAAAAAGAGTAACTTTAACCCCCAATACACCTAAAAAGGCTAATATTTACAGCAATTTTGGATCAATACTGCAGGGTAATATTTACATTTCCGGAATGTTATTTTAACTTTTTCGGATTTCCCTCAGTGTTGGTATAGTAGAACCTCGTTATAGTCCATATTTGGTTTCAGATTTGACACTTGGGTCGCACTATAGTCCATGTCATTTTTTAAAATTATCAACTACTTTTAGTATTGAAATTGCTCGACGGCTTCCACTTTCTTGGCGATTGTGATACTTGTCCTCGTTCTCTTCATTATGGATCGCAATTATCACAACAAACTACTCAATAAAGTTTTCCAAAAATATTAAAATAATTATGAAAAACATTGCATGTCGCGTACTAAAAAACATAACCTAACTTAAAATCAGTGTTTTGAAATCAACGGTCAATAAATTGTGGACTATAGAGCGATGGCCTATAGCGGGGCTCTACTGTATAAAGATTATTTTTGAGCGAAATTAAGCATCATCAACATTTTCACTTTACATGTTAGATACCAGAATTATTTATATAAAATATATTAACGGTCTAACCAATCAGAGATCATCATGGTCGGTCTAAAATGTATTACAGAATAAATATATAGTTAAATGGGGACAAAACAATATTCAAGAAGTTCAAACAGGTCAAACTTTAGTGCAAAATCTGAGGGAACGTTTTGCTCATCCAACTTCCCATGACTTTTTTAGGTTAGGGACAACATAACCTCACATACTAAAATAACCTAGTGCAACTGCACTACTATATTCATTTTTATACTTCAAAAAAATTTCTTGAAGCGCGTAGTAATAAAAAATACTCGTATTTGTCTATTATATAAATGAAATTGACAAATATTTGACAAACTTTTAACACCCATAATTTCTTTGGCAGTATTATAGTCTCCTGCTATCTTGTTTGTGTTCTTTTCAATTACTGCCCTCCAATTGTGCTTTTAGAGTGGATGGCACTTGAGAAAAAAAAATCATCAAAGAGCAAGTG